>NC_139348.1:152582531-153182531 GCF_055883805.1 Amblyomma maculatum
TAATGATACACAACTTTACATGAATTACATGGGTAAATATATGGGTTCGCCTAAAAGCACCGTATGTTTATGGTAGAATTATTTATCACTTATATCGGTTTCACCATCAAAGCGATAAATATATGAGAAAAGGGGAAGTTTGCCCAGTAGTTAAGACATGATTTTGAGAAGAAAAAAAAAAAGGTCAGGAAAAGAGGCACAGCACAAGCGCTAATGAACGTCTAAGAAAGTAGACTGCCTCATCAAATCGTCTTCAAGTAAAACCTGCCTAAGCACGGTTTAAGTTGTTTCGACGCCAACTCTTCTAGAAACTGAAATATCTGACCGCTCTAAAGGTTATATCTGGCAAAGGAGCTTTCTGAAGCGTCATTTTTTCATAAGTTATCGTGTCAATAAACCTTGGCATTTTTTGCCAATAAATAATAAGTTTCCAATAAATCCCAAGCAGTTTCTAAATAAATGTAAGTAATCTCTTTGATGCTAGTTTTAGAAGGTGGATGAAGTGCTGGTTGTTTTTCCAAGCGCAATTATCTTATTTCAGTCTACCTCGACGTCTAGGCTGCCTCCTCAAATCAATGGATAGCTGACCATGCTAGTATTATTTGGAGCACACTAGTTCGCCTTCAGTTCTACCACTTGAATGCAAGCGCTCGTTTTCTCACTCCTTTGCAGTCATTGTTTCTCTGAAGCTAAGCCCCCTCAAATTTGATGGATATGTAACATCACAGTTAAGTCTTGTCATCAGAAAAATTACAAAAAACCTGAAATATATTCGCTGCTTCTGCACTCAACGCGATTCCTGATACTAAATCCGACTGGGTTTAGCGTTGTCATGAAATAAGACGACAATGGAGCGAGTGTGTTGCAGTTTTGTTTTGTCCGTCATGGGACTTGGACTTAACTTTGACTTCACAGTAATCGTTCGGCCGTTGAAACTGAAATGAAAGTAAGTTAAAAATTACATTCAGTTATAAATTATTTCATAGTTCGCATGAAGATGGCATGAACTTGATCAGCCGTGTTTAGTTAGTTATGTCTCACGCATTATTACAAATATTAAAACACGTAACCAAAAATTACGTGTCACCACTCCTTTAGGCATTACCGGAGGACATGCGTCAAAGGGACATGACCAAGCCACAGCTGGTTCTCCCTAGAATTTGAGGCGTACGTCTTTTGCTTCGAAAACGTATTCGCAGGTCACGCCATGTATTTATACCGATTGTTTAGAGATGCTATGTAAAATCCGCGCTTCAACTTTCCAATGCGATATACGCTATCGGAAAAGTTGTAATGTGGGAAGGCTTGAGTTAATTTGGACCAGGCGATATCCACAAATGTGCACTCGTATTGCGCTCTACACTTGCGACGGCCGCCAAGGACGGGATCAAATCTGTATCATTTGGCTAGAAATCGAGTCTATTAGCCACTCAATAACAGTGAAAAGCTAATACATTTAGTGTACGGAATCTAAGGTGTAGTAGGGACAATACGTATGGATCATTTTCGTTTTCCCTACCATCATACTCATCAGCGTAACAAATTTTACACCGTGGCATATGACCTTTCCAAATTCATTATTTTCTTCTCACTATGCAGCCGCCGCGTATTTTTCGCAACTGCCGATTAGTTAACCACATTATTTAACAATCTGACGTGACCGACAACATCCCCCTATTATCCATCTTCCATAATATATGCATAACACCTCTTCTTAAGTATTTGTGCTTGGTCCGAAGTACTAATATATTCTAGTTTATGAAGAATTGAGAAGGCATTCAAATTTTTATTGTTCTTATTACCGAATATATAACTGCATACGCCAGAGGCCTTAAGGAGGCATTAGAGGCGTGCAGTAGAGAAAAATATACATTGCCCCTTTTAAATGAGCATCACCAAACCGGCCAATGAAAATTGCACGCATGCTAAAGCGATATACGTTAAAAGGAACTTTATAGAGAGCTGCGGCAAAGCCGTATATGATCATTTTATTCTTTATGTAAAAAAGAAAAACAAGTTTACAAGCCTTCTCTAAAGCCATAAAGTTTATTGCTAGCCAAAAATAGATTCTTCATCGGCACCTTAACCAAACCCAACCACGACACCAATTTCCAAGGAATCATTTAGCGGACGAGTCTCGTCGTCGAGCCGTGGAAACTCAGAGATCGTTTGAGAGAGAATACGAACTGTAAAGGGATTCTATTCCTGCTATACTAGGCATAATATTTCTTCTTCGTGCGCTCCATTCTCTTTCTCTTTATTCACTGTTTGCTTTGAATAATGATGCAGTCGCTGTAGAAATGGGTGCTCCTAAAACAGTAGCTTACCCGACGGCACAAATAGGGACGATATCTTTGTCTTATGCCTACTATTCGCTTTTAATAATGATACGGTAAATATGAGCGCTGCTTAAACATTACCTAATCTTACTGCAAAAATAGCTAAATAGACAAGGGAGGAAGTCTCAGGAGAGCTTCGCGACATTGCTAGATGATGGATATAAAAACTTGCGACTTCCCTTGCAGTTCGTCAACAACGAAGTTTGGAAAGAAAATACATTCAGGAATAACTTGCTAAATTAAGTTTTTTCTTAAGGAATGAGACGCAGCAAGTTATTGAATACTGTAATACGTCTGCATGCAAATTGGATCGCCGACTATGGCACAAGTTTTCACCATCGCTTCTATTCCGCTAATGCTGATAATTTTTTAATATGATGTACTAACCAGCCGAAATAAATCTCACTAATCGCTACTTGCATATTTCATATAGGCTTGAATTATTAGCTTTGCTAATTGTGGAGCAGTCTCACTCGAAATCAGGGTTTGTTCTCTGTTATTTACTGCGCTATAAACGCGGCAAATGAACTTAGCTTATCAGTTTAAGAAGTTGAATGCAGAAACTTGCCGAGAAGATAGTGAAAGCGCAATTTTTTCTCAAGGCTCAAATTCAGAAGCGAAAACCTCATTCTTTACTTTACTTATCTTTTAATTGCAAACGTGAAGGTTGTACAAAGTAGTGGTTAAAACTAAACAATTTTCAGAGATAGAAAAGGAATATTAAGCAAGAGAAACTGAAGTAGCACGTCAGGAGGTTGCGAAAAATCAGAGCGTTCACTCGTGACCTACTTTCTACACGGGCTTCTCTGCCCAGGGCTTGGAAGCGCCTCACGCGCCTCCGCTCTCTCCAACGTCGAGAGCTCTCAGTAAAAAGGGATAAATACAGCCGGCAACATCTCGCACCGACGATGGGAGTGCCTTATTCGAAAGCCACTGGCGGAACGCGATATCTTCCCGCGGCGGGTGCTACGCTGCGGTGACTAAGCTGTCGTGCATCCGCAAAGCGTTTCCCTTCACCCTCAACCATTTTCATTTCCGCAGTCTGTCTTCTAACAATGCAACTCCGGCAGCTAGCTCTGTGCCGGTTGGCTGGTTATGGGCGTAATTTAGATGAAGCGGAGAAAACTTGCATCCATGCCGGCGAAAATGCTCGAACTCGAGCTTTCGGGGCTTGTTTAATGCATCGAGGCACGTGCTCGGTTTGAGAAATTAACATCAATAATTCAGGCGTTCGTAGGGTTTCCATTTGAACTGACAGATACGAACGTTCTACTTACGCCGCGGTTTCTACACAGCGTGCCTACCAACGAATATTAATTAAAAAATATATTAGGCATGCTAACCATACCACGCTACGATTCACAGAATGCTTTAAGTCTAATTGAGCAAAAATCCGCTGTTTCACGAAAATGTGATTTCATATTGTTACTGGGCGGTAAGCCGACGAAAACACGACGAGTTTAATGGAAGCCAGCGGTTCTAGCGCGAGCGCTCCTGCCCACGCTTATCTTGTCTGCGCCATTGCCCGCAATTCTTGCTCGTCCATACTTCATCCGCTACGTTTCCATAATCCAGACGGAATGTGTAATACAGAGCGTATGTAAAAACACTGATGACATGCCATCACGTATGTGTAAAACTGTCTATGGTAGGCAGAGTATGGAGCCTTCTGTCTGTGCAGAATTGGCTGATCCACTGTCCATGCTCGAGACTGCTCCACGGGGCTGCATCAACAAATGAATGGGAGAGTTCAGTAGCCAGGGAGAATAGAACTGCAAATAGTTATACTTGGCAGATCTGGCAGCATCGGTGATGAAAATCTGACACGATCGCACTTTATTTAGGATATTTGCTCAGCCCTGGTCTGCCCTCTAATTCCTTGAAGGCGCTGCTATTGAATCGTTCACACGCTCCGGGAAACGCCTCTTGCGACACGACTCGACCTTTGCGTCACTACGGTAAAAGCATTATGGTAGGAGGCCACTTTTCAGAAAAGCATTCCTAATATCAAGCAGAAATTAAAACATTTGCGGTCTATATTGAAGAGATCTTTTTGTGTTCTATGCAAAAAGTTTATCTAGGCGACAGAGACTTTTTTTTTTTACTTCTCAAAAATTGTACCAAATATGCATCCTAACCCAGCAATCATAATTCCTATATACCTCAGCTCAACGAATATAACCTGTGCAGTTATATACATAAAGAAGTCAGTTCTGCAATGAACCAAAATAATTACTAAATAATCAAACGTTTCTAAATAAATAATTACAAAAATTGTTTTTCATTAAGAACATTTTAAAACAAATGCAACAGCAATGAAAGTTAATGCTCAAATTAATTTTTCGTGTTTCATTGAGCAGCCCAAAAAATTAAGCAATAGGTGCGCAAATATTCATTAAAATATCTATCCAGGGAAAAACGATACGAGTGTTTGCGTCTGCCGAGTTTCGGGAAACAAAAAAGAGTTCATATAGCTACATATGTCATAATAAATTGTTCAGCAAGGTTAGAATCAGCTCAATTCATAGCCAAGGTTGTTGTTTTTTTTTTGTCTTGGTTTTACTTTTCCGCCCCGTGCATCTGCTCGCTTTTTTCCCTCGCCTTTCTTGCGGCATCGATAGAGTGACGGAAGGATTTCCTAATAAGCAGTTGGTCGCCTGTCAAGCAAGCTTTCAAACAAGGTTTCACCTTTGCCGTGTATTTAAAGCACGTAAACAACGAGGAGCGGCTTAGAAGTACACGAGGCTCTGAAAGATAGTCTGGAGGTTAATTTCACGTGGCCACGCTCCAGTGCACACCACATACATGGTCTAGACGTCATGCATCCCTCTTACAAACGTTTTTGTTATTAAGTGCAGATTTAAATAGACATTCATGCATGTAAATAATTGTGATTATAAAACTTAAGAATTGAGTAAAAAACAAACAACAAGACACCTAAAACAGAGAAATTTATTTTCTTATGTGGAAAAAATTTACTAAAGCCTGTTACAGTGCAGCCAATAAGTAGTAATTGACAATTTTTGTTCTGTGTAAAATCAATGCAATCAGGTGTAGCAGAAGGAAGCAGAATCATCGCCTCACTATTCAAGCTATAACTAAACGACATTTTAAGCACAGATTACGGCCATAAATATGTAAATTGCGCATGTAACGTTAATATACTGTGATCACCATCAATACACGGCCTACGCGAACTGCAGGGCAAAGGCTTCTCCCATGTTCATTCAAACAACTCGGTCTTGTGCTAGATACATACATTTTACTCTACAAGCTTCTTAACCTCATTCGCCCACCTTAGTTTCTGCCGCCCCTTCTAGGCTTACTTTTTTTTGTAATTTCATTTGTTACCTTTATCGAATATCGATTATCCTTCCTTTACAATACAAATCCTACCGATGCCTATTTCTTCTTGTTTTTGCAGAAAATTTCATTAACTCTTGTTATTTCTCTAGCACTCTCTGAAAGCTTCCTATCTCTTCGTATTACTCCTAACCTTTTTCGCTCCATAGTCCTCTGCGTTGTCCTCAACTTACGTAGAACCCTTTCTGATAGTATTCATGTTTGTGCTTAATAGGTGAGTACAGGTACGATTCAACAGTTGTATACTTTCTTCTTCAGTGATACCGTTATGCTGCCGGTCATATCTGTGGTCCCTTCACAAATGTGCTCCATCCCAATCTGATACTCCTAGACCACATTGTACACACGACAAGAATTGCAGAGCTAACTATCGTGGCTAATAGAACATTACCCAAATGGTTACTATACTGCATGACTAAAAATAAATACCATAAAGACGGAAGCAGATAACTCCGGCGAAAACAAAATATCGAAGTTTTACTATCCTTACATTTGAACGTACGATGTAGAAATGGCGCAGCTGCGGTGGCACAGTGCTTAATGCACTCGACTGCTGTAACCGAGGATGGGGGAGCGAATCCTGCCCAGTGGAGCCGCTTTCAGATATAGGCTAAATAAAAGGCGCTCATGTGCTGTGTGATCTCGGTGCACGTTGAAGACCCTCAGGCGGCCAAAATCTCCGGAGCCCTCCACTACGGCGTCTCTCATACCGTGAGTCAATTAGGACGTTAACTTCCATAAACCAAACCAAACCAGTAAGCAAATGGCCCCCTCGATAAAATATGTTGGTATAATATTTGAAGAAACCACATCCTGGGAATGACATGCCAGGATGTAAATTGAGCAGTATTCTTGGCATATTTTTCATAGTTCTTTTCCTCTTGCCTCCTTGTGTCAAGATCCTTTCTTTTTCAGAAAACACATGTACAACAGCGTATATATATATATATATATATATATATATATATATATATATATATATATATATATATATATATATATATATATATATATATATATATATATATATATATATATATATATAACCTGTATAAATTGCAGAATAAGATGGTCCGAATAATCGCTTGGGCTCCTCTTGATAGTAACAAATTTCCGCTTTTAATGTTAACTAGGTACAGCACTAGGCAATGCCAATGATATTTGCAATTCCACGCTTAGATGCCGATATGAAGTCAAAAGCATAGAGAAAAACCCATTCTATGATCACCCTGGGCATCGAACACGCTGTATCATAACCTCTTCTGTACTCTTCGACGAACTTGGAACACCACGTTACCGAAGGAACTACGCATATCCTATGCTTCGAATTTATCATCATCATCATCAGCCTGATTATATCCACTGCAGGGCGAAGGCCTCTCCCATATTTCTCCACTTAACCCGGTTCTGTGCTAGCTGCATCCACTTGACCCCTGCGAACTTCTTAACCTCATCCGCCCACCTAACTTTCTTCGAATTAAAATTCTCCAAATACTAATACTTTGAGTTAGTATTCGATTATTTCGTACTAAAAATTATTATTATTTTTAATTATTGTATTTTTATTTTTATTTGTTAATACATCAAAGGCCCCATTTAAGAGGTACATCAGGGAGTGGTTGTCGAGTACATGAACCATTCGATGGATGATATGAAGGCTGATGGTTCGGAATGATGCACGACGGTGTTTGGCAAGTCATTTCAGTACCTTGGAGTGCCCCGACGGGGTGGCGCAGTGGTTACGGCTCTCGACTACTGCTCCCAAGGACAGGGGATCGAATCCCGGCCTCGGCGGCCGCTTTTCGATGGAGGTGAAAAGCAAGGCGCCCGTGTGCTGTGCGATGTCAGTGCACGTTAAAGAACCCCAGGTAGTCTAAATTTCCGGAGTCCTTGCGCAAAAGGCGCAGTCTTGCAATTTTGCGCCTGTTTGCTAAGTTCGCAAGCTGGAAATTTTGTTTTAGTTAGGTAACACTTACTTCATATAAATAAGCCGAGTATATGAATCTCGCAGCGGGGTTTTGTATTGCTTCTAGTACGTTAGAAAGTTTATTTTGGTAAGGATCCCAAACAGCGCATGGATATTGTAATTTGCGACTAATAAATGTTAGATAAGCTAGTAATTTAACTGATGGGGAAGTTGTGTGAAGTGTCCGCCGAAAATAGCCGAGTACGCGGTTAGCTTCGTTAGTTACCTGTGTTATATGATGGAATCAATTTATATCGCGGGATAAAAAATAACTTTAAAGTTCATTGTTTTGCTTTTTTAATTCATGTGTTTGATGAGCCACATGCTCTAGAGGATTTAAACATGCCACTGTTTCTTGCTAATTGCGTGAAGCATATTTTCAAATGCATTGTGGCTGAAGGCATTGTATGCATATTGTAGATGAATTTTGAATGCGCTCGTGGACCTTGTTTATGTCTTTGTACCATGTATATCGTTTCACAAGTATTCGGTATCGTGTTGCCCTGTGTGTATTGCGATTATGTTTTTCAGTAGCCATTAAATATGTCGAATCTTGCTTGTCTGAGTGTCACTTGTTCCTCACTGCTCTGTTACGTCAACATATTCACTGTCACAACCGCCTGACGAGGGTGCGTCACCCCAGTCAAGCCTTTACATTTTTTTTTTCCTTTTGGCTGCTTCTACCTTCATCGCTGCACTGCTACTGAAAAAAAAATGTACAATAAATGAAATAAATAAAACAAAATAAAATTTCCTCGAGACATATACCGATTTCTTTAGCTCTATATCTGCGCCTCTTATTCGCTACCTGAAGATTCCGGAAATAAATTTTCCTCATAGCTTACGATAATACCCGCATGATCCCCTCTCTCACTGCAAGAAAGCTAGCGTACTTGCTTTCAACAATTTCCAAGAGCCTTAATAACATTTACCGACTTCTGCTTCTGACAGTCGTAGAAGTCGGAAATGCAGCCTTATTTATGATTGGGTGACATGATAAGACGGTGAGGCCAATGACATTCGGAGAACCCGACTAGCATACTTTGATGACGCGCCTCCCCGAGCACAATATAGGCTGTCAAATGTATGGGGATCAAGTCACAAAGTCGTTGTAGAAGCTATGAAGCTTCAACTTCGAAGTGACGCGTCGCTGTTTGATCCCAGTCGTCGAAGCGAGAAGTCGAGTCAAGTGCCATCCAGAGGTGTCCATTCTAGGATGTTCCAGTCTTTGCGAACTCCGGCTTGAAGCCTCAAGATGTTGTCGTTATTGTTGCCCTATATCTCATATCTGATAATATTTCCTTTTTCTCGTCTTCCACTGTTCCAACTTACGCTTTTCAAGCTCAAAAAACCTTACAAAATGGCCCATTCGCTTAGCACAGGCGTTGCGAGAACCGAGCATCACTAAAATGATGCAAGGGGCACGATGAGAACAAAGGAATCTTTTCGTAAGCGATAAAGTCTTAAGAAGAACACAGAAAACAACGATTTGTTTGAAGCTGGTGTTGTGGTGTCGATTCTCAACATTTCTGCCATCTCAGACAACGTGAAACAAGCCGGCGCTTGAAACAAGAACAGCGTAAGCTTGAACTTTAGACAGAATCAATTTTAGCCTGTAAGAGAAGAGGAGTTGGAAAGTACATCACATTGCATACTTGTTGGATTACGAATCAATTAGTTCGTGTGCTGCTTCGGTAAATAAAGGAAAAAAAGTCAAGACGTTTTTTGCCGCATCGCCATTACATTAAGGTTTTACGTGCTTCTGGTACCGGTTTTAAGAACGATGATCTCAAATACTTATATCATATATTTTTGGTAGATAGGTAAATAAATTTTACGTGAACCTTCGTCGTTGCTCGGAGAGAGGTGTGGATGCATTTATGTGATAAATTATTGTTGCATGTATACACATCCCATAGCCCGTATCGTATCGTATCCTAGATTCATTTGTTTCGGTTTCTTTTGCTTTTTGTAGTACATCAGCTGATTCCTAAAGCTACAGCCGCCCGTATACAACAAACTCTTTCGATATCCACTTCAATGCTTCAATAAAGCCTTCCATAGAGAACTCAATGAATGAAAACTTCACGTGTGCTATTGCAGAACGGCATATAAGGGCCATCGCCCTTACATTTTATCCGGTCTCAACATAAAGGCGTAAACTGCGCCATCCTATGACATAGGAGGCGTTCATGGCGCATTCAACTACATGTTTCCCGGAATAAAGGTGCTGCGAAGGGCACACAGAAAGCCTATTCGCTGTCGCTGTCACCACTGCGCACTTTTTCTGGCGTTCTTTTTTTTATCCGCATACATCATGGGAGATAACATCGGCTAACTTGGTTAGAAGCGAAATCGCTAATTGGCCTCCTCTATTGCATTGTCTTATTAGTCACGGTAACTATAATAGGCACAAGAAACGACCAATAAAAACGCGCTTCGTAGTCAGGAGGGAAAGTAATTTTTCTCATGGAAATGAGCCTGGAGAAGCTCAAAGCAAGTTTTCCCGGCAGCTTCGCTGAACCCTCGCGGGCTTACCCCAGTTAAGTCAGTAGGCTTTTGTTCGCAAGCTTCAGGCCTAACCGACAGCCAATGCACAGTTGACGTGCGCAGTGTTCACAAAGCGTGGGCACTCTGGCGGAACAATTAGCAGTGCTATTGTCAGACCCGCCCAAAGTTGGCTCTGACAGCCTCCTTTGCGGGCGCCGCAATAAGGTTGATTCTAGCCGGCAGAGCTACCGAAAGCTTTTGTGAGTTTATCAATCAAGCCACATTGCAATAACAAAGAAAGGCCGAAACGAAGTGTGCAGAACTTGTGAGACATAGGCGACCAGTATTTACACTTACTTGATTAGCGTATGCCCTCCATTCTACGCAGTTTTCCAGTGTCCTAAACAATATATTGCCACACCGCTGCCCATCTTCTAGTGCCACCAAGTGGCCGAATGTCTTGGCGCGTGGCTGAGCGTCATCCTCGTCTCGCTCGAGTTCCGCTTGATTAAAAAGGGCCAGCTCGGTTGTTGTGCTGCTTGCTACGTGTGTTGGTGACATTTGGTGGATTGTGCAGGATAAGATCCCATCTACGTTGCCCCCGAATACGTCAGTGACGCTGCTCATCAACGCGTGGGCACGACTCCTGTCCATAAAGCCAGCCGTCGCCTCCGAGGCCTACAACCTGAGTTTGAACCACTGTCCACCCCGCTACGAACCATGACATCCACGACGGGCAGCCAGACAAGCCAGCATTCCAGCAACGCCCCACCGTACGTCCTTCTCGCACCTCGATCACCGCCATCATTCCACGGTGACCGGTTCGAGGATGTCGAAGACTGGCTGGCCACTTTTGACCGTGTGGCCGCATTCAACCAATGGGACGACGAGCGGAAGCTAATGAATGTCTACTTCGCGCTACAAGACTCGGCCAAGACGTGGTTTGAGAACCACGAGACGTCCTTCGTCAACTGGGCCGTCTTTCGCCGTGAGTTGCTCACAACGTTCAGCTCGAGTACGCGCAAAGAAAACGCAGAGATAGCAATCCGTTCGAGGTCTCAGCAGTCAAATGAGAGCGTGGCCATGTTTGTCGAGGACATGACGCGACTTTTCAATCGGGCCGACACTACCATGCCCGAGGCAACGAAAGTACGGCACCTCATGCGCGAGGTGAAGGAACAGTTGTTCGCTGGCCTCATTCGTGACCCTCCAAGAACTGTCGCAGATTTCGCGAGAGAAGCTACGAGCATGCAACGTTCACTGCAGGAACGCTGTACCCAATATGGCCGTCAGGCAAGCGTAGCGGCCACACCCTACTGCGCGTCCGTGCCAGCAGCTAGGGACGAGGCATTGCGGGAGCTTGTGAGGAGCATCATTCGCGAAGAACTGCAGAAGCTCCACTTGAATGCACCACCTGCAGTGAATTATTCTACCGGAGACATCATTCGTGATGAAATCCGGCGAGCGGTGCAGCCACCACCAGCACCACAATAAGAGCCATGCATTATGACGTATAGTGATGTCCTACGTCGACCTGCCCCCGAGCCACATTCATTCCGCCCCGTTGCCGGACCACCGCCTCGCTGCTTGCGTCCCGTCGAGCAGCAACAAGATCTGCGCCCCGTCGAGCCACAGCAAGACCAGCGTCCCGCCATCAGCAAGGCGCACTTGTGGCGCACACCCAACAGACGGCCGCTCTGTTATCACTGCGGCGAGCCTGGCCACATTCTACGCAATTGCCCATACCGGAGAATGGGCTTAAGAGGATTCCCACCGAACGCGCCTCGACCTCGCTACGGAGAAAGACCACAGGAGATTGAGGAATACCTGGCTGCTAACGAGATGCACCCGACGTCACAGCAACGGCAGCCGCGATCGTCATCCCCGAAGCGTTCTGGGTCACCCAGTCGATACTCCTCCTCTGGGCAATCCAGAGGCACGTTCCCTCACCGGGAAAACTAAACACTGCGACCTCCGGGGGTGAGGCCGCCGCTACGGCTCAGAATAAACAGCCTCCACCCGAAGATTTGACTCGACGGCCCGAGCGGCGACGACCCGATCCGACGAACTTACCGACGTGCTGCGAACGCATTGTTTCCGGGGAAATTTTTGTAACCGCCGACAGTTGGGATGTGACCGCACTTGTGGATACCGGCGCCGATTTTTCCGTCATGAGCAGCCAGCTAGCAAGGACACTCCGTAAGGTTCTGACGCCTTGGTCTGGGCCAATGATGCGCACTGCCGGTGGCCATGTCATGACGCCGATTGGCATGTGCACTTGCCGCATAGAGATCTGCGGTCTTACTTTCACTGGCACCTTTGCCGTATTAAAAGACTGCTGTAAACATCTGATTCTAGGCATGGATTTTCTGCAAGAGTATGGTGCTGTTATAGACCTTCGGGAGCAGCTCACAGTATCGTTTTCAACCAAGCGAGCCGTTGATAGCAACACGGACTTCCGGAAAACGATGTTGCGCGTCTCTGACGACCACATAACAATCCCTCCGAGAGCGAGAAAGTTCGTCACAGTCAAATGCGATCACAGCACCGACACGCGTGGCATTGCCGAAGCTAACGTGTCACTGCTTCTCACTCGACAAGTTTGTGTAGCTCGGGGCCTTGTCGAACTTGTCCTTGGGCAAGCCGAAGTGTTAGTGACAAACTTCACGTGTGAACCCCAACATTTGACGGTGAACACGATGGTCGCTTATATTGAAGAACTTGGAGAATGGACAGGCCAGTACGCTTTATCGAACACGTCAGACCTCGACAATGCGACGTCTACAGCCATTCAGACCGATTTGAACCCACACCTCTTGCCCAGTCAAAAACGCTGCATATAGAATCTTATCAATTCGTTCCGCGATTGTTTTGCATCAACCTCCAAGGTCCGACAGACGCCACTAACGAAGCACCGAATTATAGTTGCCGACGACCAACGTCCACTATGCCAGCGTCCTTACCGGGTGTCTTCAAAAGAACGTGACGCCATCCGCCGCCAAGTAACAGAAATACTCCAGGACGACGTTATCCAGCCGTCGACGAGCCCGTGGGCTTCGCCTGTTGTCCTTGTCGCGAAGAAGGATGGAACCTTGAGGTTCTGCGTTGATTATAGACGCCTCAACAACGTCACGAAAAAGGATGTGTACCCCCTGCCGCGCATAGACGACTCCCTCGATCGCCTTCGCCATGCCACTTACTTTTCGTCACTTGACCTCCGCAGTGGATATTGGCAAATAGAGGTTGACGAGCGAGACCGTGAGAAGACCGCTTTTATTACGCCGGACGGTTTGTATGAGTTTAAAGTGCTTCCGTTTGGCCTGTGCTCGGCCCCTGCCACATTTCAACGAATGATGGACACCGTACTCTCTGGCCTGAAGTGGCAGTCATGCCTCGTATATCTCGACGACGTTGTAATTTTCTCGGACACGTTCGACGAGCACCTGAAACGTTTGCGCGCTGTTTTCGAGGCCATCCGATCTGCTGGTCTCTTTCTAAAGCCCGAAAAGTGCCACTTCGCTTTTAATGAGCTGAAATTTCTCGGCCACATTGTCAGCGCTCGAGGTGTTAGCCCAAACCCAGAAAAGACGGCCGCTGTCGCTTCATTCCCCAAACCAGAAGATAAACGAAGCTTGCGTCGATTTCTCGGCCTCTGCGCGTACTATCGTCGCTTTGTTCACAATTTCTCCAAGATCGCTGAGCCTCTGACCCGCCTGACAAAAGACGCCGAACCGTTCGTTTGGGCCCCCCTACCAGGAACAAGCCTTCGCGGAACTCAAGTCCCGTCTCCAATGTACACCTATACTTGGCCACTTCGACGAAGAGGCTGACACGGAACTGCACACGGATGCCAGTAACATTGGGCTCGGTGCGGTCCTTGTTCAGTGGCAGGACGGTGCAGAACACGTCATTGCTTACGCCAATCGCACTTTGTCCCGTTCTGAAGTCAACTATTCAACTACGGAAAAGGAGTGCCTCGCTGTTGTGTGGGCAGTCATGAAATTTCGTCCGTACTTGTACGGTCGTCCGTTTCGTGTCGTGAGCAACCATCACTCACTGTGTTGGCTGGCAAACCTGAAAGATCCTTCGGGTCGGCTTGCTCGATGGAGCCTTCGGTTGCAAGAATTTGACGTTACTATCGTGCACAAGTCCGGCAAGAAACACAGTGATGCTGACTGTCTGTCCCGCGCCCCTACTCCCTGCCACACGGATGGCTGCGACGACGATACCGCTTTCCTCGGTGTTATCACGTCGTCCACGTTAGCCCGAAAGCAGCGGGCCGATTCTGAACTTTTGCCCCTCATCGAATACCTCGAAGGAACCGGGTCATCTCCTCCTCAGCTCTTCAGGCGCGGACTATCGTCATTTTGCTTGCGCGATGGTGTGCTCTACAAGAAGAACTACGGTCCAACAGAAACTGTTTATCTGCTAGTAGTACCCACCACGCTTCATGACGAAGTTCTTCGTGCGTGCCACGATGACCTTTCTTCCGGCCATCTCGGTTTTTCTCGCACATTGGCACGGATACGCCGAAAGTACTACTGGCCCAAGCTAGCTGCCGTTGTGCACCGCTACGTCCGTACCTGCCGTGAGTGCCAGCGGCGGAAGACACCACCTATTAAACCAGCTGGCCTCCTGCAACCTATCGATCCCCCGAAATTCCCATTTCAACAGGTAGGCATGGACTTACTGGGCCCATTCCCGAAGTCCTCAATGGGTAACAGGTATATAGCGGTTGCCACTGACTATCTCAGCCGCTACTGTGAGACCAAAGCCATTCCCCGTGGTACCGCAGAGGAAGTTGCGCATTTCTTCATTCATAACATTGTACTCCGTCACGGTGCCCCAACAGTCGTCTTAGCTGACAGGGGAACCTCGTTTACGTCAGCACTCACGAGCGAGGTCCTTCGACTCAGTGGCACCACCCACCGCAAAACAACTGCCTATCATCCTCAAACTAATGGACTAACTGAGCGGCTTAACAAGACAATTGCCGACATGATTTCTATGTATGTAGACGACGATCATGGGAACTGGGACCGAATTCTGCCGTACATCACGTTCGCATACAACACTGCGCTTCAGGAAACCACACGCTTCACTCCATTTCATTTGGTCCAATGACGCGAACCTTTGACTATGCTGGATGCCATGCTTCTTCCGGATTCTGCTCCCTCCACTGTCGTGGGGGCTGACCAATTTATTCGTGACGCAGAAGCCGCACGCCAACTTGCCCGACAGCGAATTCGGCACCAACAAGTACACGACGCCCAGCGCTACAACCTGCGACACCGAGAGGTGACTTACACACCCGGCGATCAAGTCTGGGTTTGGAGCCCAATACGGTTGCGAGGGCGCTCTGAAAAGCTTCTGCGCCGTTACTTTGGACCCTACGAGGTGCTCCGTCGCCTCAGCGCGGTGAACAACGAGGTGTTACCACAAGGCACTGTCCGCTCCTCTCGGCATCCGAAGTCTAAAATAGTTCACGTCGCCAGAATCAAACCTTATTACAGTCGTTAAACAATTTTAGGGTCCAAACCAGAGCAGGAGACTCCCGTATAACTTGCCCCGCTTTTCTATTGCTCCCTTACGTTTGCGGCATCGGGTCGATGCCTCTTGGAAGGGGGGCAATGCCACACCGCTGCCCATCTTCTAGTGCCACCAAGTGGCCGAATGTCTTGGCGCGTGGCTGAGCGTCATCCTCGTCTCGCTCGAGTTCCGCTTGATTAAAAAGGGCCAGCTCGGTTGTTGTGCTGCTTGCTACGTGTGTTGGTGACAATATGTACACTCTGTATTAAAGTCACCGCTTGTACAAACCTTCTTCATCCATATTCAGGAATATTTTGTACATAAAAAGAAAACGCATCAACATTCCTAAAAAAACTCACTGTATTTATAACCTTAATATGTATTACAAACCAATAACACCCCTTTAAAAACTCATGCTCTGTTGAAACGTGACTTCGGAAAATAACATCAGACATGAACGTTTGTTTCATGTATGTAGTCGAACATTCAATGAAATGCCGTCTTGAAGCACTATTAACATATTGAGACTGAAACTGATACTGACTGATCACCGAAATGTTAGCCTCAGAAATTTTATCAACAATGTAATGAAAATTCGAGCACACGCGAAGAGCACGAACGCTGACAGGAAAAATGACAAAACGCGCTGCGATTCCCTGTGTAGATAAGGTATTTAAACCCTTTCCCTTATTTTCGAGACACATTGAGTGCACAATGCGCACGAGCCAAAAGGTAAGCTGGTTGCCAAATTTATCAATTCGAAGGACCTCCTGCCGCGTGCCGAGTTCCTTGATGTTGTTTATCAGATCCCATCTACCGACTGCCCGTCCGTCTACCCGGGGAAACAGGAAAAAACCAGCAATGCATAATGGAGCACCAGGCCACTGTGAGAAACAAGCGCGCATCAAAGAATTCAATTTAGAGCCCGTGCCGTCCACCGGCCTCTAGATAGGCTAGGATGAGGCGGCAGTCTTGGCAACGAAAGAAACAGCTAATCAAAACTACATATGGGGTCTCTACCATCCTGACGACGGCTAACACGCTTAAGCAAAAGTCGCAGGAAGTTCCATCATATTTATGGGAAAAGAGTACTGAGCGTCCTTAAAAATATATAAGCATCCTCCGTTTTCAAAACCTCTATTATGGCGACCATGGGCCTCATATGGGGCCCGAAACATTATCTTCGAGTTTGACTCGGTCAATGACGCATTCTTCACATCTCAGTAGTATTTCTAGTGTGAATATGGACATTTCCACAGCTTAAACTGAACAGCGAAGACGCACGCACGCGCTCGGCTGCAGCCATCACTCAACGCCTATGTTTAAACGCGGACAATCGCAGCCCGTCGCCTCGTCACACTTCATATCGTGCATAAATTTTCTTAGGGCAGACCGCGGCCCTCCTCACCGGCTCACCGCAGCTTACAGACGGAAAGCGTACCTGTCATGCCATTACGGAAGAGAAAGGAAAGTCGCCTTTTGAAACCCTCTCAGAGGAACCCCATGTTTTAATTGTAAATGACGGGAATAACTGAACACTGGAAAGAAGATAAAAATGCAGCCGATTAACCTAAGTTAACCAATTGCTAATATATACTTCCAGATTGTCGTGTTTAATTTATCTGCCACTCTTATCTCGTGTCCTACTTTCTGCCACACCATGGTAAGCTTGACTTCCCTTGGAATTCTGTCTGTTACGTTTAGCGACCGTCGCTTATCTTGGCTTCGCGTTATGGGCTCTACCTGCGCCTATTTCTTTGTTTAGTGTTCAGTAGATTGTCATTACCTTCTGATTATTTCTTGATCCATTCAGCGCGTATCCTGTCTCATAACGTTGCACCTACCATGCTCCGTTCAATACCACTTTGCATGGTCTTCAGTTTAACTATACCTCTACGTTTCCGCCTCATAGGCAAATATTGGCAGGATACAGCTTTTATATACTTTTCATTGGTGTCTGAAGGGATGCTTGTAAGTTTAGATGTTTTCTTTTTCAGTGCAATTTCAAGACTATCTCTCTCTCTATTTCTTTACACCAGCGTTCTTTTGTCCATTTGTTCCTTCTTTTTATTTCTATTTGCAATATTTGGTCCATCGATGGTTCCTTGCGAAGTTGCCACTTCCCTCCTATTCTTTTATGTATTCTCGTTTTTAACATATTAGCTTTCCTGCGTCTGCTGCAGTTTGTTTTTACATGTTCAAATCGCGTTCATTCCTTCAGCATTTCATTCCAGCTTTCCACTTGCTGCTCTGAAATCTCAAACCATTCAGACTTACGCTTTGTGCGCAAACACTCATGGGCATTCCAAGACGAGTGTCTCTTTAATACTTTTTTTTCTTTTCTGACTGAGGGCACTGCAAGGAATCCACAGTTAAGTGTTGTACATGTCCTGCCTATATTTATTTTATTCTCTATCACAGTTCTGCTGAGGAAGCAGTCTCCTGAGAGCTGTCGCCGTAGTGACACATCACATCAAAGCCAGCACTGTCTGTCTACACGTGGTACAACCTCGTTAGGGCTGGTGAATTCAATTTACTCAGATCGCTGGGAGTATTGCAGGCACTGCTACTTTTTTTAATTGTATTTTTCTCCTCTTTTACGGAGACAATGCAGGTTGTTTATACAAGCGTAGCCCCGAGGGAAAGGAAAAGAATCGCGTGCAATTTCAGCCTGCCCTGGCCGCACGGTGTCGCAGATTTAAGCTCGGACTTCAAGAGGATGTGACGCATTTCCAGCGGAAGCCACGGAATAATGTTTTAACTCTAAAATAACCACAACGTCAAATTAGACATTGTGATTACCTCGACCATTTTACCATAAACTACTGTGTTCTTTCTTTAGAATTCCTTCTGAACTATACTTTCGTGTCCACGGGAGAAATTGGGCTGCGAGCACCATTGGCGTCCTTTTTCCTTCTGTGTGTGGAAAGAACATTACGCTGCGCCCCGATAGTACTAACTACTAACGAGCGAATAACATTTGGGTAGGGATTTACGGAGCTCTACTGCTGTATGGAAACGCTTAAGGTTATATATTCTCTTCTCATATCTTGATTCAGATTATATCGACAAAGAAAGCGGACCTTACGCCGAGAATCAATTATTTATTCGCTTCATTAACTGTACATTCGTTAATATTTGTAACGATAGCTCAATAATCCATCATCTGTTCAGCCGAAGAACATTTGGTAGAGAGCCGGAGACTGCACAACTTTAACCCGATGACAGTAAAAAAGAAATAGCCTACCTCTAAACACAAAGCTTTTTTGCACGGTAGCTACGAGCACTGGGCGGACCACTAAATCCAGATGCGAATTCCAGCCGCCGAAAAGAATCCTGTCACGCTCTATGCAGACACGATCATTCTTATCATAACAACCACCATCAATCTTACTGATCACCTCCGGGCAAATGCCAGTCCCATATACGTACAATTTGCTCGGTCTAGTGTCAGCTGTCGCCAAATAATCGTCGCAAACTTCACTAAATTCATCTCCCTAGTTTTATTGCGCCGGCTACTAGGTTTTTGTTTTTCGACTACAGTCAATTAGGTTACCAATAGCCTTCACAGGTTATCATGCATTGGCAATACGTGCCCTGCCCATACCCATTGGTTTAGAATTCGACTAAAATCTCTAACTCGCTGTTTCCCTAACCCGGCACCATGTTCGCACGCTTTGTTTAAACGCTATACCTATACGTTTCTATCCCATAACTACCAGTGATTTGTTTTTGTGCAAACATATGTACCAACCTGCTATTGCTTTGTTCTTAAAACCGAGTATCTATAAATAAATAAATATAAGAAGATTCATGAAAGGCTCACAGTACAAATAAAATTGATTTTAAATTCAACCGTTTACGTTGGCCTTCACATTGTTACCTCATATGCAAAATACAGCAGTTGTACACTTTTCTTTAGAGGCATACTGCTAATCTGCCAATCAAGGTCACACCACGAAGTCTTTGTCTGGTTCCACATAAAGTTCCAGTTAATGAGCGGAACTTTTTAATTTCCGCTTATGGTGTGTGGGGTGGTGTTCCAGATAAATGCAGACGTTATATGTGAAATGACGTTCGGAATAAATTGTAAATGTTTTATGTGGAACATGTAACCGAAACACCATTTCACATATTCCGGACGGTGTCGTTTCAGCCGATCTGATGACTTCACTCTTCGACTCGGTTCCCTACAGAAGTCATTATTAATATAAACAGCGCGAACACGAAAACAAGGGACAAGAAACAAGAAAGCCACAGTACATGCGCTGACTCACAACTAAGCCTAAGCCGTTTACTCCAAGGCCCAGAAAAACAAACAAAAGTAAACGGCTTAGGCTTAGTTGTGAGTCAGCGCATGTACTGTGGCTTTCTTGTTTCTTGTCCCTTGTTTTCGTGTTCGCGCTGTTTATATTAATAATGAATAAGTACCAACTCGCCCAACAAAGTATCTTGGTATCCCTACAGAAGTGCTTTACTGCTCGAAGTCTTGGTCAGGCAGGAATACCCAACTTCCTTCGTGGTTGATTTTCTGGTGGCTGCTCGACATCACGTCTAACAGCTGAGCCAAACGTGCATTTACACTGCCGTTTTTGTATGCTGGGGACACTGATACTAACTCAGACTCAGGCAGCAATTACCTGCACTACAAGTGCTCTTCTACATGTGAGACAAACGTTTCTATTATCTACATTGCTTGGATACAGATAGGCATAGAGTTTACATCACCATCTTCTCAAAATTGCCTTATGTTAGCTGCTGCTGAAGCACTTACAATCAAAGAAAACAAACGGGCAGCGGTTTTGCGAAAAGAAAAACGCAATAACTAAAATTATTCTGATAAAGTAGAACGATAAGCAGATGGTTCACAGTATCAAAGAAATCTAAACAATTGTTCAAAGTGTGCCTCAATTCGCAAGCCAACGTTTTGACAAAAGACCTCTTCATCTGGGAATCAACCATCACGGGCATGGTTTATGTAAGTTTTGCCTCCAGAAGAAGAAATAGGGTCAAGGGCAGACGAGCAGGGCAAAAAATGAAAGAATGTTTTCTTGGGGATGAATTGCTCGGTAGAACCTGTAGTTGCATGGCTTAGAAAATAAAACAAAATGGCCGTAGCAAAAAACGAAACATGTGATACCAAGTACATTGTGATATACAGGTGCTCATAACCGCTAAAAAAGACGCAAACTTAAACATTAAACTGTGGCCAATCTAAGCATGCAGCCTGGTACTGAGTGGTGTTTTGAGCGCTTCCTTTTGTGTCTTTACAATCTGTCCGTCAACGTCTGGCAGGGTCTTTATATATACGAGAAATAAATTTGGGTTTTCATTGTTTTGTTCATTCCAAAAACTTTGTACATTTCCCTGCTGCTGTTGCCTTTTTATTTGCATTTTCAGGCAATCAAATCCTTCACCCTGCGTAATGTGGACTAATATCTTTTGAAACTAGTATTTTAGAACGTCTGAGTTCAACGTATTAAGCTATTTATAGTTTTGAATTTTATGTTCAAAGACCAAAGCGCCCAGCCTATTAGGAACCACAATAGTAATTTAGCACTCCAGTTCGAAATAATGAAAGCTGCACGAATGGTGCCCTTTGAAAAAAAGCTATGCTAACACAAACATTTATTCATAAAACTGCGAATGCTGGAATATGAATTGCAACAAATATGAGTAAACAGTTGAATGAATGCAATCATAAGTGCGCGTGATCTCCATGAATTGCAAGGGGAACGAAGAGGCAGCACAAGAAATAAACCTTGAAACGGGGTTTCGACTGTAATGTGTGCATATTTTTCATCAATAAAATATTTTTTATTGTTAGATTATAATATATATATTTGCTAAGCGATATGCTTCATGATTTCAAGCAGTGAGATGTAATACCATTGAGAAGGCATAACCGTGAGAGGCTGTAACACTGAAGGAATAACATGAGGCAAAATATTCTTGGTTACCATCCTCAATCATCGGCTTTGCATTTTAGGCATTTTGACACATTTGAAGAACCCATTTCACTTTGTTAATATTTTAGTTTTTTTAATTCATTAAAATGATTCTATTAAATCGTCATTGCATATCACACAATAATCAACCATTAATCAATACAACGACAAATTACTACGATACATTCTTTTTTTCAACGCAGCACCCGTCATTTCCGAGAAGCGTTGCCGACAACTATAACACCGACGGCTTTTCGGCCGAACAACTTGTATAAGCTGTCGCTTAAAAATTCGGTCCCTCGCCTGCTAAACTTCAATGCGCCACAGGGGCGTGTCCTCATAAAATACAACATCCCAAAGGCAATGCTGCATTGATCACCGGTAAACAGTGCGTTTGAAGCCACATGCAGTGTCATTCAGTGCAGCCGCCTCTTTGCTGCCCACTTATATATTTTTCCACATTTGAACAACCCATTCTTTGAAGAATGATGTTAGAATGACGGACTGTAACGAGATATAAAACATAGCTGTGAAAAATGTACACAACCACAACCACTGGCACACAAACAATGTCACTAATCGACCATATCAGGAGTTACCAAGGAGATCTGTGTTGAGATGACGAGTTGTACTTGAGTGGTACATAACCAATTCAAAAATAGACTGGGATCCCAACAGAGTAAAACTTTAATACTACAGACCCAACAGTAAATTAAAGTTAAGTAGGCCCAATAGTACAGGTAATATGTCTTCACTATTCGGTATTCTTTTTGCATCATGGGGATTAACACAGCAATGCGACACAGGCTATGAGGGATGCCTTTGTGGACATCTCAGGAAATTTGGACCATGAGGGGTTCCTTAACTGTCTTCGCGCCGTACATGGGAGCCATGATTTTTCCCCCCATGGAAAAACAGCCACCGCGGTCAGAATAGAACCTCCTTACTCACATCCAGCAGGCTTTAGTTCATTGCTTACAGCAGAGACAGCGCTTCCTATGGGGCTGCTTTTGCGAAAAAAGTTTGTAACAACGAGCAAATACCAAAGGCCGACGTGCCACCCAAAGCATATCATGAATCTGTGCGAGGTGGACGGGTTTACGTGAGTTGGGGAGGTAATACAGTTTGTGACGAGCCATCACGCTTTGAAGCAAAGCGCAACGTTTTCAAGCAGTCAGCACTTACCTAGGCACTAGGTCGTCTGCAGGATGCCGTGGAGACACAAACCTTGCGTGTTCTTGATTCGCTACTAACTGACATCAATTATTCCCGGAATTCTGGACTGCACAAACTAGGTGTCGCAGTCACCATTGCCCATTTTAACGGAGCTTGGAAATCATGGAGCTTTCGTCTGTTTTAGGGGCGACAAGAAAGGAAGAGTACCGAGGAGCGCTATAAAACGAAGGCGTACGGCTGATAAGGCGCTGCGCTTCGTGGCCATCGGGAACGTGCCCATGGCTTATCGTGATGAAGCGCTTCACGCAGATTTAGTTGTCACGCGCGCAAACGGGTCGCCGTGTGCTCCTGCTGACGCCTACTGCGTGTGAACTTTCCAGTTTCATTCCCTATCTCGCAATCTTCGACGATGCTCGAGCTCGGCATCACGAAACAAAGTGCACGGTCATGTCGTCCTGATAGTGGCAGGTATATTGAAGCTTAGTTTATTAAGGAAAATGAGCTTTCTGTGGCTAGATGGTGCAAGATACAAGCGCAAGCGGATGCTCACTCGAATACGATCGGTAAGGTGGCTGGCGCGTGCTTGTAACGTCCACCACATGGTTGCAGAAACTTGCTCGCAAGCGTTCGTTCGAGCAGCGTTGGGAGCGCAAACATTTCCACAGACTGCTTCTTCGTCAGCGTCCAGCGAAGGGGTTCACCTTCTGCACATTACTCCCTTATTACAAATCTACTTCACCTTAGGGGATCACCCAAACATTCGATCAATTGCATCCTTTTCTTTGGATCCTCTAATATTATCAAGCAACTCAACAGCTTTCCAAAATATTATCAAGCAACTCAACAGCTTTCCAAAGCGGCTGATTATTACGTGACTATTTCGAACATGCGCATGCCGAAATTTCTCAGCACTACGCACACGAATATCTCGGCACTCCACGAACATGGCATATAGACGACAACCGCATACGCCGGCGGTAGCAGAGAGGGAAAATGAGGAAGCGCCGCCCGTCCGCCTGCTTTTGAGGCAAATGTTCGCGGTGCTAATCAATGCCGCTTACGAGGCGGCAATGTTATAGAGCAAGCTCATCGTTGCCTTCGTTCCGCTGTCTGCTCTGATGTGACCGGTGCGTACAAATGGCGATCCCTGCGATGCTAATGCCGCTACGAGATCCTAGCGAACGAGGTCACGAGCTTTTTTTTTTTTTGTTTAGTATAATCGCCGTGTGTCCGCTGAATGATCCGTGTTTTTTTTAATGATCCCGGTCACTTGCCAGAACGTTTTCTAAGCGAAAATGACTGCAAAGATATATCACTCATCCCCTGTGGGTGCGTACCTGCGCATCCCAGCGGTACTGATTGTCTTTTTCATTCATAAAGCGACTTTTCCTGTTCAAAGCAGTTTCGTATCATTACGGTGGTTCCTCTAACGCGTTTCAAGTGTGGTCTTGCATGATACATGTGGTCTTGCATGTATTTTTACTCTGTCTCACGCACAAATGTCTGCTGGATTAGTTTAGCAAAGCGAAATAACCATTAATATATCTATACAATGCGTACTTCCTCCATTCAATGCGTTCAGAGTATGTTCACGCATGTTGCTCCCATTTGAGTCTATTTTGAGTCCGGCTGGTTATGTGGCTGTTTCTCTGTGTTTGGTCCATCATGATCACGTGAAATCTATGTTGTCAGCATTGATTAGACCCATCGGGGACTTTCTTTCTCTTGATTGGGTAGCGTAGTGGTGTGACGCGAACTCTAATACTGTCGCATTAATCAATTCACAAGCAGTTCTTCACGGCGACCAATACTATCGCCAAACCCCATTATGAAAGAACACGCTCCCTACTGTTTAGCTTGGTTTTAAAGGTTAGTTTTGCTTAGCTAAAATGTGTACCCTAGCTGCCTTTCCTGCGGTATCTTTTCCTCCTGAAAAATATAAGAAATATTTCACCGGTCATTATTACGACTTGTTTCAAGCGCGCCTCAATGCGTGTTCAAGCAGCAACAATGCTGTAACTTGGAAGGAAATTTTTACTGTTATCTTTGTTATCAACTACCAGCCGCACAGCGCCCCTTTTTGCCCGGTAGTACACACTGCTTACGAAACAGAGCTCCGAGCTGTCGACTTTACTTAGCGCCCGTAGGCACGAAGAGAAGCAGAACCTGGATGTACTGTACGTCTAGCTTCTAATGCAATATCTGGTTTCGACATCAGGCTAAAAAATTCTGCCAGACAATTTTTCTCTTATCGCGTCTGAGCATCAACGTTTGGTTGCACCCAAACCAGGAGATTAAAGTGTGTTTGAAATATATTGCGGGTTACGTAAAAAGCCCGATGAGCGCATTTATACCTTGGGGACCGTGAGTTTTTTCGTACCGTGTTTCTTAACAGAGTTGCGTTTTTCCAACAGTTTTTCTGTTTCGTTACTGAAGTCGCAGTTAGGTTTTCCTCTTGGCGTGACCGGCTCTTGAAGACACGTAGCAAATAAATTTCTAATTCACCTTTAGCATTAAAAGCAAGTATTTTCATTCCCAAATCTCGAGCAGATTAAATTTTCAGGTTTCATTTGCTCGCTGTGAAGCAAGGTAGATTCTTGTAAGGTTTTAATTCACGGCTTCCTTTTCCAGCGCCGGCTGCATTGAGAGCTTCACTGAACATAGCATTTCAGCATGAGTGATTTTGTGCTCCAGTCATTATGCATTTAAATGACCTCACAGCGGGTACATTTGTTGTCTCAGCAATATATTTCAGGTGCAAGTGTACTTGCCTTTAAAATTAGAAGCGGGAAACAAAGTGGCCAAGAAGAAACCAACGAAAAAAGAGGTACCTAAAAGCAATTTACTTGATTCCTTTGCAAGCGTACACATTAATCATAAGCAGCAGCTTTCACTTAATATTTCAAAGGAACCGCTTGCAAAAAAAGTGCCACGATACGTAAAGGAGGAACCTGATTTCATTTCAACATAGCCAGCACTGACAAATAATGTCGACAGTTATCTGGTCACGTGATACAAAACAAAAGACTTGGCTGCCCAGCGTATATATCGATGAGGTTTGTTAAGAGTACCACATTTACGTGGAACTTGAGCGGTCTTCATCATAATATGTATTATTAGTGTTAAGAGCCAAGCTGTCTACTTCACGATTTCACGAACCTCTTAGATTACAGTCCAGCATTCATAGCATATGAGGCTGTACAAGCGAGAGGAGACAACAGAAATCAGTTTTGCACTGCAAGCTATGTGTACAACTTCCTTCTACCGACTATCACGGCGGATGCTTCTCCGTGACAAAACCAGGAACGGATAAGGGAAAGCTTTTTCAATCTTCTAGGGAGAGGAGAACATCGCCACTAATCAAGCATAGGCTCTCAGCTACATCAGCTTTTGTTTGACGTACGACCTGAAGAACGAGTCTTCAGGATGCCGCTGCACAGCGGCGTAATATAGATTGAGAGCAGGTGAGCCACAGCATCACTGGTTACCGCAATTTTCGCAGCGCAGTCCACAATACAACGGTAAAGTAGAAGCAGTAGTGGATAAACAGCTCTTGTACCTCTAAGCTAGCAGAGGCTCACATGTGCGTATTCCTGTTCAGAAACGTTTTGTCAGCCTCGGCATTGTTATTTAACCTACATCGATAAACGAACACCTGCGAAAAACGTGCTAGGCCGTAGATCGTCGCTCGCTTGGCACTTGAATCAAGTCTTCTGTTTGAGGCTTGATAAGCAATCCGTGAAGTAACTTCTAATCTGCAAAGAACGCCGCTAAAGTATTCGGGCATTCCATAATGAAGTTTGCTATTGGTTCCTTGTTTTACATTTCCTAATACAAAGCGAATCTGCCTAAAGACAATTCCACTAATGAAACAGCGTGAATTCATTGTGCAGCCAGGGAACCTTAATATTACGCCCATGCAGGTTGACTGTAGGCAGTGTTCTTTAACGGTTTCCAGTTTGGCTTGACTGTCGAACCCAAAGCAGTTCATAAAACTGCCAGCACTCAGCAATATGCAGCATCCTGCGCAATTAGTAGCAGATAGTGGCCGCAGTGGGGCGTAGTGTGCAGTCTACTACACTGAAGCGCAACTTTCTGCACTCGGGCAACATTCTACGGCTATGTGGTAAATGCTGCAGAGAAGAAACACGCAAGCTCATTCCGCGACAGGATATGGTCCTCCCATAAATTTCGCGGATCTTACTCTCCAACATTATAATATTGAATTGTTATAACATTAGTGCTACATCAAGGCTGTGCAACAATACTAGCTAGTAAAGAGCGAGTATAACATGGCATTATAATTTCGAACACTGAACCGACTGTAAGCAATCCGCAGAATAGTAGGCGGGCCGTGCATGCCGTATCTTTGCTGTCAGTGCCTGTATGCTTTCTAAATGCCTTTTTTTTTTGTCACGCAAGTCGTGCGCACTAATTACTAGCCCCAAATTTGCATTGAAATATAGGCCATCAGCGACATAACCATTTCCACTTAGTTCGCAACTTAAAAATTATAACTCAACGTATACGTAGACTGAATTCGAAACCGTAACCAAGGCCAAACAACCTTGGTGTAATAATACTTTATTGAAAGCCCCACATCCGGAGCACTAGCTGTAGAGCAATATGCAGCTCAAAAGGGGTAGTACGCAAGGCACTAACTAGGTGGAGTATGCCGAGTTATCGCTATAATGCGTAGATGCAGTATGCTGGATATTAAACAATATTGGCAGTGGTGAACGGCGGGCAGTTGTGGTCACAAGCTTGGTCGTGAGCAGTTACCACTACTGATCAGCCGAAGGCCAAATAATGAATAGAAGAGTGAAAATATGCACGAATGCGCGTATATCCCCCTTGGCTTATGCGTTTTTATATTTTATGTGAAGTGAACTCATCAAAACCTTCATTTTTCAACGTGCGCTCATACTTGTCTTGTAATGACGCGCTAAGCATACCGAAACTTCCCCCAGCCATAAAGCCGTTCAATATGGATCGAAGCAGCGGTAGCATATCAGCTTCCTTTAGTGCATTGCGGCACTACGAACCAACTATCGACCATTCCCGTTGCCTCGGGGTGACCCTTCGCGTTCCGAAAAGAAGCAGGTATTCGTCCACTATCAGAATGGAAACCACGTTTTCCACATTCGCGCGAAATGCGGGGACATTCGTTGCAAAAAGGCAAGATCGCCGGTGCTCAGTGCGGAGAACCAAAAATTGCTCGTTATTTTTACCTTTTTAGGCTCATGACAGTTAAGGAATAAAGAGGAAGCCTACTTCCCAATATACCAATTAAAACGCATCTACATCATCATGGACGTCAAATTGAATCCGAAAAAAAGCCTTTTTTCAGGATAACGCCGCTTCTCGTGACTCAGCAGTGACGGCAAATGTGACACGGTGAGAACAGTCATACACAACATTGCAGGAATAGCCGCAATAAACTGACTCTTCGTGTAAAGGGTCTGAAATTTTCCTATTTCCGTCATTTTTTTTATTGCTGCAAGCATGAAACTGTTACCGGCGTGCAGGTAACGTTTGTGTCGTGGTCCTTTAGGGAAAATTGCCGATACCATGATACCAATTATACGATGAGTATATGAATGAAATATGATATATTTAATGATCGAGGGCCATGCTGAAGCAAGGAACTTGCCAAATAACAATTCGAAAATCTCGCAATATACATTTCCTTGGAACTCCTTGTTTTTTCAATGCTACAAAAACCATATCGTTCTTTAGCGCTTATTTTCATTTCTTCCGAGTTGTATGTTTGTGTTACGACACAAATATTGACCGCGCAACAGGATCTATTCACATATTAACAAACGTTTCGTTATTGTAATATTTCCGACGCAAAATAAACGATACCTAGCAGACAGACTGACACCAGCGCTACACTTCCATGAGATAACTACAATGCGCATTCAGTACCAGAGAAGACAGGCATGCCCATCACAGGTAGCCATGTATCTTATCTGGGAAAGCCAACCCTCTCGCACACATCGAATCAATCGCACCACTGGCGTGATCTCCAGCCAAATTTCAGTAAGAATCAGTAATGAATCTGATTTTAAACCACGATTCCTTTTCTTTTTACCCAGTATCTTAAATTGCCGCAGTCGCCACTCGCAACCATGGAAAAACTCTTGTCATCATTCTGTGCCACGTTTGCATCATGTCCACCTGCCAGTCTGTGTGATATTGCACTTGGCAGGTAGCCAGTATTTGTACACTGCTGTCCCAGCTAACTTCGCAAAAGATGCATCATTCTTTAAAAGATGAATAATGAGAAAAAGAGCACTTACTCCCTTATTACTGAAGATGAAGGGTGACCCTAGCCCTTTGGTTAATTTTTACTCAATGCGACAACAATGTTATTCGTTGCCCACCCTCATCATTTGTTTGCCATTTAAATGATCCCGCGACGATAGACAAACTCGCTCGAAGCAGGGAAACAAAATTCCAATAGAGCCTCTGTTTCGACTTTGTGCAGCCCGAAACTAGATTCTGGATTCAGTTTCATTCTCTGATTTTTTTATTTAAGAGAACGCACGGGTAAGTGAAAGCATACATCCTCTCTTTGCCCTTCTATGGCCGGTCGTGTAGCAGCTTTCAAGTTTATTATATCAAATCGCAATAAGCGCAAAATAAAAACATTGAAAAGACATGGGTGTGTACCGTCATGAGATATGAAAGCATAGCAGAAGCTGCGTTCTTTTGCGCATTTATATATTAAATCTGCCAGTGCTTTGCATGCTTGGTGGACCGATATAAACCTTCCAACTGTCGCTGTGCAGTTTCTTTTTTTTTTTCAACACTTTCGAGACTATGACGTCAGTGCGTGAAGTAATATTATTCGGTTCAAAAGATTCTAATATGCATGTACGTTTCTTGACCCAGCAGCAAATGCTTGACCCAGCAGCGCTATTTATGCCGTTGTGTGAGCGAAACCCTATCTCCGCTTCCGAACAGTTCTTGAGTTGCGCACCAGCCACTGCATGGTCTCTCTCCCTAGTAAGGTTTGCCACCTATCGCCTAAGACGAGCTCATTTTGGCGAATCATATTGCCTCAGCGATGTGGACGCTGTAATCAGTCTGTATGATTCCCCAATGGCGATTCATCACGAACGCTTCAAAGAGCAAAGCATGATAAATTCCTTCACTTCTAAATACGCACTCAAAGAAGTTTACTCAGCATTCTCTAACATTCTGTCTTGGCTAGTTCAGTTTTAACTCGGACCCAGCAAAAAAGTAAATCGCATGGGCTAAAAGAAGTAATGTATACATCTGTTTATGACTATGGCACCACACTGATCTTTCTCTTGCCCAGTTCAGCTTTCACTAAACTCTTTATCTAATATAGAGAAAACAAATGAATCGCATGGACTATCACCGATGTTGCACACATTCGTTTATTATTATGGCCCCACAATCATTTTTTTAAATAACCCTCTGGAAGTCATGCACAAATGTTGATTCATGCACCCTGCCAAGACCTGTTTTTCTTATCCTGTTCATTATTATTCGAGTGCAAATTCACCTGATTGAAATAAACGCCCCCCCCCCCCCCCCCTCTCCAAAATAAATACAAATCTATTGTTGACTTGCGGTTCTCTTTATCTCGGTGAGGGCAAAATGGGGGCGCCCATATATTCCAAAGCGTACATTACATATTCCTCAATAGGTCGTTGTCCCATTTATTAAAATAGACCTATGGTGCAAGGAAGCATTTAGGTTTCGATGCTGAATGCCGCTACGGCGTAGCGCTCGCACAGACTATATTCGCGTTCAAATACATTCATTGCCCGCAGCGTCGCGGAAGCGCTGTATGCGGTGGAGGCTAACCTACTGTGGAACAACGCACACAGTTGAGCGGCTTTCCCGGTTTTCGGTGCCGTTATAAGCCATAATTTTCTTTTTTTGGGATCTCGTAGTACATCGTAAAGCATTACGGTTTGGTTGTTTGCTTCTACGTTGTGGTTGGCACTTCGGCCGAACAACGTTTTGCTAAAACGAGGCCTCTGTTGGTTTGATAGCAGCCACGGTAATTGTTCCTCAAGCTCCTGTGTTGGTAAAGACCGAGGAAATGCCTGGTGATCGCAACCTATGTGCCTTCTGGCTGCGGATTGGTTCACTGTTCTTGTGCAATATCTGCGAAGTTCAGCCCTTCCGAAAGGCTGCTCGATGCGATAATGTAAGAAGCGACTTATACAGATGTCAGCGCCGTTAACACCAGCGCTCGAGCGCATATGTCCTCAATGAATTTAATCGCTGCTCAGAGCAGGCAGATGGCTCTGATTCCTTGCTAAAAGTAAAGGGCACCAGCGATCTTAAACCGGTCCCTAACACAATCGTGCAGCATGACCTTGGGCCTAGCGGCTAGCGCTGAACAGTGCGAATTTCCGTCGAGGCCACGCGCTCGGGCATTCGTGTTAAGCGAGTTGACGGCTGTACCCAACTGCGGTTCGCAGTGTCAGAATTGAAGGGGTCAGGGCTGTTCCTTAAAGCTCCATCTACATATGATCCCCTGGAACTGAACACCGGGCAATCCCCAGAGAGACAAGAGATTGCAATAGAGGAACCATGCCTGTTATGGAGTTTGGCATTTATAGGACGTATGTTCCTTAACAGGTGTACGTATTTGGCAGAGAAGTAGAAGAATAAATTGGTAATTAGAAACGCTGGTAAGGTCTGGGCTTTTTGCAGCACTACACCAGAGCGCCATGCGGTGATCTAATGTGGGTCATGCTCGTCTTTATTATACGAAATAAAATCTCTCTTCAAGGCCAGTTGCAATACTAAATTTGTTACACAAAATGGCTAATCAGACAAAATGGAATAACAAATGTAAAACGCGCAGTCTGACGTCCTCAAGCTCCAAGCATATTACAAGGGACGACAAAATGGAAACCACCAGATTATTTAAAATAACCCGGAACTCGTTGTTGTGCGCTGATATCGCTCAACGAGCGCGCGCCTTTGTGTTTCCCCTCTATCCAAACGCTGTTGCCACATCTGTAATTGCGACCGCGTCATCTGGTTCAGTAGCCGCTTGGCCTAAAACTACTGAGACATTCCCCAGTTCAAAAGTATTGATGTCACGAGATTAGCGACCGAAACCATTCGGGCTACTAATCGCTGCCTCAAACCTGACTTGCTGTGTGGATGTCTCCTCCCTCACCGAAAACCCGGTAGGCCCGCCTGATGCGAGATATTGTCGCAGAGCCGCCATTCGTTTTAGTCGATGACCTCATGCATCTCATGGTTTGCAAATGCTGTACATTTTCCTGCCACAAAATACGGTCCTACGAAAGACAGAAGATATGCAGGCAAAGTTCATAGCAATTATTGCAACTACTTGATTTGCGCTAGATTAGATACTCGGCGGAAAATTTCGTGATGCAACATTACTGAATTAACATAGTTACGTTTTCAGTGCTCCTGTCATTCTTATCAACTGACATCCCAGCCGAGTTTATAGCCGCGAATTTATCTATTTGTGTGCACCTCGGCCCTTCCTTGAGATTGTTACCCGCTCAGCATTTTGTTGCCTCCGTAAAAGATTCACACTGCGGCAGGAAAACAAAGAGAAATTCCACAAGCCATCATCGAGTCGCGCTGCACTCGGCGATAAATTTTGCAAATCGCGCACATTTTTTGTATAAATTCTGGAGGCTTTCTAGTACCCAGCACTAGAGCGCAGGTTCAATCTTACTCCAGTATACCTTCTTCGGATGAAATGTGAAGACACATTTGAGATTTATATGCACATTAAAGAGCCCAGAAGGGCCAAAATTGGCCACGTTCTCTTTACGGTGAATCTAATCATCAGGCAGAGTGGACGCATTTCGCTCTTCAAGGAATGCTTGAGTGCTCGCGTAAACTCATTTGTGGGATCATGCGCAGTGAGGCCGACTCATCATTTTTAGGTGAAACTAATGCTAACCATTCGCTCGATCAGCTGGTGTGCGGATGAACACAAAAACTTGTAGTAAATTTATTTCAATAACGAGTTCAGAATGACCACTGGGCCTCATTCTCACCCCTGTTCTTGCCATTCGTGCAATCACAGCAAGTAAATCAGGAAATAGCGTAAAATAATTTCTTTTCGACGGCAGGTAAATGGTTGTTTGCCGCACATAGAAAGTTCATTTACAGGCCGGGACACCTAACAATTCCATAAAACCTGCAGTATAGTCCCAGCAGTGCAGCGACTTCACGAGCCCCCGTCATGTGGCGACATCTGTCCGCGTTCAGAACAACAACGAATAGCGGGGAAGATCTGGTAGCGCCGCTGGGCGGAGTGTCTGCACCTAAAAATATTCACACACAAAAATGAACGCAAGAGAAAGTCATTCTAAGTTGTCACATACTTCTTTGCGAGCATATAGTGTACTGTGCGGACTACGTGCGAAAAACACTAGTTGTGGTTTAACTCTGGTTAACCCTAGTTGAATTGCGATAGCAGCGGCGAAAGCTTCTTTTTCCTGCTACGTTATTCCCTTATCACGCCCTATCAGTGTAAGGTGCTACATTATTGGGGACACTTAAGCTCATCCTTTAAGAGTATGACGCGAGAGCGTAAGCTACCAGCCCACATATAAATGAGAAGGGTTCAATGCTGCTGAACCGAATGTGGAGCGAAAGCATTAGCTGTCGATGACCGAGCGTTCTCTTCTTTATCCAGGGCTGTTCAAGGTCGAACGTGGTCCTTCTCGGGACGACGCGACGGGCCGAAACTTGGCGCAATATTGCTATCGCAATAAAAGACGTACTCCCTCAGAAATACAGATACAGCCTTTATCAAAAGTTTACAGCCCAGAGGATTTGCTTTTAAGTCGTATAATATGACTTCTGTAATAATTGTGAAAGTCCTAGCCATTGGAGAGGGTAAGACGAAAAATCTTCTTGCCTTCAGCAAGTATTGAAACCTGGGAATGCATTACGAGCCACATAGTATTGCTCAGAAGTAGACCCCTTGGGCTGTAAACTTTTGATAAAAGCTGTACCTCTGCGAAATATACCTCAATGTAGCAAAATAGTCACACAGAATAAAGAGTGATAGTACTTACTTAATATGTGAGAGGTCCTGCTGGCAGAGCCCGCAAATGCTGCAAAGCTTATGCAGTTCGGTTCATTCACTTGTTGAATTTTTGCAATTGCATGTTGTTGTGATACCTACGTCGTACGTTCGTTGGCACTTCACAATTAACGTAGAAAGCAAATACTACCACGGGCGCTTGTAAATTTTATTTGTTGCTGCCAAGAACCACTGGTACGCGTCGGTATCACTTCGCTTGTTGCACGGAGAACGCTATCCTGTTTTTGTTCAGGCCCGTTGTCACAGCGGCGCATCTTTAACATTTTATTTGTTGCGCTAGTTTCGCCGAAATTTATCTGGAATGATTTTACCAAGGCTGGACTGTCTCCACAATGTCTAGTTCCTTGTAGCGGTTTTATCTGAATGTTTCTTTGCTGACTTTAAACTGAGCGCTGAGGAGTGCGACCGTCATTCGCAGTTGGACAACCACAGAGCACGCTGGCTACTATCGCCTACGCCAAATCACTTAGTTTTGTTTACTTTGTGGGCGCACGTCAGACCAATAAAAAGTTCATTTCAGTGCTCTGCCAATCTATTTATTGCCATCGGCCTTGTCACCACCCCGTGACAGCATGTCGATACGTTTTCGGTTAGCTCTTGAGAACGGCTTCCAGGTGTCATGGTTCTATCTCGGTGGAACCGTTCTACCAACCTAGGAAACATCCTTCGGCAGCCTCACGCTGAGAACCTTTCTGGAGAAGAACATAGTAACTACAGCACCGCTTTGTTTGATGTAGTGGAACTCATTGACGCAATTATAGATTTTCAAGGTCACTACCATCTCTCTGAGTTGCAAGGCACATTTATTCAAGCCCCTAATCCCACCAAGCTAAGCCTCGCCGTGGTGCTGCATTGGTTAGAGCACTTTACTGTTGTGCCAAATGATGTGAGATCGAATCCCAGCGGCTGCTGCCGCTTTTCGACAGAGGCGTAAAGCAAGGTGCTCGTGGGTTGGGCGATGCCAGTGCAAGTTAAAGATCCTAGATTGCTTAAATCTCCGGCGAACTCCACTGCAGCGTCTCTGATATTCTGAGCTGCTTTGGGCCGTTAAACATCATAAAGCGAACCATGTTCAGTGAGCGAAGACGCGCGCTTTCTCTGATAAAAACACGGAAGCGTCATAGGAGCAGTTAAGCTACAGACCTTGTCTCAAGTTGCGATGGTTACGGCACCACCGGCATGGCACACGTCCAATTCACCATTAGACCATTGCCTAAACGTCTTCGGCAGCCATTCTATTTCACACCTCATAAAGCACCACGCCCATACAAGTATCCGAAGCCACTGTGAAAAATGTGCTACGACTTTTCAGTACTGCAAAAACGTAGGAAGCGTCGACTGTGGACACACTTTACAGATAACGGAAACGTCTTTACTAGTGACCTGGCTCCAAGCCCGAAAGCAATGCAAGTTAACAAAGATTCGGCGGTGACTGTATCTGATTCATATTTTAACCCACTACGGCCAACAGCAATGCTGAGAGCGATACCAAAAGAGTCCTGCTTTCCCCAACTTCGCCATGCAGACAATACTATCCTTCGGCCATGGTAATCCTATCCCTTTTTATTTTATTTTTCACTCACCGCATTTGAAGGATGTTGGCACCATAGATCATGTTCTTGCTCACATTATATCGGCGTAAATTAGTGATCTTACCTTCAAACGCCGTGCTGCATGATCTTGGTTAATTGGGCAGGTAATAATTATTCCAGCTTTACCATCGAAGGTGGATAATTTGTAGGACAATGTGCAGTCGAAACAAAGTGGGCAGTATGGTACCTGACCAGGTAGGACTTTAGAGCATTCGAAGCGTCGTTTACACTTATGGTATGTTTGTGGGCAAATTCTTTCAAAACACAAAAGCAGCGATTACAGCAGCATGGAGTACTTAAACTCTCTGTTCTACGCTAAGAGATCCTTGCCACTTGAACACGATATCCAGGACAAATATACATATTTTCCCTGGCGTCCACTACAGAAAGACAGCAGGGTACTTACAAGCACCTCAAAATGCATGTCACGGTATTTAACGATAATAATCAAAGGCCCTGCTCTGCATTGTGAGATGGTTTCGTTTATTAAGCGCAGTTTTATATGTAATTTTAAGAACAAGAAACGCATTCCGCAGTCCAGTTTTATTGTCTCTAAGCGGCATACTCATAGCGATGAAGTGAGCCTCCAAAAAGCGTCAACATTAGTCAGGCACGAAAGCTACACTCCGTTTCCGGTCAGAAAGAAAAATAGTTCAGAGTGGTGAGTGGTGTTAAGTGCGAAACCGACAGCGATTATTAATCCACATAATCCGCATTTTCAGTTTCCAACTTGTTTTATTTTTGTGTCACACATTACATCAGACACGGGCAGTATGCAGCTCTAGACACGATCAGGCTGTGAGCAGTCGCATCTAAGCGTGGCCGCCATATTGATCGCCAGTGGCGCCATCTAGGCTAAAAGCCACAGTGCGTCCACGCCTTTGTAACTTGTGCTTCCCGTACTTTGTGTATCACGCTCGCGTGAAGTTTCAGCTGTGCGTACATGTTTATATGTATATATATTTATATATTGTATATGTAAGACACGTGACTTTATTATGTACAATATATCCATCTCATGTAGTAATCTGAATGAAAAGATGATTTTGAGCTCACTTGTTTTTCTTTTCTCGTCACATGCTTTGTTATATGACTGGTGACGACAAAACGAAAGCACCAACTCGCACTCTAAAGCTATGTGAAAAATGATGCTGCTCTCGGCATGTGTTATTTTGATTGGTTGGCACGCGGGCATCCGCTTAAGAAGTAGTGAAAATAGTTTTGTTATATAAACTTCAAACAAAGGTGTGAGTTCAGTTTTGGTGCGATTGTGCATCCTTCTAGCGCCAGCTATTCCTAAAGGAACCAAAGCAGCAAGCTGCACCATATCCGTGGCTTGAATAGCGTTACGCTGCCATCTTTATCTAACAAACAGTCTCAACAAGAAGTTATAGTCTATCCTTTCGAAGCATTTTTTTGTTTCGCTTTTTTTTGTTATAGCAAGTCGAAAAACGAGAAAATAAACAGTCTCATATGTAGCAGCAGTCTTTGCGTTGAAACGTCATGGCGAAACATATCTTTCCGCAATTATGACCATGAAAGAGCTTAACAGCGTTCTTCTCATTAAACTAGCCTAAAAGTACGCATTTTAATTCTTTTAAGGCTCGTCAAATATTAGGTATTACAAAAATTAACACAATTTTCTAGAGAAGCTTTCAGGTGCAATAAATTGGAATAGATGTCCATGTTCAAGGATTTCCGTTACGAAAAGGAGAAACTCTTATTTTACCATTTGCAATGGCACCATTGTCGGTGCAGAGCTTAACTGTTTCCAAAAGAGGTAATAAATTGAGCATGTCGCAACAGGGTTTCGCTGGCCTCGCATAACCGGTAGTCTATAGATGCCTGGTCCGTGGGACACCATTGTGGAAGTATACCGCTTCATTTTCGTGATCGGTAGCTTCGGCTTCTTGGTGCGCATTAGGAGAGGAAGGATTATGCTCCAAATAACCGTGAGGGGCAGATTTGATGCTCCTCATGCCGCAATTTGTTAATACGTACACTTCTGCATGTCTACGAGAAAGACTGTTGCATTCGAGATAAGCTCGATGAAGGCGCACTTAGCCACTTTAGCACACGACTTGGTAATAGACTAGATCCAAGAATTCGAACATATGTTTGGCACTTTACAGTAACAAGCAGGGGTTTCTTGTCGTCTAGGTATGTGTTCTACATAAAAAGGTACGTACCGTATTCACTGTGCATTTGATACCCAGAAACTGCAAGCAAACACAATACGAATCACGATATCAGACGACTAATTAAACACGAGTTCCATGAAAGGAAAATTCACCATGCTCGCTTCCATGTAATTATGTTTTCGCCGAAATTTTCTGCTGTGTTTAATTTATTTCTTTTGATGCGATATAAATGAAACATATGCCACAGTATACATTTAGTAATATAGCACGCCTTTCGGAAACGTGGTTGTCAACCTTTGCAAAAATCGAAGCCCTTCGGAATGACATTAATGTGCCACGCCAGTAGAATATCACTATGATCGCAGAAAAACGATCGGTGATGTAAAACGAACGGTTGATATTCTCAAAATGATTTTAAAATGTATCCCAATAGTCCATGATTTCATGCCATATATCTGCGATATATCTTTGAGGGGGCTGAATACGCTCATCAAACCATAAATAATGAACAGGCGAGAGAATCACAATCATAGTAACTATTTTTGGCTGCGAATTATTCCAACCTGGATTAGCCGCATGTATACATACTGCCTGCAACCACCAACGGTGAAAAATTTGGCAGTCTTGACTGGCAAAACTTATGAACATAAAATGTCTAAACTCTCCTGTACGCAACATAACATGCAATCTTTTCCTAATTTTTCGCCAATGCCATTGCTACCTGATCAACGCTTACTTTGATACCCTGAAACGTGAGGCTGCATAGCCATTGCCCAACTATATAATATATATATATAAATGAGTCTGATACAACAACGTTCACCTACCGCTACTACATCGATAACCTAGGCGACCTAGGCGCACTTTGAGCAGTCAAAATGATGCAGAACACGCTTTCTTGTTTTCCATTACCACTCTCTAAGCTACATCAGACCGCCAACACCTGTGCCATTTCGGAGCAATTCTGTGCTCTATACTGGCGCCTAAACCAGCAAGCCGCGAGCAAAGCTGCAATACATCTTTAATACCTCTACTAACTATTAAGGCTGCCTTAGCAAGCTGTAGTAGTGGCACTTGATCTAAATAAAACGCTTTCGCAATGCGATGAACATCAGACTCGATTACTCACTTTAACATTAGTTACGAGTGATTTTTCCTTTTACTCTCAAATCACTTTTGTGCTAAAGGTTTTCTGTCCTGGCACACAACTCCCCCTTTCCTGTTTCTAATCATCTAACACACAGTTGGTGTTCTCTTCCCGTGTCTGCCCAATCCACACTATCGCTCTATTTCTATGAAATTCATGCAGTGCACAGCCATGCGCCATCTTCTACTTCATGCTCCTGAGACATCTAGTTGTTTTCGTGCAGGTGTAACTGCTGTACGTACGTTTCAACAACAAAAAAATCACAGGTAAAACGATTTGGATCAAGGAACTAGGACGTTTTCTTTTGTTTCTCTACCCAATCATCTGGTCGGTGATCCCTTTGTTGTGGAAATGAACTTACTACCCGACCAGATGAACTTTAGTAACTGCTACACGACACTAAATCCCGAGTTGAGTTTATAGGGCGCTCGCGTGTCTTAAAACGTTTTAGGCTGTTCAAAAGCAGTGCTTCTGCGCCCATTTAACTTCGGCTGTGACATCATTTTATCCCGTATAACTGGCGAGTATAATGCCCCACAATGACTAGCTGTTTATTTAAAGTCCTGATTCCTTTAATCCGTCTCTTAGCATCCGCGATTATGAACGAGCATGTTTGCCTAGTTTTTTTGTCATGCATTCATTTCACCACAAGCCTTTTCTCCTAACTGGCAGGCACATCAACCCTCTATACGTTTTTCCTTCTTCCAGTTGTGCAGTACTTTAATAAAGCGCTTGTGCTGTCTCGGTTCATTATTCTTCTGCTTTTCTGTGTTTTAAACTTCATTTGACAACTAGTAGCGACAATAACCACACTCAACAACGAGTAGCGACAATAACCATACTTTCACTGTTGCGAATGCAGAGCAGGCAACGTTTCCTGGTGTAGTTAAAGATTTCTTTTGAAAATGTTATTTATCCGAAATAGAGCAACAAAAACAGCCGCCATTCTCTCCCAGTCTTTCGCAGGGAAGAGCTAAATAATAGGCTACAAATTTAGCCGCATCATTTCAACAGCAACTACTGAGTGAAATCTCTGCATCGTTTACCTACTTTATGCCTATTAGATGTTTCGTGTAGTTTAAAAAGATTCAATGCTCACTGTAACCTCTTAGGTATAGTCGCAGCTGATACGTTTAACCAGACTTCTCAAGAATAAGTCATGATATATTGAAATATAAATGGTGCTATTTTATTATTGCGCTTAAGCCTAGCTACGGTGGTTTTATACGCGAAATATTTAGGACATTTAGAGTCTTGCATTAACGATTACGCCCCATCTCCTACGTTCACTGTTTAAGAACATTGCCAGGGCATAGAGACGAAGGAAACAGAATGAGTCTGGTAATGCTTGGGAGAAAAAGGATTGAAAAGTGACGTCTGTAGGTACTACGAAAGCAAAATTAAAATATTCAGATGCAATTTCGGAGTTAAAAATTTTGATAAGCGAATTTTAAAAGTAAATATCACGCTTCAAATCATGAAGCAAAGCACATCAAACAAACATTTGGCTAAATAATAGAAGTTAGATATTAATGTTTTTAACGATAAACTTAATAACCCCAGAGAATGAGTTTATGGGGTTGGTTCTTATGTATTATATTCAATTTATAGCAACTAGCCTCATGCAATGCAGCCAATCTTTCTGAAGCCTGTCATTTGTACAAACATGACAATATTTCTAGCTCCTCCATTGTGCTCCGGACTTGCGAGTGTACTTTTTAGACTAGCGATTATGTGCCCTTTGTAATTAACATAAAAAGAGTAATAACTCGACATAGAAAGTAGGGCTATAGTTGAATGTATATTAAGAGAAACCCATTAGTCGCTCACCCTCATCTTTCTAATATACAAAATGGGATATTTCTATTTTGAAACCAATTCACAAATAAGCAGCGTGCGTATTTTTGTAGGCTTAGAAAGGTCATTTATATTCCAAAGTCTCCCGGGCAGCTACTATTTCTGGCGATCTAGTGTGGCGCACATAGTATTATCGCTTATGTTCTGATAACTTCTCGTTTGAGACAAAATGCACTAGCAACTGCACCCTATCTATTTCATTAGAACATGGCAAGCGTTCTGAATCACTGCATCATCAAGCTCTTCTACCTGAAATATTCCACGGAGAACTATGTGTATTATTTCTCATTTCGACTGGGAATTAACTTTTGAAACGAGTGACAAATCCAACTGCCTGAAGTTTTGAAGCAATATCGCTGTTTTTGTTCGTGCTTATAAAGACGATGTTAGGGTGTTACCTCGTATTAAGGCGAATGCGTCTTCTTCCACTGTAGATTGCTTTCTTCGAACAGGTTTTCCAGTAAAGAAGTGATTCGTGGGTGACAGCATATACTCCGAGCGGTACGCTCTTAGTATATGCTGTCACCCATAAATCACTTAAGGGCAAAAAAAAAAAAAGCAAATGATTTCTGGACAACAATGTTTTCTGTTCCCCTTGCAGCTTGGTTCTTACTTGGTTCGTTGCAGTTAGCTCAGAAGCACCTCTGCGCAGTGTGAAGATGCTTTCCTAACTTTCCGTTTCAGTATCCGCTAGTGTACTTTGAGATCAAAAGCCGTGTGATGGCGCGCAACATGGAGGCCAACACGGCAAGAATTGACCACGATCTAGTGAGGAAACCGGAACTGGAGATAAGAAAACCCTGTCCGAAAATACGTGAGTATCAAGTTTTAAGTTCGATCATCTGCTTTGCTTCTTCCACCGCTTTTCATATTTCACGGCTGTGCTTCTCAATACACGTTCTGAATCTTTCTCGTGTTCTCATCGTCTCTCCACATCGCTTTCGGTGCACCTCTCTTGCACAGCAGCTGGAAAACAGAGCAAGCCTGGCAGTCTCAAATGCAGCAAGGTTTTAACGCATGAGACGAACTACAATCATATCAATCCGCAGCAAGATTTCTGCCACTTTAAATCATTTTAACTTTCACAGAAATTAACACGAGCGCCGGATTAGACCAGTGAACATGTGTACAAAATTCGTTTCTGTCCCACCGCGGTGGCTCAGAGATCAACAAATTAGACTTGTAATTCTAACAATGCAAGCTAGATCCCAGCCGAGACGAAAAGCAAGGCTGTAGTGTACTGTGCGATGTCAGTGCATGTCAAAGAGCCCGTGTTGGACAAAAGTTGTGATCTGCCTCACTAAGGTGTCCTTCACAGGCTGAGTACATTCGGAACGCTAAACGCTGTAAAACATATTAAAGTAAATTTTTTCGTGTGCCTGTAGCAAGCAAACGATTTTAATTTTTGGGCCATCAGGATAGTTAGCCACCTCCGCTATTCAGCCTCACCTGTCATCCTCCTCGCCTGTTTATTTTTTTCGTCTCCTACAGAAACTCTCTTCCCCGCAGGGAAAACTTAAGTTTGAATAATTTTAACGCTCAGACACTCTTTAAAGTTTTAGGGATAGAGCCGGAGTAGAGCGAAACAAACAAAGCCCATACGAAGAGGAAACGAAACGATCGCTTTCTCCTGCCTGCTTAGTGTTAATTAAATATCAAGGTCAAGCAACTACAAAATTCATGTTTCTGTTAAATCTATCTTCTTCCGCTGCGGTATTTTTTATGGCTCTTGAGCAACGGCTGAAGCAAAAGCAGTCGTGTAGTTGCGACTTCCAACATATCTGATTAAATTACATCTTCCCTTCTCTCAATCTCCTACTTGACCAACGTTGGACCGCGCGTATGTCACTTGCTCACGGTCCTTTAGCGTGCTTGCCAAGAGTGGTGGTGGCTTGTGGCTCACAGACACAAAATTGAAAGAGAAAACGTATACAAATTCCAGACACCAGGCTCACATCGTTTCACGCACGACGAGCGCAACGCAAAACAGCCGACGCGAGGTTTGACCATTCGCCGCAGCCACTGTGACGGTGATAGCAGTAGAGTTCATGTGACGTACCGCAGTCTCCACACTTCACAAAGAGCTTGGTGATGCGCCTATACCCGCAAAAGTGTGTTTCTGTGGTATATAGATGTTTCTGGCAGGCGGCGCTCGGTGACATATCGGATTCAGTAGTGCGCCATCATAAGACGGTCTCCTTCTCTGTAATCTCTCGCTGGATGAGCGCGACTGGGCCAGGCCTAGAGTCCGTCGGTGTCACCCGGTTGTTGGTCCCGTCCCGGGAACGCAGCAAGTCCTGCACTGTCGACGGGGGCCTGCGCCGGTGGAAGAAATGCAGCCGTGAACGTATCAGTCTCGTGACGTTTAATGACAAAAAGAGGTACTGTGGCAGTTACACGCCATCAGATATTATTTCAGGGTTGCCTATTTAGGTATAAGCTCGGACGACACTTCGGTACTCCTGAAACCACGTTATATAAATAGGATATTTGTAAATGCAGCTTCGTTTCGCCGATCACTGCGTCGCTTCGGTTGTTGTACTTGATGGGCAATGGCCGCCTAAGCGATAAAGGCGGCGAGCTGTGTAGCAGCCCGCACAGAGTTCGAGCAGCGCACGAGCAGACGACTTTCGCAGCAACCGGAAGTGGGTCCGTGACGTCATGGCTGCAGTGGCCGCAGCGAATGGCAGCTTCTAGCAAGCCTTGCCAGTCAACTCACCCGTGACGTCACGGGTTAAGGAAATAGTTCCATGCGACACCGCCAAACGACGACTCCTCTGCCCGCGAATTTCAAAAAACGATGTTTTTAAAAATTAATAATGAATCGCTCGCTTTGTTCAAAGGAGTTATAGTTTGGGTTAGTGCTCAAAAGTATTTGTTCTACACACTGAACACGTTTATCAGTGGCTTCTTGGTGGCCGTTTCAGTGGACCTTTAAGGTTTATCAAATCTTGACAAGCAAACCTAGGCTTAGGAAGTGTTAATACGACCGATGTGTGTTCAGACAACAGCTTACTGCTGTACCCGTTCAAACCTTACAAACCTTTAAGCTTAGCGGGGCCTATTGGGCTTTTCTAAGCTTAACTCGCTTAGTTTAACTTATCAAGGTCTAATCGCACCAACGAACATGTAGACGTGTTCAGCCTTCATTGTCGAACATATACAGCCCACTGGCTTAACTAGGATCAGTTATACCATTAGCTTATTTCTTTACCTTCGCTTAGGCGGGGTAACGGTGGTCACGGTCACCCATTGCAAGCCCTAGTATAGTGATGTACAACGAAGCAAGGCTTAGTAACCGCCATAGCAAGCAAACAGGGATCCAGAAGTCGATGAAATCACTCCTGCTACGCTATAAATGTTTGTGCTATAAATGATAATCGCTCCGTAGAAAATCCCTACTTCCCTGGCTCGTTCACTCAGGCAACGGTTTATTTTTGCGGCCATTGACAACAAACTGCAGTAAGGCCCTTAGCGTGCGCCAGCCACTGGACCTCTCGGAATAACGCATTCACTCTGGAGTACACTCTCTCACAAGTGCAGCGGCAATCCAGGACGCAAGCGAGGAGCTCACCTGTGAATGCCCAGCTGGGACTCCAGCTGGCTGACCCGCATCCGTGCGAGATCGAGCTCGTGGCGGACTTTCCACAGCTGAGTGTCGCACACGGGGTCTCGGCACCGTCGTCGCTTGTGAGCCTCGTACACGGCATCGCGGAAACTCAGCGACTTGCCCATGCTCTGTAACACACGCCGCCAGCCCAGGGCCACGGAGGGAAAAACGCCACACATCAAAGTTCTGGTGTCGAGTTAAAACTTGTTACGAAACGAGATCAAAGAGACGGCGGCAGAGAGTTTGCGTAACCCAGAGGTATCCCATGCTTCATGCCTTCCAGCTATGAGCGCAGTGATCACAGTACGTAAGTGGCAACACGCAACACTCACTGCCCCGAATGATCCGAAGTTATTTGAATTAGCATTTACTACAACATCACACAAGAGTTTCTAAAACGCCTTTGATAGTACCCAGGCCGCCTCGGGAGGTCCATCTGTCTTGGTGAACGGAACCGTGACGATAAATAGGAGCTAAAATGCAACCGTGAATGCATTCCTGCTATAAAATGGGTAGATGTGTAGAGGAATAGGCCACGATGTCATTCGTCAATAAAATTTTCTTTACAAGACGGCACCTTGACAAACAGAAAATACACTACCAAACTACCACCGGTGGAGAAGCGGCATATAACCATTGATAAATGGACAGGTGGCTTGGCTGCGCACGTGATTACGTGCGCAGCCCAGCAGTTCAGCCTTGGCATGGCGTGTAAATGAGATTAGAAGTCGGCCTATGCGACTGTAGGATTCTACGCCCTTGTTCTGGAATTAGAGGCCTCAGCATAACTGAGAAACCGGAGTTTATTAAACAGCTGATCGCGCAAATTGTCAAAACAAAAAATACTTACAAAAGAACTAAAGGAGAAAAACCAGGATGGGTCCATGCGCAAGCAACGTCGTCTGATTGTGAAAGGAGGGAGGGGAGTCTTTTGTCAGAGGCTCATAAATGTCAGGGTTCCTTGAAAGAAATAGTTTCAGAACCTCAGTACCAGTGCGACGCTTAATCCACACTTATTGCTATTCAGATCGAGTTTCATTTTAATGCACCGAATCTAATCTTACACCTTGAACATGCAGTCCGTCACTTACCAGTGAGATGAGGGCCAGCCAGCGTCCCGAGGGTCCGCGACTCCCGGAGGCGACGCGGGCGCGCAGGTAGCGGAAGTAGAGGTGCTCCAGAAGCAGCAGCAGCAAGGTGAGCAACACTCCGCAGCCCAGCAGCAGGAATGCGCTCATAAACTGGTTCACATCAAGAGGGTTGCTCGCGTTGCGTTTTGCTTTGTCTGGCTTGCAGGCGCCCTGCAGCCAGAACCGCTGGAGACGCTCCAGGTCACCCCGTTCTCTGCGCACGTGATATAGTGGTTGCATGAGGTACACCAAACAACATTTAAGAAAGCGTAGCAGGAGAATTCCGGTAACCACGTGCAGCAGGCACAAACACTAACGTCGTAGTAATGGGCATTATGAGATGACACTTACAATTAAAACTGATTGCTGGGCTAGTTGGTGGCTAGTCACATAACGGAAAGGTTAATAGCGCAACAAAAAGACTCTCACAAATAGGCACAAATGGACACACAAGACAGGCGCTGTCATGTGTGTCCATTTGTGCCTATTTGTGAGTGTCTTTTTGTTGCGCTATTAACCTTTCTTTTATGTTAAATATTACGCTCACATCGATGCTTTCTTACGTCTTCGACCCCCTTAGGATGACCGCTCACTGCACGTATTTGAAATTTTGTTGACTCCCTTTGGCGTGCATAAGCCCTTTGGACAACAGCGGTTCCAAAGAAACTCTGAAGAAAAGCTATAGATATATAATTTAAAATGAACCTGGTTAGCACAAAACATTCATACATGAGGACCCAAAGTGGACTGCAATGAAACTCACCGGTACTCAATCATCTGTCGGTTGAACATCTGCAGGTACTTGGACTTTTTCGGGAGCGCGAATCCGTATCCGGTCATGGCGTACCACGAGCCCACGGTGAGCAGGCGGCACTCGTCGTCCTGACCGACCAGGTAGTCCAGCACAGTGGCGTCGTACACGAAGGCGTCCAGCTCCCCTCGCTTGACGGCCCGAATGCCTTCAAGGACCGTGGACCGGTTGAATTGCCGCATGTAAGAGTACATCTTGGGCTTGTTCTGCTTAAGCACCGCCTCCGTGTTTCCTTTCGGGATAGTCCCGAACCGGAATGGAGGGTCCACCTGCATTGGGTTCTGCAGCTGCGTATCCCCGCCCGCGTCGGGACAGAGTTCAACGACTTTGAAGCGTACATACCGCAGCCATTCGAAAACGTTTGCTTCAGTATTATCAAACCTATAATGGGAAATATCTTTGGAGTTTTAAAAGATGACCATCGCACATAGGCTAAGATCGCGGTTTCGTTTTTAACCTTCACGAAGAAGGGCTCTCGGGGTATCCTTTTTTTACTTGATACTTTTTTTCTGGTTTTCACTTTCATGAAAGTCTGTTGCTCCTATCTATGACAAGGTTCTCTGCAGTAAATATCCTTGGCTCTAGCAATACAGTCTTGTACTCTCAACGTCCTTATAGGCACAGCAACGCAGCACGCCTATACCTCATCTACGGCAGCTGCTTTGCAGAATAGAACTGACAAATGAAACTGTCAACCGGTTTCACAGAGAACGGCTAAAATGTGATTTATTGCTGTATAACACATTTAAATTAATAATTAATTTCGAAGCAGTGCACCTAACCGCCATATTAATGCGACAGCGTTCAGGAGCTCATTGCACGGAAATTGCAGCGTAGCAGGCACTGGCGTCAGTGGGAAGTAATAATTCCAGAACAAACAAAAAGACATAAATAACTCTATAAAACAAAATGACGCAATTCTTGGCAATGGGTATCTAAGCCAGAGCTTCCGCGTGGCACACTTAAGCGATACACATCGGCCACAAAGACTCACAGGTTGTGGGATTCCAAAGTGCCGTGTACTCAATTTGCCGGCGGGGCGTAGCGTGTAGAAGCAGAAAATCGGACGCTTTTCACCCTCCCCACGGACGAGCAACCAGAAGGTTCGCTCCAGAGCGCGCCGCTACGCTTTTCCCACAGGGCCCGTCTCGAGGGAGAGCGCGCTTCTTCTTGGGAAAGAACACGCGCTCTCCCTCGAGACCGGCCGCGCTTCCCCGAACCGGTCGCAATTCTGCAGTGCCAGGCGCCGCAGAAGCGATCCCTGATCGACCCAAATTGACAAAGGGCAAGTGCACCGTTATCGGCACAGTCGAGTAGCACTTGCATCATCCGGACGTGCTCGACCGGAGATTCTTCAGGGGCTTGCATTCGCAGTTCCCACTCCCGCCGCATCCGCGGCTTGTGGTCGCAAGGCAGGGACTCATCCCTTAAGATTCTGCGGAAGTCGGCCATCCTGCTTGCGGTGTATCGTACCAATCGGTGCCACCGAGCGGCCTGATCGATGAGCGCGGCAGGTATCTCTGAAGCATGTCACGCTTACTCGTGCCGGTTGTCGGACTGTAGTGGTCAAGAGGCAGTAAAATGTGGTTGGCGTTCATTTATTCCAGTAATCACTACACTTGCAGACCTGAGTTTCAATCCACGGGCTGTGTTGTGCGGATGGAAGCATTTGTTGCACTGCGCTGGCCAGAATTTTGGCGAGGTTTACCGAATTTTCCAGTGTCCCACTGCCAGGAGCCGGGTTTAAGCGGTGACCCCGTGATATGTGGCACGAACTTGACTCTGCCGCCTGGCAGCTGTGAGAAGGGCGATGTTCCAGCCTGTGCCCTGGAGGCACGCTCCGATGGTAAGGGACGCCAACGCGTGGCATAGTAGCCCATTGGTATCTGCTGTAGTTCTCCGGTCTCCTCGGTGTTACCCATGCCGCGCCTGCGATTGCGCATTGTCCCGTCCGTTAAGCTGTGTCCACTGCTGGATTGCCTGGCGCAGGGCCTTCCCAGGGCTCCTGGCTGAGCGATGTGAGCCACAAACTATCACGCAGTGTACAGTGCGGATCTTCCATGTCCGCCGGGAGCGAGTTGTACGAACGCTTCTGAGCGAGAGAACCGCTTGGAGGCGCCATTTCCGGGGGTTTTACGAAGCCTCTGAACCTTCTTTGAGACTTCTGTGAGGCTTGGGCCGTGAACAACAAATTCCCGAAGCGGCACGGACCACTTGAGACTATTTCCCGTATTACCGCTGCAATACGAAGCAGAATACAACACAAAAAAGATGTTTTCCCCACGCCAGACGTTTATTGGGTTTTCCCAAAAACCTCTGGATACCGTATCTGGTAGAGCTGCGACTACGTGGCTGCGACCCTGGCAGTCTGGCTTGACCGTGCGGCTCACAGGACAAGATGGCGACCACGAAGAGGGAATTCGGGAGGTATTTACTTGACATCTTCTGGTTATCACGACCTCCCGCCTTCTTCAGGATGCACCTATCTAGGTGCAGTTGCCCTTTGTCACATTCGATCAGTTAGCGATCACTTTGTGGCGCCTGGCAGTTCACGCTTGCGATAGGTTTAGGGGAGCGGATAGCGCAATGCTGAACCTTCTGGTTGCTCGCCCGTGGAGAGGGAGAAAAACGTCATTTTTTCTGTGCCTTCACGGCGCGCCTCACGGCAAAGGGAGGAAAAAGCACTCCGTGATTTCCAAATGTTAAGAGCGTTTATAGGTAGGTGTAGTAAATGCTTTGTAGTGTGTATGCTGTAGTAGCATGTTTATGCGTACAGCGTAGTATGTCGTGTACGGTAATTCGTGTATGAGTGCCGTAAAGAAGGCGCGATCGCGTTCTAATCGTAAAGCGAAGCTTAAAAATCTTTTAGGTCACTTTGGGCATGCGATGAAATTAAATTTTTGTATCATGCAAAACATCTACATGAGGTATTCAAATGACGTCATGTGCTCCATTTTGTGGTGCATAACGCAGCTGCTGCAGTGCAAGCCGAAACAGACAACCGTAAGTTGATTAAATATACACTGCAGCCTTTGGATGTGCTTTCATGCGCCAAAACATGCCGCCACTGTGACGTAGGTACTACTCCCTATAGGTCAGGACATTTTATACATGGAGTGTTCTGTGTCCACTATCTGCTCAAGGAAGTAAAATTGGAGATGAAAGTTCCACACATCATGCGCTTTTATGTGCATCGGCTCTTTTTCTAAGTATTTCAGTGTTTCCCACATGCAGAGGGTCATGGATTTAAACTAGAAATTGAGAGCGCTATAGATAAAACGGTCATTCTTATTCTACTCCATGCCAAATCTAGCTTCGTCTACCTCGGAGGCTTTCATCATCAGTTATAATCCTAAAACAGCAGATAAGACAAAGAAAAAAAAAACGAATGTACAGACACAAAACACTATAGCAACATCGGCATTCGGATACACAGAGGGGGGGGCGGGGGAGTTTCTAAATGCCCTTCAAATTCATCGTAGAGCATCACAGAAGTACACAATTCAATGTGTAAATGTAGCAGGGTTGCGACATCACACAACGCCCGCCGCGGCTGCAACAGGTGTCATCTCGCGTTATGCGTCCTAATAGTCATAAGTCAGCATTCACCCGCACGTTCTCGGCTCTCAAACTATTGATCAATACCTCTCCCACCGTGGTCGTGTAGGTGGTCTGTATTTAGCATGATATTTAAAACCTTAGCTATGCACCCTACGATGCCTTTTCGATGAGGTACCTTAGAGGTCATCGCCCGATAAGATCCGAATACGGCGAAACGAAAAATATGATCGTAGGGCAGATGAAGGGCTTGTACATCAAAAAGCGAACATTACCCAGAAGGGTGCCCAACAGGAGGCGAAAAAAGCAGCTGAACATGGCGGCTGTAGAATTCGACAAAACAATAAAGGATGTCAGGCGCGTCGTTTAGCCACAAGAGAAAAGGTTCAATGTTGTGCCCCAAGGCGCGAGGGCAGCCAATGAGACTATGCCTACTGCCAGCCTGAACAGAAATGAATAACAATGGCGTTATAGTCTGTGAGCTCAAAGGCATTTGCCAATATAGATGTGCGGCTAGCTCAATCGCTAAGCCGTCCAAAAATACGCTGCACATATCATGCACTGCACATAATTCCAATTCCAGCACACACTACAGCTGTATCCATATCTTCATTATTCAAAAGGGGCATGTTCTTTCACGTGACGCTAGATACCGTTGCAGACTTATGACTCACTGGCGTGGTTCAAAACTGCATTCTTATTTAAGACTGAGGGGTGATTAATTACTTCCAGTGCATATAACTCTCACCCGGTGGTCCTCGATGCCGACGAGGTTGTAGTACTCCTCTCGGGTGATCATGAATGCGGCCAGGTTGGCCGTGTAGATGGCCAGGAAGACGACGGCGAACATGGCCCACACGTTAGACATGAAACGGGCCGTGTAGCCCCGTGGGCAGTCCACGTTCACCGCCGCCCCGAACAGGATGGCCCACACCAGCCAGTAGGTGCGGAACAGCGAGAACCGATGCTCTACAAACACGACAGCAGAGAAACCAAGCGATACTGGTAAAATGGCGAGCTCATATACGCGAAAGTGCGCAATAATTCTGGAGCGGGTCCAAGAAAATATGCAAGTGTTCAGTCAATGCATGGCGGGGGCTGACTATAACATTAAGAATATTGTTTATTCTTAAATGTGAATGAATACTTTTTTAGAAGAGGACACAGGCGAAAAGCAAGCAAAGAAGCTCGAAACTCCTTGTGGCCTTTACAAAAAAAAATGAATGCAAGCAGCGATGGCGGATCACACATGAGCTCGCGCCTGCAATTGCCAAACAACACATGAAAACAACAACCAAAAGTACTAAATTGTCATAACTAAGAAAAAAAAATTCTGTTTACAAAAACAACTTAGTCAGTCATTTCGTGGAAAACTATATACGCTAAATCGGTCAGATTCAGAACAGTTGAAAATGTCGATTATAATTAAATTGAGTGTTTTAGTTATAAAATGCTCTAGTTTGTGGAAGTGAGTATTTTTCAGCGGATCAGGTTTCTATAAACTTTTCCTTTGACTAACTTTTCGATATTGCGCAACACGTTGCGTATTATTAAAGAAGAAATGTTTAGGTAATTTAATATGCGATACTCAGAAAACATTGACTTGAATTACTCTATATTGTATAAGCAATTCAGCTGCATGGGCAGTAAAACTAAGACCTGCGACAAGACTGATAGCTTTCGTCTGAAGAAACAGGAGCCTCTGAAGAATATTGTTCGGGTGATGCTCAAACATCGCGGCTTTTTCGGTGCTTCAAAAACTCACAGCAGTCTAAGTAGGAGAGGAGAATAGTTTCCATATAATATATAGTAATGATGTTTGAGTCTACCAAGACGCACCTCTGGGAGGAGTGATCCGCATGTCGTAGCCGGAGGGGCTCATCCACTCGAACACGAAGATGGAGAATGCGGCTACCTGGATGCTCACCAGCAAGATGAGCAGCCATGACACCGTGTCGAAAGGTTCTGCGCACAAATAAACGGGTAGTGGGAGTGAGCCCCATTCTGACAACAACTGTCGAGTTGGGTTATAACCGGGAGCTGGCCAAGAACTCATCTCGAAGGAGACCCTCAAGACTTTGCTCTCATATGTGCCAAAACAATGGTTAAGCTTTAGAGCGGAGAAATACCAAACTACTTACGTTATAAGGGACACCGTTGTAGTAGGCCCTGTATACTTTCTGGAAGCAAGGATTCTTTATTGTGCATGTTCATTGAATCATAAAAGGAGCCTTGCAGTTTGCCTATCGAAAGCGGGTGCTGCGGCCGGGAAGGAACCTAGTTCGACCTGCTCCCTACTCGAGCATCCACAGCCATGACGGTGGCGCCCAGATGTGAAGACAAATGCTCAGAATAGTAGCCTTCAGTAATGGCTTGATCGCCGTGAGAGGAGCGCTATCTTGGTGCTAGCTAAGACGTTCTTACGTTAATTTGCGCTCCCGAGACCACAAGAGTGCATCTCTGGAACATAATTAGGAATATTGATATTTACTCCATACCTTTCACAGTTTCCCAATCACATTTCTCTTGGATTTTCTTAACCCAGGGTAGCTAACAAGAGCATTGTCGTGACGAGATTGCCACCTTATCGCTATCCCGTTGTCTCACCGAGAAAGGCCTTAGGAGAGATGATGCCGGTCCGCTTTGCTACCACGATGGCGATTCCAGTCTCTAGGAAGGGCACGGTGAAATCCACCGCTGTCTGGCGGTCGGAGTTTATCTTGATAGAAGTGACCACGATGTCGGCTTTGCCTTCCAACAGCTCGGCTATTAGCCCATTCCACGTGCCATTCTGCAATGGAGAGTTAAATTGCCATCACGATTACCATGATGAATAGACCTCAGAACAAAATGAAGTTCTTCTGGATTTATAGGTCAGTGCTGCTATCATATGTCATAAACACTAAGGTGCCCCAGGAACGAAATGGCCACTTTAACTCGAAACGTAGCATTAACGGTTTAACCGGAACGTAAACGGCTTTAAAAAGGGCATGTCACTGCCACGCAGCTTTTGCCGAGAGTGCATGAATTTGTGCTAGTGTTTGATGCCTAGGCCAGATGAATGTGTTGTTTGATTTTAGGAAAGCATTTGACAAGGTGCCACATAGCAGTTGTTCAATTTGGTGCACATAGGTCTTCTTTCTTGTGTATTGTTATTCAATTTATCAGTTCGTATCTTAAGGACAGGCGCCAAAAATTTTGAAATTAACAATTGAGCTTCGAATGGGCTTCCTGTGATTTCTGCTTAGCCATCCAACGGGGGCACGGAAAACATGCCTCGTCATTTTTCTGACATATCAGCGAACACGCACATTAAAGAAGTCGAGCAGCACACGTATCTAGGCACTACCTTAACTAATAAAATTACTTCCACTACACGTATTCTTTACACAAGAGCATTCGCAAATATATATGTGTCAATAACAGAAAACTGAAAGATGCCCCGATCAGTACGAAGATTGCAGCCCATCACACATGCATACGATAGAAGCTTGAATATGCCTTTGTGGTATGGGACCCGCATTATGTTAAGAATATCAAACTACTAGATCGCCTTCAGAAAAAAAGCTTTGTGGTTTTTTTACGGGAAGTATAAAATGGAAGATTCGCCAACTACTCTATAAAAGATATCCTACTACTGGAAATACGTAGGAAAACAAGCCGCCTAACTACTTCATAAATAAATCATAAGTCTTAAAAACTCAACGTATCTTTCAATTTGTATCAAGTTTATTAGCAAGAAAAACGAGACCCACTAAGCAATATTATTTAACCTCAATATTTTCGAGGAATAACACGTACAAGTGGAGTTTGTTTCCGAGAACAATAGGAGAATAGAATGCTCTTCCGGGAAGCTTTATCTTTCTAATAAGCTGTAAAATGCTTTCGAAGGATTATCACTTTTCATATTTATTTGTTCTTTTTGAAGTTTGAAGTTTTACATGTAAACGCCTTTTTACTCGCATCTGACTTTGTTCACAGTCTCTTCTGCTTGGCTAGTGTACTGACTCACAATAGATACAAATAAATATAGATAAAATAAATGTGGCCGTCGTTCCGACTAGGTCGTTCGACAAGCTAGCTGCAGTGACTTCCACATCATCATCATCAGCAGCAGCAGCAGCAGCCTGACTATACCTACTGCAGGTGAAGGCCTCTCCCATATTTCTCCACTTTACCCGGTTCTGTGCTAGCTGCATCCACTTCACCCCTGCGAACTTCTTAACCTCATCCACCTACCTAACTTTCTGCCGCCCCCTGCTACGCTTTCCTTCTCTTGAAATCCAGTTTGTTACCCTAAGCGACCATCGGTTATCCTCTCTTCGCACTACATGTCCTGCCCATGTCCATTTCTTCTTCATTTCCACTAGAATGTCGGTAACTTGAGTTATTTCTCTGACCCACTCTGCACGCTTCCTATCTCTTAATGTTAACCCTACCATTTTTCTTTCCATAGCCCTCTGGGTTGTCCTCAACTTATGCAGAACCCTCTTGGTTAGCCTCCACGTTTCAGCCCCATAGGTGAGTACAGGCAAGATGCAACTGTTGTATACTTTCCTCTTGAGCGATACCGGTAAGCTGCTAGTCATAATCTGCGAGTGCTTGCCAAATGCGCTCCATCCCAATCTTATTCTCCTTGTTATTTCCTTTTCATGGTCTGGATCTGCTGTTACTACCTGTCTTAAGTAGACATATTCGCCTACTACTTCCAGTACTTCCAGTGACTTCATGAAAAGTGAATGGGGGCCAGTGAGGCTGGACTACAGGAACAATCCCAAAGTTTGATCACGGAATCATCTCGAGGTTGCGAGTTAGGATGAAGTAGAAGGAAGGGATAAATCCCCACTACTGAAGTTTCTGAGCATTAAATTAGTAGATTGAAAAATGAATAACCACCAGCATAGTCACAATTAGTGGCACAATTGTATGCGCTTTGCTATAAATGGAATTCAATGATTCTGTCAAATTCTCAGTTTACCTTGAACAAGACCACTTGTTGTACATTGCGTGCATTGAAATGTTATCACATATCCCAGCCTGACTCATTAAATTTAACGCTAAATCTGTGCGGTAAACTACTCGTGCGCTGAAGTACTTAGGCCATATGCCAAACGTTCCGTACCGGCTGCGTATCTCCCAAATAGAACAGCAGGGGACACAGTAGAGAAAATGTGCATAATACATTGTTGTGCAATTAGCTTCATAATAGGGTAAAAGCCCGTACCCTCCTTTAAACGCCTAGAGTCTGCATCAGAAGAGTATTCATGGCTCCATCTGCGCTTTATGTTTTAGTTTATTGAGCCCATCTCAGCAGGACGTTTTTCCAAGATTTTTTAAAGGACTGTCTGAGATCACTGCTGTCGGTTATCTGGGTTGTAAGAGTTTAGAAGTGAGAAAAACAAGCAAGAGAATACAGTAGTAATCCGGAATTAAAATTTCACTGAAGATTTCATCAACCTCAAAAGTAGCTAAAATTGCGCTAAATTCAGTCCAAAAATTCAAAGAAATGTTACCATCTCGTCGAAACAAGGTTATTTTCTGTTCACCTATGTCGTCACAGCTGAACCATTTATGTTTTTGCACCATTTCCTCCGCAAAAAGTACTGCTTTTATTGCACAAAATTATTACGCTACGACAAGTTGAAGCTCAAGATATTCAACAGAGAAAGCTGTTCACACAACTTCATTGTACTTACTTCTTGGACACCCCAGGTTTCATCCTCTACTCTGTGTATGTCGTAGGTAAAGCCCAGATCCTGGGCAAACTTTTGCAGCAGGTCTATGCAGAAGCCCATGCAGCACTTATAAAATGTAGAATTTTTGCGGGCTGCCGTGTCGTTGATGCTGCGCATATCGGAAAAGACAGTCAGAAAATGTGACAAGTTTTACGTTTGACGTAAATGTACCTGCTGACACGAAATGCGTACAAGTTGACAGGCACTGTTGAAAGGACGTGTCATTTAAATGTGACACGCGTTGAAAAGCGCCGCCACCCTCGCTCAAATCCTCTCTTTTCTATCTCGCTGAAGTGCAAAGTTTAAAGGAAGCGACACCGGCAACTAGCGAAGCTCCTCCGCCGAAGAGAGGTCGCTCCAGCAATGGATATTTGATGAGGGCAGACAGTGTGGGAGAGTGGCTCGCAGTCTTTCGAGGAGCACAAAGACAGCGTAGTAGCTAACGCTACACGAACTTGTCAGGCTGTCATGAGTACGGCTGTCTCACTCCTTCTTTTGCCACTGCTACTGCAGATCAAGCAAGTTCACAACAGCACGCTTCGATTCATTCTGATGGGGCCGTTGAATGACAAACTGCTGGTTATGGGAGAATGGGCAGGAAAGTCGAAACCGTCATAAAATCGATCGTAGTGGTGACGGCGGAGGCACAGCCGGCGAACGATCGATTTCTTAAGCTTGAGTGACGCACTGCGACCCCTGCGGCTGCGCTGTGATTTGCGCCCACGGCCTGATGTGAATTTAAAGAAGTGGCGTCAACCTCCGCATTGATCTCACTCTCTCGCTTGCTTCTCATTTCGAGTCGTGGCTTTTACATCGGCCGCGGATAGAAATTCTATCGTTGAATTTCAACCCCGTGAGAACAACCTCGTAGGCTGGTCTTTCGTAGAGAAAGTACTCATTCCGTTTCTGACTGAACAGGAACAGAGGCGAGCAGATTTGGCGAAACCAAAAACCACGGATGGGAGGGGGGGGAAGGAGACGGGAATGTAAGGCTGTTCACAATAGTGAAGCAAAAAGAGTATCTGCTGATTTGTGCATGGTGATAAGCACCGACTTATGCGAGGCATATGACCCGGTGGTAACAGATTGTTATTTCACCCTTATAATTAACCTGGTGTAGAACAGATCAGAATATTGGCCATGGGTATAATTTTTTATATCCCGTCAACCATTGCACAACGCAAGAACCAACGACAAAGAAACATTTGCTTTCTATGCGTTTATTTGTCAAAATTACGGCAGGCTTCGTTGTCGGCCTTGTATTTTTGCTCAACCAGAGCTCGAGACAAGTACTTGATCTATTAATCCCTCCAGCCAATAGGCGGATATCATTTGCGCTCATCTACGCCAACGCGTATTATTAGCCTAAGTCACAAATAAGACACTACATTTATAAGTACAATTTGTCTTGAGAAGAGAGGAGTCGCTGGAGAAAGATTTGATGTTGGGAAAGGTTGAGGGTCACCGGAGAAGGGGTAGGCAGCGAACCCGATGGTTAGATGGCATCTTCGAGGCGCTGCAGATGAAGTTATGTGATGTTAGGAAGATAGTGAGAGATCGGAAAGCGTGGCGTGACATGGTCCATAGGGTCACGAAGAGTCGGACACGACTGAACGACTGAACTGAACTGATCCTCGCCAATGCTAACTTATCTTTGTTCTAGTCAGTTGCATGGCAGCACTCACCCCTGCAGCATTGCCTCTGGCACGACACGGCACTTGACAGCTCGGCCGCTCTCGCATTCGCCAGTCTCATTATCCGGCTGACCCATGTTCAGGAAGGGGCGCTCCTCCATGAACGTCACCTGCATCGAACAGGCATACACAGCATGATTGCACTCAGTGATTATCAAGGCTAGTTTAGGCCTAACGCGGTCCTTCTGTACACTAACCCGCTTGTAGGCTTGCCCTAGGGGCACCAGGTATCCAAAATGGAACATCGAGTTCCCATTATCAAATAAAATCGATTTTACCACTGCACTCAAATTGTAAAGACAATTAAGCGAACACTTGAGAAAAAAAAACTATTAACACACACACGAAAAAATAAATTCGGTTTTGCACTGATAACAAGGAGGTTTTATTGAAAGGTTCCAAATATATTGTTGCATTCCAAATTGCTACACCTATTCCATAGAAGCAATGGGAAGCGATGCTATATTTACCGGCAGCATAAGCACTGTAGCCGAGTAGGAGTTCGTGTTAGCTGGTTCAAATACTTTCCTTTGTGTATCGGCCAATTCGCGCGGTTTTTCAACAATAATGATCCAAAAAACAGAGAATGGGGCGCAAGAGGGAAGTTGCACACTGCTGTCACTAAACCACGTTGCTTTTCAATAACAATGTAAATATCATGAGGCATATACCAGGAGCTTCTGAAAGTATGTGGCAATGGAGCAACTTTTCATTGCTGCATGCTCTCATGAAATGGGCTGAAGGTAATTGCAGAAACTATTGGAGCTTAGTGAGAGAGCTTGAACCGGCACTGGAGTGACCTCCATTATGAAGTGCATAGCGAACGTGAAAGACGGCGCATGCTTATTTCTCTTGTCGCGCCCTTTTCTAGACTGCGCTGTGGCAGCGGTACTCGGCGCCATGAAATTGCGCACGTCAACTCTTCACGTGAGCAGGTATTGAATTTCGACACGTTTTAAGGGTCCAGAGTAAGATCCCCACGTGAAAAATTCTGAAAGAAATAGGAGTGCCACGCTGCACGCTGCAAACTGATAACTCAGGATTACCAAATCTATAGACATGTCAATTGAACAGGCGTCATCCTGAACGGCTCGTTCAAATAGTAGCTCGCAATTACCAACCTTAAATATTTTGTACAGACTGTTATGAAACACTTCTTAGCTTTGCTTTCTAGCAAGCACATCGACGCTTGTATTTGTTCTTTCCCTTTGGAGCACCCGAAACAAAAGCCCGTGTTGGAGCGTTCGATCCTTGATGGCTGGCTTAGTCTTGCTAGATGCCAGTGGACATAGGCAGGCCTTACTTTGAGGTTGAATTTTTCTGGGACGCCTTTTGGGGGGACCAGCTCCTCGCCGGGCCAGACGATGTCCTTGATATCGATGCCTTTCTGCGTCCAGCCGCCGATCTGGAGATCAAGATTAAAAATACAAGGATACATGGTGATTTTGTTACTATTGCAGCCTGGTTGTACAAAGGATATAGCGATATATCTGTGTAGTCTATGCAAGAGAATTTCATAGCAGGCCAGACACAGAACGTGATAGAGCTAAATGACTAGGTGATTAATTATACATATTTGACCAATTAACGTTTTCAATTTAAATTCGAGGGCCAAATTAAGGGCGGGGATATCAAAGTTGAACAGTCTATTTTTTTTTTTATTGGTAAAGTGGTGCTCAATAGTTAACGTCACAAATACGCATTACGGAAAGGTGCCGGGCCAGTTGGCACATGATTTGAACAAGAACAGTGCGCTACAAACCAGGCTGAGAATAGCGCTGAGAAAGAATTGAAAGTTATATTGTGCCGCACACTATAAACCCAGACGAACAAGAAAATCCAGGAGAGAAACAAGCAAGAAGAAACAGAAACCCAGGAGGAGAGAAAAAAAAAACTAGAACAAAAGCAAGGAGAAAGCGATGAAAAGTTCCTGTAGTCACATCGTGCCGTCATGAGTTTCCAAGATGTTAGATGTATATTTTCGTCAATTCCATGCATCAATGATGTGTTTACGCATTTCGCGCCATATTTTTTTTTTTTTCTACGACGTTTGCTTCGGAAATGCGCTTGTTGTTGATTATAGCGCCTCAAAATCTGCTATTGGCCATGGTGTGGAACGCTTTTACAGGCAGATACGTGTTTCCCCAGCAGGATGACGTATCCCGTGTTTATAGCAGTGACGTGTTCCCTTTGGCGGTAGTTTACACAGCGCCCTGTTCGACCTGGGTTAGACGCCCGGCCAGACAGTAAGATTTCATAAATTACTTCAGTGTCAAAATACGTTGCGAAAAGCGGCATTACAATAGATTCAGCCCTTGTGACATTGAAGAAATTTATCAAATTTTACTACTTTATTCATTCCCCTTAATACCCAGGGGACACCTTCGTAAGCACGGCTTTCTTTCTCATACAGACAATGACGTCTGAGCTGATCTATTTGCCATAGCGTAAATGGTTACCTTCTTGCTCTGATGTAATTTTCTATACGCCGCATATATCTTTACGTTTAATTCAAGCAACGCTTGGGGAAACAAGCCGTTTGTGCAACTTACCCTGTCCCAGTACCCCTCCTTGTTAAGGTTGAGGATGTCCAGTTCGACGTACTTCAGCGTGCCATCCGGCAGGAATTCGATGTTGGGGGCGCCCTTGGTCTCGATGGACACGTTCCGAAGGTATCTGTAACAAGTGCTTCGTCCTCAACCTCGGAAAAGGAGTCCTTATCTTCTTTGCTCTGTTTTAAGTCACATAGATGCATATGGAAAAGTCAGCAGAGCGCTGATAAGGATGCAGTTGTACAGTCAGGTACGAAAGTTTTCGGGACGCGAGTTCGTGTAAAAAAAAATTATTTTTGTGCGGTCGGCCAAATATAGTGAAGGAAATGTGCTGAGTCACGAGGGCACATGCAAGACAAACTGGCGAGGCAAAGAAAAAATTTCTGCGTACCGCAAACTTTTGTCCCCGGCTGTACTCTTGTGTCAGCAGATGTTTAGTGCTAACTGCTTTAGAAAGAAAAAACGCTGTGACTGAAAGCTGCATTATACCAAGTGACATCGGTTGGCTAAAAATTGAAAATACTTATTCTCATTTCATCATATATCAGGTGCTGTTGCTCCCTGTAAACTCTTCAAAAATTAGTGAATAAATTTTGAGTAAAACGACCTAGCAGCAAGCGTCTGCAACCGGCTGCTAAGAAAGAGAAGTGCGAATAGCGAACGCATCGTGAAAGGGCCTTTTCAGTCTCTACTTCCTTTTACATCTATATCTCCATACTTTCGTCTCGTTATGTTATTCCTCCGTAAAATGACACCTCAATATTTCTTTTTTTCTGAGCGATTAGTAAGCACTGCGAGGGAGATCATGAATGATTCCTTCAGCACTGTGAGGTACTAAACGGAACACATATCAACTAATAGACAAGCACCCTTTCTCACCGGAAGAAGGTGTCCCCTTGTGACCAGTGGGCGGGCCGCCCTGACTCGTAGCAGCGCAGTCCCGGAGCCAGCGTGGCGTTGACATTGGACGGCTCGTTAACAAACAGCTCTAGGCCATGGCCCAGCACTAGCACGGCGCGCTCAATCTCGTCGTGCAGTTTTGCTAGCGAGGTGTTGTAGTGGATGCCTGTGCAAAAGAATGCCGCACAGGTAGTGAGGCGCGGGTCGAGATGGGTGACGAAAACGTCTGTTTGGCGTTGATAGTCTCGAAAACAGCAGAGCGGGCTTGTTGGTGATCCATCCTAATTTAACAGCTCGAAAACCTTAACGGAAACACGAGACACAAGACAAGTGGACGGCACAAGACGACGCAATCAGCGCTGACTTTACACACTGTTTATTTCGATAAACACACATCTGTATATACCTTCAGAGCCAGGAGCACACATGCCACAGGCACCTTAAGCGATACAAACATGTCTACGCTCTCAATAAAATTATTGCATGTTTAACATCTCAGTTCTTTTTTCTTTTTTGTTAGTAGCTAGCACGGTTTGCTGACGCATTGTTATTGTAGTCTGGTAGCTCAGCTGCTCCGAATATCTCACGAGCCAGCTGTAAAGTGGGTTTTAAAAGTACACCAAGACGGACAAGTTCTGACGCGTAGGTTTTGATGGGCTATCGCTCGCATGTATTCCTATATGTCTGCATGCCTGATCAATGTTATTTATGTGCTCCTTCAGTGTTACGTTTGTACATCTGTCTGTGTCCCTATGTACCACATCGTTGCGATTCTAAGCACCCCCCCCCCCCCCCAGAGTTTCCAAAGAAATTTGGAAGAAAAGTTTCTATGAGAACCTAAACGGCGCCTTTTGCGAGGAGCACGGCGTGCACAAGACTGACAGTACACATGATCTCTCAGTCGTCACTCAGTCAGTCAGCCACTCAGATGTCAGTCATCAGTCGTCAGGCTGGACCTGTCGGTGTTCCGAGGCGGCGTGATTTCCGCGGCACAATCTCCGGCTTCTTGTGTTGCTACGTTCCGGCACTAGACAACAACTAGCGACAAGAACACCAAAAGCCGGCCGAAAGCGACGCCGCTAACTCCATCAACGTGCTATCACATGGACCTGGAATCGGCGGCCATTCGGCGGAGCTCTGCAGGTTTCGCCAGAATCGACGGCTCGCGTTGCTTTGTTTGGTGTCAGCTGTTTGACAGCCGTAACGGAAGTCGAAATGAACTTGAAGAGGCCTGCCACAGTTTGACGCTCAAGGGAACTGTAATTGCGTTTGCCGATGTTGTTTGCTAAGTTTCTTTACCAAATTAAATTACCAAATATATTATTTCTCAGACCATTTTTGTTATGATATCACCACAAAAACAGGTGGGAGGGAGTCGAATGTTGGCGTGCTTAGATCTTTCGAATATAAGCATGCTGCCCCTCGCCCCTCGCAAACACACTTTCGAAATTGCGATCATGAAAAAAGGGGCGTTCAGAATGGAGTAAATATGGTACTATATTTTAAGTTTCGGTAGTATCGAATACACAACAGCTTTCGTACAGTCCACAAGGCGAATCTCATTTCTTATTTGTAAGTTTGAAAAAACGTATATAGGGCGAACAAGCAGATGCACGAACGAAATATTAAAAGAGCACAAAAATAACATCGGCCACGCGTGCAAGGACTACATCTGAGAGTCTGCCCATCGAAAACATGCGCAGCAGAGCTTGAACGTTGTAAAGTATTTAAAAACACAGTTAGCAGCTGTTTCGCGAGATACTTGAGGCAGCTTAGATAGCCAGACTGTGAGAACAATGCATCCGCCAAACCGTCCCCGCCGATAACAAAAACACGGATTCCCGATCACGGGGAAAGGAGACATTCCAGCATAGTGTTTTGTTTCCTGTTTCGCTTTCTGTAGCCTACTAAGACATTGCAGTCAGCTATAAGATTGCCTTAAGATACCGACAATAACATCGCCCTGCACTGACGACATAAGCTAAATAGGAAAACGTAAAACTTGTGTGTATAGGAATGACAGTGTTGGATAAAAGGAATATTTAAAAAATACAAGACTAGTCATTGCAAATATGGCTGCGTTTTTTTTTCACATTTACTTTAAGAGCCTTATGTGAATTTCCAATACCAGGTTTATTTTCTTGAAACGTTGCTTCATACTGTGGTAATTCAAGGAATTTTAATCAGGCATTTGAGCCGCCGCCGTTATTTATACAGCAGTGCCAGGGTACATAGAGTTTTGCCTTTTTTCGGAACTGAGAAACGTGCCTTGTATTCTTGAAAGACTTTAGCGCCTAAGGACGCAAACCTAGGAAATTTTTTAACCCGTAGAAGCATCAAATCGCGGCGTACGCCATATGCCCTTAGCAAGGCCTTTCACGCTCTGAAAAAACTGCACCTCTATTTTATTCATTTCCTAAAAATCTCTTGTTTCAACTTACTTCCCGTCAATGTCCAACTCGAGGAAAGGCTGCGTCGACGAATGGCTTTCGTTGTCGTGAACAACTCACTCTGATGCGAACAGTCGCCAATGTGACAACTGTGGTGCGGTCGAACCAGTGGGCCATGTTCTGATGGAATACCCAGCTCATACTCAAGAATGTGCGCAATATGAATACACAGTAAAGTCCTAAACCCAACCGCCTCTGACCAGTGCACTGTGTATTAGGTCACTTAGCCAGCCATATAAACAGCACTTGCACGCAATGAACATATTATCTCCTATTCTAGAAAATATAGGACACCTAGAAAATTATTGAAACCATTATTTGTCTCATAATTGGCCTTGATACTCTGCTGGAAAGCGAATCGACTGTTAATTCTGTGTTATAGACCACGAAGAGTTGTGTGAGTACTGCATGAATTAGCTTCATTGGAACTGAATTAAACTACTGCATCTGAGACTAAAACTAAAACATGAGGGAGAATATTGGGGCAGAAAACCAAATTAACATGCCGCAGATTCATATTTAGCATAATCACTCTCAGCGTACCCATAGACGAAAACATGCGCCTACAAGCATGAGCCTACAAGCCATCGCGGCCTAAAGTAATTGCGTCCCTAATGCGCCGCAAAGCATGCAAGGGCTCGCGTTTCATTACGTGTGAAATACAACATACAACAGCATACAAGAAGCGGAAGGAGGAGCGAGAGAAGATGCAGGGAACAGTGAGAAATACCGGATATTAGGTTCGCCAAAGCCCGCATTTCCCACCTACACTCCACAGCAACGCAGCACATTACTCCGGAGAAGGCAGACCCACCTCATAGCGTAATTTCGGCTTTGGAATGTGCGTGATGGAATGTCGAGTGCAGGCGCATTCGACACGAGGCATGATAACCAACGCTGCTGTCTCCCTCTTCTCTCCTATACACCTCTCCTCCCGCAACCCCATCCTCTTTCCTTTCATTGTCGGATACTGCCGCCGTTCTCATCTCCCCTGAATGTCACCAACTTTCCCTTCAATCGGCGCTTGACAAATTTCTTTCGCAACACTTTCTGCTTCCTTCGCTCTTGTCTTTTTTGCGCTCGTTTGCAGCCGTAGCACAGAAATCTGCTTCTGCTTCGTAACTTCTAAGAGCGAAGAGATGGCGGACTGTCGCATCAAGCTCCCCCCCCCCCCCCTTTATGTCTGTGCGTGTACATACAACCCCAGCGCCTTGCACAGTTTGGAAGCTCAGAATTGCTTCGCCCTCTTGACTACCAAATTTTGCCTCTTTTCCTGCACCTCTTTCGACACCCGTGCCGCATCGCCACATATTTCAATAACACATGAGAAGAATAGCTGCAATTTTGTTTCCCGAGCGTCGCAAGCACACTTCATCTATATTTCCATGATTCATGAGGAAGGGAGAGGGAGCAAAGGGAAAGTGTCGGGCCTCACTTCTAGATAGGTGAAGAGCTTGAAATATCGATGAGTCGCTGAGCGAGAACATCGTGTCTGGCACGAGAGGACGCCACCTCGTGCATGTTTTCGTAGTATGTAGTAGGTGTTGGAGGACCACAAATCGCGAATTCTGTCCGGACGATGCCAAGTGAGGACATGCTGTTCAAAGAAGACTAGAAACCCTTTGGAAATATTCCTAAGTGGGTTCTGTTTGTTAACAACTGGAAAGTATGTCATTCCTGCTCTGTGGCTGCGGAACGTTAAAGCGGAATTAGCTTCTTTCCCCTGGAAACCGTAACAAAGAATATTAAAAAAACACGCCCCACTTGCTAGTGTTGGTAAGCAGCAAAACGTGCGACAATTTTATTCAACATTTTTTTTTTTCGGAAGACCATCGCCAAGTGGTTAACGTCACTAGCATACTGTGTGGTGAAGGATGTTTCCAAATTTTGTGGGTGGCCAAAAACATTTGGGGTGTGCCCGCGTGATTTTCAGTTTCTACGTGCGTGTGGGTTGTCTGTATTTTTGCTACAGATCAACAATTCTGTCTGATTAAGTGCTGTAAAAAAATGCTTCCCATTAACTGAGCTAATACATAAGTGCAGTGTTTCATTATCTCCACGTGAAACAAATAATGTAGTATTTCTCATCATGTGCCCTTCTCGCGCTTTTTGAAGCAAAAGCTTCACTACGTCATATATCAGCCAGGTCAACCTGTCAGGAGGCTTGACCTTTGACGAGACAGAGGTCGCCGTGTGGCTTTATAGCCTAACCGTGTTACCACCTATAACATACGATCACTCGATATTTCACTTTCAACGGCCGATACAGCATCACGTGTTCCCTCTTGTAGTTGATGGCAGCCTCTTGTCAGTTCGCTGCGAAACCATGATTGCCCGTGACTAAACCTAAGCCTAACCAAAGCAAAACCACGCTTTCGCTTCACCTAACTGCATTTGGCAAAGTTAAACCTCAGCTCATTATCTAAAATAATGCGTACAAAAGTTTATATATCCGCATTGCGTAAAAAAGTTTATATATCCGCATTAAGGCAATGGGCACTTAGAATTTTTTCAGAGTGGTTAATAGCTCACCCAATTTTCGTTGTAAATATTTACCGCGCGATTCTTCTTCCCCAGTGTACTTTCTAGCGAGTGCATTTGGCGCATGATATCCTTAGATGCTTATGCGCCATAAAACATAACACACAACATCTTCTTTTCAGCATTTTAAAACGACTGGCGGGGTGACTCCGCCAACTAACGCACTGCCACGCAAACGCGTCAAAAGCTCCACTTTTGGTTGCTTAAATGTGCTAGATAATCGGACACAAATTAAGTAGTTGGTAATTAACGAGCAGCAAAGCACACGTACGCGAACCGGGATCATCAAGCGGAGCCGCGACCAACAGCGACCAGCTCCATCATGTCATACACCAAAACAGGCAGCTTAGGTAGACCCAAATATTTTCCTGGTCTAGAACTTGGACAGAGCACCTCTTATGCATCCATTGTCTGGTTGAGCTGCGTCTCCTTTGGTACCTTTGGCGGTGTTACGAGACCAAGGGAATTCAGAAGAAGAGAAAGGAGAGCCACGCCGCTCGTACTGTGTTGGCTTGTAGTCCATTCCCACGTTTCCAAACTTGCTGAAGGCACGCAGATTTTTTTGTCCTACCCTTCCCAATGGCTAGGACTTGCACGATTGTTAAAGACGTCATAATATACGGTTTAAAATCAAACCCTCGGGGCTCTAAACGTTTGACAAAGGCTGTACATACATGCAATCATCCGTCAAAAATATTTGCCTCAATATATAGCAAACGCGCCTAAATAGGAGAGCTCAAATATCGTCTTAGGAAGTATTGTAATCATTTTTAGAATGTTTCACTTTTTTTACACTGCTGGCCACTACTTGGCCCCTCCCCGATAGAAGTTAGGAGACGTTATTCTCGCTGCTTTCATGCGGGCCAGTTATGGTAAATGGCATTTGGCGGGTACACGAATTATTTGCTCAAAGCTCTACTCCGGATGCCGGCTTTTTATGCTGGCACGGGCTACTAACATTAACAAACAAATCCGTTTCACATCAAAAATGTTTCCAGTGGGCGAGGTAGCCACTGTTTACGCGAAACAGCCGCGTAACTGCCAGAGATTGGTCGTGTACAGCGTCCACTCACCGAGCAGGCCGGCTGGGTACTCAGGTGGCGCTATTCCCGGGTGCGCCCCGATGACCGACTGAGTGACGATCCAGACGTAGTTCTTGCCCGCCATGCCCAGTTGAGAGGCTGCGGCGAACAGCTCCCGTGAATCGTCCTTGCTGGCAAAGAGGAGAACCACGCGGGCCTCGCCCGCCGCCAGAGGCTCCAGCTGCTTCCGGAACTCCTGACGCGTGCGGCCTCGCAAGGTGCGAACCTCCAGTATTGAGTACCTGCGCCGTGGTCAAGTGAAAGTGCAGACAGGGGCCGGGCACGCTACCGTACGGTTCACGAAATCAAGGAATTTGCATCTTTAAAGAGAGGGCACAAATGTGGAAAAAACAGAAGTATGAACCAACGTAAAATATTTTCTACATTGAGCGCTTGGTGGCGTTGGAAATAAGGATGAACCGAAAAACACTGGGTGCTCACTCACGCCCACTTTGCCTTAATTAAGGTTATCACTTAGAGCGTTAATGGCTCCCGTCTGTGTCCCGCATCGACCACAGTATCGACGCAGGCGAAACGCAAGGTGCCGGTGTAATTCGAGTTGTCGGTGCACATTCAGGAACCTCAGGAATTCAAAACTATACGAAGCGACCCACTACGCAGTCCGTCATGGCTGAGTTGCAGTAAGATGTTAAACCCCATAAAATGTATAAAGCGCCAAGTGCTTTTCTCATTTGTGATGTGACACTGACTTCGCAGATCTACACCGTATATTTGGCTCTTCGACTAAAAAATAAAACTATCCCTTTAAAATCTATTTTAAAGCAGAACTTCCTCTGAACTATACGCTGCGTGAAGACACTCTCAGCAAGATCTTTTTAATTTAAGCCGAAATTTGGACCTGTGGACTACATAGCGGGAACGGATAAAAGGCCGAAACATACGACATACTGAGTTCCGTTCTTTTCATGCATGTATCAAGAGTATATTTCTTCCAACACCATGCTTTCCTCTAAGCCAACTGAACCTCTAGGCCTGGAATAAGATAGGACTGGGAAATAGACTCCAGAAGGAAGTCTCCATCGCAGTCTAAATCGCTTCTTAGTACTTACCAACTAAAATGGGAAAACAGGCATACTCTAGAAATGGTCACCTTAACTAGTCGTGATAAGAAAAAACGGGACTCTAACCTCGGTTTTCATCTAATATTAGCAAACATTGTCTTTTTTTCCCCCTCATGGCGAGGGAGAGGTATTGGACCATAAAGTGGGTCATTTAAACAGCTTTCCTATCCTTAGTGCGACGACATCTATTATAATGAAAAGAGCCCCGCCGGGGTGTCGCAGTCCTCACGGCACTCGACTACTGTTCCCAAGGATGCGGGATCGAATACCGACCTCGGCGGCCGCTTTTCGTTGGAGGCAAAAAGCAAGGCGCCCGTGTGCTGCGCGATGTCAGTGCATGTTAAACAACCCCAGATGGTCGAAATTTCCGGAGTCCTCCACTTCGGCGCCTCTCATAGCTTGAATCACTTTGGAAAGTTACACACCACTAACCAAACAAATGTATAATGAAAAGACTGAAAATAAAATTATATCACTTTGTGCAAGCGGGTCCTGCAAGGCTACTCTTTAGCCAAAATGTAGTGCCACCCAGAGGGAAATCTTCTTTCAGAATAAACGTTCGCTCTAATCAGCGAATTTGAGCAAATTCCTCCTTATGAGATCCGGTCGTGTGCGTTCTTCTTCCTACTTCGGTAACCAGGTAGTGCGTACTTGTCCAGGCCAGGAGCTTAAAAAAGCCGTCGACGAGTCCGTTCCTTAGTCAGGTTGTGGCTGAGATCTCTACATTGGGCTTGAGCAGGAATTAAAGCAAGCAACTATTTTGACGTTAGAGCTGTTGTTCCTCTCGTTGTCTTCTATTTATTCCCGTAAGGCTACGAGCTTGGGTCCGAAACGCAGCATGATAATGTTACTGCATGAAATGATGCCGGCACCATTTTCAGTGTCGCATTTACATATCACGGTATGTTCACTAGAGAATAATATTGCCAGGGGGGCTCCGAGCGCCACTTCAACGGCAATACAATATGAATCAAATATTGCACAAGTATAATATAATACGAATCAAACATTGCCTTGCCTTGCCATTGCCTTGCTAAGCAACTCGGGAGATGAACTGCAAATAATGATTGATGACCTAGACAGGAAAAGTAGAAAGGTAGGCTTGAAAATCAATATGCAGAAGACTAAGGTAATGTTCAACAGCCTCGGGAAGGAACAGGAGTTTACATTAGGTAGCGAAATACTGGAAGTAGTAGGCAAATATATCTACTTAGGACAGGTAGTAACCGCAGATCCGGACCATGAAAAGGAAATAAGAAGAATAAGATTGGGATGGAGCGCATTTGGCAAGCACTCGCAGATTATGACTAGCAGCTTACCGGTATCGCTCAAGAGGAAAGTATACAACAGTTGCATCTTGCCTGTACTCACCTATGGGGCTGAAACGTGGAGGCTAACCAAGAGAGTTCTACTTAAGTTGAGGACAACCCAGAGGGCTATGGAACGAAAAATGGTAGGGGTAACATTAAGAGATAGAAAGCGTGCAGAGTGGGTCAGAGAAATAACTCAAGTTAACGACATTCTAGTGGAAATTAAGAAGAAGAAATGGACATGGGCAGGACATGTAGTGCGAAGAGAGGATAACCGATGGTCGCTTAGGGTAACAAACTGGATTCCAAGGGAAGGAAAGCGTAGCAGAGGGCGGCAGAAAGTTAGGTGGGCGGATGAGATTAAGAAGTTCGCAGGGGTCAAGTGGATGCAGCTAGCACAGAACCGGGTTAAGTGGAGAAATATGGGAGAGGCCTTCGCCCTGCAGTGGGTATAATCAGGCTGATGATGATTGCACAAGTAATTTTCTGACAGTGAGTACTTAGGTCATATACATTGTATATATGATATGTTGGGTAAAAGATTGGTATTTCTGCACCCTCCTTGTAGGCTAAATCACCTTTTTTTTATTGGGCTGCGTCCTTTTAAATAAAAACACTAAGAGCCAGCGTTGTCATTACTTCATGTATATTTATGTATTGCTACTTTGGTTTTCCCGTTTCTGTTCTTGGTAGTTGAGAAGCAGTCTCTCTTGAGCAATGCGAACACTCGAAGGATGCTTCACACCAAAGAAAGTTGTCTACCAACCGCAGCGAGCCGTTTTTCTAGAGTAGATAAATAAGGACGTTCAGGACGCTTGGGCAGCCGACACCAGAAGTCTGCAGACGGATGCTCCGAAAGCAGCTGCCAGACAAGCGCACCATTATAGGGCAACAGTCGTGATTCAGAGGCACTTGTGGAATATAGTAAGATACTGCCAAAAACATACTGATCAAAAAAGCGACACTTTGCTATACTTAGTAGAATTTCGATTTCAAACTTTGCCCCAAGCTCGCACCGAGCAGTCGAGACAGCCGCCGAAAAACCGTAGGATGCGTTTCTGACAGTAGTGACAACGTTCAATCTTCCAATGACATTACTTCGCAGATATCTTGACTGTCATGGCGCATTCTTGGACTATGCGATTCAATTGCGTTCGTAAACAAACTGTCTTTCAGGACATACGATTGTTCAATATGTCAGTGCGCGGAAACAAATAAAGTCAAGGGAGAGCTAGAGGACAACGAAATGTTTGCTCCGCACCAGAGACCCATAAGCAGGTCAAATAGGCACCTAGGAAGAACACGAACAATGCGTGCCAATACGACAAACGCAGGGAGAGTTCACGATTGTAGCGGAGTATTTGTACAATGGACAGTGAACGAAACGTGTGTTGAATGAGTCCCTTGGGCATGCATACGAAGTTTTCCTTGACGTTAAAACCGGAATAGAAGCAGCATCTGCACAGCACCTCGCATTGACATTCGATAGACACCGTAGCGCACGTCGTCAAAAGGATAAAAAATGTCAAAATAACATCAACGAAGAGACTTCCGGTGTTCGCGAGCGCGTATTCAAGACGATGCATCGTTTATGTTGCGATGGATTGAGTACGTGCAGTGCTTCTTCCAAGTTGCTTCCATAGAGCCAGGACAGGCAGTGACATGTGTTAAAATATAACAGAACACAAAAAAGTCCTCCAACGCAATGTCATATTGTAAATGCCAAAAAACGTTATGCAACCTGCCAAAGAAGTAACAATGCAGCATTGAGACTGTATTTCCATTCCCTTTGAATCAGGGAAGGCGACATAGCAAAAACAACATTTAATGACATGATTGTTGCGATAGTTGGAACGTACAAGGTTTACTATTGTCCAGAAAGTGAAGGAAACAGGTGACAGAAGGGAAGGTGCACATATGAGTTCCTCCTGTCACTGCCGGGACCCGTCCCCATATCCCGTTCTAAATCATTGTTCGCGTACTTGCACTTTTAAACTTGCTTAATTACTAATTCCTCAATTCTTCCTCACATTATCTCGAAGGTACTCTCGGGCATAAATTTGTTATCTATCCAATTGAACAAAATATAAAGCTCCACTAAACAAAGTCGTGCGGACCCGCCTGCGTAGCGCAAACGTGGCATGCCTGACTCTGAACGCAAGGGTCCCGGAAAGTGCATTTTTCCTCACCCTCCCATCTGAATTGAGAAGCCTAAAGGCGCAACTCCAACGACACTTTCTGATCATCGGCACTCAGAGTTGGCGCTGTCAGCGTCATGTCACGGTGGGCGTCAAAAACCGTGCGCATCTCCATGCAACCGTGCGCTGGCGCTGGACACCCAGCACCGGGGCGGAACCTCGCTACTCTCATGTGATGCTTTGTCACCTCATTTTACGTTGAAGCGGGCATAAGTAGACATCTGCGCTCCGCCGCCGCTGACGGCGCAGACCTTGCGCCCGGCGGGAAAACCGCACCTTCGTGCTCTTTCGTACAACCACGTGACAGCAGCGAGAGATAGCCATACGCCGATGAGAGACCTACGTGAATGAGCAGCTTTTGGCACCTGCTTCAACCCTGACGCCGACATCTAGCATGGACAGATCTCAGCGCTTCGCTTAAGTTTGCAGCCATCTCGTACTACGCGCATGCGCAAACCGGTTCCTGCGTACGCCCACAGCGTTGACGCTGATCGCCGATGCTCAGTATGTCTCGTTGGAGACATACTTAAGATGGAAGCTGCTGCCAAATCGGTCTTGTCACGTGACGTCGTACAACCCTGTCACTAAAATGCCGGCCACGTCTGCTGCCACCTGCCGCCTCCCGGAGCCATGCCCGCGATATTTCGCATACAAAGCAGATGCCGAAGTTTCTGAATACTACTGGGTATATCAGTTAGAAAACACAGCTAGTGCATACATTTCAGACAAAGCAAAGATTCTATGCTACTAATATAGAGTTCTCTATATATAAAACAAATATAGAGAACTAAGCTACTGTTGTGACTACTGCTTAGCCATTTTTAGAATGAGCATATTATATCATTAACCGCATTATTCTTCTCACGAGAAATGTCAATAATATAGAATGACTACTGCAATATTTTAGGTTTATAGAACTTCGTACAGTTAGTAACAAGGACAAGTGCATAAGAAACTATTCTGCGCGCACTTTTGTAACTTAGAGAGCGTTGGGAAACCTCGATTCCTTGTAAAGAGTCGTTACCGTCAATGTCAGTCTGATTGGCTGCGACCTATGGACATGTCAGCTGAGAGGTATTCAAGCATGGAGGTATCTGTCTCGAAGATCTACGAACAATATCGCTCCTCTGAACTGTGAATAACTCGCTCATCTAGGGAAATAAAAAGGGCTACAGTGCATCATAGCCTTGCGCTGAGCGACCTGTGCCGCAGCAACGTAACCAGAGATATCTACCACAGTCGTGTCATCACTGCCAACATTCATCACCGGCGGCACTGCGCGTGCGCAGATCGCACTGAATTGCAACAAGCGCGTGCCTGCTTGCGGCCGCGGTATGCAATAGGGTCTTGTCACATCTCCGGCAGAGCTGTAGAGCACGCATAGGCACCATCAAAATGGCGGACATTTTGGGCTATTTCAGCGCTGTGCATAAAGCCGCCCAACGTTTGCTCCGGCCGGCGTCTTCCGACGTGCCTGGAGGCGTCCCGTTTGCCATGTGTCTTCCTCTGTGTGTGTGTGTGTGTGTGTGTGTGTGTGTGTGTGTGTGTGTGTGTGTGTGTGTGTGTGTGTGTGTGTGTGTGTGTGCGTGTGCGTGTGCGTGTGCGTGTGTGTGTGTGTGTGTGTGCGTGTGTGTGTGCGTGTGCGTGTGTGTGTGTGTGTGTGTGTGTGTGTGTGTGTGTGTGTGTGTGTGTGTGTGTGTGTGTGTGTGTGTGTGTGTGTGTGTGTGTGTGTGTGTGTGTGTGTGTGTGTGTGTGTGTGTGTGTGTGTGTGTGTGTGTGTGTGTGTGTGTGTGTGTGTGTGTGTGTGTGGCGCGTGCGTGCATGCATGCGTGCGGTGCTTGGAGAGAGAGCCGCTCACCCCGGCTACTGCGAGCTGGTTTCTCCGGCGCCGGCATGTCAGGAATGGCAATGCTAGCCTGCAGTTTGGTCGTGGCAGTGAGCGAACGTATTCACGTGGCGGTGGCTGCCTTTGAGAAGAGTCATCGTCGTAAATGACCTGATTTGTTAACCATGACTTCTTTCTCTCTTTGGTTTAGTCCTCATACACTTCATACGAAATACAAGACTGTGCGTCGTCCTTGTTAGACGGCGTCTCGTCTTTTACCGAGACTATCTCATGCTCTCCCCGCCTACGACATCTTAGTGGCTTATGATAGCCTTGCAACAACGTTAGACAAAATGTCTCTAATAAAACTGTGCCCAGGTTCCTTTCATCGAAGTGCATATTGAAGTGCTTCACTTCATTTCCAATTAAGTAGTGTTAAAGACCCCGTTCTCCAGATGATGCAGCATCCCCATTGTTGCCGTCGGCGTTCACGGCTTCGGCGTTGTCAGCGCTCAGGCAGTTAGCTGCTGATAATGGCCGAGCACTCATTGGCCGTAAGTTGTGCGGCGTAATGCGACCACGCGACACGGGCGATTATTTAGAACCTTGAAACTTGGCCTTCTCAATTAAGAAGGAAGAAGGAAGGAAATCACCTATTCAAGGCCCCTCGCATTCCGATTCAGAAAGGGTAATTCTAGGCCACGCAGGTATTTTGACACGCCTAGTTTTAACGGTGATTCGTAGATAAATCGTGTGGTCTACATAATAGCATGGCACACCACGCTAACAAGTACGTGTGCGATTATTGAGTCAAATATTAAGGTCTGGATTGGTTAATTGTGTTCAAAATCCCAAAGTGGCTCATGCTATGAGACACATCGTATTGGGAGACTCCGAAAGTTTGGACCACCTGGATGGGCTTTTTTAACGTGCACTGATATAGCACAGCACACCGGCGCATTTCTTTTCGCTTCCATCGCAAGCGTCTGCCGCGGCCAGGATTCGATCCCGAATCTTTTGAAACAGCAATCGAACGCCCTGAATACTGCAGCACCATGACCAGGAGGAAACTTTAAGGAATCAATGGTCAAACGAGTGGAAAAAATGCCTGTACATGAGCGAGGATCCACAAGGGATCCCCGCAGCCGTTAAAGCAATCGCGTCTTGAAATCACGTCATAACCTTACAGGCGGAGCATAAGTGTTATCTCCCTTCAATATTTTTCTGTTTCCTTCCGTTTCGTTTTTTTCATTCAGATTCGCGTTAAACAACTGCTCATTCAGCTTTATTCGGGCCAAATCAATTCGGCTGGTCCACTAGCAAAGAAAACACACTTCCCCAGCTACAAAATGAACTGGTGCGGCCGTCTTGCGAGCCATGGATTTCAAGTGACAATAAGGGCATATTACGGTATAAGGTTCATTCGGACGAAACTCCGCCATCGTTCCTTTGCTAGAGACCAAGATTCATGTACGAGTCGGAAACGTGAGAGAAAAAATACGCGCGTTGAATAGGTATGAAAGTAGCGACGCAAATGGTCGTTTTGCTGCGTTAAGGTTGGTGTCATGCCTTTTGGCTCCCTATTTAGTAGCAACTTCCTAGTCTAATTGGAGAGTATACAAAGAGTGTATGGGGGGAAGTTTGAGCTCCTCCGTAAGGGTATGACGGGACGGCGATCTGCAGGCCCCTAAGGTGATTCCGCATCGACAAACAGATGTAACGCACAGTTTCTACCACGAAAGCCTCTTTCATTCTCACATCTCAGAGCGCCATCTATTTTGGAAACGACGTATCAGTTCTCGACAGAGTTCCTGTAGCTGCTGCATGCCGGCGCTACGGGACTTTTTCCGGGCAAGCCCTTGACACCTTGTTCTCAAACTAGTCTCTAATACTAAAGCGAGAAAAAAAAAAAAGGTGTACCCACTTCGCCCTCAGGGTGCTGCTCTCGAGCTGCCGATCCCGGACAGCGCGCACAAAGTCCTCGTGTCCTCCGAGGTTGGTGGTGACGACGGCGAACTGGTACCACGAGTAGCGCTCCAAGATGGCAAAGATGGCTGCGACTTGGTGCACCACCGACGGAGCCAGCTGCAGCACTCGCGCCTGCGACGCCCTCTGTCGCCACATGAACGAAACCGGAGACGGACACAATAGTGAGCATGCGAGGATCACAGAGCGTAAAATGGGAAAACGAAACAGGGGTTTTTGCTCTTGCTCGTTAAGTATCAAAAGATGAGAGAGCCGTCACCGCACAGTAGCAGTCTGCGCAGTGCATCAGGGAACGCAAAGGCGAATTCGCAGAGTTTTACGCGTTAGGATTCGGTTGATGAATGGTGGACCATACGGCTTGGACATTGAGAATGGTCAAAATGCGAGTGTCACTTATTCATGAACCAAACTAATCGGCAAAAACTCTGTGAATCTCGCTTGAGGTTCCTACAGGCATCTTAAATTCTCTGGTCAGACAGCATGACGCATGCAGACGTGCAGTCAAGCCCTACTCTCGTTCTTTGTTGCTTCTACTTGAGAGGCAAAAGTGCGCAAAATGTATTGCGACTTCCGAGTGAATAATGCAGCTTTCGTACACCTCATATGTGTTGGTCCCAATTAACCTCTACGCACTCTCAACCGAGAGATCGCGAAGGTATGCGACTGCTGGATGTTTCTGCAGTGAATATCAGTAGTAAAGGCGCTGTAATCGCTATCCAGACCAGCTCATATTTTCCGCTTGCTCGCAATAAAAAGGAAAAAATGAAAACACTGTCGCTCGTTTATGGCAATATTGACAGACACATTGATTCTAGAATTCTTTCTGATCGCTCTGCTCCATTGGGAATAAATTATAACTTCAGAAGCTTACCTAACCTACATAAGCAGAATATCAGCAGGCAATGCTACTCACTGCCAACCTATGGCTTGATTTAGTCTCAGGCGTCCATTCCTTTAACTATCATCGGTTCTGACTGCCTGGATAAGTGGCAAACTTTCTATTTGCTTCTCGTGAAAGTCATGCTGATTACAAAAAACGATAATTGTGTTGCCATCTCGCAGACATGCATTGGCAACCATTATTTCGTCACCACCGTGCAACATGAGCACATGAAACAATTTTACAGCCCAAGCCCGTTCTTCTGCCAAGTTCGCGGCCACGCTTTTGAGAGCAGGCTGCGAACGTAGGCGAGCATAGCGCGTAGTACCTGCGTCTGGACGAAGGCGAGCCAAGCCAGTATTGATCATCATCAGCAGCGGCAGCAGTCCATAGCGGGTAGCATGAAAAACAGCTCTCTTAAGCCACAAGCAAGGGCAAGCCACGCATCAGCAGCATCAGCACGCCGTGCATTCGCGCTAAGACTAGGACTACGCACAGCAGGCCAACTACGATTGTATGGACAGCACGGCCAAAACCAAAACTCGCAAACAAGGGCACAGGCAAGCCCACAATATGGACCACATATTCCCGCCGCAATGACCGCTGATTGTTGTTTGCACACAGAGAGCTCAGCACAACTGATCAGTATTACCATCTGTCGAATACTTTAAGACTGTATTTTTTTAGGATACTGTATAAGCTGAACAGTCACATAAGATGTAATGGACCATGCAGTGTAGGGCTTTGGAAAATTTCAATCCCCGGGGGGTTCCCCCACGTGAGCTCATATTGCATCGCTTAAGGGGGGCGTTATCTTGTTTGTTATACTTAGGTTCCTTAAGTGCACGGTTGCTTTTTGCTTGTTCGGCTTTCGTCTACTGTGTGTGATCTGCAGACTAGCTTTCAAAATGGTCAGAAACCACCACATCTTTTTTCAAGCAGAAGGCAAAAAAAATTTCGATGTCGTGTTTTTTACCGCCTGATTACGTTTTGAAAGCGACCAGGGCCCGAGCATATGTTTCTTGTCTTTCTCTTCTGAAATCATCAACAATTCATTCGTACCGCTAAAGCGCAAGCAATCTCTCAGATGCGAAGCATAGGTCACATGAACGAAAAAACTTTGGTGTTTATGCCGACATATTTGCAAGAACGGGAGAATAAGAAAAGAAAGTAATCTTTCGTAAAAGATGTTTTTACAAAAAACAGAAGGGAAGGGAAGGAGAAGAATTGGCTCGGGTATTGCTGCACTTCTGCGACTCAGACGTGCGCCACCTTCTGAGTTCGCTAATAGGCTTTGAAGAACACAAATGATCTTTTCTCAACTCGCATGTCTAAATATGCCAAATACTGCCTACAACACACCGATTTTAGTAGCTGAATAGAAAAGAATTTAAAGTCGTGATATAAAAACACAGCTACGGCATTTCATCATGAGAAGTTCCTACACTCAATAACGGTCATAACCGTCTTTATTTTGACCAACGAGCTTGTTTTCTACATCTCACGGAAGAGTACAGACATGCTCAAGTAAACATCGCAAACAACGTAGCGCCAGCGGAGTTCTCTGAACAAGTAGCAGAGGCCGCGAACTTTGAAGGGCTGCCCTGAAGCTTCTAAATCTGTGTGCACCACTCTTCCGATAACTTTCTGCGTGAGCCTCCGGAGAAGTAATCACGCCACCAAGCCCTCTTGCGCGTCATACATGCTCGCCATCGAGATCAAGCAAGGGTAATGGATTTCAGTCACGCCAAGGCTGAAAACGATCCCTGTCATCAACAGATGCAGCGGGCTTTCGCTCGCAATGCATCCAAGTGTAAACAACCACCTCTTTCCACTCTGTCCACTACTGCAGCGCGAATAAAGAAGAGACAGTGAATCAATGACATGAAACTCGACTAGTACGTCGATATCGACACCCTGTGCCAGATTAATAATGATTGCTATAACCGACTATTCCTCATAGAAAAAAATAATAGCGCAAAATTAATACGCACACTATATACCGAGAAGAAACCCTGACAATGCTCGAAAACTGCTCTGTTTTCTGAAGCAAGGCAGCAGGAAGGGACGACGGAAAAGTGCTTTCCGAAAATATCTAACGCAACAATCCACTTCCCTAGCGAAAACCCCGTATGAGTCACAATAACCTCATACAGGTTTCTCATACGAAACTCATACTAAACTCATATAACTCTCATATAATCTCATATACTTCTGAAAAGCTGAATGATATTTGTATGAGATAATACAAGATTTGTACGAGCTTTCTATGAGTTTAGTATGTGAAATCTGTATGAGGTTATTGTGACTCGTAGGTTTTTTTCACTAGGGTTAGAATGTATTTCACGGCTCGATATTTCATTGGCTCCGGGCATGCACAGCCCTGTACCGGTAGACTCGACCGGGTCGGTAATTGGACTTCACTAAACCAGCTACGAGCATCGAAACACGAGCGGAAGCCAATGCTCTGCCGGAGCGTTGCATCCGGAATATCGGTATACTCAACCTCTATGCAAAGCGGCGGTTTCAGCGTGCGCTTCAGCTTGCTTGGACTATCATTGAAATAGCTAGAGAATCCTCGTTGGCTCTCAAGTTAGAGACCGCTTTTATTTATGCATGCGTGCAGTTTCTCTCTCTCCCTTCCATAATTGCCTAAACGTCCCGTAAAATATACAATGCTGCGCCAGCACTTCCTTCCAGTTTTGCGTTTTTCGGCTTAGAGCGGCCTTGACATCAATAAATATCTCACTGGGATAGTAACAGTATGCAAATTTTTTTATTATATTATTCTGCCCTAGAAAAATTGACTTCAGATCCTGCGTGTCGTCTTATCTTTATTTTCCGGAGCGCATAGAAATTCATCCAGTAACAGAGGACAGGAACTACAAGAATATATACACGGCCTCCATCAGCAGCCTTTCCACATTTCAATTTGGCGCAGATTTTTCTATCCACATTTTTAAATCTACTTTTATCCTTTTCTTTTTTATAAATATAAAGGGGCCAGCACGTTTTGGGAAGCCCAACTCTCCCTCTGTCTGTGTTAAGCGACGCAGGTGAGGCGAATGAGAACCACAATTCCCACTGGACTGGTACAGTCACTGAGGAGTTCACAACGTAGTAGTTTACTCCTACGTGTTTATCCTCCTTTTTGCAATTTGTATTTTCCTCGCTTATTTTTCTTTGTGTCTTGTCTTTAGATCCACTGTACGTTTGTGAATGTTTTTCTGCGTGCATTTGGTACAATGGTCTTCTAGCTACGCTGCCGCTTTTTGACCATGCGCTCGATAATCTTGCACGATGACAGGTATTAAAAATGCATTGTGTACAGCCGCGCTGCCTCGGACTTGCGTGTCATATTTGACGCGCAGATCTCCCAAAAGAAAGGCGCGGAGAATAAGGAATATATTCAATAATTCTAGATATATCTATGCACGAAAGTACTGCAAACGTTTTGCCAGGGGGACTTCTCCATTTGGGAGACGAAGACAGGCAGTACGTCCCCTTGTCCAACGTTGGCTTGGCTCGCGAACCAAAGCTCGCTCTCTGTTTTCGTTCAATTCACTTTCATAACTCAGGTTAGTTATACCGCACTAGGGTAACCCTCGCAGCCAGGACAATAGTAAAATCGAGAAAAGAAGAGGAGAAACTAAAGTTATGAGAAGGAATACCGAAAAGCGAACGATAGAGTGGAGGACAGGAAAAGGCGATTTCCGATTTCCACCGCTATGATTAGACCTCGGGTGTCGTTTGCGGGAAGCTAGGGCCATATTGGTGTGTTACCTCCGCCAGGGGGCCTTAAAGTTCCAAAGCTCCGAGTCGGTGCAAAGATCCAGATAACCTTTTCCCTGACATGACGATGCCACGCACGGCTAAGCATGGATGCTCGGACTACGCGGCTCCGCATAGTGCAAACATCTGTTTTAGCAGATGCCCCCCGGGGTCCATCTTTAAGTTCATTTAAGCGTGGGACACAAAATTATTCGACTATTATTTGCAACGCGTCTTACAGATAGGTGTGCATTAGACTGGATATTCAGATAAGTAATCGCATAAAAATCTTATTTTAAATGAGCCGCTCCTGTTGAATTTGTTTTAAGCTCAAGGAAACTTAACTAGACATGCAAGCTTTCTCTGTTCGGCTATTGGCAGTGCGCGCTAAATCACAGCAAGGTGCCATTGATGTGAGCTCAGTAAACGTCTATAAAACGTCTTAGTTTCACCTTTAATTTTAAACATAAAATTTCGCAAACTATTTGCAATATATATTTTCACCTATTCCCTTTAAGGCGATACGAGATTCCTGAATTGATGAATTCAAAGAAAGAAACCTTGCAGAGACAGCACATCAAATTATAACCGAACCGACATATGCACATGTAACGTAGACATGACTACGTGATTACTAGTTGCAACTTGCAAGATGCGCGTTCCGGACGCCAGCATATGCATCGCACCCTACCTGGTCGAGCGCGATGTTGTCGGCGTTCCACGCAATGACGGGAACGCCCAGATATCCTAGAAGCTGAAGCACGTACTGCACCGAGGCCGCATTGCTTCCGAACACGGCCGAGTTGGTCAGGTACAGAACAGCGACTACGTCGTCCGGAAGCAGGTCTTCGCAAAGGCGGTGCAGGATGTCTCTGTGGCGGGAACGACGAGGTCGAAAGGCAAGATTGCATCAATGTCCTTTTGGCAAGCGACAAAGAATTAACAATAGAAACCTCAGAAAAAATAATAGAACGCTAATGGGATACAGACTTTGGCAGTCTGAACATCACCATAATCTCGCTTGGATATTCTCTACACCAGGCACTGCCACTTACAACGTACTTCCGCTAGGTGCACACAGCTGTCCTACTCTAAATACAGTGACGCCCAGGTAGCAAAGGTCTGTAACTTAAGAACGTAGCGACAAACGTCCCTCAACTCAGCCATCAAACACCTAGCAACCAGTATTGTGGACCTATAATCTCATGTGGCCGGTGAGTTGTTTTAACCCTGCGAGATACCTATAATGCCACAGTGACACGTGCACAGCGATTGACAGCGACCGTGGAAATAAGAAGATATATATTCGGTAGCAGGGCTACCTGGAGAGGACTTTGCTGTTCCGTTGTTCTGTTTTAGATGGCCATAATACTATTACCTTCGAATATTCGCGCCAAACGTCATCAGTAGTGTAGGTTGACTAGTACAAACGGGATAACAACAAGCTAGACAGAGGACATCCTCTTGTTAGCGCCAGCTCAGTCCTAAACTTTAATGTGGCATATGGTCAGAGAATTAGCTTTGACACAAACTTGCGCGCTTTCAACATCAGTCCCAGTCTTTATACTTGAATCAGAACAGACATCTAACAAGTGGTCCCGTTTGAATTCATTCTTCGAACCTTAGTTGAGCATCGATTGACCTGTGGCTTCCCAGTAATTTACTGCTGCTCTACCAGTGACATGCCAGTAATTAGAGGTTGACCAGATACGCCTATAAATTTGCTTTACATCATCTCAGTAGGGCGGGTTAATGATCGACATCTGCAATGTTTTCAGATCACGCTGATGCACATATTCCCCGATCCGCTGTGCTCTTCGCGCTCAGCAAATGTCCAGACGTTTGGCCTTAATTCGGTAAAAGTCAGTGTCTTGAAAGTGGTTGATTAATCCGCCATTCGCTTAACGGCAAACCATTTCTTCAAGCAAAGCATAATACCCGAAAAGCAACTCTATCACTGTTACTAACATGCACTGCGACAATCTTCGAGGCACATGCAAAGACATGAACGTCCAGACTACTAAACGAAGTTGTACATAGAGCCCACAAAGGTCTGTGAGGTCTCCATTAGAGGGACATAGCAAAGAGTCGTAAGAGCGGCAGCCACGAAACTTTCGTGCACAATAGCTTCAATGGTTATTTTCAGCCAATCTTAACGTCGCACACGAAGAGTCTTCGAATTAAACAAGAGTAAGAACAGTAACGAATTCGACGGATGTTCTCTCAACAGGGCGCTGCTTGCCGAAGTCCCCTCGCCTCCCGCTGAACGGGTACTCACTTGGGCGTCGGCTGAAGGGACATGCGTACAGCCTTGGCGTGCACCGAGAACAGCTGCATAAAGCGCAGGCCGCCGCGGCCTCCTCGCGTCATGGAAGCCACGCCATCGCGCAGCTTCTGCTGGTACTTGCGCTGCTGGCTCAGCAGCGACGTCTCCGGGAAGATGGCACCGAACGTCAGGTTCTGCGATAAGCACGAGGGGGGGGGGGGGGGGGGCGAGTTGAGTTGAGTTGAGTTGTTGTATGCTACAGGTGGGATTAGCCATGCTTATTCTGCCGGCAATTGCTCCACTGTAGCGTCAGTTAAGTGTTAAAAAAAGTCCTCATATCTGTGAGATCTGCCCCACTATGCGCAAAGACACTTAGAAATAGTACATATTCCCCTTCAGCAGTCACCATCTATGCACACATTCGCTCACAGTATAACATAGTCCACTCCAGAAGTCACCATGTATTCACACATTCACTCACAATAAACACAGTACATTCCAGCTGCCACCATCTATACACACATTCACTCACTCATATGCGAGCTAAGACTTTGCCCGTATGTGCGTGGTTAGAGCTGATAGTACAGCAAGATCAACGTAAGGGTGATGTCTTTGAGGCAAACACGCCAGGATAAATTTCTATCTGTTCTGCTAGCGTATACTTGCAAGAATAGTGAAAGGATTTAATGGAATTAATTAGACCCTTTGTTAATGTATTTTGTATGGTTGCCTTTTAGGGAGAAAGAGGATTAGCCTTATCAGAAAAATTGTTTAGTTTTCTCTGTCTGGTACAAAAGCGACCTCCGTTCGATTTACGGCCACAGTGCAAGTGGACGAGGCTCAAAGACCAAAATCCTCGTACTCAATCTTCTTATCACCTTTAACGTTTTAGAAAGTGGAATTGGTTCAGCCTCTATTGCATTTCTGAGGCCATGCGCGGACACTTACCCTGTTGAATCCGACTGGCTTCAAACAGTGAAAAATAGTCTCAACTATGATTTAGGAAGTTTTCAATATGCAATTTTCAACTATAGGACAGCAGTTTTGATACTCGTGTGACAAGCCATACTACCAAGCTTTACCACGGTATGGTTGACTGCGACATCCTACAGAGTGGCTACATTCAAGAATTTACGCGTATTTCTAGTGAGAAACCATCTAAATATAGAATGATTTATTTCACCGATTTCCGGATTCCTTCAGGCAAACTGCGTTACTTCCCCAGCAAGCTTTGCTATGCATAGTTGCACTAGGACTTGTCTTGAGTGACCATGACTAGCATAAAGAAGGTTGAGGTCAATGTCAAAGATCATTAGGCCTATTTGGTGCTTAGCATGTTTAAACCGCAAATTAGCTAGTAGCAAGTGAGCCTGTCTGAACACTTATATGATTATTCATGCCTTCCTATGCCTAATTCAGGCAGTTTGACTTACTTATCCCGAAAGGCTTACCTAAGCATAAAAAGGTATAAGGCTACAGTACACCAGTACGTTGCTGTCTAAACACTCATTCGTCGTAATTCATCTTCCCAAGCATGCCTAAGCGTCATTAGGCTTAGGTAAGCTTAAAAGGTCTAACTAAGCTCATTTAGTGTGAATTCACTTCTAGCATTCGCATATATATCTTTCGCTTAGCCATGGCGAAACAATATTACTGTTTCGGTCGGAAGTTTAGACAGCAATTTTTAACATATCATAAACATAAGAATCTATATATCGGCACATCACTCAGGCTGGTCATAGGTTTTTGTTGTTTAATGTCAAAAATGTGCCAGCTTGGTTTTATATGATTGTCTTCATTGCTAGGCGCGGTCGTTGGAAAAACTACGCATCGGAAGGTTTTACCATTCCATATATAGTATTTGCAGAGCAGGATCTTCCAGAGCTCTATAGCAGCCCAACATTTAAATTTAGTTTCCGCAAACCTGTTCCTGACTATCTACCAATCTGTTAATGGGCACGTGGTAAGGACAAAAAAGGCGATATCAGAATGAAATGTATGCATTGCCACCTCTATCGGGACCAGTGTCATCCAGTCCCAAGACTCCTCTGTTACACGCATCGTTGTTGGTCATTCCAAAGAGTGCGGCCGGCTTAATATACCTGCTTTATTTGATTTCTTGTCGAGCTTTTGTACTGTGTCCCTCAAATGAAGCCACGAGATTCTCATTCGCATTGAATGAGAGAATTCCTGGTCAAGTATACCTTGATTATTAACGAATAGCGAAACTAGTAATATCCATAAGGAAGGTAGGTCAAGCACTATCGGGAACCATGCGGGACAATTTCTCTCAGATTGAGAATGAGACTTCGACCTGTACGGAATAAAATAATTCTCGTGTGAGCCGCAAGGATACTATCGGGGAATAGTGACTGTAAATGAGCCTTCAATGTATTCGCAAGCCTAGTTAAAGCTGTATTTAGTGATTTGACGGAGCAAAACATCTAAATTCAGCCAACCGGCAATCCACAGGTGGAGATCAGTCAACTGCTGAGTGAATAATGGGTTGCGTTTGGGCGAGTTGGTTAGACATGTTAAACCTAGAAAGCGCTCGTGTGTCCGTCTTTTGCTGTTGTCTGTGTGTTTTTTGCGCGCTTTCCAGGTTTAACATGCGAAGTGAAGAATGCTACGAGCAAATTTAACACCAAGTAAGCATTTAGGCTATTGATTTAAATGAACTATCGATCATTATTTCGCAATGCATAATTCAGACTACCTGTTTATTCAAACTACGCATGAGTTATCAGATTATGAAGTGCGGTAAATACGTCTTCCTAATTAGTTATCCGCAGAACCAAAAAAAAAGCAAGTAATATGTTGTGTTCAAGATAACATTATTCAAATACCTTAAGTATGCATGATGAGAAGTACATTATATGCACATCCTCCAGAGAGTACTGCACCTCCTCAGCAACCTTCGATGGAAGAGCTACAGATATTCTCAATTACGCTGATGTTGTGTTTAATATTTCCATACAACTTGCACACAGCAAGTGTGGGGATTGGAAGTTCGGTGTTATTTGTATATATTTCAATAGCCCTTCATACGGCTTTCAAGGATTCCTGTACAGTGTGCATGTCATACAGAGCTCGCATGTATTCTCACTTTTCCATCAGCGCGATCAGTATTGGACGTAAAAACGTGTATGCTTTTCATGCTAACTGTAAAAAGCATGAAATTATTAGCATCTTCGCACAGACCAGAGTAGTAGGACGATGATAGAAATGAGCATTCCTTACTAGCTTTTGTCAAAAGCAGCACCTGACATCACGTAGATATTATCGGCGGCTTTTTGAAAGCGCCATACACAAGTTCCACAACAAGAAGGATCAAAACGAGCAATATATGAACAGCCACACAAGAACGGAGAGGCTGCATTCGCGCTTTCCCTGCGATCTCCATGTTTATTTCTCCTTTTCTCGGCAAGGAGCAGGAACTTCACTCTGCGAAAAACCAACCGCGGCGGTGAACATCCTTTCGATACGCTTTCTCGACAGATGTCGAGATACTTTTTTTTTTTCTTTCTTTTTTCATCTCTATCCTTCTCTTCGTCTTCTCACAGCTGTTTGCTTTGCTTTCTTTCCCTTCACCCACCCCACTGAAAACTTTCACAGGCAAACTTTGGCATCCCCGATTGCGATTCCTCACGCGTCCCGTGACCCCTATAGAATGCACTAGCATTCTCTGTCCTGAACGTAGGGAGGCAGAGAGTGGGGCAAGAAACAAACACGAAGCAAAACATGCTCGGCACTTTTTGGGGCACCCGCAAAAGGTGGCGGCGCCAAAAACAACTGGCCCATGAAAAGAGGCTCCTTCGAGATTGGAACGAAGGGGGCATTGTGTGTCGGCTTCCTTGCGTTCCTTTCTTTTTTTTCTTTTTTTTTTCGTACATGGCTGCCGAACCGAGGCCCCTGGAGAACAACGTTGTTGCGCCACCTTGTAGCCAGAAGACCAAAATTCAACTTTGGCCGCCATTCTTTTCCTCCTACGCCTGTCACCGCATCTCATCTTGTCACAAAGGGATCGTGGGCCTTGCTTTGCACGATACGGGCGCACTGGCCTATTTTATATTATTTTTCATAATTGGGAGGCAGCAGGCGTATTCCACAAGCTGACTTCTCGAAGGCTTCCTTTTCTGTTCTTCTTTCGTTCCTTGCGACATCCTTTGCATCCCCTGCTTTCTGTGCACGATCGCGACTCGTACCGCGATTATAAATCTCGAGCTCAAGAACCACTCTGAAGGCGGGACAACAACTGGGGCGTGAGACCATTCTCCTTTCCTCTGCCTGACGCTGCGATATGGGAGAGGAGTGTGGAAGAGGGAACTTTTTTGCACTGCAGGCGCGAGTGGGATTACGCCATGACTCTCCCTGAGCATCCCTTTCCTTTCCTGACTGTTCGGTCCCTCTATGCAAGTTCTTCATGTCTTTCGTTCCGCCTCCCGAAAGCCTAGCGTCTACAACTTTCCGCCACGCTTGGTGGTGGATGTAGTTAAACAAATAGGCTTGGCCTTAACTGCGTTCATGTTCCTCACGACATGTTCTTCAAGCAAGTGGCGCAGAACGTAGTAACGGCCAAAAAAATGTAACAAAAACATGGTAACCTTTTGGATTATTCAAGGAGGGCAGCCGAGTTTAGCGCTTCTAATGTTCCTGCGCCTAGTTTTCGCCCACAATGCTTTTTTTTTTTATGCGCGAAGTTCCGCTCCTCAGTTTCAACGCGCTTTGTTTATTCTTTTAGAACTAGAAAACTCCGCTTTGTTATCTGTCGAGCACTTTTTCGGCGTAGAAAGTTGCTGACGCGCAATTTCCCTGCTTCGCTTATTTGCAAGAGCGGGTAACGACAGGAAGGCGCATTATGCCATGAAACTCCCTTTGATCGTAACGATGTCGTCGCGTGGTTGTGAAGTGTTTCCCTAGCAAAGCAAAATCAAGTTGAAAGGACTGCCTACCCAGCCTTCCTCGATGTCGGCGCGCAGGAAGACTAAAGATGGAACCGGCCATAAAGGGGCTGCTGCACTTGCTCCGCTCTATACACCAGTGACCTTGATAGCACCGGCACATCGAGTTACTACACCAAAGAGAAGTGGTCCACATAAAAGTTCAAGTACTTAACGACGCCGCGTGGTAAAAATGCGGAGTGTCTGATACAGCCAATGTGTGTTCCATGTAATAACTTTAAATGCCTCGTTCCCCAGAAAATCCTGCATTGTCACCTTGTGAGCTCGAAATTATAGGCATAACTCTTGCAGGCGCTAGTCGCCAGGTGACATGGCAGTGCACTGACTGCTTTGTGTGGCATGAAAGAGGCACAAATTACCCATGAAGCACAAACCAACGGCCCAATATTGGGGCTGTCTTTGCAAGCCTGCCCCTACGTAAGGCCACTATATTGCCAACACACTCGAATATTGGGCAAATGCTTTCTGCCTCCTGGGTAAAAGATTAGTGATTAAGCGAGTAGCAAACAGTGTGTACCAGAACCAGGATCCGCAAGGGGAGAGGGCAAACGGGAGTCACTCGTCACTCTCATCGTCGTAGGATGTCCTTAAATGCGTAGCTTAAGTGCCTTCTCCAAACATTTTTTTCGTGGCGTGGGTGAACAAGCTTAACAGTACCTGGCTTATTGCGTCGAGCACAAAGTGCAAGCGCCCATTTTGTTCAGGGGGGTAAGATTGTGCATACGTGTAAATACCGGCTTATCTTGCGGTCAGTAGAACCAGGAAATGTTGTATTAAGCTTAGCTCTTTGCCTCTTTACCAACGACTGTGCGTCATGCAACCGCGATCGTCAAAGTGTGTTATTCCAAACCTTTGCGTGACTTCGCGGCATCGTAAAGGGCAACAAGAGAAAAGGCCGATATTGTTTGTTCGGGTAAGGTACTCCCTCTGTATTACAGCTCTAGGTCTTCGCAACGACAGATTGCAGACTACATCTAAACTGGGCTGCGCCGCACACATAAATTAAGCCTCCTTTTGTGGGAACCCCTTATCGAAACGCCGCTGCTGTAACGAGCGGCAATATGGCGGCACTTCTAAACATTTGAGGTGTACAATCTGCCTTGCCCTAGCAACATTCTCTAGCTGCTATAGAAATTGTTACACGGCTCAAGGTTGAGTTTAAGGCCCTGACATGTGTGCCCCGCGTGCCTTACATATGTGCAGTGCGTAAAATCCTAAAGATAGTTTTCATGTGCAAAACGGATTTTCCACTCCTCGCTTCCTTTGCTCGGCTCTCCATGTGTAAGGTAGCATCCTGGCGTCACTTAGTTAACCTCCCACTCTTTCAGTTCTGCCAATTATTCCTCTATCTGCTTCTTTTTCCGCGAAGGAGAACCCGCAACACATTTTGCGTGGCAAGGCATCGGGTACTTGCTTAAGCATCACTGATGAAGAAGCACTGCAACGAATATGCTGTGAGGAGGAGGAAGAAGCGTAAATACAGAAAAATTGGGAATTTTTATGCTATCGATTTTGTTCTTTCGACAAAACGCAGTTAACTGCACGGAAAAGGAAACAAAAGAAGATGCATGCTCTGTTGAAACTCAAGCATCGATCGGACCTGGTGGAACGTGTCAGGCGTCGAATGGCTAACTGGGAATGTCAGAAAGTTCAGCATCGAGAAGGAGGAGGTATCGCAAAAGCCCTTTAGGCGGCAAGGAACTGAATCACGTCATGAGTTTCGGAAACATGCAGGCTGCAAGGATGATGGGCAGAGTGCATTGCGGTGATAATTTCACATAATGCCAAAAAGAGGCCTCTTTTTATCGTCTACGTAATTTGAAAGTCGACAGTGATATCTGTCTTAACCTCTAGCCATAAGAGTGGTCAGAAGCGAATAGGTAACGACGTGAATGCAGATAAATACAGTAACACCGCACATGATTAATTTGAAGACAGCTTAAGCCATTACAAAGTTCGTCCTATTTTATTGGCCATCTTCTCCAGGAAAACAAGGCAGTTCGCCTAGCATCAGTGGGTTCTCCACTCAGCCGAGATGGTATGAACGCGGGTTAGATGCAATCTCAGTATCCCAAATATGTCGACAGGGATCGTAAATGCAGCACGCAAGAAGAGATCTCGATAATCAGTCTTTTGTGTTTGGACCCCATTATCCCCAGTAAATTCAGCATCTGTCTCGGGAGAGTCCTGCGGTTTTTTTTCCGCTACCAGCATTTCTCATACTCCTCCAAACCAACCAGCCTAACTACCAGGTTTGACTAGCTGTACGGAAATAGCCCTCGGCAGCGCAGCCGGCGATAACGTCTATAAACCCTGTCGGCACTCGCGGCCACGTAGTGACGCATGAGGTGCTGTTCCATGCCTTTCCGCAGTCTTTTCAGATCTAGGAAAAAAAAAGCCGGGCTCCTCTGCGTACCCAATGGGTTTCAGGCTAAGGGGCTCCGGCGAATGGACCAGGGGCAAAGCAGCGGCAACTGCAAGGTCGTACAGCCTGACATATCGCTTCCCCATGACGACCGCATGCATCTTTCTTCTTCTTCTTCCCTCCGTGCATTCTGTGGATTCAGCTTTTTTGCGATATTTTTGCATTGTCCTCGTCCGTAATAAATTGCTGCCTCGCGCGCTTTATTTGTAATGCATGTGGCGTATTCCTGCGCTAACGTTTCGTGACCTTCAAGCACGCTGTCCGGACATCGTCGATCATATCTTCCTTTTGTTGAGCGTTTTCTATGCGCTTGCCAGTATCTCGCGACAGAGGTGCACTTCCAAAAATGGGGTCAATGCAGTTTTTACTCATATTCGCCAAAACATACAACCCTAATCGAAATGCAAAAGGTCATATTTGCAATGCTAGGTCAGAAAGTTGCTGCTTTCATCATTTTTAGAAGGGTTTTTTTTTGCCGGTGCTAAGTGTTTTATCAGAAAGAAGAAAGCGCGAAAAACGGTATGCAGCTTGAAAATACAAGTTCGGGTGAGTTTCTGCGAGAACACGCTCAGTTTTTTCAGATATAGAATTACATTTTTATTCATTTGTGAGGAAGAGGCTGCAGAACGAGACAGTAGACAATAGTTTTAGACCCGCACTTTTATTATATGCACATAAAAAAGATGACGTTCTCTACCCTCTTCAACGTCCTAACGTCATCTTAAAAGGCAGAGGAAACTCAGAAAGTTAAACAATGTTTTTATTGATAAAATGCTTGACGCAAAAAGTTGCAGACTACAATTAAGTCTGCTTGAGAGCAGAAATGGCGAAAGCCACATTAGAGGACTATTTTCATTAACTGCGGCGTGCATCGTCTTGTCATCGGTACTACCATTGCCATCACTATCGCTACTGTAATTATTATCCATGGAGGATTATTATCGTTATGTTATTATCATTATCAACTAAATGCACCATCATTTTCATCGCTGCTACCATCGTTATCATTATCGTTAACTCTATTGTTATTACCATCGCTGCTATGATCATCACTGAAGGTGATTCGGCTGCTGGAGACGCGGTATTAATAGGAGAGACAGGCGACAAAGTTAAGGATGTGAAAAAAACCTTGAAAACAACAAAAAGAGCCCTTACGTTGCTGACAAAAATATCCGTGAATAATAATCGAGTGTATAGGACGCCTACGTAATTCGGCTTGTGCCCCTGCGAACGGTTTTTCGTAACGGCCACCAGTTACAAATACTAAAAGCCCTTTGTTTCCGTTTCTAACGTTCGTACCTTTGCAGTTCACCTTCGCTTCAACCGCCTATATAGCTGCCTCATACCGATCGTTCTTTACCGCCAACTCGGCATGGCGGCGCGCAAGTCGAAGCACTTAGCCTATGCACTAATAACACGGAGGCGCCATCTACCGTGGCGAACACTTATCAGGTCTGTAGTTCCGGTGCCTGCCGCATCGAATGAGGGCGCCACTCCGATGTTTGCGCCGGGAGAAATGTGAATCGTCCTTGAAACCTCCCTCTCCAACCGTGGTATGGCGACAGCTTTTTGGTGCTATGGCACCAGAACGCTACGTGTAAAATTTTTAAAACCTGCATATGCAATAAATAAAACGAGAAGAGATGCACTTAAGCTCCACCTCGAAATGTAGGACGAGTCAGAGGTAGTGCCTCTCGTATGAGACTCTCTTCGCGGAACATTGATCGCGTACGAGCACCTCCCTCTGCTCTTAATCATTTTTCTTTTAAGTCATACCTAACTAATTTGTGCTAATTAGCATACCGTAGTAAGCAGCCACAATACGTGAAAAGCTGCCCGCACTGATATAAAGCACCGCATTAATGAAGCAGTGCGAATGCGCTTTCGTGGTACAGAAGTAGCGTGTGTGACTCCTAATCCCAGTTTCCTGACTCCTTGACGGTGCGATTCACTTCTCGCCCTCCAATTTCAAAGGCGCTACCTGTTAATTTGGCCGCGTCACGCGATACTGTGACGCCGCATGAGCAGATGACCAATGAGTCAAGAACGGGGAAATAAATACTAAGATTTGTACCTTTCAACCAGCACTGCTCCATTTGAAGAGCTCGTGCGCCATGGCCAACGTCTATTGTGATCTTCTTTGGAAATGACCTTGATATATATGCAATCCCATGTTCCACTCTGGTGAGTACTGCCACCTTGTAGTCGCTTAGCACAACTTTGGGACGCCTTTGTTCAACAACCTTTTCTTACTTTCTTATGTATGTATATCTTAGTTAACCTCGATGCCAAAGTCACCACGATGAAGGAATCGCTTCCCAGCTTCCTTGTCATCTTCAACGGCAGTCTTAATCTGTAGGGCAGTGAGACGCTTTTAATAGCTGCACTTTAAGCATAACTTTGCCATCTTGGCGGCAATAGCGAATGAATATCGAGGATAATGCACGTGAACGTTGGGCACCGCACAAAACGTCTGATAATAAAGGGTGAACTTTTATTGTGAGATTTTTCGCGTATTATGAATACTCCAGGCACAATGTGGGCAGGGTAAGCGTATAGGTTTGCACTGTGGAGCCAAAGGACGGTGAAGAAGTACAGCCTCTGAGATTAACTACACCGTAAAGTACATACCAAATCAATGGCTTCAGCTTCACTTTTTTGTTAGTGTGTGAAAGCAGTGGCGTTTGTCCAAGCATTTTTTGCCTTTTTTGAGAGACGCACACAGCAAAGGGCTGATTGATTAAACACTTTAATAATACGTTATGCAATGTAAAGATTTGTAAAAAACTTTTCCCGCTCCACGTGACATCAGTAATAAAAGTAAGCCCACATGCGTATAATATCTAATCAAATAAAGCACTGTATGCACCTGAGAGCTGAGATAAGTTCCCGAAATTGGCTCGCACCACGTTAGAGGTTTGGAACTTATGTGACCACAATTCCACGCATTTTTCGTTTACTAGCTTTTGTGAAAATTACAGCTGAGTAGGAGACTACATCTAAGTGTTACCGGTGGGGCAGCGACCTTTATTTCCCGCTGATATGACAACAAAGGCTAATAGAACAATCTTTAGAAAAAATATATAAAGAAGTTCACATCCTGTAGGCAGCCTACATTCCCCTTTGTTGACTTCCTAGTGCCGCTTAGGCTTATCATGGCTGAATGCACGACTCAGTTCGATAAGTTCAATCTTGAACAGGCGCCGAGGACAAGTAGCCTACAAAATGGCGGCAGCATGTGGAAGACTGTTCCACTTTCTAATGAAGGCTTTCTACTGTTGACAAAAAATAAGAAAAATATTGCTAAATGCTAATATTGTATAATTTTATTCCTTTCATTATGTAACAATGTGAATTCACTCCTGCTTGGGACAAGCAATGGCCTGCAGTATTTTCAAATAAATAAATAAATAAACAACTTCTCCGCCTGCTCGCTAAACTAAAGCCCACATTCCGAATCAATGTTTTCCCAAAAAAACATTTCTCTACTGCACAGTTGGATTCTTCCGCAGTAAAATTTTTACTGTCCGCTGGACTCATGTGCACAAACATTCTGCAGCCGCTCGTCAATGCGCATAATTTTTCAGTCACATCCCAAGAGTCAGCCCTTCTTTAAAAGTTTCCTTGTCACATGAACTCGAACGACTTAAACGTGCAGCTGAGCCACGGATTGTGCCAGTCAAAATTATTACTTTTTCTTTTGGCCTGTTACAAATATCTCTGATGTTACACATAGGTCTGTTGTAGTAAAGATGCACACAACCCCTCTATATGCCTGACATTGCTCAAGTGAGCTTGGAAAAGCTTTTTTTTTTTTAATTAGGTAGTGCCTTTCTCCCCGATATATATTACTTATTCACTTGGCTGAATGTTCAATGTGATGTTAGAACAAAAAAAGAAAAGAGGAACAGGAATCTCCATTTAAAAATGATCTCAAAGGGAAGCTTACAGGACTATGCTGCCCAATACTAAAATGCTTTTATTCGCTTGCATTGGGGGCTAATGTCAACTATGTCGTTTGAAGATCATTTTTCATTCCGGCTGTCGCTTTTTTCGCTCACTTCAATCGGATAAGCATCTGTTTCATCTCTTTCCTTCCTCTTCGTCTTGTCTCTCTATGCTTTACAAAACGGCGTTTAAAAAAAGAGGTTCACCTGTCATTAATCTGTATTACATGCATCAAAGGTTCATTCTCTCAGCGCGAGTTGTACCTGCGAATGCTTGACGTATTTTCGGTTCATCTGACTTCCTTTCGAGGCTCCAGAAACTGCTATTAACAATTCTGCTATAAAAGTGGGTTTTCTACTAACTTCACATATTTTCTACATGTACTTCTAAAGGAGAGTTTGTCAAATCGCCTGACTTTCTTTTTCCATGCCTTTCTGTACGGATGTTTAATCGTCCAAGTTTTCATTTCCCGATCTTTCGGAAAGAAACAAAAAAACATAACCAATACATAAAGGTGTAAACCCTTTAAACGAAATGGCTGAATGGGGAAGCAATGGTTAATATTTTCAATATTTGCTTTGTCCAAAGGGACTTATATAAAGCCCAGACAGCATCCTATAAATATTTAGGGAACGAAAACTCTAATACACTATGTTTCGAACCAACAGATGCAAATGAGGTGTGTTTTGTTTTCTTGATTTTAAATAATTCTCAAACCGTTGATGCTGACGGTATACAAATAAGGCCTGTGCAGTATACTATACGTATATTCAGCACTATTTTGGCACATATATTAAATCTTAGTATTTCTACAGGAGTTTCTCTTTCAAAAATGCAAGTTGCCCGCGTGATAGCTTTATTTAAAAAGCTGAAAAGAGTGTCGTATCTAACAACAGGCCTGTATCAGTTCTTCCTGTTTTTTCTAAACGTCTAGCAAAAATTATATTAAACCGTATATCGCGTTTCTGCAGCAAGCATAGTCTTATCTCTACCTCACAGTACGGCTTCAGAAAGAACAGGTCTACAGAGTTGGCGTTGCTGGACCAAAAGGAATATATTCTACAAAGTTTTGAAACGAAACGCATTGTTACACGCATTTTTGTTGATTTCACTCAGACTTTCGATTATATTAATCATGACATCTTATTTGAAAAACTGAATCATTAAGGAATAAGCGGCCTTCTTTTGGCACTGTTGAAGAGCTACCTGTCAAATAAGTTTCAATATGTTGAAATGAATGAATTCGCTTCCAGCAGAAAGCATATAGTGTCTGGGGGGCCACAAGGTAGTATTTTAGGTCCTGTCTTATTTAATTTATATATTAATGATATTGTACACATTTGTTCAGACACTAAGTTCATTACATATGCCGATGATACAAGTGCCTTGGTATCATCCCTTTCTGAAGCTGAAGGAATTCTTAAAGCGAACAATCTTTTGAGTAAATTAGACTCCTGGAGCTGCAGCAATCAATTGAAAATTTACGTGAACAAAACAAAAGTAGTTGTTTTTCGACCAAAAGGAAAACAAGTTTCGTTACAGGAAAGCATAATATTAAGATCCGAACCGACTGACGTGGTAGAAGGTATTAAGGTACTGGGGGTATATTTTACCTCAAAATTACAGTGGCATGATCATATAAACAGTCTAATAAGTAAACTGAGTTGCATAATGGGAATTTTAAATCGCAACCGCTATACCCTCCCGAAAAGAGTTAAACTCATAGTGTACAATGGCCTCTTGGCTTCCTACTTAAACTACTCTCATTTAGTTTGTGGAACTGCAACAAAAGCAAACCTACTGCAGTTACAAAGGCTACAGAAAAAGAAATTACGAATCATTGCAGATGTGGAATAGGCAGCACCAAATTCTCATATCTTTTCATCGCTTAATGTGCTAAACATAAACAACTTATATGAGCATAAGCTGAACCAGTAATACCGTTTGAGTATCTAACGAAACAGTCCGACTTTGAAAGAAATTGCAAAACTGTGCCCTAACAATCCAATTTACAGAACTCGAATTCCAGAACAATGGAATATTCCAAAATGCCGCACCACCTATGGACAACAACGGCTCCGTAACACACTTCCGAGATTATTGAACATTATAGAAAAGGATGTCCCTATCATCAATGAAAATATATTTCCCAACACAACCTATATAGGTTTGAAAGCAGTACTTTATTAACGTAATTATGCTGAGTATATTGTCAGGTACATGTTGATTGTCTTTTTTTTTTCAGAGGGTATTGCCTTATGTGCATTATGTTACCTTTTTTATTTTAATTTTTGTTTCTTGTTTTTGTTTTGTTTGTTTTTTTCCTTCTTTCATCTTTTTTAACTCCTGTAACTGTTTTGTGCCCACTTTTGCTTCACCCTGCTGCTGTGCACGCCTTAAGCGGGCCGAGGACTTCTCTAGCCGCAGATACGGCTTTTCCCTCGGCCTCCTTCCACTTCTTTGTGATGAATACATTATCCATGATTGATTGATTGATTGATTGATTGATTGATTGATTGATTGATTGATTGATTGATTGATTTAATTACTTCAAATCAAGGCAACTTTGCACACAGACACGTTTTTCCTTTTCTACCTCATATATTCCTTTTTTTACTCATCAATCAATTGATGTCTCGACAATGACGGTGTGACACCCCCCGCGGACGCACAAATCCTGTCTACGCTGATCAGCCTACAAAAGGTTTCGGCATAAATTTTCGGGGCACTTAAGCGCCGTCTTAAGAGCACAACTTGGTTCTGACTCGCGTCAATGATTGTTCAGGTGAATCCTCGTTAACGAACATGCATTTTACTACTCGCTTAATCACGTGTCTTTCAATCTGCGCCTCTTTTATCTCACGCCGCACACTCACTAGCATATACAGCCCTAAGCTGCCACATTACGTACACGGCCACCCAACATCTATACAAAGTCCCGCTTTAACCGAGTCGTACGAACGTGAGTCCTTGGTGTAAGGGTACTGTGTCTAACTCGGGATCCAAGGGCCCCGGTTTGTTATTCCGATTCCCTGCCAGCTCTGCCACACGATGAAGATTCGTAAAGTCCCACATCCCACCGATAAATTACTGCTCGGCCATATCGCCTGGCAAGTAATACCAGACAGAGACATACTCGTGACGTTTAGCTTAAGCCGACAACACTGACTAACTAACTAACTAACGAACTAACGACGTATTTCAGCGGAATGGCCTCTGTTACGCTGTCGCTTCAGTAATGGCCAATTCCAGAACATAAATGTACCTGAAAAGAGACAATGACAATTGATCCTCATATACCACCTCTCCTCTTTTTGTGCGAGCCGCTTAAGGATTGCCTTCTGAATAGTTGAATATTGTGCAGTAGTCCGCCATCGTCAGATAGGTCCCAAATGGCGACACATCGTAAGGGTGTTCAAACCAAAAACAACAAAAAAAAAAAAAAAACAGAAAGATTGGGTTGTTTTCTTCTCTTTCAAAGTTTTACTTTAATTTATTTACAGTTTACGGTCTGATAGGGTATTAAGGACCCAGCCCAAGAGCGCCTAAAGGGGTCATCACAGTGCCCTTATAGGCGGGTGCGGAAAGAGCCGCTAAGAAATGAACCGCATGCATCGCTAGCTTTGGCCAAATATTTAGAGAAATCCCCCCAGGTGGAGTAGATTTCTAATAAGGGAGTAATTACTCATTGTCATCCACCCAAGCGCAGCCATACGGCTACAAAGGAAAGCTATACAGCTTTCTCAGAACCTTGGCAGTTGAAGAAAAAAGAAAACCTGCCCTGCTCCCGGCGAGGCTGCTTTTGGAACCGACTGTATCTGTTGTGCACACCGTCGTCGCTTCTGTCGCTCGCCGGTTAGATGTTTAACCGAGCTTTCCCTCCGTCTAACCTGGCTGAGCTGAGTTTTGCCACAGCATTTTTTGCTCTCAAACCTTTTAATGAATTCGCTGGATGTGGCTCCTTGTTCACATCGCGGGCGTTGTAATGGCGGCCAAAACAAAGCTTCCACGCAGAATATCGCTGCAGATGGCAATAAACAGAATAAACAGCAACGTAGATTTTACCGCGGCTTTGGTCCACAATTAGGCCGACCGCTAAGTCAACGCAACCCATCCAGAAAGTGAATATTGCTTTGCCTTCTTCTTCCTAATCGTAATGAATATCATTTATCGGCCGTTAAAACTAATGACACTAGCCTGCACGTAAAAGACCACGAAAAACTCTCACTCGCAGCCGCAATGTTTCTTCGTTTACGCGCGCAGAAAGTCCGCGCCTTTTCGCAACGTTTGCTCTCGACAGCGGAACCTCAGCGCTTCGTGCCTCTCTGCAGCGTATCGCTTTCCGCATCACAAGCTGCGTGCTTCGATAATTTGCATGCATCCATTATTGCCGAGCGTCGAGTGTTTGCTGCGCGTGGCTCCCGCTAGCGGCAAAAGGCATGAAAAAACGAGCAAGACTGCTCGCAAGGTCCTACAAACGTGTCAGGCTAAACAAACAGGTTTTAATGATAAATTATTCTTTCCTTTTCTTTGGCTATCCGCTACATTCTGCTTCTTCCTAAACTGGCGTGATGCAACGCGCAGGGCGAAGGCGGCCCTCTTGGGGTTTCAAAAGTAAGGAAGTAGTAAAAATGTGCTCCGTCAACAGCCGCCCTGGCGGCAGTTGTGGAACCTTAGACACCAAGCGAAGCAGTAGCAACTCCGTGTGCGAGTCGCTGGGTTATAATTTATGCAAAGCCACCTGGCAGACATCTCCAAGTTGTTGTTCTCATAATTGTTTTTTCACTCTGGTTTATCGATATTGACACAATTTCTAACTACCACCGGGGTACTTGATTATGCTCACCTTACATACATGAACTGCTTGAAGAAATTGCATGTCATTGCATTAAAATGCAATGACAACATCGCTAACCATAAGTGACATTGCAAAAGATGAGGCAATGCTATAGTGTTTCGTTTTAATTCTTTCGAACGCATTGCAAAAGTGTCTGCGTTGTGCAACGACATTTTATCGTTTAGGAGCAGCCGGTTCTCGTCAACCATAGGACAAAAGCGTCTTACATTAACGCCCAATCTCTTCAGAACACCCGATTATCTGTATCCTCCTGCTCGGCCTAACTTCTGCTACGATCCATCGCATTATGTGGGGGCTTATTGCTGCCCTTTCTTCGCTTACACTTTCCGTCCGTGCCCATTTCTGCTAACATAAGCTCGGACACCCTCAACGAGAGTTTGTTAGCCAACTCATTTTTGCATTGTTTCTTTTCTTTCATATCTGGCTCAGAATGGCTAAAGCCCAGCTCAGCGAACAGGCTTGTCGACAATGAGACCTGGCGTTAATTTTCTCAAGGTGTGGCCCCTTTGTCAGCAGCCTTACGTGCGGCGCACAAAAGGGGACTTAGAGATCCAGTCACCGCGCTACGCTTCTAGTCAAATTTATTACTTCTTCCTGGCAGTATAAAATTTCGGAGAAATTCCCCAAAGGGGATTTCTTCACAAGCCTACGAAAAAAACCACCCACGTCTGAAAGCTGTTTCGGCGTGCACTATGATTCAAGTGGTTTCGAAGGCCGAAGACGCATACAGGGTTCACTGTAACACCGTTTAGAACGAATGATAATTATGTGGTGTGGAGATCATTCTTCCCATGGTAGTCATCAGCTTGTCTGGGTAATTCGCTGTCTGGTATTTTGGAGCAATGGCTCTACTACTGCAGGTATAAACCCGGGGACCGCTTCTATGAGGCGTGTTTGCACCTTCCCCTTTCCTTCCCCCGGGGATGACCTTCACGATCAGCCAATGTCAAATGAAACTGGTCACCAGGCAAGCTAAGTCACAGTTTGACATTGGTACAATAAACTATGATGAACTACTGCATGATCATAGTGCCAAGTAACCACTCTACTAAATACACATGCTAATTAAGTACATTTAAAAGGTATTTATGGTTAAAAACTAAATTTTGCGATAAATATTATGCAGCGTTTGATAGCTAGCTTATATAATTAAACCAGAATAACTTGAGGTCGTAATTTATTGTTCTAATTAGTTATTTCGTGTATGAAGAACGAAACTTATGCTACACCATGACGCCATATATCGTTTGACAGCTTAGTTTGAAGAAAAATGCACCTGCAAATTTTCAAGAATATTTATAGCTATTTACTTATTTGGGATAAAAATTGGAACCTATGGCACAGTATAAAATCACAGTATAAAATTTTAAGTATTAGTTATTTACTATTAATTAGTTGCTGTGCTTAACAATTGAAATATATACTACAGCATCAAGTCATACAAAGCTCAATAGCTTATATCTGGTGTGATTGTACACTAACTACAGGTCTTCATTGTTTGCGGTTTATTAGTTAACTGAGATCAAAAATGTATTTTATGTTGGAGCGTTATCGCACATCATTTTAAAGGTTTCGACGAGTAAAAGTAGAATTTTTTTTCCCTTTGGTGGCTACAATGCCGAAAGCGATAGACCAAGAGGCAAGGGCGGACCTAAAAGGAACTTTTTACTAGGCTGACTTGCGCCTTCAAAGAAGCAATGACGATTTCTACTGGTTGCGCCGGAGTAGGTTTTTTTCCTTTAAGATGGCGAGTTCGAACTGCACTGGTCGACCAAGGTTGGTTGCGCGCATTCTGCTTGTCGCTTGGCAGCGCTCGGAGCACTCGATCAGCCAACCAGAGTCGGATCTCGCCGGAAGTTTTACTCGGCGATTTCGTCACTTCCGGAGGTTGCGGAATGTTTTGGATGTCTTTATTTCAGAAATATCGACCGGCGACCCTGCGCACCGCCTATTTTTCGCGGACTGATATCGAAGTGCGTATATCGAAAAACGTCCATAGGGTTAAACGGTGTGCAAAAGCCAGTTGCAGAATACCACGGCCCTGCCTATATATAAATCGCAACACATTGTTTCTTAGAATGTGGCCTCTACTTCCGAAAGCGGTTCAGCATTACTTCCTCCATGTACTCAGCTTGTTCGGGTGGTCGGCCAAGGCTGATTTTCTCTCAAGGATTTAGTTCGCTCTATTCCGATTCGGGCGGCCAGCTACGATTGACCGCCTGTTCAGTGGTCGTCGAACTATAAATGCCCACTGAACTCGGAAGCGCTCGATTTAAAGTCGGGGAAGACATATCTAGATGAACTGACGAAACGTTCTGAACAATATGCAAAAATGTAAGAGTGGTCACGCATGGTAACAATCATTCTAAATATATCTCTGCGTATCTTGAACTGCAGAGAGATTGATGATCACCGGTCACCGCAAATTTCAGCTTTAACAAACACAAGACCGTTGGAGCGTTCTGCGCTCTATATGTATATTGATAAGGACGCATGCCAGCAGTGACAAACAAAAAATACAGTGATTCCCGATATATTATCATCATAAACCTATCACTCGATCTTGGATGTAATCAGAGTTAAGCCATCATAATTTTTTTATTCATTTTGTATCGCAGTGCCTGAAACGACCGAGCGAAAGACCAAAAAAAAACCACTGCGCTGCGACCAGTGGTTTTCTGAGCTGTGACTAATTAAAAACTCGGCCATATTTCTCATCTAACCAATATATTCATTAACAAATTTTAGGATTGAGTATCTGAGCGCGATTTTAAAAACGTTTTCAGCATCATCTTCATGAATTTATTTAGGATTTACCGATCCGAAGATTGCCTAGTCGCATTCAGCAATTAAAGATAAATCTTGCAGCACACTTATGTCTCCAATGAGAGTATGACTTGATAGTGTTAAAGAGTGCTTACCGCCATTTAGGGGGGCCCTGGATCACAGCTCCTTAGACAGTGACCCAGCTGTAGCCATTAGAAAGCAATTTTTACTCCTGTCGATTAAGCTTGCAGATGTGGCGTCAGGATAGAGTACTCGATAAGATAAAAAGTTGGGCTAGTTGAAGGCTGTTCATATTGAAAAACGTAGGCGCAAGTGTAACAGGCACACAGACACAGGCACGTGTCCTGTGTCTTTCATTCTCTGTGTGCCTGTTACGTTTGCACCTACATTTTTGTTTTCAATAGCGTGCCAGACTGCCCGTTCACAAGTCAGCGGCTCAATTCCAAGCAACACAACCTAATTTGCTACCTTTAACGACTGCTCGTGCAGCAACCCAATATAAGTGTTTTCACAGTCACGTCGATGCTAATGCCAACTTTTCGCAGTCAGAAGTTTTAACATTTTAGCGTTACAATGCTGATTCCAACTGCTGAAACCTGTACAGGGAACTGTAAATAGCTCACATTTGTGTTTCAAATAACGTGCCTCTTTTGAAACATCCGTTAGGTTCCCGAGGCTGATGACCGCGGAGCCCGTCAGGTTCTCTTACTGGGCTTGTGAACTGGTAGAGTAAAGGAACTTGGCAACTTGGCATCTTTCTAACACTAGCTCTCACCCAATTAAACTATGTCGGAAATAACTCACCTCCACTAAAGCCCCGTATTCTTAAAACTGCCCAGTACACGTTTCGAATTCTAGCTTACTGCACCCGTAAGTAGTAAGACAGCGTTTCCATTTCATCGCGGCAAACCTAACTAAAAGCCAAAGGCTCAGAGGAAGAGGCAGGCGAAAATAAATGTAGCCTTAACACAGCCTAGAAGTTCAACAAAGTTGACGACTGGGCAAGTTGGTAGGGCAAAGGACGACACACAGAGAAGAAGAGGACAGGACAAGGCTGGACTAGCAACTTAATGTTTATTGAACGAAAGAAAACAACGAAGACTCGTTCCGAGAATTGTCGGGAAGTTTTCTTTTCTCGCTTTTTTCATTTCAGGTTTAAAGAAAGCTTCTGTAATCAACTTACCTGCTGTACGAAGTTTGCCGATGCCTGCGTAGCAGCGGGTAGCAGTAGCGTCGTCTGCAACAGCAGCGCAGACGACAGCAGTGTGACGAGCGCCGCCGCCGCCGCCCACAGGGCGGCAGCACGCATCGCGCCGCCGTCTGCACCGCGCCGTCCGGGGCACTGCAAAACAACGACACCAGAGGGCTTAGGGTCAATTTGCATCTTTAATGAGCGAAGCACGAGGTTCCACTCCTTTCCGGCACCAACTGGACCAACAAGGGAAACCGTGCTGAAAAGCCTTTCTACGTCGACGTTTGTAGCCAATTACGCGTTCAAGGATGAGCCGCTCGGCCGTTAGCGGGGGCTTTAAATTGCGTTCCTGTTTAGGTCGCGTCCACGGACGTACGAGGCTCTCCAAGTTTAAGCTTAGAGGTGTTTGCTTTGCACTAGGCTGTATTCGGCCGGTTCTTGCAGTTAAATCCGATGCCTTCACGCTGAAGAACTCAGATTTAGATCGTTGCTGCTTACAGCAGCACTACAGTGTCGCATGAGTGGCATGGCAAATAGGGGCTGATCGATATGGTCTTAGTGTTGAGGCATCAAACTCACACGTGGCGAACTTCGGGGAAATTATGGCGCTTTTAGTGATCACTCGTTTTACTGTGAATTCCAACTCTGCTTTGTTTTTTTTTTTCATTTTTAGCATATATATATATATATATATATATATATATATATATATATATATATATATATATATATATATATATATATATATATATATATATATATATATATATATATATATATATATATATATATATATATATATATATATATATACAATGCTTTCTATTTTAGCATATGACATAGTTGTCCCGAAACCCCTGCGCTTCTTAAATCCCTGCCGTGTGTACGGTGGTTGAGGTGCCTCACATTTTATAGGAATATATTAAATCGCTTGCCTGCTCCGCATGAGGCAGCAGGAAATGTCATCTGTGCTGTCAAACTTTTTCCAGTAGCATTTCGTCCTCAAGCACCCAGCACGAGCCTCGAAAAGCAAACCACTACATTTGGTCCTTGGGTACCACTGCACTACTACGGCTGGTATACAAAATAAACATTTCTGTGCGGTGCTCTCTGGGAATGCTCACTTGATAACCAGAATATTACCGAATTTCGGTCATGTGGTGTGGTGTGGAGTGGAGTGGAGTGGAGTGGAGTGGAGTGGAGTGGAGTGGAGTGGAGTGGAGTGGTGTGGTGTGGTGTGGTGTGGTGTGGTGTGGTGTGGTGTGGTGTGGTGGGGTGGGGTGGGGTGGGGTGTGGTGGGGTGTGGTGTGGTGTGGTGTGGCATGAAAAAAAATGGCAATTCTGCTTTTTTTTATTCTTTTCTTCTGTACAAGCCATGCAAGCTCAATATTGTTCGACTATATGCTACTTTGCATAAATCCACACAACCTAGAAAGCAAAACCAATAATTATTTTGTTCATTCATTTACTGATTTATTCCATTATTATTTTATGCGTTCCTCCATTTAGTATTACATTCCATCATTCACTCATATTAGTTCATCTATCTTCGTTGTCAAGCATGACATTAGGCCTAATGCAGATCGCATGGAAGCCACCACGTGAAGTTCATGCTAACAATCACTGCGAAATTTCTCCTTATTTTTCAATGGTTTCTGCGTTTCACAATCTTCGTCGATTTTTTGAGCACAAGTGATTCATTCGCTATTGTCTTCGCGAAATAGTGATGCGAATGCATGAAGCACTTAATGCTTATGCAGTGAAGCAGAGGAGTCGATAATGGAGACCCCAGGGACTCTTGACATTTTGCATATATGCTCATTCCAGCCTCCTTATCGTATGTTCTGCGGACCTTTCATAGCGAAGTTTCTAAACATACAACCTCAGACAAATGCCACAGAGGCTCATATCCGAGTCGAAAAACTACAGAACCGTCACAAAATCTTCTGTTGTTCTGTCGTAAACGTCAGATTTTTCTTTAGTTCTGTAGTTTTATCAGTAGTTTTCTGTTGTCTGTAGTTCTGTAGCACTTTTCTCTTGTAACCACGTAAAAAAAGTGTTATGTTACTAAAGAAAGTTTTATTGTGTCACAACAGATTTCCTGTCAAATATTGCACATAAATTCTGTAGTAACAGAACGTTTTTTGTAGTTTTTGTTTTCGAGCTGGGATTACCTACGGTTGGCTAAAGGGACGGATTTGACACCAGCGGCGGCGGTTGAATTTTCATGAAAACCAAATGCTAGAGGCACTTGTACTGGGCGGTGTAATTGAACGATAAGGACTCCCACGTGGACGAAATTATCAGTAACAAAAAATTTTCTGTACTTTTTTTCCGACTGGGATTAGCTACGGTTGGCTAAAGGAGCGGTTTTGACACCAGCTGCGGCGTTCGAATTTTCAAGGAAACCAAATGCTAGAGGCACATGTACGGCGCGATACGATTGAACGATAAGGACTCCCACGTGGACGAAATTATCCGGAGCCCTCCACTACCACCTTACACATAGCCTACTTCTTCGAGACGTCATACCCCGAAGAAACATTACCGATAATTCAGACACAACCAATAGACTCTGCGCTTAGTAAAGACAGTAAGCGCAATGTTCCTTATCAGACCGCTAAGACCAATACGGGCTTTCATGCCCCTATAGTTAACCATGCGATTTTGAGGATAAATGCTGTTGATAAGGTAGGCACATTAGCCTCGGCTTCTACCTACTGGATGGAGACGCACACATTCCATATGTTAAAAATAGCTTTGCACATTTGATATGTCCTCAGCGTTCAAATGCAGCATTCTGAAATCAATGATAACAAGCTAACATTCTTATAGAGACTTGCATAGAAAAAATATTTGTAACAGATATATATAGCTAAATATTCACATATGACATTGCAAATTTTCGCATTATTGCAGAAACGTTGTGAGCGTTCACTAAACCATGCCACAAGGTATGATGTTAAGGATACATTATTCTTCATAGCCCGACATTTCTAAGCAGCCGAATACAAGGGACTCCTGCGTTTGCATAATGAACATCTGGGCGTCTTCAAATTGATTCTAGCTGTCCCCGTGTTAATTCGGACGCATTAGCAGGAAACATAATATCAACTCATATTCGCGGTAATAAAGGTTGTGCAATCAATTAAATAATGAAATCGGCGCTAGACGTTTTGCATCACAAAGTCCTGCGAGGAGTTGCCCGATTGCATAAATCTGATTGCGTTTTCGATTTCGTTCAAGGTGAACTCCAGACTCAAACTCCATCGAGAAGGTTCAGCGCGTCACACATTCGAGCATGATTTGAATATGAATGAGCTCCCGCCCTCTTAGATTGGCTGGAACGATTCTGCGTCAATTGAAGAGACCAGATGTCTAGCACGCTCTCCTCGCTTCGATTTTCTCTCCACTGGAACTGGCAAAATGCTAATAGCCAACTTGAGTGCGGAATAAATTAATTCCGCCAGTCTTTCTCCTCTAAACCGTCGCTGCTTCACGTGAACCCGAGACTAGGAAGATGCGGTTGCAAATCGCCGACGCAGGCATCTCTTTGAGGTTCATTTAGAGCGCTACAAATAAAAATTGTGTAAAGAAACAGCATGCAACAAAATATTTTCTGAATTTGCACGGTGACATAACAAGTATAATATTATTGCGCACAGTGTTTTCCTTCTGCCCTAAACTCTACATTTTTGTTTAAAGTACACGCATTTCCTCTGTTACAGATAAAGACAAGTCCCCGTGTCGAAACGTTGGCTCGTCTTGCAAACTAAAGCTCCCCCTCTACCCTTGTTCAGTGCTCTTTCATGCTTTGTAGCCATCTTCTTTCTCTCGTTCTACCCTGGATTCTTTGTCAGATATGCCACACATATTGACTATGCTCGTTTTTGGTTCAACCCTTAAGTAAACTGCCGAATACCAAATATAATGGGGTTGCAGTAATTGCAATCCAGTCCGCTTGTTTCAGCGACGAAAGACAAACATTTTTTGACATTAACTCTGGTCAGTTGTTCTTTTACGTCTTTCAATACATCAATGGCTTCGAGGAGCTCGTTACCCCGTGACCCACTGTCAATAGATGAGTTATTCAATCTAAGCAGTTTTTTTTTTTATGAGCGAATATTTCATCTACTCGCTGAGGACGGCATCATATGAGAGAAGATTTCTACCAAAAAGCACACATTGGAAACTAACATTGCATCAGTGAGGAAATCATCGCATGGAAGCACTCTATTCTACCCTTAGCAGCCAAAGGTTTTCTAAACATGAACAATTTGTAGATGATTACGACGCTCAGTACTGCGAACTTTGACTACAGCTGTCCAGGTGTTATAACTCTGCCATATGCTGAGGTAAAGGGCCTGATAGACACGATTTTATATATGTGCAGATTGAGATTTCTATATTCTTCCCCATATTGTTCTCCAAACGTTGATTACTATAATCCAGATGATTTCATGAGACCTTCCGCTGCCGCCGCCATGTTTCGATGGTTTCGCCTCTCTAGCTCCGCTTGGGTGACGTCGGCGCGTTTCTGCGCAAATTTCACAGTGGATAGTTCGCGCGACCTTAAGCTCTGCCTTTAGAGTCCTGGTGCGACTGTTTAATGGCTTCCGTCTGCGCCTCTTTCCGATTTTGTTCTCGATCATGCATTTTCAATATGCGAAATTCCTACTTTCTTAATCTGTGCCCCCACACAGCACACGGCATGTCAAAGACACACAGCTCAAAGCCGTAAGGTTGGCACTTTGAAAGCCCACCCGACGTAGGTAGAGAGCCTCACTTTAACCAAACCATCCGAACGGCCCTGCGTAAGTTAGGCTTCGTATATCTCGCTAGGCATCTAAAGGTCTCTGCTCACGTCTCCACTCACGTCTCCTTCCGATTTGACAGCAGCCGAGTTGGATGCTTAAAACTTGGCACTTTGAAAGCCCACCCGACGTAGGTAGAGAGCCTCACTTTAACCAAACCATCCGAACGGCCCTGCGTAAGTTAGGCTTCGTATATCTCGCTAGGCATCTAAAGGTCTCTGCTCACGTCTCCACTCACGTCTCCTTCCGATTTGACAGCAGCCGAGTTGGATGCTTAAAACTCGGGTAGCAATTTACACCACTTCCGTACCAGCAATCCATGTGATCTGCCCAATTCCACATGACCTAGGGATTATCGGGGTTTTTCGCTCATAACAATAACAATAACAATAATAACCACAACCGTCTACTCTCCTCCTCCGCTTTCATCTTACACTTTCAATTTTCACTTTGACTGCCCCTTTCGAGGTGCCACAGCAGTACCGTTCAGAATGCTAGCAAAAGGGCGACCGAACAGGCCACTATACTCCGGGCCCACTCAAACCTTTTTCGAAATGTGCGAAGTGATAGCTTTAACGGATCACTCGGATTACCACGCTACTATTTGCCAGACTCCTAGACGTCTATGTTTAGGACGAATCTCCATGGCGGGTTCTGGGAGGGCTGGCAGAGCCTTGGCCAGTGTCAACTGTGATCGAGTGGTACCTGGGCCACCCTATACAGCTTCCCTCCGGTTCTGCCTACGCCGCTCAAGCTAGGAAAGAGCGCCTAAAAGCTGCGCTCTAAACCAGCAATATATCATTCCTTGGAAGGGTGCAAATTTAAATAAATCTGCCCTCTGGCGCTACAGAATGCGAGTGAACTTTGAGACCATTTAAATAGGAGCTGCTTTTTTTTTAAATATGCATCTAATTCTAGGTGTGTTAATATTTCTAGCTTACATCACGTTTGGAGCTTTATGCACCACGGGGCAGTATTTTTCCCACTTTCAGTTCCTTCAATGACTTCATTACGTTAGCTCAACTATCAAACTACACATTTTTACGGTGGCAAGACATTAGTTAGGATGAGGGCAGCACGTAGCATGTGTTTCTTTAGGACAGAGGTTGTCTACTGCTACTGCTTCTGTGTATTGTCTGAAGAGGTGAGTTGTGCCAACAAAATAACTGCGTTTTTATCACCGCGTTCGCATTAGAATGCGTTGTCGGACGAAAATTTGGTTTCGGTGTCTGCCGGTGACCAGCGTCCGTGAAATCAGGAAGAATTTATCGTACCTATGGGCTGGAGTGAAATTCGAACCCGCAGTGGGGAGACAAGAAAGATATATTCCTGTGCCTAGGCCAGTCTTAAAGCCTTCGATAACAGCCGTTTTTCTTTTTTTTTTGTTTTTTGTTTTTGTAACATTATATATAAAATATATTTATTTATCTAAAAATATTTATTTATCTATCTGTCAATTTATTTTTCATTTATTTATTTGAAATATATACAGCGCCCTTAAGGCACTAGTATAGGGGGATACCATACAATAGAGAGTTTTAGCTTACCGTGATCCGCGATCCGCTACTGGGATCCGCCACCGCGCGTTCCACTGCGCATGCCCAGACCCCCCTTGCTGCCGACAGATGGCGCCACATACTGGATGTCGGTACACAGACCTGCCGCGTCGGGACCAATCAGCTTGACCGCCCCGTCCACGCGCGGTAGAGAGCCACGGTGGCGGATCGCGGATCACGGTAAGCTAAATCTCTCTATTCACATGATAGTACAGATGGCAATACAGACACTTGCGAAAGTATGTAAAGCGTACACAGTGTTCATCACTTCCAGGCGGGACGGAAAGTCTGGCAGACCTTTTCCGAAATATGGCAATGTCTCTAGTGAAGTTAGGGTAGTTTGCGCTGCATTAATGGTGAATTTTTGTGGAATGCAGTAAATTAAGGGTGCATTACGCACTACGTAGCAGTTGGTTTTATTAGGGTTTATTACAGCGAAATAAGTAGAGCATGATCGATTATACTGAATTAAGGAATCATTATGGTAAATTAGCTTCGACAGGGTTGGGTTGCAGTGGATTAAGGTGGACGTTTATAACCACTATGGATAGTGGCCGATCAATGATGGATTGGGCTAGACTAGTCTGGAGTAAATTGGACCAGGGTAGACTCGGAGTACATTTCAAATTAATGAGTTTGTTGTCACGCTCTAGCTAAAGTTGAAACATTGTCGTTACACACTTATAACCCTGCTTTGAGTTGTCTTTTGAATCTTTCTATATGCCAACCACATGAGAATTGCGGGTTCGTACAGACCACGCAGACAATTTACAGGGCAAGCTTCAGTTGTGATGTGCAGGAGTAAGTATGAATTTATGACCACTATGCAGGAATCATGAACAAACCATAAATAGACCATACGAAAGACTAGAGGTCGGGATTTATTCTATATCATGCACATTCCTTAGTCGCATACATCCGCATGCGAGGTTTTTACAAAACTTCGACAGGATAGCCAATATGACATTTCTGCAGCTCATACGAGTGAAAATCCTCAAATATGGTCTCCTAACTCGCCGTACTCGCTGTGTTCTTAATTAAAAGCAACGCTAAAGCAAAAATCAAAATGAAAAAGGAATAAAAGCTTCTGACTAATTCGGCCCTTCTGAATGACTTGGCTAAGAAAGAGCTCACTGCGAGAAGCCATGCCCGCTTAGCTTAGTTCTCCGCCGAAACACGCTCTCTAAGTCTACTTTTCGGCCTCCTTCGCAGCAGGCTCCGATTTCCTCTTTGAGCAGACCCCAGAAAGAAAGGAAACCATGCAAAAAAAAGGAGAAACCGGAACCACTGCAACGTTCGGACTTAACGTTAGCGAAAGGAGCCAACGGCAGCCACTGGAAATAGCCTGCGCAAAGAGATCGCGTAACCCGAGAAAGACGGTTCCGGGCGTCTCGCCTTCGCTCTTTCCTTTTCATATGCCACCGCGTCTGCCGGATACTGATGACCGACGGTGCCTGCGCCGGGTCAGACCGATGGTTATTCAGATGAAACTGCACATGTGGGCAAAGCAAAAAGCGCGAACGACTCATCTTCGCCGTCAGATAGTAGTGCGCTAAGACCTCCGGCGTACATCTGGAGCCGGTTTCTCGGGAGTAATTGCAAACTGCGACTCTACACCCGCTTTTTCTCAAAGTCTCTAGCACTCTCCGGGCAAGACAACCCTAGCTAGAGACAAGAGCTTGAAACATATACAAAAGTTTAGAAGCTACTGGATGTATGAAGAAATAAAAGTACGACTGGCGCAGGAAAGTGGTGATTTGAGGCGACGACTGGCAAAGCATTTCCCCTTGATTAACCTAACCGTCTGGTAACAAAGTTTAAAAAACGATTGGCCATGGTATCACATTTGCTGAAATTTTCCATCATCAATAAATCTGTCTTTCAGACCGTCGTATTGCAACGTGAAATAAACTGAGTTTAATTCAGTTTCATTTAATTAGCAACTATTTTGCTCGATTTCCGTATCAGACCTTCAGGGCTCCTTGACTAAGTCCAGAAAACCACTACAAAGTACCGCATTTAGCAAGCGTGAGAGGGAAGTAAAACTATTACAATAATGGACTAACAAAGCTCCAGATAAGAATAATCAAAAAGCGTAGTGATTACCGCATTGCACAAATGTAGCAATCCTACAACAATTAAAATGGAACGAAACAAACATAGCCCAGCCATTTGGACAAACACCGAAAATTATATTCAGAAATGACGCATGCGTTTACAAAACAAACCTATATGTATCTATACGCAGCTTTTACAAGGCATCCGCGGGCTTCTTTTTATATATATATATATATCCGACAGCGTATTTAAGTATTTGAAGTAGGCGGAGCATTATCAGGAGGAGATTGTAGTTTTATCTTCGCTGCGAAATAATGGCGTTGTCTGTACATGGTAATTTTTGTCCTAACTGACGAATTCAATTTGCAGCCGCTTAAATGGGCGGATACTACACAAAGTGACTACAGACATAATATCTAAGCAGGTTACAGCAGGCAAAAAAAAAATATCATATAAGAGCTCTGCTGACAGCAGCGAAGTGACACCTACAGCTCTCGAATCCACACGAAAGCACCTATTCATTACTTCTGCCCGTAACTTTCACAGGGCCTTCATGTATCAGAGCCTTCACCGTCTATGGCCTTCACAGTCTATGGCCTTCATCGTCTATGGCCTTCATTGGTTGTGGTTACTGATATATGTCCTTATGGCCCTTATCGCATGTGGCTTTTGGGGTAAGTGGCCTGTATGTCCAATGGCCTTCATGTCCCATGGCCTTAAGTCCCAAGGCTTCTATTGTTTGTGGCTTTTCTTGGCGCTTGTAGCCTTCAAATCCATGATTCGTAGCATAGAAGTCGCCTTGAGTCACATGGGTAAATACGTCACACTCTCAACATCGTTTGCTGCTAGGTTTAGATAGCATTCAGTGTCCTCTCAGATACAGACATTTATAACATTAAGGTAAAAGTAAAGTTTCAGTAATACGAAATATGACTGCAAAGCAGAAGCAAACGTTCTTTACCCCAGAGGAAGCTGCATAAGGTATCTCTAGTAATATTTTTATCCAAATTAGGGGTGCTACTCTGTATGTACGTAGCGCCATCTAGCGGCTGCGATGAGAGCAATCGCCATGCTTGTTTGTGCGGTCGCATCCGTGGAACAAGATACAAGTAGTACTGATCAGTATTTCGGAGCTATCGCATTAAATTTTTTGTTCTGAAGGTATCTGACTGTAAGAAAAATAAATGCTTTTCATCAGCAGTTAAGCTATTCGGTCAGAAATGAACGGAACTGGTGCGCCTGATCGGGTCGGCCGACGGCGACAAACCTGATTACAATAAGTGTGTAATTTTATGCGCTACGGAACGGCCCTACCAAACCATTGACTGCGAGTGCGGTGAAGCAAGCAATGCAGTGCAACTTTCTGTTTATTTTTTATCCTCCAAAAATATTTCTAAAAACGAGGAACCAACAGTTTAAGCAGCGAAGGCAAGTGAACGTAGTTGTTTCATGGCATACTTAGGAGCAACGTTCATCGCGCTACATTTGTTTGGTCTACCGATTACGCATATACTTGTCGGTGTTCACAAGGTGACGGAATGGTAACCTTGTTGAATAATATCCAATAATTACCTCAGCGTAATTTGCTGTTATGATCAATTATTTTCAGCCCACTTATAGCAAAATTTACTTGCTTTAACCAATGTTTACTGTTTCCATGACCACATTTACATTGCTTTTCGGCAGCAAAATCTTCCAAGATGCTTCTTTTAAGAAAAACGAATTATTGTGAAGCTGTTTCACTAAATTATAAGTTGCTAATAAAATTATTAGACATCATTGTCTTCAAGCGGGACATGCATACTATTTCATGCCTTCATAAATTTCAGATGCTTGCATCGAAATAGTTTCTCTTCGCCAGACGCCATCTCGTATATTTTTGCCGCTAACAATATCATCCGCTTGTTTCCCAAAACCTACTTGTTTCATGGCTATTCAGTTTTTCGTGTCCCTTCGCTATCAACAAAACGTTCGGAACTCGCACGAGAGGCTACCGAGGCGAAATGCTTTCTGTCACTGCTTGAAATTCAGACGCCACTCGTCTTCACCCGATTGAAAAAGTTGCCATAGAAACAGCTTTCGACGGCACGCACGCATACCACTGCTGTTAATATTTTATCTTCTGTTAATCATCTGTTTTCGTTCTTTATTCTCTTAATTCGAAAAACAAAGTAAAAAATATTTTGGAAGCAGCGGCGCTTGTACCCGCCCAAGCTGCGCCCGGCGGAAATAAACAGGGGGGAGATAGAAAGGGGAAAGAAAAAGTAAGGCGAAATGAAGAAAGGGCGGGAATTCGGTGTGCAAAAAAGCGTCCAAACTATAATAAACTGTAAAGAAAGCGCATCACCCGCCTGTTATTGTCTTATCAGGTGGGAGCTTAGACGCTTTTTGGCCATTCTAGAAGGTTCTAGCGCAAAACACCGCATAGCCCGCACTCTCTCTGTGCAAAGTAGGCTCTGGCGTCCCCGCCGGTACCATTGCGTCGCCACATATACCAGAGAGAGGGAGCGGCACTAGGCGCTCCGAGTTTGAGGTTATTTTCCTACTCGCCGCAAAAACGGTATATAGACATCGCCGAATTTATTCGTAGCTTGCACTGGCTTAAAGGCAAAGAAAGTGTTAATGTGTTAACAACTTTGTATTATTTTTTGTTGCGCATATTTCTGGAGGTGAGAGCAAAAATTTTTAGTTTCGTCAACGGAACCATTAGTGTAGTTTCGACTACGCAAGTCAAAGTAAAGAGAATGTATATTGCGGAAAATAAGCTTAGAAAGTATAAAACATCGAAGTTTATTCTGTCATCAATCTTTGCACGTCAACGAGAGCGGGAAAAACAACATGCGGGAAACTTTATTCCGCCAATTTCAACCCATAGAGTTGTACCAGAGGCGGAAAACGGTGGTAGCTAGCTGTGCAACTGACATCATCTGAAAGATATGAAGCGCGACGTGAAAAAGATGCCGTAAAAAAAGAGTATAGTGCCGGTACTTCGTCAGAACGTGTTCTTGTGAGTAGGGAAGCTGTATGGGCAAAAGCGAAGCCTGTAGTAAGAAACAGAGCATGAGACGAGGCGGATATAGCGGAAAGGGAGGGGTCAAGGCTGTCGGCAACACGAGCCAAACGCTTTACATGGTCTGGCTTCTGCTCCGATGGCAGCGAACGAGCTAACGGCCGAACGCGACACAGCGGGCACAGGGTGTTCGTGTCTCCGGCAGTCTGCCCAGCCACGGGAGTAAACCTCCCCCGAGATTTATGACAGCAATTGGAGCACGACGCTATCCGCCAGTGCTCCTGCAGCGCTGCTGCCGTTCTGCTCGTTCACCCTGAGGTCCCTCCAGGCTTCCCAACAGCTCCCTAAAACTGCGCTTACACTCCTTTCTCTTTCCACTTCCAGTGCTTCGCTTGGTTCCCAGTTCCGCAACCTTGTTCGTAACAGCAGCTGTGTCATATTCTTCTTGATATTGTTCTGTGCTTCCACAAGGCTGCGTCGTGCCACCTCTTTTGCTGTTTTTATTTAGTAGAACATTCACTTGGGCAAGTTGGTTTAGGTCCCTAGTCTTTTATGCGCTGTTTTTCCAATAATGGACTGTTGGTATTGTTGCTACCATAGCCACATGAATAACTTTATAATAACTTAGAGCTTCTGTTTTAGGCATGGTATCGAGGTCCCTCATCTTTGTCATTCCTTCTGATGTTCACAGCAGGAAAATTATGAGGACAATTACAATGTTCCCAAATAAAAATTCGAGAGCAGCTCCCTAACCTCAGCGGCGCGAACGGCAGGGCACTCTCGACGGCGCTAAAACTAAGGGTTGCTACAGTTCGTTGAGCATTTGATTAAAGCATGAAATTGGAGTATCAAGGGTCGACCTCTAAGCGGCGGCGATGATCTTGTACCTCGGCGGCATGAACTGCAGGATTCCCTCGGAGAGGGCACATAGGTTGTGCTTGAGCGGAGCGAACAGCAATGTCCTCTCGGCAGCGGCACATATCTGCTGCTTCCTCAGCGCGCACATCTGGGTTATGCCGTCGCCGGCGAAAAGCTGCTGCTCGGGCAGCACGTTTAGCAGCAGCGATAGAAGAAGCATTTCTCTGTTGCATCGAACAATCTGTCGTGCAAAATATCGAATGCTGTTGATCCCTGAGCGGCGCAAAGGTTGTGGTTCTTTTCTTCTGAGATATTCTCGTTGGCTGGTGACTTCCCCATGAATCCTGACTCTCGCTCGGTTACACCAGCACCGACAACGACGTGGCTGAACCACCGAGCGGGAACATAAGAACTCCCTTTAAAAATGGCTTCTACCAACGGAATCACCATAACCCTGTCGTGCCCCAGAGGCAGCAACCCATATTCCCAACCTTCCTAATCTCGTTTAGTCGCGCTATCCTTTGTCACCCTCGTGCCACGCATACCTCACAACAGAATGCACTTATTTTTCACTTGTTGGAATTGGCTATCTGCTATTTGCGTTACGTGCTGTGCATAATTTATCCTCCCGTCATTCATTGTTAACCATAAAATATAATGTTTAGCCGAAATTTACCGCTATCTGCAGTCTGGAAAAGGTGGCAGTGTTAGGTGAGTATGAGCCATAAGGAATGTTCAAGGGTCATAGATGATATAAAGGCTCGAGTGTTGGCGCACCTCAGGACGTGTTCTTAAGTCCGCCTTAATCATTTCGTCTATCGCAATAGGTAATAGCGTTACAAGGAAGTAGAAGCAAAAGGGCTAAAAACACTAGACGCGCTTGGCGCACAAAATACATTGCCGAAGATCCCTTTTCCTCGAAAACTACCTAAAAATGTTTGCTTAGTCGCTGCATGCTAGATAGCTTCAAGATGGTAACTACAAAAAGCGTGTACGCAAAGAAGTAAATAGCGGAATTCACAAGACCAAGCTGAGAAATGCGAAAACACCATTGGCCTTAGCTCTCACATTTTTTTTTTCATTATCACGTCATAACTAATACGTTTACCAGCTTTAGTAAGATGATGCAGTCGAGCTCCGTGAGCCACTTCTTTTTTATGTCACCGGATAGAGAAAGGCAGTATAATAAAATGGCTGTAATCCTGACCTAGTTACCGAAGGCATAGCGTTGCTTTGCATGAGCAAGAAACTAATTGTTATTTCGTACTTTCTTCTTATTCCTTGCGCAAGCCATGGCAGGTCGTTTTCAATATAAACGCATCAGCAACGCTCGCGTTACCCCGCCAACCCACCATACCATCGTTGGTTACGTCACTGCAAAAGCAGCGAGCCATTCGGCCAACCACGTGGAGAAGAGATAACGTCTTTTCGGGTTGCACCACACGCAGAAGGTGGAGAAAGCAATGTAGATGAGAGGCACGTCGTACTGTGCCCAGCATGGCTCAGGAAGTGTCGCAGGGCCCTTGCCTGTCAGGCCGCAATAACTCAGAGTTAGCAGGGCCGGCTGATAACTGCCTCGGACTTGCTGTGCGAGTTTGAATCTGTGTTTACTCAGTCGAGCTGAGCCAATGCAGTCTAGCGAGCCTTTGTTGCCATCGGCCTAATTTCTAGTTTTACTGCAAACTTAAAATATCGCAATTATTTTATTGCACCGATAAAATCATTTGAAAGTGACAGAATCCGAAGAATGGTCATTGCAAGGAAATAGAGTGCATACATAGAATACCCAAGCAATAAACAAACATATTTCATGCTTCAATAGCTGAAGACTTAGCTAGCAACTTTGTCCTCAATACTTTTTAGTTTTTGATTTTTTTTTCAAGCCTCATTTATCGCAGACGTTGAACATCCGCTGACTTATTTTTTTTACTTTACAGGTGCAGGCAATCTCGCCTGTACCAGTGTGGTCGGTTTAAACTTCAAAACTGCATTATAGAAGCGTCTCAGTTTGCACCGTTGGCAAGTAGCAGCAAAGAATTGCAATATCTTAGAAACAACGGCACCTGATAAACCTCCTGTTGTTAAGCTTTAATTTGTTCGCGAATGCACTAAGTTCAAAGGTCAAAGTTCGTTATGCTTTATAGCGGCGCCGAGATTGACACCCGAAGTTGTTTGGCCAAAACATGCATCCCAGCGGTAAGGTCTCCGGCCGAAAGACGTCGATGGATATTTTTGAAGAAATAGCTTCACAACGCGAGGTAACGCCAAGGTCACCGTGTGCTTCCGATGACCTTCAAACAGCTTCGAGGTCAAGTTAGAACTTAAGCCACAACCACTTTGAGTAGCTATGTTTCCACCAAAGATCAAGGTAAAAGGTCAACTGACGTGGGAAGTACCTTAACGCGTGAGCAGCTGCATGGCGAGTCACGTGATCTCTGACGTCAATCGCCTCGGCAGGAGCTAATGTTTCACACTAGGTTTATCCAAAGCTAAACCAAAGCCAATTTATTTTATGGTGCTGGTCAGTTGGCCTCCAAGCAAACTTGAAGTGCACGGCAATGGAAGTGAACAACTATGCTGCCATTCATAGTCCAACTTTCTCCCACAAACTCTAAATTTGTTTTTATTTTGAGAAATATTAAGCCAAGTATAAACAAATTGATTTGCCGTATCGCTGCACGAGCACACATAAGCTGTTTCTTCAACCCTCGAAAACATATGTGCGTATTCAGTCACACGCAGTCTCACGGAAACAAATGAGTTATTCTGCTTTGTTTCAATATTTCAAAACATATTGAAATATTGAGCGAAACATATTAATATTCTGCTACTCTTTAGTGTTTACATGTCCTGAAAAGCCACCACTAGAGAACTGCCACTCGCATGAGGCGGCATGCGCTCGCAAGCACCCACTATGCTGGGCGACAACTTCTTTTGACAGTGAAAAGAAAGCTGAAGTGGCAGACGTTTGTAATAGTGTCGCTATATCAAGTTCAACAGTAGAACGACCGAACTCTACCGGCAACTCACTTCCGTTCCTGCTGGTAATTAACATCTATGGCAGATTGTTGCAACAGAGAGGATATGTAGGATTAATTGTACTCAAAAAAACTGTTTTTACATCAGTATATCTTAATACGCGCAGTTATTTTAGAAACATGCCTTGAATTACGGTTATTGCCGATAAACTGTGGTTCAAAAGGGAAATATAAATGCAAACTGAAAACAGGCACTACATATGACCCCTGCGTATGATGAAGCGCCGAATTCGGATCTGTGACTTTTGCTGCATTGGCAGCAAGAGTCATTTCTCGGGGATAATGGCGCACAAAAATACTCATTTTGGTCAGGCTTCAAGAATGCGCTACCGTTCAGATGCTTTTCTACGGCAGTGATCTGCTTACAATTTTGATGCCAAAAGAAAAAAGGCTCAGACCAGGCCTCGTCTTACTCTTGCTGCTCAGAGACTCTAGGGAACGTTGTAAGTTACATAAAAGCTTCAGCTGGCAGCATTCTACAAGGAGGTTTGGATTATTACGACGGCTGTTTCTATGCCTATTCGGAGTACTATTCTAATTGGCCACATTATGTAGTCTCTTGTTTGAAGTCTTTTTTTTTCCCATGTTTTCTAAATGTGCAAGTAGCAGATTACAAAACGTTTTAAACGAAAGCTTTACTAAGCCATGTTCCGCAGATGTTTCACCGACCGAGTTGATTTGACCTTCTATGACCTTCAACCACTCCGGAGCTGCGCCAAGGTACACTGGTAGCGAAGGCTCCATAGACGCCCATACGTTCAAAACATGGCGGCTCATGGGCCTTCCAGCATCCCCTCAAAATTGAGGGGCCAACTAAATTTTTGACGTTGAATGACGTCAAGGATAATGACGTCAAGGCTACGTATATCATTGGCGCGAATTATAAGCTGGCTGCTCCCCACCGTATTTTTCAAGACCGTCCTTTTGAAGGCCGCCTTTCAGCGCTCGCCAACCTTTGTCATTGGGCTCGAATCCTGCTATTAGAGTGTAGTTGGCAAGCGAATCTAGCAGTTCGAAGACGGCCCATGCCCAGACGGCCACTGACGTCCGACGGACAACCGAACTCGGCCGCAACTCGGCGGCCGATTTCGGACGTCCGCCGGAATTCCGGCGTACGTACGAAAGCGGATGGTCGAATCCGTTCGCCCAGCGGACAGCCGCCGTACGTCCGCCACTGGATTTGCTTTTACACAGCTATGATATAGTTTGTAGTCGTCGTGCTCGTCTGAACTGCGTATAAATCAGTAATACCGTCAAGTCTGCATTATATGATGCCAGAGCGAATCGATGCGATAGAAAGCGTTTCCATTAAACAGTTTTTTTTTATTTTCCGCATGTTTCATCGTTGAATTCTTCCATCAAAAATTTTTGATTAAAAGTTAAATGACCATTAAACATTTTTCTATCATGATGCTTCGGTGAAATTTTAATCAATGGCTGAATAGACGCAGCAAGCAGCAAGCTCAAAAAGAACGAAACCGAACCTATCCTAAAAATAATCTGAAATGAGCCAATCCAATCCACCTGACAAGTTGAAGTTTAGTCATGGAAGATGGCTTCACGTTTTCGTGTTCTGCATTTTCTGCGCAGTTACAAATACCTACGGCTGTAATGCACTGCTAGCATTGTTTTTGCTGTGGCTTGGTGCGGCTGGCACACTTTGTTCACCCGCCGATTCCAAAGTAAGTATTTCACCGTACTTTTGTTTCTTTAGTGGAACTTTTCGATGCACCGATAGTGGTGAGCTTTTGGGTAAGGAAACAGCTCTGTACAGCAGCCGAACGGTCGAGTGTTTTAGGCGAGACTGACAGGATGGCTCCGCGCCGACTAACTAAAGTGCAGCCTCAAGTCTGAGGGCCATCTTTCTCGGTATTACTGGACGCTGCGCCAGTAAGCCGCGCAACTTCTCTGTCTCTGATAAAGGAGTGCTTGCCCGAGCTTTAAAGGAGTTAATTTGTTAACCATGCGCAACGTACTGAGTTGTAAAAACTATACGGGAAAACTTTTGCACTCCTCGAGCCTATCGTGCGACATGCCTACACTTGTGAAAACGTCGCGACTTTTTATTTTTTTAATGAACAGCCGCTGATCTTTCTCTCTCGAGCTTTACGGCAACTACAGTTTCTAGAAGGAACGGCTGTAGCTACTAAATAACTAAAGGTTTAGTACTCTCCTTCAGCTTTGACAAACCAGGACAGCACCTTGCGCATGTTGGTTATGCATGTGGGACCGAACCGCGCAGAACAACCGGACAAGGAGATAAGAGAAAAAAAAACTCAGCACTTGTCTTTTTCTTGACCCGTTGTTCTGCGCTGTTCTGGAACGAATTTGGCATACCGCCGCCGCGATACAGTTGGGCTGTGAGCTCTGGTGCCTGCAAAGCCTTCTTTTATGCAGAACAGGCATACTGAAAGGCCATGCAAGCCGCGGGCTCAAAAAAAAAAAAAAAAAAAAGAGCACGAGTTGAGCAAAAGTGAGATGAAAACAAAATTGTTGTTGCTTTGTCCTTACAGATATTCAAAGGCTCCTCAGAACTTCACTGCATTGTTGACAGCGAGATAATGCCAAAGCTACACTAGAGCCATGCAGCACCTTATAGTGCATGATACTGAGCTTATGTCTCGCACTGAAAGCTCTTACCATGTACTTAGATTATCATATTAAAGTAGCTTTAAACCCATGCTTGTTAATACAGTGACAGCCGTAAATTGAATCTAGGGCATCATGCTCACATACAAGGCTTCTGATAACCGCTGGTCACATGATATGTGGGCTATAGCAGAAACCTGTACCTGGTCATCTTACAAGCATTTGTGCAATTGATGCTTTTAATGTGTTGTAAAAGTTTTTGTGTTCTATTTCTGTATGGGAATGCTTTCCTTATTGAAGGCTAACATTTGGCTTGCTACAGCAAAACCTCTACCTAGTCATCCTAAAAACAGCACCGCAGTTAGTGCTTTTAGTGTGTTGTAAAAGTATGTGTTCCGATTCTGTATGGCAATGCTTTCGTCGTTGAAGACTAGCATGAGGCTTCCAAAAATTTTTCAGATGCCATTTGCTGTAGCCGATTTCGTAGGCCAACAGGAAGCAGCAGTTTGAACATGGAAAACTGTCATCCACGGGGGAAAAACAGCAACATCCCTTTGCATTCTCATTTCTTTGGTATGGCTAAAAGTGAGTATTGTATCATTATCTATATTATTAAAATATTGAATCATGATTGTCAGTGTTGAAGTTGTTTGAGCGTGATGATTTTAAACACACAGGACATCCCTTCGACATTAAGGTTTTAGTTTGTTTACATGTAGGATGTAGAGCTGGTTTCAACAAACTTTATGCAGCAAATTCTTTTTACATTGTCCACCATGTTACTTTTTGTCATTGTCCATTGAAGTAAATAACCAGTATTTTACGTTTACACTGTCGTCCACTCTTAGCTTGAATGGGAATGTGTGGCATGCAGTTTGCAAAATAGCAATGCATCCGTCACAGCCATGCATCAAGGCTAAGTGGCTTGTGCGTAGAGGGACCAGCCGCTCCAGCTTCACGTCATCTGCCTCTTTGCTCTGGTGTGCAGACGTGCATTGAGGCAAAGTGGTTTATGTGTAGAGAAACCAGGAGCTTCTTTGTCACATCTGGCTGTTTGTTACGGTGTGCAGATGCGCATCGAAGCAAAATGGCTGATGTGTAGAGGGACCAGTCCTTCGCCTCTTTACTACAGTGCACAGCCGTGCATTGATGCTAAGTGGCTTGTGCATGGAGGGCCCAGGAGCTGCAGCTTCACGTCTGCCTCTTCGCTCAGGTACGCAGGTGCGTAATGAGGCAAAATGGCTTATGCATAGAGGGACCAGGAGCTGCTGTGTGGCGTAGTCTGTATATTTGCTATGGTGCGTATCGAAGTACAATGGGGGGGGGCTCATGTGTAAAGGTACCATGAGCTGCTGCGTCATGTCGTCTGCCTCTTTACTATGGTGCGCAGGCATGCATCAAGGCAAAGTGGCTTATGCATAGAAGGACCAGGAGCTGTTGCTGCACATCTGCTATGATGCGCAGCTGCGTATTGTGGGTGGTGGTGGAAAACATTGCCATCAGATACAAATACAGGAGGTTACTCACTAGCTGACCCTGAGGGGGCCTGTCCTGACAAAAACAAGGGGTCCCTAGTTTGGGACCCCAGTGGTGGTAGAGGGACTAGAGGCTGGTACTTCACGCTGTCTGCCTCTTCGCTACGGTGTGCAGCTGCGATGGATGCAGTGGCATCTCAAAAAGTGCATGCCACGCACTCGCATGTTCAGCCTGAGTGGACGACTGTGTACCTGCTATAGCTTTGTTATTCATAGAATAAACCTAGGCCAAGTTGGATAAATTATAGCTCACCTCATATGTGGTCAGCAAAGAAAAGCCACTCCAGAAAATCTGATGCATTTACTGTCATAGGATTCTTATTCATATGCATGCTACTGACAACTCAGATTCTTCACCCTCAGAAATGCCAGAAAAATACCAAGGGTGCGTCTGCAATAGTCTAGCTTGCTCTTTCTCTGCAGACTTGAGTCAGATGTGTGTTCCATTGTTGTGGGTGGGACAGGTGTGAATCTTTGATTTTAAGCTTGCAACAAGTATGTTATTGTAGTTTAAAGGCAAAACGGTACTAATAATCGCAGCCCCCCGTGGCCTTTATCCCCTTTTAATAGTGTTGCTAGACACTGATTTATTAGTTTACTCTGCGTTAATGTGCGGAGATGTGCATATATTTATATGACTTGGAGTTGTCGACTTTGCACTTAGAAACATTGTAGCGTTATCTGATGTGTTGCTTTCATTTCTTTAATGATTTCTGTAAGGGATCGGTGGGTATGCTAGGCACCATTATTAGTCTGCTCTTTTTGGGTCACCTGTTCAATGCCCAGCTGCGGCCGTCTCCCACTTGCCCTCGGACAGGAGGCGGAGAGACGCGCAGAGAGGCAGCTACAGCAGCTACAGTGCTTAACGGAAACGTAGGCAGAGAGGGAAAGAAGTCCCCTCTTCTGAGGACTTTGCTGTCGCACTCGAAGACGCGGGGACAGGCAGTTTGTTCTCGTTGCTGTGTCATGTAGGGGGCTCATTTTTATTTAAGGAGCTTTACGAACAGTATACAACTAAGGGGTCCTTAGTACGCTGACAGGACCCATCACCCGGAGGCAGCAGCTTTGAAACGAGCACCTCTTTTGGAAGAACTGCTTATCGTTCAAAGAAAAAACACTGTCAGCTTGAAGTGTGTAAGGCCCTCTTCCTTGTTGGGAAGCCCATAAAAGTGATAATTATTCAATGCAGGCGCGCTGAGTGGAGTCTCGTTGAGGATTCCAACCCTGGATGTCAACAATGGTGGGAGATGGTGGCGTTGAAATAGGGCAAGTGTGTAACAGTGACGGTATGATGCGGAGCGGGAGAATGTGGGTTGGCTCTTCTGATGTGGTCCGCAATGGTGCTGACTCGGACGCCAATAATTGCAATAATTGCCCTGTAAAAGGAGCCGCCAAGGATGCAAGCTTTGGGCAACAATGGTTGCGCACGTGGGACACCGTTTTGATGGGTTCTAATTTTTTTTTTCTTTTTTTTTCCTAGGGGAGAGAGTTTGGCATGTGACCTAGTGAGCCAATCATTTCGAGGTCCATTCTCTAAATTCCGTTTGTTGTGAAACGAATTTGTTGTCCCTTTTGCATTGCTTGTATTAGGGAGAGGGTGAAGAACTTATGAAAGTGGAAAGACATGCCAAAATGTTTGTTGGCCAGTCGTGTGAGTACGTTGTCATTGGGGATGAGAAATGTGGGCAGAGTCCCGAAGTTAATGAAACGGCCCCGCGGCCTGGAGAACTCGTTCTGAGCTAGATTTTGATCTCTTTCCTCTTCGGCATAGATCATGGTCATTGTTTCACCTGTTGTAAATACGTACATTCATGTATAAAATTTTCAGTTCATCTTCCTCTCCGTGTGCAAGTTGTTGTGGCCAGATGCAGTAAATTCACTATTTTCATTTCTATATAACGTGCCTTTCTGAAGATGGTGAGCTCTTTTGTCCAATCCTGTAAAAAAGCAGCAAAGCGCTCCCAAATCTTCCGCAAAACTGTGTGATATCTTTAATACTAACTGCGGCTTGGTGTCACTCAAAACATGTAGTTGAGGTAGATTTCTTCCCCCCCCCCCCTCTTTTTGTTCGTTCAAATGAGGACCAGCGGACACTAACTCTTGCTTTTGTAATGCCCTAGGCCCCGCCTTAAGGCAGTACTCCAATGTCAATACCATTTTTATAGCTATGGCTGTCCAACAGCACTAATGTCTTTTATGCACTTCTTTTACTAATCTCTTACCCAAGTGGTGGCTTATACTGTGGGGGCGAAAGTCTCTGGACAGTATGTCTAGATTTTGGACTAGAATCGCGATGTAAACGAATTGTGACCTTATTTCTCTTGCACACATGAAAGAACTAACGTTCAACTTTCACATCGACAAGTATGGTCCGAGTTTCCTGGTCGATGTGAAAGTTATGTGCTTTGATTGCAGTTTGTGTAGTCCACACACTTGTCCCCGATATTACATAGGGGCAAATTAGGCGCCTTTACAGGGGCAGTTTCTTTGGCGCCCACTACCTTTCCCATAAAAAAGCTACAATGTTTCTTGTGAACAGCTGACTGCATTTATAAATACCATTATTTTTTTTGTAATTTGTTGTGCGTAGTTGAGAAATCCATGACATACATGCACAGCTGGTTGCCAGAATTATGCAACCATATTTCAGTAACTAACATCCATGCTGCATGCTGCATTTAATACATCAAGAGCTTGTGGTTGTCAGCTTTTTGTGTTTTGTGTAACTATAAGCCTTGCTATTGTAATGTCACATATAGCGCTGTGGGTAAACAAATAACTTTACTTTTAACTCTTGTAGAAGCATGAACACTGCGCAATCACTGCGGCGGGCTATGCTTCCACATTGGGCTTTAGCCACATGTCAAATGTCTATCTTTATTCTGCTGCAGCAGCTTGCATGTTATCAGATAAGTTACTTCGTCGCAGCTGCTCTAAGGAGACGCTTTCTAGACGCTTGTAGCCTAGATGTTGATGTCGATATACCCCCGACACGCCCAGGGAATGTCTTCGGTAGAGGGTACATGGAAACCAGCGAAATGTGCAGTTTACAGAATAAAAAGGTAACAATTTTAAATGATGTTATTATTGATCACTTCTTTTCAGAGCAGGAACAATGACCTTAGAAATCTGCCTGTTAAACCGCTCAAAATGCAGGTTTCTGCCGCCAATGCGTACCTGTGTAATACTGCAATGCTCTGGCTGTGCTTTATGTTCATATACAGCATCCTTTATGCTTAGTTTCTCTGCATGTGCACTCCATGTCTTGCGCATTGCTGAGGGCGCATAGCAGCAAGCATAACATGCCATGTTTGGTCAGAGTGGCATGTTCAAAAAGACGACATAAAAACATTAAAATACTGAATGCCAGGTTCTGGTCAAACTACGTTTGTATCTTTTGTTGTTCTACATGGGTTTTGCTGCAGTTATATGGCCTATATAGTATGTGACAGTTCTGAATGGAGATGCATGCGTACAGTGCCATCTGGAAAAAGCAATTGAGAGAAACTGGCAGTTGCCCTTGGAGATGTGTAATCAAAGTTCAGCACAGATAACTTGAATTTCATTTTCCCTTCTATTGCAGGAGGAGCCCAGCCTGCTCTTTCCATCTTAGGCCTGAAAGACCAGCAACAGCTGATCGAGCAAATGCACAGGATAGTAACTGCTCCTGGAATCCCGGCCTGTGGAGGCCGCCCACAGAGAACTCGCTCATCTCCTCGCTAATTCCGAAATATTAGGTTTCAATAAATACCTTTTCCTCCACCACCTCCCCAAGGGAAGAGCTGTCACGGCCAAGGATAATTAAAATTATTCAAGTAGATTCTTAATACTCCAGTTGGCCTGCATTTTGCCATGCCATTCCTTAACATCGATATTTTTTTAGTGTAGACTATTTATGCATGCAGTTTTTGCAATAAAGCAAAAAAAAAATGCTTTTTTTACAACCTCGCATGCTGGTATGCCTATGCACTTTGCATGTTTTCAGGAATGGTGCATTTGTGTAAAGCTCAGCAAGCATATGTGCCTCTTTGATGGAAGTTTTAATTGCACACTGCTGTTCAGTGCTTTGTGTGTGAAAGTAAAGCAGACAACAGGAAACTTGAACCTGTTGCATATTCTATTGTCTGCTTTACTCTCACGACAAAGGCATTGAGCACTAGTATGTGACTGAAATTTCCATGGCACATGCTTGCTGAGCTTTACACGAATGTTATTGGCAAGTTTTTACACCAATAGCGGGCCCTGCAAGCATGTTCCGGGAAACGTCCGAATGTCCGCCTCCGACTGTCCGTCGGATGTCCGTTGGACGCGATCCGGATCCACGAACGATAGTCCGACGGACGTCCGCTGTACGTATATCGAACATAACCGGACTTCCGTCGGATGTCCGAAGGTCTGAAAACGGGCGTCCGTCGGTCGACCGTCGGACGTCTATGGCCGTCTGGGATGAAGAGAGCTAACCAGCACCTCCTCCAAAGGGGCAGGTCCACAAACTTGTACAGCATGACCAGTAAAGCGCTGGAGTAACAGCACAATTCGCAATCGGGTGTCGAACAAGTACAGCGTGCTTTTTTATATGAACTCCAGAAATACAATTATAGAGCATAACAGCTAAATGTGCAACAAATCCAGTACTGGCCAATATATGTAAGTTAGCATGCGCACACGTAAGGCAGACTCACATGCAGACGAGAGCCCAAGCGTAAAAGTCCTGCGTGAAGCAATGCAGTGTGACACCGACGGTATAGAATCCTTGCTTTCGCACGCTGCGTAAGCCTTCCGTTTGCAGGAAGCTAATTTTTAAACGCCAAGTGGTTTACAAAAAAACAAAAGCATGCCACAACGGCACAACCAGACTTAGCGTTGGCCGGGCACAGAATCGAGAGAATTGCAAAACTGCGAAGCGTCCTACCTAATAGCAATGACAGAGAAACAACTTGCCTGCAAGACAAAAACTTCGCAACCAGTACATTTTTAGACAAGCGAGCTAACTTCATATCATTTCCGGGATCACTATCGCAGAAAGCGTGAAGGCAGCGATAAGAAACTGCTTCGTTGCCTCCTTCGCAGGCACTCAGCAAGGCCTGCAAAGTCGCACCAAGGCCAATGCAATATTAAAAGGAACCGCCAAGATCAATGCAACAGGTCACCGTGCAACAGGTCACGCTACTTGGAAGAAAACGCGTGCAGCTGCCTATTGCCAGCGGCATCAACTTTATGATGATGATGAAAGATGGACGATGCAAGGGCCCCTGCGAACTGAGCGGCAAAGTAGTAAAGCACAAAAAATTAGATTACTCCAAACAACTAGAAAGTAAATATAATATTCACGCGCAGAAATGAATGCAGTTTTTGTTCCTTGCGTAAGAAAAAATGTGTAATATTTATAATAATATTCTAACTTGTCTTTAGCGACGTCTCTCGGTCATTTAGTATCCGCTGTGTAGTTGCCGAAAGCTCGGACATTGCTCAAACCGATGCTTTCTTGCCCGCGGGATGCGTCACCGGCCCCGGTTCAACGTTAAACAATGAGTGCTGTCTTTTGCAAGCGTCTGCATGCAAAATGGGTTATATATGTCAAGCAGTCAGTATTTCGTTCTGCTGGTAGTGGTAGAGCTTTACAGCAAGACGAAGACTGTGCGGGCTCGTTGAGAAACTAATTGCCGCTGTGTGTGCGCATTTTCGGACGATGAGACAAAGCTGCGTCACCGCTCGGCGGCTCGGCCTGCTCAGCCTCCCAGGCACGTCGAAACAGTGGCGACTTCTTATACGAATACACGTCTGCACGAACGGTGCCTCGCTGCATCTATCTTAATATAACGGTGAAGGCGAGATTTTATTGCCCTTAAGACGTGTGCCTCATTGCGCAAAGTCTTCAGTCCGCTCCCTTTGCTGCGTGTTTTGCTTACGGCGTCACATTACCACACCAACGTTCGCTCGATGTGCTTTAGCTGGTTTCACAGGGAGGTTCGCTTTGTCAGTGTGATCTTTCTCGCAGTTATGTTAAATGCTAATGTTGTAACTGTCTAGCCTCACATTGGCTTCTCTCAGCGACAAATGAAGCGGGAGTAAAACTATAGAATCGCGAACAGGGCAAGATTTTAGTTGTAGGTTGCGTAACTGCATCGCTGTTTTTTTTTTTCCCTTCTCAGAGGCCTTAACTTCAAAATAGCAACAATCACCGTTACAATTTCTTACCTTACCTATCATAGCTAGGTGTTCTAGCGCTAGTGGTAACATTGTCCCGTTCGCTGTTGTATTTTTTTTTTCGTTTTTTGTTCTTCGACACTGATATGAACTTTGTTTGGTCGCAAAATCTCTCACCCTTTTATAATACTTCCGCGTCTCGTTTGCAGACCTACGCTCTGGTCATTTTGTTATCACGAGGATTACATGGAGATCATGACAGACGAGTGAAGGGTGGTTGCCTTCCTAAAGCTCAAAATTTACACTGCCGCGACACCTCTATTTATGTAATTGTGTGTTAATAAAGCCTGGCTTTCGATGCAGCCCAACATCACTCTTTATGGCCTGAGGGAAATCCTCAAATCATATCACTGTTATCCATGTGCTTGCCGAATTCACTTGAAGGACCTTCATGTTTAGAAATGGGCCAGAAAAAATTAGCCCCAGACGAAACTTTAGGCTAACGACGATGGAGCCAGAAAGATGCTAAGATAAGGTGTTTGAGGTTGTCGTAACATTTTAGTTAACGTAAAACTTGGCAGTAGAAACACATGTCAAGTAAGGTTGGCTGAACAGTAGTTACGGTGTACATTTTTCCGCCTTATCCGATCATCGTTCTGCCTCCGTCGTCCCTGGTCTTGTTTTTCGCCCAAAATTAAAACAAATCATATTCCCGGCCAGCGGTACATCACTCTGACATCAAACACTTTTGGGACATCACAATGTCACGTATTTGCTTTGCCACACAGTTCGCAGGGGGGGGGGGGGGGGGGGGGGGAGAAACTAAAGCACCGCTCATAGTCGACACGCAGCTTATATGGGAGTTTCGCTACCATTTACTCTTTCTAACCATGGGACCGCAACAAGAGTGTTGCAAAAATAAAGATAAAATGAAGTGTTTTAATTAAACAGCTTCCCTCTCCTAAAACAGGAAACACGTGCTTATTCTTTTCGTATTGATGCGTAGATTTTGCATTTGTCGTTTTATGATTTCTTTATTTAAGTGTAAAAGTAGGTAAAGACGACAGGTGCCGATGTCTGCAAAAGCGTGCGCAAAGGGATCCTTAAGCAAATCTTTAAGGTTACTGCGCTATACACTTATGTCATTCATTATCGCACTCGAAGTGCACTTGGGGTACATTTAAGCTGTACTTAAGCTCACTCCAAGTTTTTTCCTCACTGCGTAAATGGTCTCAGCATTAATTGTTTACATATTTACTCCTTCATTTCTTTTTTTTTCTTTTACAAGATGCAGCCTGAGCCGAACGAAAGATATAAAGAGAGCAAATAGCTACCAACCCTTGCTCTTAAAAGACGGGACCGAAAAATATTTAACAAACGTTTTTATGCACGTGGCTACCTAGCCAGTGATTAAAGGTTACGACTCTCAGACATGAACGCAACCCACGATGTAAATCGGTCACGATCTATCGATATTACTCCTCTAGCCCAGTCTTTTAGTGATTGGTTTGTTCGACACGACCGGCACCATTCCCATCACATGGCCGAAATTACCTCCGCTTCCCCTCATTTCTTGCCCAACAAGAAAATCAGTGTATATAAAGCCAGCAAAACGCCGCTAGAAACACGCACAGGGCAAAATTCCTCATTATCGTTTTCCCCCTTGCTATATTTGACGTCTTCTGTTTTTTCCATACTTAGCTCGTGTGTTCGCGTGTTTGTCTATTCCTTCTTCCATCCTGCTTTCTTTTTGTTATTTGCTTTCTTGTGCTATCTCAATCCTCCAAGTAAGCAAAGCCATGCATTTCGGGAAGAAAATTGGCATGAGGATAACTTTGCCCACGAGACCTCTCCCTCCGTCCCGTTCTCTTCTATCCCCTTCAGCACAAAAACATCCAATAGCGCCTAGCACGCAGGTTGCGATAAAGACATACTAATGCCTATGAGAAGGGAAATAGATAAGGCGAAAAGTCCCTAAACAACAATCGATGTTTGTTAGTGGAGAACAAAGGAAGGAGGGCACTTTGCCGCTGTCACCACATGCGCCCAAACAAGCCTCCCCCCCTCTCCTTATTTTTTTCCCGGGCAAGGAAATGAGCGGCGTGCGATAAAAATAGTGAAAAGGTCGACGCAAGGACGACCTCATTTACCCGGTGCTATGGTTATGCCCATCGCCGCGTTGTTACCCGTTCAGAGCGATGTATATTATTGTCATTTGTGCACCCATGAAACAGAGCTCGATCCTGATGCTCTTATGTTGAGGTCAACATAACTTTCGAGTTTGTTTGGCTCTAAGTCGAAGTTTGGCGCCGAATCTGCAGTTTGTTTACGTGTAAGCTTTTATTTAGCTTCGTGCATTACGGCGACGGTATAGTTGAGTGTGCGTATAATCCAGCCCACGTGCGACTCTCAGTACAGATCACTCAGCGTCATCATCTCTCCCTTCGCTTGTTTTACGACACTTTCTCGTAATTATTACACAAGTATAAAAATGAGGGGCTTGTAAAGGTGCTAATAAATACGAAGGTACCAGTAGCTGAAGCAGAGGAAAGTACATTTTAATGCAACCTGTGCTTTCTGCGATAATGAATGAATGAATGAATGAATGAATGAATGAATGAATGAATGAATGAATGAATGAATGAATGAATGAATGAATGAATGAATGAATTAATGAATGAATGAATTTATGAATGAATGAATGAATGAATGCTCCGGGAGCACGAATAGAGGTAGTGGAAACTTTAGCAAATAATTAGTTGTTGGGACGTGTCGATTAATTATCAAGGAATAATTGGCACTCTAATCTCATATAACCCACGTGGACATTTCACAACGCTGGAGCCTTTCTGCATTTCGCCTTTACGAAAATGAGGCAGCCGCGTTCTGAAACCGATCTCACACCCTTGAGATGAGCACTTTAACCCCGAAGACACTCAGCCAACGCCCTGGGCGGCAATGTTAGCCGCGTATTCATATCTAATACGGGAAGATTTGAAGAGAACAGCATTCCATACTGCGATGAGATATCGGTAGGATGTGAACCCGCAACCTCGGACTGTCGCCTGCAGTTCAGGTCACACGTAATGCAAATGCCCTCGAAATTATAAAACAAAACAGCCACCACAATTGTCACAATTCTTTTAGGAAGGCACAGTATGCGATACAAAGAAGCTGCTGGGCGCGTAGTGCAAAGAGAGCTCTTCACAGATGTTTTAAGCATAGCACAACGGAGAGGATAAGGCAAACAAAAGGCAACCCAAGGTCGACATCATGTAACCAAACCAAAACGAAACAACTATTGGACACCATGAACCATGTGGGACTATTTTCTGCTTCCCTCTCTTTCAGGCTGAACCGAATGGAAAAGGCCAACGTGACCGCTGGAACGTTATGCAGCCACTGCCGTTCGGAACCATTTCTTCAAGTAAAAGGCACTTCGTTGATGGGACCCGCTTTTCTCAAGTTGTTCCTTCTTTGAAATGCCACTCAAACAGCTCCCTTCGTTACGGAACTCATTCAGACTATTCATTTACCTGTCGCCCGCCACGCGGTGCAATTATAGGGAAACGGCGCATTGCATTATAGCAGCAGCTACTGGTACAACCACAGAATACGGTTGCGTAAAGCGCCAAAGTTAGAAAAAGGACGAAAATTTGGTAGCTGATTTCACGTCAGGTGCCACAAGTTATGGAGCAGTTTCTTTTTTTATGCGGGGTGGGCTCAAAGTATGCAAATGGGAGAGTGAATCAAACGCGGTAGGAGGTGTCTTGAGTTTCTAAAGCCATCAGGCCTAGCGGGCAATAAAATAAACCCGGCAGTGTCTTACCGAAACGCAAGCGCTTTGAAGATTGCAAATCCTCTAGTATACTTCAAGAAAACATTGCACCATGCACTGCATGATGCACCCGACAATAAACTGGATATATTTGTCCCAGAATGCAAAAAATGCTTGGTTTGCAAAGAGGCTTATTTAAACATTAAGTAGCCGATCATTACACTATCAGGGGTCTGAAACTCTAAATAACGCTTCACTGTGGCGCCTAAAGTTGAATTAACTGATACTGAGAAGCACACGTAGATTCATATAGATGCAGCTTGAATAAAGGCAGATGTTATTGGCCGCAACTTTATTCGTGAAAGGAAAGACAACTAAGATACTATATGAAGAAATAAACTTTGGCATAGAGACAGTGTTGTCACGGGCTTAAGTATACGTGAGCGGAAATTCCTTTAGCTTATTTTTTTTTTTCCACAAGGCTAGACGTTTTGCGACTAGTCCCAGAGCGTAGGAAGCGGAGCGCGTGTAATGACGAGAAGCTGGGCCCTAATACGGGCTGCTGCCGATAGCCCAGGCCACCAAGGCCAATAAGACTAAATCCTCCACAATTCCAAGTCAGCCTCAGGGATACACCACAACTGCAAGTCTTCCGGAAATCCAGATAAGGGGTCTTCCAGTGAAAAAAGCTACAGACTCGTGTCAAAAGTAAACAATATTCAGTAGGTTTGATGTCTATACGACGAAATGTGTGTTGTAAACGTTAAAAATTATTTTAGTTCTGTGGTACCTTCCAGTGGTACTCTATCTTCTTCTGTTGTTTTGTAGTAATTTCCTGCTGTTACTACAAAAATATTGAGGTTACTACAGAAATTCATGTTGCCACAACAAGTTAGGTGTCAAAAACCTCTAAGAAATTATAAAAACAGAAAAGTTTTTATAGTTATTTTTTTTTTTGTGGGTGGGCTTCCTGAATATAAGAAGTAAGGCTAATCATAAAGCTCACGAAATCGTGTCAGTCCGTATAGGGCTACCTTCTAAGGCTAAACGTTGCCGGTAGAATACGCCACTGGCATTAGACTGCTCAAACACACTGATAGCGACAACCCTACAAACTGAATGCACGCCATTCATCCCAAAATGCCAGACCGTATGTCAAATACATTAGAAATTATTATGCGTCAGCAGTATGATAACCGCATCTCACATTTGACGATAAAGGGTATCTTTAGAAAACACGAATTTCAGAAGCTGGAAACAGCACCCATTTATAATAGGAGTCTCTGCGGATATTTCCTTTCCTGACTTGTTTTCCTTTTCACATTTTGCTTTCATGGGCAGGCTTACATACGCGTTGTTTTTAAGCGGGGGAATGTTGTTACGGAGCATTATTTAGTACTTATAGCCGACTGCTCTTCGCATTTCCACGCCTATACTTCAGACAATACCGATAGGTTAGACCACGACAATTAGTCGTGGTAGGTTAACCCCGACCGGTAGAACGAAGGGCCCATTGGAAATGAACAAAAAATGTCTGTTTTCCACTGGGCGTAGCCGAGATGACGAAGTTGAAGATAGGATTCTGGTGGTCTTAATTGTGGTGCATGTCGTACAATGAAAGATGATGACGATTTGTGCATAACTCAAAATGCAAACGATCACTTCGATTACCTATCAGTTCAGCTTTCGGTCATTTCTGACGCTCCTCCACTTGGTCATTATTTATTTTCCTGTCGCCTATCTATACCTGTGTCATCGTTGTTGTGCTTAAGACGTTAGAAGCAATGCACCAACATGCCCCGCAAAGTGTTTTTCTAAAGCTCTTTATCACATAACACTCACATGTCAGTGGGTTGTTTAACCAAGTTCAGTGATTCACTATTTAGTGTCATCAGCCCTCACTGTCACTTATTTTGTGGCGTTCTCATTTCCAATTATTATCAATATACATTATCTTGTGTAAAAGTGAATACCCTAGAATTACTTGTGGCATTCATGAGTGATAAATATAAAGCGGTGATTATCAATTGTGTGGCTGCTTTGCTTACTGTAGATGAAACTGGGCACGGTATTTCAAAGCGACAACACAATGCGTGTCATCACCCCAAAAAAATGCGTTTATTCATCTATTTCGCTGATTGGTTGAGACAGCAATACGTCATAGGTTCGGGTGACGTCACCAAACTCACTGAATGGTCAACCCAGAACTGGCATCACAAGGCACTTAACGTTATCAGCTTAGCTAGCTGATCGAGGCAGGGATGGCGCCATGCAGTCACATGATCGTAATTTAATCGCACTCACCTTAAAACCCTGGCATATTATGCTTTAAGGCATTTTATTCTTCCACTCAATATCAAGTGAAGCATTACACAGCTCTTGGCTGTGCCATCAAGGGGAGGTCAGCGAGCGAAACGCAGCCAAATAATCCACTATGGGGCATCGGCACGTTTTGACATTGCGAAAGGTCTATGCCCTGAGGCCCCTCTAAGCATCTCACTGAACGCACGAGGCCTCGCTCACGCAATAATGTATCGCTAATACCCAGAGGGCAGGCGCAAAGTAGTGCAGCAGCAGCAGCTAGACAAATAAAGAGCAAGAAAAATAAATATAACTCAATATTTATGGCGTTGGCCTGTGCGGGCAACTGCGTACAACGCTCCTAGGTCACGTCGAATGGAGAGCTGCCCGCTTCGAGCGCCACGTCTGTTATATTTCGGCAGTACGGCTTGGTCGAGCTGCCTTTTATTTTTAGGCACTCCAGAGAAATGAATATTTAAGCGATGTTCGCGGGGTTTCGAAACTTCTTTATTGTTTTTTCGTGCCTCTCGGCCAGTCTGAAAACTCGATTATGTCCAGTCTGACAATTTTCGCACGTTGTGGTGGCCGCCAAAGTTTGGTCAGGGTAAACACTTCGCGCGAGTCTCGTCGATCGCTGAGCAGCCTCGCAGATCGACGCGTCAGAGCCCAAAATTAGAGTCGCGCGTCAGAACGACCGTGGGTGGAGCTCACGCGTGGCGAATTTCAAATGCTCCTTGCGTAAAAAACGGCCAGTTTAATCGGCGCTTAAGCAGGACAACTGTGCTTAAAATACTTTGTGTTCGCAGAAAACCGGGAGCGGAATAATAATGGCTCAGAAAAGCAAACCGACGGCACTCCAGCAAACGACTACGGACGAAGATTATTGCCCTGTACTTTCGAAAGTTTTCATTAAGCGCAGAGATCACGTACTGTCCTACTTACCAACGGCTCTCCTTTAAGGCCATGGTTCTTGGTATGTTTTTAGATCGATGGCACTATTCTTCTAGGTACAGACTTAGGAACCGCTTCGTCCCTCCCGGGTGACCTTGAAGTTGAGCCAAGGTCAAAAGTGGGACTTATCCTGTCTGGCTACAAAGCTAACCTAGTGTGTCATGCTATATGGTGAACTGCTGCATGACCCTGTGACTAACTGGCCATTTCATTATGATTAGAGACCTTTGAATTTTGATGCTGACCGTGAAAGGTGATCGAGTCTCAATAAAGTAAAGATAGGCAGGCGATGACGTCAGCTGAACACGTGGTATTAGCAAACACAGGCAAAACAGAGCTATCGCTCGTAAAACCTGGTTGGAGCGCGCTTAGCCATAGCTTTTTATGTATATATCAGAGTGTTAAGACTATTAGGAGAAGTATCAGGAGCAGCATGAGCAGCTCGTTGCAACGTTTAGCAAAGACGTGTAATACGCCACTACGGCTCCTCTTTCTCTCCGTTGTTGTTGTTGTTGTGGCTGTAGGAAGAAGGAAAAGAAAAAGCACGGGCCTGCTACTGGCTCTGTAGCTGAGCCACCTCCGCTGCCTCGTGCAGACAGAAGAGAAAAAAAACTGATGAAATTAGAGAAGTAAGAAAAGGAAGAGGGAAAGAAAGACGCGCGCCGCAACAACAGTCATCGTCCACCACCGAAGCGGTGGCGGGTGCAATGACGGCCTACAACAGATAAAAATTCGCTGGCAGGCTAGCTCCCGCCGCAACCGGCGGTGACCTACCTGCCCCATCCCCATCAAGGGGGTCTCGCCTGTTTCTATCCACTTTCACTCCCACCTTCCTCCCTTCCCTTACGGCGCGGTTCAGGTGTCCACAGAAACAAGAGTGACAGATACTGCGCCTTTCCCTTCCTGTGAACCAATTATTATTATGCCGCCACCGAAAACCGCAGGATATTGGTGAGCCTTGGCTTTACAATGTACCGCAGTTTTATACCAAACAAGGTAATTCGTTTATTTTACGCTCGAGCTTATGGATTACGATCTCCTACTGTATTCAAGACATTGAACGATCTTCAATCTAGGTCAGCCACCTAAAATTAGAGGTCGTTAACTATCAGTTGGCAGCGCTTATTGTCCTCGGTTCCATGCCACAACAAATTTGTGGCGCATTTTTGAACGTAACTAAGTTTTCCTTGTTTGATTAGTTTTTTGGCACCAAGCATTATTGACATGTAACTTCTCTCTTATGAATGCGGGTTTGTATAAGTTGCACTCACTGGCGTTTTCGACAAAAACTTACGTTTAACTGCAAGGTTAACTTGGGAGGAGGGCGAAACCGAACTTATGGCCACTGTACAACTCACGGAAAGGAATTGCGGCCCGCAAACAAAACAGCAATAAACAGCCAACGCACACCAATAAAACAAACAGTGTTGCTTGCCGCAAGCCAATACTGCGTCACTTCATTAGTTGGTCGTACGCGTCCAGATCTCTTTCCTCGTGCCATCGCCAAAGAAAGCTGTTTGCAGGGAAGAGATTTGTTTACATATCCGCAAAAGACCGTTACGACGACGCGTTATTGCGCTGGTAAGAGGGTGAGAGTGTCCAGAGTAAGAGAAAGAGAGAGCCATCGACGTCAGACGTATATTGCCGACAGGCAGAGAGAACGGCACCCTTAATTCCTTAGTCACGATAGTGGTGCAGTGGTGTGGAGGTTATAACGGTAGTCAGTCTGTCGGGGGGCTAACGAAAATATGCTCCTTCTAGTTAAGAACAATTCCTGATTGGCTGCCTCCTTGCTACAATTTCATTTTTACTTTCCGAGGCAGGCAATACAAGCCAGTCAGAGGCCTGTCTATTGTATCGATACTTCTATGAATCTTTCCTCGCTTGTGCAGCAGCAGCCTTCTCAACGCTGCACCGTTCAAATTGACGGACTAGCGTAGCGTTCGCGTCCGGCACAGTCCTCACTCGTTCCGTTCTCTCGCCTAATTAGCGTTAGCGAAACGCGTTCGCTGGAGCCGTGCAGGCGAGTAGTAGCCGCCGGTGCGTGCTTTCAGCGTCACTTACTGCCATAGTGGGCCTGCATGGACGGCAGCGCCCGTGTTCGGCGCGAGCACAACAGCCGAATGGCTGCGGAGACGCCGCCTCTGATCACCACAATGAAAAAAAGATACGCAGGTACTGGTGCGGCACACATATGGACGCAGCACGTGTTTTAAGTGAAGAAGTTAAGCTGTGTTGTCAATGAAGCGAATATTACGTGGTTAGACAAATAAAAACAATTGTCCGTTTTATTTACCAGTATATGTTGTGTTTAAAACGCGAACATCCAGGTTAAAATATTTGAAAACCTGTCTAAATTTGATTTGATGGAGGAAAACCGTTTGGTCCAATTTTGGGGACACAGACTAGTGCAATACAGACTCCTCCTCCCCCCCCCCCCCCCCCCCCCCAGAGTTCTCAGCTTTCTTGGCCCCATGTAATAATGAGCATCTTACTCCTTGCGCTTTACAAATTTGTTCTCCAGCCTACAACTTACGTTTACGCAGACAAAATGTTAGAGACCCTTAAGCTCAGTCATTAAGTGTATGGTGCGATAGCATAGGCGGCCACCCGGCATATACCCGACAAACTCCTATTTGACCAAGTCGTATGAGCCTACCTGCGTGGCCTATCCCTACTGAAAAACCAAAAGTTCTAAGGGGCAATAACCTCATAAAATCTCATCTAATCGCATAGACTCTCCTACAGGGCACGTCATTATCATAATATATCGTACATAATTTATGATTATGTACAAGAAACCTTGAGACCTTATGCGATTATATATGACCTGTATGTGATTTCGTATGTGAATTGAGTGAGATTGTGTGAGAAATTGTGAGGTTATTGCCTCATACAATTTTTTCAGTAGGGTAGGTCTAGCATGCTTGACTCAGCCTCCTGAAGCACTAGAAGGTTGATCCTTATTCCGCATTCCCACCTCATATGAGAAACCAGAGTTGCAAGGTCCTCTGCACTCTCTGATTTCATGTGCACAAGTTAAATCGTACAAACCATCTAAGAATCAGTGCCTAGCCATGTCATCTGGCAGCTACTACCTGAAAGCGCTATTCCCGTGATTTTTCGCTCACGACGGAGAAAGTGACACCGACTCCAACGCTTGACTTTCTGGGTGACGGGACCTCTAACACTATCGCGTTAAACATTGTTACTCGGCCTGCTAGAAAACAAGATTCTGAAGGCATATGAGTGCACCTTCTGTGCAAGCACACCTCTATTCATTCTTACAAATGTGTCAAGGAAAGCACTATAGCTTCGGTTTGTAACTGTATGGTTGCTCCTGGCTAATTCTAAAGAGTAGTACCTTAGAATTAAAGCTCACAACGGGTTCCGCAGTGCATCAGGCCTGCTAGCAAGGTCAAATAGTCGGTTATTAATTGTTCCTTGGAGCTCATTTGTAAAGCAATGCCCAGCTTTCACTGGTACCAGTATAAACAGAAAATAGTTTCTTTTCAACTGCAATTGGAATCCGAAAGGCGCGTCTGTTTAAAGAAACCGTTCCTAAATGGCGCCAGCAACGTGATCAACGTAAAGATCCTGAAATTAACGACTCTCGCTTCACGCTTGTTTCCTGCGCAAGTGGTGCACACGGCACGCTTTGTAGACCGGGAACGTCAGTCATAATGAAATAAAACAGCGCAAAGAACGAGAAAAAATACGGAGGGAAAGAAACACGGACACGGGCGCTGCAGTACCAACTAGCCCGGCATCTTGCACTTCTGAACGTCAGTCAGTTGGGCATCAGCGGCAGCCAGCTCGCCGGCAAATGAACTCGTGCAGATAACAAACAAAAAGAGCAAACCTAGGCGCTTTACTGCCGTCTCTGTGGAGACAGTCAGAGGAGCCAATCAATGCTCAGCAAAACGCGGATTGAAGGCACTGGCAAGAAGTAAGTGCAAAGTTTGGCAGTCATGTGGAAAATTCATAAAATGTCGGTACTTTAGAGATCAAGCAGATTTACATCGAAGTGCTTCGACGGAAGGACGTTTCCGTGAAGAGGAGAGCAGTGTATTAAGCTGTGAGGCGCACGATTGCGCTGCCGGATTATTTGGCAGAATGACGCAATTTCTAACCATTCGTCCTTGTAGCCTCCTCTCCGCAACCATGAAAAATTGTCCAATAGTAGACATCTGGTCGCTCGATTTAGTCCCCTTACCAGTTATCGCTTGTCGATACTATATATGCAAAAGCACTTCATACGGATGCCAGAGCCCAGCAACGATCATAGACCGAGTGGTTTACTCCTCCCTCGTATCGGGACGTCACAATCACGTGTTTCAGCGCGGGTAATTCAAACAGAGCTTTCTCACGGTATCGTCACTAACACTAGGTTAAAACTTGATTTTTTTTTTCTTCTCCACGCCCTTGTCCAATGCACTTTATTACTGCAATGACCCTATTTTTCTAGAATCAGAATGCCACGTCGTGTTTTGCATACTTTCTTCTTCGTATCCTTCTCCAACGCGCACAAATAAGTGCTTCTTCTCTCCACGACAGTGCGAGCCTGGACGGACGTGACCCGCAACCTCTGCGTTCTATCTCCTCATGCCGTCGACAGCAGATGGTAAAGAGAAACAATGAGATCCGCAAGTCTCCACTAGCTCCCGATGAGTTCCAGACACGGTTCGGCTGCTTTGCGTCTCACGGTGGCAGCCACGGAGTCTTTCTTTCTAATCACATAAGGGCTGTGACTCGCCTGACATCCACCAAATATCCCTATTGCAACCTTTTCGTCCCTTCTCTCCCCAACCCCTCTCCTGGCTCTTGTTACTTCTCCCTAACTCGACAGCACGAAAGTGTAGGCAACGCAAACATTTACTGGTCGCGGCTGCCCAGTGAGTTTTGTTCGTCTTCTAACGTTGTTTGTTTCCCAAATTACGCAAATTTGCATCTTAACTTGCGGGTTGTGCGGCCACTTTTTGCTTGAATACCTTAATAAACGCTCTTGTTGGACCTTTTTTTTACTTTTTCTTCTTTTCCATCACTTGAGTCCGTGGATGGTCCTAACAACCGGTTGCTAGACGTCCGCTATTCAAGAACAAAACATGCCAGTTTTTGTCTCAAATGCGTACCATATCGCGGCCTTTGTAGCGTTAACGCAGCACATTTCAATTTTCTCTCTGTTCTCTCTATACCGCATTCAGTTTGGCTTCCAACAGGTAAAAAAAAATGGGTTTCAGCTTGTTCATAGATTCGCGGAATACAACCATTTTCAGCCTGTTGAACAATATGCATCGCCCACCTTCCTTCTTCCTTCTCTCTTTTTTTTTTTTTTTTTTAGCCTTCCCGTCGTCTCATCCCGACTTTCAATTGCTTTTTATTTCTTTTTCCAATTTTCGTGTCACCAACAGTGACAGCATCGTTACTCAAGAAGCAAAAGGTGAGACGCATAATAATCCTGACAAGCTGTCTACCGACGCCATCTTTGAATAAGAAAAGACAATGAAGGTGTCAGAGGGATCGCTCTGTTCTCGTTACCCCGGATCCCTAGGAGACAGGGCAGCAAGAATAAAATAAAAAGATCAATTCAATTCACAGGCTGGCACAGCAAAGCAAAAGTCAGGAAAGAGGCCGGTCCCCATCCAGCTTTCGCCTCCTCTTCCTTCGGGCTCGCTGTCAGCGCTGCATTGACAGAGGACACAAAGGAGTGGCCTGCTTCGAGCTATGGCATATTGTCGTGAGGAGTAAAGGAAGGGAGATCACGGGGAGGGCCCTTTGGTCTCCTTTTTTTCTGTTTTTTTTTCTTTTTACGTAACAAATACCACATAAGACAAGGTGTTCTACTTATGGCATAAGGAAGAAAGCGAACGATCACGTTCAAAGGAATTGCCTTAAACTCATTCATTCATTTAATGAAATTTCCGGCAGGAAATTTGTTTGCACTTAAGCATGCATGTCCGCCGCGTTTTCCTAGCCTGATTTTCTCGCAAATGGTAAATAGTTTCTCTCGCGTTCGATATCCTAAACCTACATTATTACGCATAGAAAGCGTATCATATAGTATACGTCTGAGTCTGGCCTGCTGTTCACAGGGAGAAATTTCTCAGTATTAGAGAGCATTAGAATAGGGGGTGCCTATGGTCCAGAAGAATAGGATAATTTCGATGGGGACTGTGAGCATGCACACTCACTCCCCGCTATTCCCCGATTTCCATAAGCGATAGGGTCGCCCTATTCTACGGTTTAGTCGCATTTTCTAAATAAAGTGAGGGATATTCGCTTTTTGTAAAACCCTACAATCACTTAAATAATCCTCGCTTACAGTTCTCCTCTAAGTTTTCAATCCCGCATGGTGGTTTATTTTTTTAAGATATTTGTTGAGCTTTACACTCTTGTATTACGTATTTTCGCCGAACTATCTGTTTTTCTGCTACCACACTTCTCAACCTATTCTCTTTTTGTGGAAAGGAACTGAATTCTATTATAAACCAAGTAAAGAAGGAAGGGCTGATCTAAGACAGGTTACTACATAGCGTAGCATTTACCATACCTCAAATTAAGGCAGACAGGGCGTCAGCACAGCTCGTGAACAATTATGTGACCTGTACTGTGTTCAGCGTAGCAAGATCATCTGTCTTAAGTCATTATGAAAGCAAACCTTAAACAAATTTAGGTTAAAATACCCCTGCAGTCTGATTTGGTGAGGCGAACTAGCTTTCAGTAAATTCCAGGCTATGCAATATTTTGACTCTGATATTTTGTTGGTTTTTTTCCTCATGTTTCTATAGTTCTCTAGATTTGTTTTCGCTTCAACAATAGTTATTTCATACTGCCAATCTTGATTGATTGTTTTGAACTGTAATAGTTCGTTTTTCGAACAATTTTTTGAACCATAGTGAATCATAATGCTTCATTTTTTTTTCTACTTTCTTTTATTTTTCGAGTAAAATTCACAGTCAGATGACGTCTACTACAAAACAGAGATGTCAGCGCTCTCCTTAATCTTTATGCGTTGTCTTATTGCGAAACCAATGCTAATAAAGCAGCCTATATTTCTACATCCTGAGTATAAACAATTCAAACAGCCGCCAATCATCGTCCGAACACTTTCCACGCAGGTTGGCGTAAAGGTATGCTAGAGATTGCTAAAACTGATGTTGTACTTCAAATCAGTCTTCAGCCGATTATCCGGCCCAAACACGAACCCCTGTCACCTTCCGACATGCGACTCCACAAATAAACCTTTTAAATTTCGATGTTAAACCACTTTTGCAGCCCAATTATTTCCAGATGGTGCGTGACGTCATCGCTGAAAGATGTGAGCAGACGCAACTGACGCGACTTTAAAACATATCGCACTCGTCTGCTACGAAATACAGTTGATGGGAAGAAATATGTTCTAAAATACTGTTTGTTGACAGCAGATTTTCTTTCTACAGGCATCTATGTCCTACAATGGTATTTTGTGTTTTGTGTTTCAAATGACAGAAGGGTGACAGTAAAAGCGAGCGTCAGTACTGAAGTGTTGCTCTCTAGAAGGTGGGTGCCAAGATTTTTAATCATTCAGACATAGACATGGTTAGGAAAGCTGGTTAGGATAGTTAGAAAAACTGGTGAGTACCTACGTCAATGAGTAGAAGGGGGGGGGGGGGGGGGTGAATGGGGGGTTTATACCCCCCTAGAGCTCAGGATGTGGTTGATTAGTCTGTTAGGCTACCTTTATGGTGACGTTCGAATTGACAAAATTATTGGTGTGTTCTGTAGCCGCTTACCGGAGTTATGCAGCAGTAACGATTTTGCGGGTTTTGGTTCCCATTCCTGCACTGGTCTACATGCAAGAAATAGAAGAATGATCGGTATTGTACCGCTTTGGGTGTGTGCGAAGAACTTAGTCACCTCAGCATTTAAAATTAATAAAAGGACCTCACGATTCACACATGTCCGTTTTTGTCCTTTCATATATCGCCTCGTTTCTGGTACTTCCCTGTGACCTAGGTAATGCGACCCCCTTCAAATAATTTTTCGTACGCCTCTTTTACTGCTTGCGCCTCGTTTACGTCATTGTGTACACGGCCAGTTTCGAAGAGAAATATTGTAACCTCTTTGTTTATGTATATTTTCCTCAGAGAATGAGGTTTCCCCTCTGCTTTTATATAAAGCATGCATTTCTGCCTCGAGCTCTTCCAGAAGAATAAAAGAAACCTTTTTCATTTTAGGTTTTTATACCTCTAGCCGTTCCGATCATATATTTATCTTCCTTCTTACAAATTTGATCACAAATTATTCAACAGCGCCAGCGTTTTTAGTTAGTTGACTGCCGCTACGTCCCTAACCAGATATTTTTTTTTTTTTCACTTGCGCTGCCATTCTGCACATATAAGGAACGCGTCGTTGTTGTTCACGAACGTGCTAGATTTTATGATAGTTAGGAACGATGCGTTCAGAGCCACAAATCAGCGATTCAGAGGCTCTAAAAAAGGCCTACCCAAAACTACAGAAACGCATTGTGGGCGTCATGAACTTTGCTGCAGCGCTTAGGGGATTTTTCGTCTGCTTTCCCGATGTCGTCTGCAACGGCGGCTCTGAACTGATGTGATAGATCAAGGCCGTAATTCTTTCAGGGGCCCGCGCGAACTAAAAGGGTTCGCTTGTATCCATTTCAGCCCCAGCATTCATTTCCCCTCTCCATCTTCCGGTTGTTGTTTGTTTTTATGTAGACAAAGCAGTGCGTGTGCTAGGCGCAAACCCACCATCCGGTGCTAAAGACCAAGAAGACGGATGATACGCGGATCCCGCAAAAGGCTCAGAAACTTTTGTACTGGCGGAAACAGCCGCGCCGTTCTTCTTCAACTTCTTTTTTCACTTTCTCTCTTTTTTTCTTTTCCCATTTTTCTTTCCGTTTTGATCCATTTCGGTTTGCAGCCATTGCGGTTTCCAGACGAGTGTTCCATTTTTCCCAGACCTCTACTCTTTTTTTTTAAACCTCATCCTGCTACATTTATAGCAGCTAGCCACAAGGAGGGAAAATATGCTGTTCCTCTCAACAGCTCTGTGCTTCTCAAGGGTTCTCCTCTGCTGCACTTTTCATGCGGAGGCTGAAATTGTTTTCTGCACCTATCGATGGCCCAGAAAGTGCTTTTCCTCACCTTGCCATTGCTATTGTCATTTATTTCTGCTCTCTTTTTCTGGATTGTTTACTTCCCTGGAGCCAACTCGAACCCGAATACGGCGTTCGTGGCGCTTCTCTTCGATGCAGGAAAACAAAATTCTCATCATTTCCTTTTCCAATTTCTTTCTTCCTCCCTTCCTTTCTTCCTCCCTCCCTTTCTTCCTTTCCTTTCTTTCTTTTCCATTTCCGTGCTTCTTCCTTTCTTTCTCTCTTTCTTCCTTTAAGCCCCTTTACTCTGTTCCTTTCTCACTGATTGAATATTCCTTTCCTTTTTCCCGCCTTTTCATTCATGACTGCAACGTCGCATTATTTTACAGCACTTATTAAGGCCAACTAAAGCACGAAGAGCTGCAAATATCACTAGATGACGTCTGTTTCTACACAATACAAGGCTGAGCAACCAATTCATAATCACGTCTGAGGAACCCTGAATAGGACCGAGGGTTAAGGACACTGACGGATACAGTGACACCTTGCGCCAAGAAAGGGCATGCATTCATCAAATAACAGCAACAAAGCAGCAAGCACCGCTAGTCTCGCAAAAAGGCATGCACAAGCACGATTTTCCTTTCTTTTGCTGTCAAAGTTTGCCTTCCAGCATCTTTGTGAGTCTTGTTATAACACGAAATACTTCCCCTAACACGTGATTCGAAGTGCATAATGGCGCCTGAACACTCTAAGCAGGCTATAAATGTCAGAAATGGCAAGAACATCTCATAACTATGGCATCCCGATTGTGGGAATCTGGATAAACAAGTGAATTAATGTGACGTAGATGATGTGACATCACGCAACCGGAAGTAGAGCCGAGAAAATGCATAGGAAGGGATTGGCGCGCAATTTGAAAGTGCCAAAGACTAAAATGGGTAACGAAGAAGTGAAATAAGCTACTAAAGCAACCACAAGCAACCAACAGCAGCATCCATGCTTTCGTATTACTCCAATGCTAATTCTGCAGTGTTCTTTAATTTTTGATCCTGCCGGTAACGCGAGCGGTCGTTCTCGCCGCCTCTCATAGCAGATACCGAGGGATGGCCTGGTCAGAAGTATGCAGCGCTATTGGGAAAACCCGTCACGCACGGCCATACGTATTTTAAGGCGAAAGCCTAAAATAGGTCATGCTCGCGGCGACAATCGTGTCCGTGCGCCCGTCCGCCCGTCCGTAACGCTTTAGTTTGACGGAGGTATCAGTGGTGTAGAATGTCGTACCTTCAAATTAGGATGACGTTCATCAATGACATAGTACGTCATGCCTTGAAATTAATGATGACGTCATCAATAGTGTAGTACTTCGTACCTTTCAATTAATTATGACATCAGCTTTGAAATGAGTGTGATATGAAGTCACCAGATGGTGACGTCGCGACGTCACTAGGCGATTCATGCTTATACGAAACTGACCCCGCCGGGCATTCGATCGAGGCGTATAGCATATAGAAGCATATAGAAGCAGGCGCAGTACAGCAGGCATCAGCGGCGTTTCAAATTAGTTCACAGGAAAGAGAAGGCGCAGTATCTATCACAATTTTTCGCGGACACCTTAACCGAACCGTAGAGAAAAGGAGGAAGGTACGAGTGAAACAAGAGAGAGCCGTATTGTAGGCCTTCGGACCACGGCGCAACAGATGCTTTCGCCTCATCACACTTTAGTGGTCCAAAGTGGCGCAAATTATTTTTTTCTCACTTTTAATTCCGTTTAAATCGATGCGTCTGGTAAATACTGCACGCTCCCACCGCCTCGAGCGGCAGACATCTTGGAATGGATCTGCGTATGCGGCGCGCACGGGAGATCTCGGCCGCTATCATTGGGTAGTTCAAAAGTTCGCCGTCGAAGTCTCACCGCCCATTCCCCAGCTGATGAGTCGGACGACCTTCTTACGTAGTCTTCTCCTTCCTGAGAAAACCTGGTTAACGTTGTCTAGTTAGCCGGCACGCTCTGTACTTATAGGTGCAGTAAATATCGTCTGAGCGAATACGCCATGCCCATCCGTCCCTTTGTTCCCTCTAGCACGGACCCCTCCGCAGTTCGCGAACGAGGAGCCTGCAACAGCATAGTGACTGCGGGATGCAAGACTGCCCCTTCATATCGCCATACAATCAGGCATATATATTCTCATAAGCCAATGTTTATGGCATCTTGCAATGTATGGCACCGCAAGAAACTGCGCACGAGAATATATCAGCGATTCGTTTTCGAATATATTCCCATAACTTCTTTTTTCGGTCCGTGTTTCCTGTCAAAAGGTTATTTGCATATGAATAACGATGCAGGAGGTCGTGACGTCTTCGCAGCTCGTTTTCACTATGCTAACGAGAGTGTATTTGCTGTGTTTACTTTTTTCTCTCCTTATATGCCAGAGATTACACGTGTGATTACAGGCCGTGGTGGGTTTATATTTTAGAGTTGGTTCCCATTTCAGTTGTTATGTTGTTTTGCTTTTTGCTTTTTGCTTCCTTTCGATTAGGCATAATTTCTGCTGGTGACGCCAAACATTCGCTGACGAATTACCAGCCGTGTCGGTCGTCCCCTTCCCTCGATTTAGCTGCGCGCAATCTAGGAATTTTCCGAATTGTCTCGGTGCTAAAGAAAGTAAAGTGCTGGACGGCACTTCCTCTCTGCTTCTGCTGTGCCAGTCCCGTCATGCTCCCCTGGTCTCGCTAAACATAGAATGCGGGGGCAGCGCATTTCATCATCCAGTGCTGTCTGCGGAGCGTCCCAGTGTCTTCGCCTCGCACCAGTGATGCTTTCTTGGGACTGCACAGCATTCAATTCGCGAAGCTGCATATTGTGGAAGACGAGGAGGTCTACAGCGTTGCTTCAAAGTGTTCAGTCAATTGGGTTTACTCTCGATCCTTGTAGTAAGGCATTTATGGCAGACCGTAACAGCTCGCTTCCTTAAGTGAGGGATCGCCAAACTTTATTTCCCGCGCCAAAACCTTACAATGAGGCTTCACCTCTCCAACTCACTACTCTGACGTGTTACGAATGGTCCTTTCTGATTGATGTTCAGCCGTGAAGGCTAGCCTGGCTCTGCTTGTAGGCCGTCCCTTAACACTAACCGCACTTCCCACAATAACCAACTTGATATTGATATACGTTTCAGATTAAACGCATCAAAATGATTTCAGGTCTAGATTACATAACGAATATTTGAAAGAAATTCTGACTAAATTCTGGTAAAAAGGCAAAACATGGGTCAAAATTAGTATAAACTATGGCAACTATGGGTTCGCATAACGTGCAGTACTCCCTGCTATCGTCCCCATCCTGTCCATTTCACAAGCAGGCATTGGGAATACGTGCACATTGAATATTAGACCATATATATGGTACTACTGTTAGGGTGAAAGCCTGTACCGGAAGACTGGAAGGTAACGTGGTATAAGGTAGTACGAAAGCCTTGCTGGAGGAGCAATACTCAGTACACTGCCGTCGTGATAGTGTGACGTCATGACAGGATGTAACATAACCGAGTACTGACTGATTGGTGGTGTTTGTGACGTCACAGACACCGAAACATGACTCAGTTGGTAAATGTGCTGGAAAGGTCTCAACGTGATATGGTCAAGCACATTAGCGGGCTACGCTGCACTTGATACCTGCGCTTGGTTGCGTGCAGTCGTGTCTCTACAGCTCCCCGTATTAGGTTTTGAATGGAGTAAGATTCAATGCGACCTTTGTTTACTGTAGGAAAACTCCCCGCTAGCGTAGAGGGCGACCATGGAAGTATGTCGCCTCATAGCTCATTTCAGGACATTGCCTATCGTGCGGAAACCAGTATTGCAGAAAGGGAGCTTCACGCCTTCTTTTAGTTTTCCTACAGGACTCTGATCTGGACTGCATATGCTGACATTAGTCGTGATTGTTATCTATTACGTGCGATAATGTGTTGCGCCTACCATATGGACCCTAATTACTATTGTGTTACACCGGAAAAATCCACAAGGCTAACCCCACATGTAGCCAGCAACAACCTGAGATCAACTCAATTACGTCGCCGCGGTTGGAATGTTCCTGACTGCGCGGACCTTGCGTATGCAAAGACCAGCAATGACGAATAAAGAGAAGTCGGGTGAGGACTGCAGACATAATGCATCGCTTTTTGAACACTTTAGGTGTCCCCTACAACTTTTCTTTGATATTTTGTTGTTATATTCAAAACTACAATGCCGAAATTGAGTAAGAAGGATCATTCAATCGCGACATTCTTGTTATTTAAGTTGCATTACAGGAAGAGTCTGTTTTTCATAACAGGAGGAAAATTTGAACCACAAGTTAGCAAGCGCAACAATTTGAACCGCAAGTTGCGCAAATCTTCATTCCACAAATATGCAGGCCCAAGGTGGGTTTTCAAAGGAAAATGGGATTCATGTGTTAGCGTATTTATTTATATAAAATAGAAAAAAAATTCTAGCTAAAGTCTCAATTTTTTAGGACCTCGCTCACGCAATATCAGCAACCGTTTTAGACCGTCACCACCGAGATTCTAACAAGGCCTTTGCATCACCTTCTCTCCCACAGCGAACGTCACGACAAGCGGATGAGCGATAAGGTGTCATCCACTGAATCTACGCGTACAGGCTTGGGTAAAGGGGCGAGATGACATCATGTGACTAGACTCAGATTCGCGCTCGCACCTTCATTTGCTGGTACTTTATCGCCATCCGCCTGTCGTGACGTAGGCTGCTGGGGTGCGCAGGCCTTGTCAAGATCTCGGTGGTGTCGGTTAGACTCACTTGCACTGAAATGATGTGGCGAATGCCACTGTCTGAATCTTGCAAGGCAAGGATAGACCCATTCTTTCTACCTTAATATCTTGCACGCTCCCCCATTGATGCATGCCGAATGTTATCTGCGAAACGACCATTTTCAACGTACTACCATCGCATATTTTCTCACAGCGCTGAAATCCACGCATCAATTTTCAGCAAAGTGAGTTGCTTAAGAACCTAGTATCTGTTCATGCACATTGTTTAATGCGAGCAGTAATCATTAAAGAGTGGTTGGTCCGGTCAGCTTGTCATTACAAGGACGCTTAGAACTACTACGGGGAGAACAATATACAACAGCCATGCTACATGGCCCCCCATACACCCCAGGAAAGTTATCGAGAATTGTCTATCATCGAATTCCATAGCTATTTGTAGCTTAAAACCATAATAAACCTGTGTTACAGATAGAAAAACTTACCTCTCATTGAACTGCTCCAGGCAAGGAAGCATTCATATTGTTTTTAACCCTCCATGCTGGTGCTTTCATTTCTTTTTGTCTCGAGACCTTCTGCTCAATTTACACTTTACGTCGGTGTGGTGAAGGGAGTCTACACTCTTTCCTGTTCATGTCATTTGCCGCATTCTACAATCGACTTTTTGAATGGGAATGACACGTGTTGTCATTATGACGTAGTCAATATGAGCAGTAACAGACGCTGAGACATCCTATGAGTGTAGTAATTCTGTATCTGCAGTACTCAGGTGTATCATAACCTAACCGAATTATCTTGTACTAATCTTGTCCTAGTGGCTTTAGCGTTCGTCTGCTTACCAAAGATATCAGGTTCGAATCCGGCCTAAGCGGCATGATTTTGAGGCAGGCGGAATGCGAAGAAAAAACAAACATGTATCTGTGCTGCGGAAGTTAGCACACGTTGAGGAAGCCGATTTGGTCTAATTTAATTCCGAGGCTTCCACTTGGGCAGCCACCACAGACCCCATCCCTAGCCAAAAAACCGCATGAGTCACAATAACCTCATACAGATTTCTCATACTAATCTCATACTAAACTCATACAAATCTCATACAATCTCATATTTTCCATACGTTGAATGATATTTGTATGAGATATGAGAAATCTTTATGAGGTTATTGGGACCCATAGCGTTTTTTCGCTAGGAATATGTTGCTTCAGGAACTTTAAGCGTCCTTTCCAATGCCAAAACTTGGTCCTTCGTAATTTAGGTTAAGCTTTGCCACAGCAACGTAATGCTTAATAGTAAAACCACAGTTTCAGAGCAACTTTACAAGATAAAGACTGTGCTTTCATGAGAATAAACGTTCGGAAACTATCCTAATGCTCTTCCGACACTCCCTCTGCGCCGCAAGGGAATAGTCAAAGCAGTGAATGAAATGATCAAAAGAGAAATAGGTGCATTAGTTGATTGTTCTGGGTTGTTTTGAACCACTATGAACTCATTGGTGGGAACGGTCGCCCCATAGCAGGAAGGACATGTATCTCGCCTGTATCGAAGTGAGTACGGCGCAGGATCAGGCGACAATGAAATAAACAAAATAAAAACTAACGACGCTCACTCTATGCAGTATAAAGTAAAAAACTCCGCGAGAGCGATGGCGCGGGCTCGTATTGCGTAGGTATTTCTCATACCTGATAATTATATATCCCGTAACTAGAAAAGCCGGCCTCGTCGTTGTGTCACAAAAAAAAAAGGGCAAGAAAATAATTCCCAGTGGCGGTATGAAGCCAGCGATATGACGTTCCAATCTCGTGAAACAAACCCACCTGCGTATAAGGGCACCGTCACGTAAGACGAAGCTAAATACATCGTCCGTGTATTAAACTTACCACTGGTACAAATTCATGGGGCGCCATTTTTCCAGACCTTCGTGTAGAAATTGTGCATTCCGATTTCTACATATGATTTCTCCTTGAATATAGTATATACCTGCTAATTGAGTTGGGAGCCAGCTCTCGCCAGTGATTGGAATCGACTGCATGTATACCTGATGTTTTAAGCCTTCAAACCGCGGATTCTGCGATTGCGGCCTCAAGGCGGCGTGTGAAGTCAATCTTGGGGAAATACGTAACCAGAGACAAAACTACTTTACCAGTAGGAGCAAAAACTTCATTGCGTGCTGAAAACATCACTCCGAAACATTTCACCCGCAGTGCAATAAGGCTTTCGCATTCGAATATATAAGCAGTCTCAAGTGTCTCAACCAAATTTCGCGACTTCGCATGCTCTCGTCCATGATTCTGCCCGCATAATTTGCGCATGCGCAAGAGCAGCACGTTTCCAAGAGGCGCCCTTTAAGCGTGCTTCCCAGGTTCACTCCGCCTCATACGCTTTGACTGCAACTTAATGCTGCGCGTTGAGTAAGCGGACGTTTTGTGCCGTCTTCGAATAGTGCGTTCCACCTGATGAGAAAATCATTTCTGTCTCAAGGCTTAGTGCGCGGATGTTAAAGAATGGGAAGGGAAATACTCATTCCTAACTTTAGAAGGGATTGGGAAAGAAAAGTAAAGACGTAGAGGAAAAAAGCAATGAGTGGGTGATGCTTAGCAGGCGCGGAGGTACAGCAGGGACTGGCGCTTCACACGGTGATTCAAGCACGGGATCAGGCATCCGCTTGCACATGTCCACCCGTCAGCCGCAGTGGCTAATACTTTAGGATGAAAAAATTACCGGTCACGCATAGTATACAACATCCATGAAACAGTACGAGGACGGTAACAGGTATACCTCACCAGGAGGTGCACGACACAGCTTAGCCCTCGGTGCCGTAGACTAGCGATCGTCGACATGTAAAAAACGGTATTATAAACATCCTATTGCGAGCACCAGAACCACTCACACAACTCAAAAATTCAATTAGTTGATTAAAAGAGTAAGTGGTGTTTTTTTTTTTTTTTTTTTTTTTTTTAGGGTCGCACACTGTAAAACAGCAACCACGGCTTGCAGCTCTACTCGGACCTAGTTATTTGTTGAGAATCTTGTTCGAAACACTAAATGTACTTCATTATAAGCAGTTTGGCTCCCCTGTCATCACAGAACAAACGTAAGAGGACAATAATAGGGAAGGTTATCATTCAAGCGAGGAGGGGTTGTCTTGAATTTCTGCTGCAAAAAGCTGACAGAAAATGCGGTGCTGCAGTTTAACGTAATCTATGAGATTTGAAGATACTACTTTTGTGACCCTAATGGAAAGCTATCCAGACCCAAAGATGGAGGTGGGGAGAAGTCCTTGGTTTTAGGGCAATAACATTTTTTTTTTTTTCGTTACGTATTACGAAGGCAGCTCTTCTGTTGAAAATATGCAAGCCAAACAATGATATCACAACGGAGTTGTGGTTGTATTCATGCCGAAAGTACGCCTCAGATTCTGTTCTTTTGCTTGACGCCAATTCGGATTGGCATTCTTCCTGAATCTTTTACGGGTAGTCTTCAAGGGAAAACATCAACGACATAGAACCCGATTGCGAAGGCAACCGCGAGGCCTTTAGAGAGTCCCCTGGGTCCATAAGCCCCTGATGGTGCTGATCACTCTCCCTTAACATGTTCTCGTTGTAAGGTCAGCCAATCTCCTCTCGTTGCGTTCTTTTTTTAACATTTTCCTTGTGCGCATAATTTTACACAGATGTTCCTTCCGTTAAACTTCCCAGCCGGCGTGACTTTGCTATACTTACTTCACAGTCGAGCGTTCTATGGCACACAATATTCTATTTCGATGACTAATTTGCTCTTCTCCCCTTTTCCTACCTCTACGTATGAGCTGTTTATGTCTGTTTTGTGGAGTTTTAAACGTTTTCTTGATCTTTTTTTATACATTTTTTTTATTTTTGTTCGGGTACTCCAATCTTATTCGGAGCCGGCTAGTTCGTAGATCTTGAAGACTTCTTTTTGTACCCTCATATTTGCAACACAGACATAGAGGATGCTTGCCATCTGTATTTGTTTCTTTTTCTTGCTATTTGCCTTGCCTCAAGTATGCGGCACTCCCACTTTCAATCCTAACCATAGAAATGACAACCTCACCCATCCCAAATGCAAGAACAACTTAAACTGGAGCCATTCACAACTGCCTTCTTGTGCACACCTAGTTCTCGTAACACCTCGCTCTCGTTTACATTACCAAAGCACTGAAAAAAAACTGGCAGCCTAAGCGTGCATCTGTGATTGTTTCTATGTTCTCCCACTTCTGAAAAATTGACCCTTAGATATTATTTTTCTTTTCGCATCGCTGCTCCGACTAGCGCTATTTTTCATCTCAGGCGTTGACCAGAGGGACGGCTTCGATTGCCAACTTTGCGGTCTTCGATACACTTTTATTTTTTTCCTAGTGCAAGGGCCTGTTGTGCTGCCCTACTTGGCTTCAAATGGTCCATTTGTTCCGGTCACCCTTCGAGATCCTTTCATTTCTTTTTGTCTTTTTTTTTTCGCGCAAACATCACGAACGAAAACAAAGAGCCAGGGCCAAAAGCAAGGCACTTTTGATGTTCCCCCGGCAGTTTGTTTTGATTCGCGCCCACGGAGCGACCTTGTCGGCCCTTTTTCTTCACTCAGCGCTTTTCTCCACGAAGGCTCAACACGCATCTAAGGTCAACGCCGTTTTTTTTTTTTTTTTCGACCCACCTATTTTTCTTCGAACAGGAACTATAGGCTGAGGCTGTTCACGAAGTGCTATAGTGATTGTTTTAGTTGTGTTGAAGAAACAGCCACCATCGAGTTTTCTCACGCATAACCTACTGATTTTCCTAGTTTGTTTTAGGAGATCTAGCTTTCCAAAGCGACTCAGGCTATGAGAGACGCCGTAGTGAAGGGTTTCAAAAATTTCAACCACCTGCGATTCTTCAACGTGCACCGACATCTCACAGCACACGGACGCCTTGCTTTTCGCCTCCATCGAAAAGCAGCCGCCACAGCCGGGATTCCATCCCACATCCTTAAGTACAGAAGTCCTGCGCCCGAACCACTTCGTCACCGCGGCGGGTTCCTGCGTTTTCTTGCCTTTTTGTGACTTCTGTTATTTTTTTTTTATTGCCATTTGGGCACTTTTCCTATGAACTGCGTTTAGTGATCTTGCTTGTTAGCACTTACGCACACCAATCATTTAACGAACAAAAGCGACGAAATGATTATTTGCATTTGTGCGCTACCTCCCGGAACCCGATACAAGAGGCATCATGATCATGAAGCCGGCAACCATCACTCTGGTGGCCCGTGCGTGCTCCTCAAAGTGCGTAATATAGTGTATCTCGGAGGCAAAATGCGTTTTTTTTTTATTTCTCGCCATCTACAGGAGCGCTCTTTAGTGCCTAATTTCCTGATATTTCGGCCTAGGAATGTGATTAGTCCCGGCGTCTGCACGTTTCTAACTAAGTCTAGGCTCAAAAACTGAAATTCGTGCCGTCTGTAGCACGTCCCACTAATTAAACTTTCATGCCTTCTCTGTGTTTGTGTATAGTTAGCAATGGCGATCGCTACAGTGCACCCTCATATGCTATATAATACATCTGAACCATGGTGCACACTCCCGAAAGCTCCGGCTATTTCTCGAGCCACAAGTTTCAGTTGAATTATGTCTTTCATGATGCAGATTGCACTTGGTGATAAATTCAACGCACAGGAGTCCTTGTTTACGACATATTACTAAGCTGGCGCCGATTGCCATGAAGAAATCTACTCATAGAGCTGCTGTTTGACAATGTCACGTGAAGGCTGTGTTCCCATTGTATGGAAACGCCGAATTATTCCTACCCTTGTTGCATTTAAACAGCCCCACAGAATGCGAAAAGCGCGCAGTTTGTCTTGAATTCATAAAGTCTGCAATCAGGACCACCTCAGGTGTTACAGACTATTGTACTTCCTGTGGTATGTGTTAATTTCCAGGCAGTCATTTCTGCACTAATTTACGCTTCCTTTACACCTCCTCGCGCCCACGTGAATGGGAGAACGTGCAAATATTTTGATCAGCCCTCAATGCAGAAAGCTTTTGACAAGTGAGGCATGTCCTTCCTGCTAACAGCAGTATGACAGAGTAGCTCCAACCCATTCTGAAAAATATCACCAAGGGTCACGAACAGCCACGCCGCATCCATCAAAGTCTGAACTGTCCAAGTGTTTTTTATATATTTTCCAGAAGACGCTCACTCAACTCTGAACGCTTTGAGTAGCGCTGCGTGTGACGCTTACGCTTTGCCTAACTTTGGCGCGTCAAATTTGCTCGCAGCTTTCCTCATTTCCAAGTTTTCTCGAGTGCTTGGTAGATACGTGCGAACATACTCAGATAGCTCCGCGTTTTGCAGTCATTTGCTCATGATTTGGCGGTAGGACATTCCATAAACGACAAACAATGCCTATACGACGGACGGAAACAGAGCGTACTCCGCCCCCGTGCTACCAAGTCTCAATCGTTTTAGGAAAGTTATAATAGATGTCAAAGCCTCATACCCTTTTCTACAAAGAATGTACTCCGCTTCACGCGCTTTCCGCTCATTGTGCCATTCATGACTCTAGCGATGCAGCCTTACAGCTAAAGCTTTGGCAGGCATGACCAATATAGGGCTTTTCCACGGATCTTTAACTTCCTTTTTTAACGAAAAAGAAAGGAGACTAAAGAAATTTTCTATCACTCCCAAAGTCGTTCACTGAAAAAGACGGTCTTCAACGACAGCAGCCTTCAAAGTGGACTTTGAAGCTCTGACCCTTTATCGTTTTTCAAGGCCATAAAAGTGTTCCTTCACACTCATTCTCTAGAAGGGTTTTATACTTCTTTTTGTTTTTGTTAGCTCAGGCCGCACAATTCCGAGGTCGTCCATTGGAGCTGCTCGAACCGGCCGAGCACAAAGAGCCCAAACAGGGCAGCTAGAGTTGATACGGGTGATTGAAAGAAAAAATTTCTTCTATGTTCGCATGCGCCAAGTCCTGTTTTTATAAGTACAACTCTCATATTTCCATTATCTCCCTAGTCGCTACTGCTTTCCTCATTATTTCCTATCTCATGGATGCTTGCTCGGCATCATATCGCCTTACACAGAGTCCTTACAAGTTATTTCTGCAGGAAAAGAGGAAAACGTTCAGCAGGGAGGAGAAAGGAGAAGGGGGGGGGGGGGGGGGGGTTATTTCGCCGTGGGCATTGATAGCTTCGCGCTCCTATCTTCCACAAAGAAATGAAAGGACGAAGTAGGAGAGAACATTTTTAGCAGCAAAATTTTGAGTAGCCGGAGAAGTTTCAATGTCGTAGCGTGTCCAACACTCTAAGGTCGATACAGACTGCCTTTTAGCCCTTGCAACCTTACATTCTAGTAGACTAAAATAGGGTTAAAGATAAAACTTTCAAGGTTTTCTACAACTTATTTCAATTCCTTCTCTCATGAACTATAATCCTATTAAAAGACAGCTACCCAAATTTTCACATTTTTATAAACATCACGAATCGACAACACACAAAAAATTCAACTCGCACTAATAAATTAATATGCAATTTTATTCTACTTCTGATGTGGCTCTCTGCCCTTTTCAGCATATCAAGAGTAGTTTTTCTAACTACCTTACGTATATAGTCATTGCACAAGCGATTGAGCTTATTTTCAGGTTTCAGAAACATTGTTGCGTCCAAAAAGAACGCGACAAAACGCACATATGCCTCTGGGCCACTTTGGCGCCTGTGCAAAGCACGGAGACGTCCATCTCAATGACAGTTTTCTGCGTTAGTTTCACATGGCTGTAACCAAACTGATCCACGAGGCTTGTCGCAAAATGATCCAAAGATAATCTTTAGCCAGTCGAGCTCCAGCGTATTATATTTGCAGTAGCCCAAACAGACACCAAACGCCCGTATATATTTGCGCCGGCATTACTGATGAAATCAATGTTGAAACACTAGTTACCGGATTTTGACAGCCACGTTGACTAATGACATCCTGGCCTAGTCATTGGCTAATGTGCATCGTAATCATACAAGTCGAAGGCAGAGAGTGTGAGCACTGTTCCATTATGATCGACGCTAATGAGCAATTACTTCCTTAATGAAGCCTCAAGTACACCTTTGGGTGTACCGGAGATATTAGAATATTAGATATGTAAGATATTACACTGGCCAGAGCACTACAATTGACACTTTGTAAACTTAGCCTACATGACCTTTGAGCGACCCATGGCGTCAATCCGAGAATTCATTCTGTAACTTCGTATTCGCATGTGATTAGCACCAGGTGCCATGTGGTGCTTTACATTTGCCATGAAAAGATATATTCAAAAACATGAATACGATTACGCCCAATCCGTATGTATCACTCGCCTCCGCAATCCAAATTAAATATTTCATCACTGAGGTCGACTATATAGGTGATCACAAATAATACCACTCTTCTACCAATTCGACTCAACCCATGCTGACGTTCAAAAAAACAGGTAATGAGCTCGCCCCGCCACGCCCCATGTGTAAGTGTCACTTGGGCGCGTTCAGTGACAGGGCGCTCTTAATAGGCTGAACTGACATCAATGAGTAAGGACTGCTAATATACGCGCGGTGAGGTATATATATGGCCCACATTTTGTTAGTGGTTGCGAAGGCTAATTATAAGAAACTATTTTGACTTAGAGGCCACACGAAGGTCTTTAAATTTTAGTTAGAATACTGGCAAAGACCCCCCGCTCTATCGATCGGTCGCGTTGCAATAGGAGCATAGATACCTTTTCAGTGTCTTTTAAGATAAAACAGCTGACGTCAATGAAAACTCTACACCTTCTAATGTAACTACACCACCATTCGCTGCACCACCTCAAACTGGCTTCGTAGTCATGCGTACTTTTTATTTGATGGATTGAAGCCCGAGAGTGACACTCCACAAAATGATAGCAAGGTGCTCTGACAAGCGGACTGATATTGCATGCTGATATGCAAAGCTGTTCCGTTCCGCTTCTTAATTAACGCACACGCCAGGGATGAAAATGAAGCCGAGAATCAATACTGGAGACCCTCTTCAAATGATTATATTTAATGGCCAAAAATGATGAACATTGACAAGAATTAATGAGCAATTATTAAGCAATAACACCCTTCCACCACACACATATACAATAATCGTGCGCTAGAGAAACCGGCAGGATCTCTGGCCGCCATCGCCGCAAGTGCCCTTCCACCGGAGGTTGTCTTCGGGGAGGTGCTTAGCTGCCCACGCGGCCACTTAGGCTAACAATGGCGCCTGTCTAAGATGGCGGCAATGATTACCCATAAGAACGAGGGCGCCTTTTTGAGTCTTATTCTTGTCTTATCCGCGGAAGTGACAAAGAGCGCCCGATGAAGCAGTTGGGGCATCACTCTGCCATAGTCCTCAGAGCGTGAGAACCAGAAGTTTCCCTTTTTGCCGACTCAGAGCCCCCAACGACCTTCATTATGGTGGCTTTGTTGCCCATATGCTCCTTTCACGTTGTTGACAGAAAACAAGCATAGATGGCGCACGGTAGCGCATCAGTGTAAATAATTTTGTTTAATAAACTCACGGGTAAAATTTTTGTGGCTTCACAGCGAAGTTTAGTCAGGAAAAGGAAGATTAGGGGCTTTTCCTCCCGACGACACTCGGAGAATGGGATACCTCATTCAGCTCCCCCCTTCACCCCACTGCACCCCTACTCCGAACATTCTACACCATGGCACGGCGATAAAGTCAGTGTGTCTTTGAATTTTCTGACTACATTCCGCTTCAGAGCCTACGAAAACTTGTCCTTGAGTGCAACAAAGCGAGTGTGTATGAGGCGGAGGAGTGAAGTACGCAAGTGGGAAGAGAGTGTTCTATAAGAGAGGGTTTCATACCCTTATTAGAAAGAGGGAGTGTGCTGCCGTATTCATTTTTGATGTCGTATGTATTGCTAGTGGGGTGCTGGGTCCGAGGCTAATCCCAACACACGAAGCAGTCCCCACGTAGCAGAAAATGTTCTGATTGGAGAAATAACACGTAGGATCAGCCACTGAAAATGGCCGTCTTTATTTCTTAGTTATTCAAGCGAGTAAAAAGTAGACGAAACGAAGGACTCCAGTCCAGTCCGAGCTGGGGCTCCAAGCTTAGTCATGTAATGCAGTTCTACTCATGCTCTAACCAGTTAAATCGCTGAGTTGCAAAAGTACCGCAATTGTTTTTTTTTTTTCTAAATTCATTACTGCTTGTTCCATTTTACTACCTGTGTATATAAGTATGCTGTAAATATGTGCTCTCCTCTCATCCCTCCTGGTCTGCTTCCAAGCCGAACTGCACAACTGCAATGGTATAGGAACCTTCCGCCAAAGAAAGCGATATCTCGATTCTTCTACAATCTAAACAAAAATAAGCATATAAAGGAGTAAAAAATAAGTAGTATTTCTTCTAGCACACTCCATTGTAGGGGCACGATATTCTCTTCAAGCTCTGAGGTAGATTTTTATAACTAAATACGAAATGCATCACTCTGGCTACAGGAGCATGTTCCCTACCTAAACAGTATTTATCTCACGTAGTTAACAATAAAAGAAGGCTTTTAACCGCTTCACCACACGTTTTGATCTTATTAAAAAGAAAACATAGAAACCACATCTAAAATGTTCTTAATTGCTAGACGTTTGCATATTTTAAATGTGAGAATTGGCTTCGATATTTTTAGCGATCGAAATCTGCCTCATGGCTCTACAGCATGCCCTGACTTTAATAGGCAGTGCGCTAGACGACCAACTACTTCCTTTTTACCCCACATAGGCTTGTTCTTGTTTACAGTGTACCATTATGAATCTACCTCGTACCAGCGGTACTTCCAGTGACTTCTAACTCTTCCTAAGGATCAGTACGGTCAATCTATATTTGCCTTTTTCTTCGTCATCGGATTATTCTAGATATTATAGCACCTTGAACTAGTTCAGGATATCTCGCTACTTGAACCTCGCAAAGTTCATGTCCTAATATCTTTTCTAGCAAAGCTATGGTATAATTATTTTGGCAATATGCAGGTGCGGCTATAATATTACGAAACACACTTATCGTGCTTGAAATTTTCTCACGCCTTCTGTAGACAAGATAAGATGGTTACTCGGATTCGTACACGAACGCACCAGTGGCATGTGCCTGCGTATGTGTATGGTACTTGATAATATTCGCTTGGTTACGTTTGACAAAATGTTTTTATCGCAGAGGCGTGCTCCGTATTATTATGGCTGGGACTGTACCCTGATCCAACCAAGTAATCAGCAACGTCAGCCCTTCAGGATCCCAACTAGTTAGGAACTTAGTTTATCCCCATCTTGTCACAGCTGTCAGATAGCATGATTTAATTTAATTTAAATTCTTTACATTTAAATTCATTATTTCTCTAAGTGATAGATTGTAGTGCTGACGCTGTAGAGTTTTCAGTACAATGCAAGGCTATATGGTGAAATAAATGTTACAGATGATTTGCGTAAGCTGGTAATTGCTTATCACAAGAACCAGGGTTGGATAATTTATCAAAGCACTTAGCTCCGCGCTCTATAAATTTTTTGATAATAAACTGTGGTACCTAATTCAACTTTATATCCTTCAACAAAATAACCTGTTTGGTTGCAATTCAAGAAGAGACCGCTCAACACTTCGGATGAAGAGAGAAAAAGCTAATAAAAATAAAGCACAGAAATAAGTGAAACGATATGAATGGGAGACTGGATAATGTGTGGTGAAAGCAACTAGATAACAGAGCCCGCAACTACTTATCCTTTCCATGTGGGTGGTTAAGAAACAAGGAAATAGACAACAGAAGCATGGATAACCGCGCTGGTGGTTAAACCGACGATCTTTCGTCAGCGTGCTAACCCAACGCAACCGCGAGACCGGTTTGCAGACTCTCGTCGAATCGAGAAGTGTCGCCGTCACGGTTGTCGAGGCCGTCGGGCTCCCTTCGAGTGCGAAGAGAAGCGTGAAAGAAAACTCATTCCAGTTCCTTTCACTGTACGCAAGCTTTCCCCTCCCTGGTCTCTTCCTTCTATTCCTTTTCATTATATTTTTACGATTCGTCCATAAGAAACAGCAATAAAGGCGAAGTGCTGTGCGAAAAGACGTGTATCTGTCGGCAGCCGAAACCCCTACAAACGCACAAAAGAAAGGGCTATAGAGCACTCGTGGCTTCGAAGGTAATGGAATGAAAAAAGTCGTTGCCTCTTATTGTTGGTGCCTGTGCGTTCGACTGCGCAGGGTAGAAATCGGAAAGATGGCCGCGTAAACCTCAGATAAAGTAAACAAAGAAGGGCGGAAAAAGGACGTTGGACTGTTTTGAAGAAGGCAACGAAATAAAAACGCCGAAAATGCTTCAGCGGCGCTTTCACGACCGAGCGGAGGCTCGCGCCTGCCGTTGTTTCCGTATTCTATACTCGCACGTGCCGGTTCGTTCTTCGGAATCATTTACGACGTCTCCCGTCTAGATTAATGAAAACAATCCCCAGAAAGCAGTGAGTCATGGCGACGGAAAATTAATATCAAGCGGCGTACAACTATTCCAGTGAGCCGCAGTCGAGTGACGTTTATACGAAGTCAGTAAAATGGGAGGGATTGTGGGACGTACGGGGTTTCATGGAAAGTATAGCTCGACGCCAAGGGGGCGCCAACACCCCTGTGACCATTCAGGAGATCAAACAATGCAAGGGCTTAGCTGGAGTGATTTTATTGTAAAGAGATTGTGGGAGATACGAAAGAGCTTTTTGCCCCGGCTTTGCAGCAGTTTATTAGCTGTATTAGTTGCGGAGTTGGCTCCTTGTTATTCAGTGTTCCCAACTTTCGTTATTAGTCAGTAAAACAAATATACTACACTAAGAAGAAAGATATTACTTCTATTTATTTGGATAGTAGGGGCGAATGAATGTTACAAACTTAAAAGAGGGCATTTTCCTTACTGCTCAAAGCAGCCATTATCCAAAGGGAACTAACAATACTAAATACAAACTGCACGGGTCATGATGCTTTCCATAAAATTAGCGCTGTCTGCAATGTCTAGCCGCTTACATAATACGGCTCGCTGAGTTAGTTTCACTGCGACAAAAGCAAAAAAGACGTCCGAAAAAAGAAAGAGTACAACGCGTTATCATGCACTCCACACCAGAGTGGAGGCGGGTGACCCAGTGGCCAGCCCGGCAATCCTCTGCAGCGAACGGAAGCGGCTCGCCAGCCGCCACTCTCTTCATGGTCGCGGCCCGACACGACAAAAGAAGAAAAATGGCCGACGAAGTCAGGCGAACGAGAGCAGAGCCGCCTACTGTTAGCACAGCGGCGTGAGAACCCGGTGCAATATATCTCCGCGACGCGGCGCTGCGGTAGCTCTACGCTAGTGATTGGGCGCTGCGTTCCTCTCTTTCCCTCACCCATTTTGTTTCTTTTTACTTTCTATTCTCTTACCAACTAGCGCAAGCGGGCGCGTTGTACTGGGCCACACAGCCGCGACGGCGTTATGTTTGATAGGAGAGCAGCTCAGGCGAGGAATGGCAACTTGCGCGTCGAGACGGGAATGCAATGTCAGCGTTCACTGTATTCATTCGGAATGTTTGGCAGAAACCTTCGGTGCGCAAACTTTTCCCTCTTTACGGTCCTAATGTCCGGCATTCTCGGTCTGAAGTTCAGCACGTTTGTTCATATGTTCGGTATGCTCGGACCCAACGTTCGCTGAAATCGGTCAAAATGTCGGACATACTTGGTCTAACGTCCGGTGCGTTTGGTTACAGAGCTCAGTACATCTCGTTATAGTTTCAGCGCTTTGGGCCAAAATGTTCGATGAATACGGTATCAGGACGACAGGAGATGCTTTCGGGTCATTTATTTATACATTTTTCAAATGACTTGAACCTTTCTGTGGCCCTATTATGATCCCCCCCCCCCCCCCCCCCCCCCCCCGAAGTGGCTCTGGCTGATACCCAAAGGAACACGGCATAAGTTCAAATAGCTCCTCTGGCCACGCTCATGGCAGACCTTAAGGATTCAGGTTTACAGTGCTTATCTACTTCTAAACCATACCTTTGTACTAAGATAAATAGATGTTATAGAGAAGGTAAAAGAGAGCACGGTTTATTAAGGACCCATTTACGCAGCTGTAAACACAACAGCTATGATGCAATAGTTACTACTTAACTGCAAAATCGGCGTATCATTATTTCGCAGGAAAAGCGATATCGCACGCATGCGTTGGTAGGCGAAATTTAGTTTTGGTTGTTTTTTAGGGTTTAACTTCCCAAAGCGAGTAAGGTCCTGATGGATGCCGAAGTGGAGGGCTCCATGCTCTGAAGACTTTGACTATCTGAGGTTCTTAAAGTACGCTGACATGGCACACTACACGGATGCGTTGCTTGCAGCCTCCATCGCTGCCGCCGGGACCAAATCCGCTTTGTGCTGTTCAGCTGTCAAGCGCCCTAAACACTGAGCCTCCACGGTAGGGAGAAAAGTTAGGAGTGACCTATATGTCCATGTGTTCGTGGTTCTGAGCATAAATTTGACTGATATGTGGTCGGATGGCCTCATGTTAGAATCCCCCTACTTACGATGAGAAAACCGTGTGACCTCCACTCCGATCTGAGGATGGGCTCCTTTCTAGTGGGCGACGAAGCGAGAAGTGAAGACAAGTACCAAGCAGCGCAGCGGCGTCCACTGAGGGACGTTCCAGTCTCCGCCAACTCTGGCTTATACCCTTCACACTGTATGTGCTTCCACTTTCTCTTCCTTGTTCTCTCTTGCGAACGCTTTTCTATATCATACAGTCCTTCGCTCTAAATCCCCGCTGCAGCACTGATAAGCTTCACAGCTGTGCTGAAGGGGACCAGCTTTTTTGAAACGAGGGGAACCAGACGCGATGGAAACAACGGATTCCTCTTAGAAGCGAATCTTGAAAACTTAATAGAAACATTCCAATTTCTTCTAGAGTGCCCGTCCTGTGCGAGCTCTCCTCTAAGCTGCTCTCGTTCCCGCGATGTACAACAAACCGGCTGAGAACCAGTACCCTGTTTACCAGAACGTAAGCCTAACTCGCTTTTAATAAGGAGCGGTGAAGAGTTCTGTGTACCTTTAAATTTGCTCTCGAGTTGGTGTATTAATGAGCACGCTTCTTTCCCTTCTCCCTAAAAACACTTCATGCATGATGAACGGTATAAAGGTCACAACTTATTTTTACATTGTTTAAAGAAGCACGATTACCTATACAACTTTACTGTTTGCCCTTCCACTGAAAAACTAACTTTATTTCATAAGTGGTGACAGAACCGGTGACTCCATGTAGCAACTTATAAAAGCAGTCTCTCTGCCTGCAGCAACAGTGACACTGGAAATCTTATTCGCATTTTCTTTTCACTGACCCGTGGTTATGCGTATTCAGGAAATTATACATGCATAGATGTGTGGGCTCAATTACCTTTACATAAATAGGGGCTTCAAGATAGGACTCTACGGAAAACTGCATTATACTCTTTTGTTTTACCTTTATTGAACATGTCCCTTATCACACGCCTCTATTTTTCTTTTTGTAAGACCCCAAGCCGGTTCTATAACAGCAACCATTCTTAATATAACATGTTTATAAGATTAAGAATAATCATAATGTTCCCCTTTCAGCTCTTCTATTCTTTGCATGCACAATTCAGAGACATATACTCAAACTGTATTTGTTGCCCCATCTCGAAGATAATGGCACTCGAAGCCGCATAGTTTACCCCACTTTACTCACCGGATTATATAAGAGGCCAGCTCGGTAGCTGCAGCCCAGGGCAAAAGAAGTTGTCTTGGTCTAGTTGATTAGTGTATATTAAATCTTAACTACTCAAAGGCGCATATAACAGGACGAACAAGAAGTCGTCTTCTTTGTGTTCACTCTCGCATTTATGCTTTTGAATAGTTAAGAATCCCGGGCATATAGCGAGAACAGTTCAACCTGCAAAAAAAAAAAAAAAAAAAAAACGCCTGTGGAAATTGAGCCGTGCTTTCGACATGTGAGCTAAAGGAGTTATTAAAATAACGGCTAACGACACTACCTTAATAGCATTTGGCAGAGCTTCGGCACGGAGGCACAAATTCACGACGTTTACATCTTCCGAACCCACAGGAGAAGCAATGGATGCTGTTAGTGGCCATGGAAACGTGTTGCCATGGTAACCGCCTGAAACCAACATGTGCCGTAATCAGCAAGTAAAAAGAACGTTGAATGTTCTCTCAACAAGTGCAGCTTAAATAAAAGACCTTTAACTTCTCCCCCGAGTAATGAAATGTTCCGCCCAGTGTTCGAAGAGTGTTCGGACACCTGCTTTTCAGCAGGTGTCCGAAGAATGCTGCAGTGGCGAGCCGGAATAGAAATGTCGTGAAAGCTCCCGCAGTGCAATCGCGGGAGCTTGCAAAGAGCCTCATTGTAGCAGAAAGCGCGCGGTCGACGTGTGAAGCGGTGACAAAGGGACACTAAAATGGCGGCATAGTTAGAAGCGTTTTTGTCCAACCAGCATACTGCAAAGGACAATTGCACTTGCCAATTTGTAAAAGCCAATTTACACTTGCAAATTACAGATGCTGTTCCGCCGTTGGGGTAAAAAAGGGGGAGTCGCAATTCGCCTCACTGTTCTCGTATAGGACAATCGCTCGGTGCTCAATTTTCGATCTTCGCCTCTTTGTATCGCCATCGGACTACCAATCTGCGGCACTGCGTCAGTGAATCGAATCTTGTTCCACATCCAGCTTCCCCTTACAGGTAACGGTCGAGACCGACAACTCTCCTTCCGAAAGAGACCAATTCTGGAAAGTAGCTCGCGGATGGCCTGTGCACGTGTTACCATCGTGTAAAGTACAACCACACTCTGGTCGCAAGCGAGGACCAGCCGTGCGGCCTTATAGAATTAGGCCTGGTAAAGACTAATTAGGTCTGTGTTATTGATAAGGAAATGAAGTCAGAATGTGTCTGAAAAAAAAGACGTAATTGCGTCGTCCTAAGACTATCTGTTCGCGTTTGGATTAGCGAAGCCTAATAGGCTTAGATAGGCGTAATATTTCCTCACGGCCACATTGAGGAATTATTTTGCTGTCAGAACAGATATCTCCCCTAGGCCGACTTATGTCTGATGAGGTTTTATTAGGCTCCGCTAAGCTCAATAGGCCTACTGGCACAAAAGCACGCCTTCCTTTCGCACATAAAGCTTGAGATTACCGGAGATTAACCTTAATCATTTTTTTTTTTGCTCCTCATGCCATTATGAACGGAAAGGAAACAGATTTGAGCAGCTTCATGAAGGGCTGTTCTATAACGCTTAAGCAACCATGGCTTAAACACATACTCGCAGTTTCCGCTCCTGTGTGAGATGCCCATGACGCCGCAAATGCACTTATATTTGGTAAACTATAGCTCACTGAACCCGTACTACAAACCGGTGCTCTCAGCGTTGTTTGTTCGCGAAATGCATCAGCGTCTAATCTCTGTGGAAAAAAATCAAAAACATTTTCTATTTCATCCTCAGGATACCCTGTCTACGAATTCCCTCTGCAACGGCAACACAGCAAAAGAAAAATGGAAGTTTTCAAAAATATGGGGGCAAACAAATGCATTGCATGAATGTAGAAATATATATAATCACCGAGCTTTCTTCTTGAGCCTTTAACTTCCTATGCCTCTTAGCCTATGCTTCTTTACTGTCAATGTTTCTTCATTCTTACATATTTCCATTTTTTGTGAGTGCAGACTCATGTTCCCAAGCCTCCTTGTCTTCCTCGATTCGCCATCTGTTTCAACAGAGCTGTATTCATTCTTATATATTACATTTTTCAGTGCATTTTTCTGCACATCATCTGTTGGTATGTTATAACGCGATAGTCTAAAAATCCCATTGCATACAAAATCGATCCGGCGTCGTCATTGTTGTCGGTGTCGCCGTTGTGAGCGAACTATTTTTAGAGTAGCTCTAGCATAATCTAGCTGGCCAAAGCTGACTGAAAACTGAATCTTCGATTGTTTCTGCGACTTAACGGGACCACATGATTTCAGAACGTTGAGGGAATCCGACAAGTTCGATTGCTCCTTTGAGGAGCGAAAGAAGAATAAGAATCATTATCGCAGTCCTGTATTTGATGGCGCGTCGGGCACGTTACTCTAAGGACACGCAGTCACCTTGATACGGCATCCTTAAAGCGGGTCTTTATATGTCGCAGGGCAGCCCACGCCATCGCGTCCTGCCTTTACAGACGGAGCTTTAATGTCCCCCATAACTTTTTTAGGCTCTCTCACTACCGTTCTTTACCTCTTTCATGCTTCCGTCTGTCGTTCCTTTCTATCTATATCTCCTCTTGCTTTCTGCCGTTCAGCACTTACTTTATCTTACTTATCTTAAAGCACTTACTTTAAGTACAAACTTTATCTTTTGCTCAGTTCTTTCTGCGCGTCGTTTTCCTCAACACTACAGACCTTCCATTGCTCTTTCCTTTCACATTTCTCGTTTTTCATCCGCCGTCTCGTCATTCTCTTTCGTCTCCTCTCCTGTCCCTTCTTGCTCCCGCCACTCGACGCTCCGCCTTCGGCGTGCAAACACTGCTCTCTCTGAGGGTAGTGGCTTCCCCGAACCCTTCCCGCGTGAGGACAGCGCAAACAAGCCGCACCATCAAGCCGGGGTCTTTTTTATGCCTTTACCTATTCTTTTACGTCTGCTGCCTTTTTTATCCCTGCGACAACGTTCTGCGGGCTGCAAGCGATACCCCACAGAGCTGACGCTTCGTCGCCGCAACTTGCCAGCATCGGATCCAACGTTCCCTGTCCACACAGGTTACCTGCTCATTAGGGTTACGGTGAACCCATTTTGCCTAGAGCACGCAGAGCGTTGTGAGCACTGGCACTTTATGGCTGTTCCTTTTTTCTCCTCTTTTAGGGTTAGAACGTAGGGAGCAAGGCCGTTTATGAAAACGCTGCGCCTGGGCAAAGGAAAAGTCTCTTGGCGTAAATAATGCTTTAGCTTGTTTCGTGTTGTGTCGCAAATTGGCTTCACTTTCGCGTGACACTGTTCGCGTTTTGCTTGCAAGAGGGAGGCTCGACGTACGTGATATCCCGGTTGCCTGTGCCTGGAAGAAAGGTGCATTGGACGACATCTTCAAAATGAAAGCAAAATGCTTTGTCGTGGGTTGACCTTGGCAAAAAGAAGTCTTCATGCCTTTATCTTGACTTTTGTTTTTTCTGTTTCTTGTCGTTTAGTCATCTAGTGCGACTTTTCGTTCTTTTTGTCTTTTGCGACCTTTAGGCGTTGATGAGGTTTGTTTGTTTGTTTTTTTTCTTTGTTTTTTTCGGAGTGCATTCACTTTCTTGCGCTGTTTGCTGCTTTTGATTTTGTTTCTCAGCGCATCTTAACGAGGTAGGGTTAATGATCTCGTTCTCCAGAAAATTCAGCGTTGGCGTCGCCGCCTTTTAGAGCGAAAGAACCAGGTTAAGTGGAGAAATATGGGAGAGGCCTTCGCCCTGCAGTGGGTATATTCAGGCTGATGATGATGATGAGGGCGAAAAATAACGGGCAGCTGGTAGCTGGCAGGTGACATAGCTGTTGGTAGCTTCTTGCAGCTGGTAGCTCCGACAGTTGCTAGCTGGCAGGTGACATAGCAGAGGAGTTATTTGTCGATGGATGGTATGACGTAACAAGACCATATATTATCGCAAAGTTGAAAAGAGCTGCCAGGTGGTGAGGAGGGGATGCCAATTATCCTTCCAGTGCTGTTGGATGATACGTCAAGAACGCTGCTCCAAGGACACGCAGGGTACGACTTGGTTAAAGCGGGGTTATATATCTGTGTCAAGTAGTCGCTTGCACCCGCTAGCTGTAAATATGGCAAGTTTGCTGTGTTTGCAGACGAGAATCTGTAAAGCATGGAGCGCAGATTACGGAATCGGTACTGTTATGACCGTGCATCGTCCGCACTTGCGCGCTCTATTGTTCGCCTGTGGGCATGGATAAGTGCTGTGGATATGTACTGTTGGTACAATGGCGCTGAGTGAGCCTGTTTCCATGAATCCTTTTGTGTAAGCCTGTTTTGCTTTGTTGATACCCTGCAAATGCCAAATTGGCCCTGTCAAGGGAACGTCTAGAAAAATACTAAGAAATGTCCCCCTGCGGGAAATAGCCGGAAGTGCTTTCGTTCAATTGTTCACCCTTCCCGCCGAGAAGCGCTATCGTCCAGTGAGGAATGTCTACTGTCCAAAGGAGACGACAGAGTGACACGTCCGCTGACGTACAGGACAAGAAAGGAGCAAGGTGATTGCGGCCATTAGAGGATTTCCCGGGAATGCAGGAAAGATTTGCAATTGTTGGAAAGGGACAATGCTGGGAGCTGTATGCGGCGCGCACGTGCACTTGGGTTTCTGAGAAGGAAATCCACTTACCGGAACCAGCATATCGAATCTTTGCTGAAGAATAGAAATGTACCTCCTCGCCGTTCCCAAGCTCTTCCCGCCAAAAAGTGACCACGCCCAACGAAACAATGCCGGACCAGTCAGTGCATCAGACCATCAGTGCAGTGATGTGTTCGATTGGATGCCGATATCTGAGGGGCGTGCCCTGGAACTGGTTGGTCAGCATCTTCAGAGAGGGGCTGGACATAGGGGGTTTTAAGGACGTTGCAGAGCACGAAATGAGGCTCTGAGCCCTGGGTAAACGGCTCATCCAGAAGCTTATCGCTATGAACTCTTAACGCTTGCCATTTTGCTGATGTACCCTTCTTTTTCATGTAAATAATCATGTAAATAAGTTTTCTCAAAGTGCCATTAAACCTGCTTGTATATATTTTACCAACTTCGAAGATTCAATCCTTCATCAACCCCGAGTCTCTGCACGCTACCAAGTGAAGGCCGGGTTAAATTAGTCCCAGCGTCACGACAACTGGTGGTCAGCGTTGGGATCTGAATCTACAAGCCACAACATCTGGTGATTGGAGGATCGGAGGTGGCATCTGAAGCTACAAGCCACAACATCTGGTGATCGGACGTGGCATCTCAAGCAACAAGCAGGAGCAACAATCGGCCAACAAGAGAACAGCTCGGAACATCGATCGCATGTGTGCGTGAGTGCTTGGCTTTTCTTCTGATGTGGACCAGGTTCTAGAACAGGGTTAGATTTTAGAACTGGTAAAAAGTGTTGAAACGCCTTTAGGTTTGGTAGTTTGCACAGTTGTTTTGGAAGTAGCCGACACTCGGAGCGATCATGGACCTACAAAAGCTGCAGAAACCGGAACTGTTGCAATTGTGTGAGGAATTGGGAATTGATACAAGTGGTTTGGCACGAAAACCCTTGATTATAAAGGCAATCACTGATTTGGGAACCGATGATGAGGAGCTCAGTGAAGCATGGAACCTCATCGGACAAAAAAAAGGAGGAGCAGCTCAGACAGCAGAAAGAGCGGGAAAAAGAGGAAAAGAGGCGTGAGTGTGAACTTGAGAGGGAAAAAGAGGAAAAGGAGCGTGAATTTGAGAGGGAAAAAGAGGAAAAGAAAAAAAGCGTGAAATTGAAAGAGAAGCAAAAAGGCTGGAGCTAGAAATTGAGCTCTGGAAATTAGAACTAGAGTTGAGCAAGAGGTCGGGCAATTGTCCCCAGCTAGCGGTACCTCTTCTCAAGAAGGAGGCAGATTTCAAGATGTCAAACTACATGCAGCCATATGTGATATCAGGGGATATCAGTCTGTATCTTGCTAACTTTGAGCGAACCTGCGAAAAACTGTCCTTCCAGCGAGACACTTGGTCTCAGAGATTATTGATGGTTCTGCCCTGCGAGGCAGCGGAGGTTGTCGCGCGGCTAAGCAAGGAGGACGCGGACAACTACGAGAAGGTCAAAGCTTGCCTTCTGAGAAAGTATAGGCTTAGGGCCGAGGCGTTCAGACAACGTTTTCGGAACGCTACTAAGTCCAGGGACGAGAGTTACCCTGAATTCCTGTACAATTTAAGAGTCAATTTGGGCGAGTGGCTAAAGAGCACAGATTCCTTCAGTGATAGGGACGCTGTAGTCGAGCGAATTCTTTTGGAGCAGTTTTATGACTGCCTCCCAGAAAAAGAAAGAAATTGGTTACAGGACCGAGGCGACATTAAGTCGGCAACTGAAGCTGCCGAACTCATTGAGGAGTATGCTTCGCGCCGACAATTCAACAACCCAGCAGTGGATAGGACCCGCAATCCCAAGTTCAGTGTGAATAACCGTCAGAAAAGGCACTTTACAAGATTTGCAAACGAAGAAAGGAAAGTTTCTTCAGGCAAACGCCCTAGAAAGGACGGCAGTGAGAAAAGTGGGGAAGTGACCAACGCGCAGAACACAAAGAATAAGCTTGAGGCTAGGAAGCCGCTCACATGCTTTAGGTGTAATGAGCAGGGTCACATTGCCGTCAACTGCCGGAAAGAAAAGATTGCTTTCTCATATGTCAGTGACTGCGATGAAAATATGCAGCTTTTGGAACCCTACCTGCATGACCTAGTAGTCAAGAGGAAGCCTTGCAAGGTACTGTGCGATTCGGCCGCAACGATGGATGTTTTCCATCCGGCGTATGTGTCGCCTTCCGACTATACAGGACAGTGTGCATGGATCCGCCATGTAGTGGAGGAACAGAGTGTGTGCTTGCCAATCGCGAACGTGGTCATCGAGGGCTCTTTCGGCGAGTTAACAACCGAGGCTGCCATTTCAGGAAAGCTCCCTAAGTGCTATCCGTATTTGTTTTCCAACAAATCGGACATGCTACTGCGAAAGAGGGGCATCCTTTTCGGAGACAGAGTTGTGCAAGCCTTAACACGTTCAAAGGCGCGAGAACTAGCTACACTGCTCATTCCAGAAAAATCCACAGCGGAGGAAATGGCAGTTAAAACAGTGGTCGATGCGGAAGATAGCAGGTCAGAAAACTTTGAGAGCGAGGCATCTCAGATAAGTCAACTTGAAAGTGAGCTTGATGAGACGCGGAATGAGGACGTTCTTGAGAGTAACCTCTTGCCGCCAGTGTCTAGTAATCTCACGAGACTTTTAAGTGGAACCCGAGAGGACTTAGCTATGGAGCAAGCCAATGCTCCCAAGATACAGGAGCTTCTCAAAAAGACGGAGCAGATAGGAGAACTACAGAAATCTCAGCTGTCCGATCTCGGCGAGATAATAACAGAGTTTGAGGCCTGCTTCGTGGACAGGCCGGGCAGGACTGATTTGACTGAGCACGATATTGAGCTGACTTCAGACGTGCCAGTGCGATTAAGGTGCTACCGATTCTCTCCAAGGCAAAGAGAAATTCTGCATAGGGAAGTAACTCGCATGCTGGAATTGGGAGTAATAAAACCCTCGGAAAGCGATTATGCTTCGCCTATGATCTTAGTAGAAGCTCCAGGTAAAGACCCTAGGCCTGTGGTAGACTACCGAAAGCTAAATTCTCTCACCAGGGATCAAGTGTATCCTATTCCGAATATTGAGGAGATAGTAGAACAGGTCAGTAGAGCGGCATATGTGACTACGCTGGACCTTACTCGAGGATACTGGCAAGTACCGCTCACTGAACGCGCCAGCAGATACGCGGCTTTCGTCACTCCGACGGGCAGCTACCAGCCAACAATGATGAGTTTCGGGCTCAAAAAATGCTCCATTTTGTTTTTCCCGACTCATGGATAGGGTTTTAAAGGGGTGTGAAACATTCGCGGTGCCTTATTTAGATGACATTGCGGTTTTTTCCGACTCATGGGCGGACCATATGGTACATCTAAGAGCTGCACTGAGCCTTTTGCGTCAAGCTGGACTAACCGTAAAGGCCGAGAAATGTTGCCTGGCAAGGGCGACCGTGGACTACTTGGGTCACAATGTAGGTCAATGTTTCAGGAAACCCAGCGAGATTAATATTTCTGCGGTAGCAGACTACCCGCGGCCGAGCACGAAGACGGAAATTCGGGCATTCCTGGGGCTGACTGGATGCTACAATCACTACATCCCTAACTATTCAGCTTTGGCCAGCCCTCTGACCGACGCTCTCCGCAAGACAGAACCGACAAATGTAGTCTCGGACGAACAAAAGGAAGCCTCCTTCGTAAAACCTGAAGGCTGTGCTGATTAGCCGTCCGGTATTGCGAGCTCCAGACTATGACCGAGAATTCACGGTCCAGTGTGATGCAAGTGATCGAGGGATAGGTGCTGTTCTCTGCCAGAGAGATGACGAAGGTAATGAGCACCCCGTGCTCTACCTGGGCAGAAAACTTAGTTCTAGAGAGAGGGCTTATTGCGCGTCAGAGAAAGAGTGCGCTTGCATTGTATGGGCCATTCAAAAATTGCAGTGCTATCTTGGAGGGGCCAAATTCACCGTAGAGACGGACCATTCTCCCCTGGCTTGGCTGCAAACTGCGACATCGAAGAACAGTCGCCTTCTTAGGTGGAGCTTGATTTTACAGCAGTACAATTTTGAAATAAGATACAAAAAGGGGAAGTTAAATGGGAATGCGGACGCGCTTAGCCGCTGTTTCTAAGCGGTCCGAGGTGTTCCTCACCATGTATCCAAATTGATAATCAGTTTTTTTTTTTTCGTGCACTTGTATATGTGTGACTATGTAAAGCAGCACGTTTGGTTTTCTAGGAATACGTGGGTCCTGAACGTCTTGAGTGTGGGCTTTTCTCGAACAACGATGGCAGTTTTCTTTTAACTTGGTCTCTTCAGACGGGAGCCGAGTGCTTGCTTGGACATGTGGTTGAGTTTCAGACAGCTCAAGCAATTTGGCCTACGACAATCAAGACAACGCGACAAGCAGCATCGAGCTTCAAGCATTCATGTGCAGGCCATTAAGTCGTCTCTTCATGCAGCAGCTGCGACTGCTGCCCTCCGTGACTCTTCTGGCGGGGGAGGAGGCTGTTATGACCGTGCATCATCCGCACTTGCGCGCTCTATTGTTCGCCTGTGGGCATGGATAAGTGCTGTGGATATGTGCTGTTGGTACAATGGCGCTGAGTGAGCCTATTTCTATTAATCCTTTTGTGTAAGCCTGTTTTGCTTTGTTGATACCCTGCAAATGCCAAATTGGCCCTGTCAAGGGAACGTCTAGAAAAATACTAAGAAATGTCCCCCTGCGGGAAATAGCCGGAAGTGCTTTCGTTCAATTGTTCACCCTTCCCGCCGAGAAGCGCTATCGTCCAGTGAGGAATGCCTACTGTCCAAAGGAGACGACAGAGTGACACGTCCGCTGACGTACAGGACAAGAAAGGAGCAAGGTGATTGCGGCCATTAGAGGATTTCCCGGGAATGCAGGAAAGATTTGCAATTGTTGGAAAGGGACAATGCTGGGAGCTGTATGCGGCGCGCACGTGCACTTGGGTTTCTGAGAAGGAAATCCACTTACCGGAACCAGCATATCGAATCTTTGCTGAAGAATAGAAATGTACCTCCTCGCCGTTCCCAAGCTCTTCCCGCCAAAAAGTGACCACGCCCAACGAAACAATGCCGGACCAGTCAGTGCATCAGACCATCAGTGCAGTGATGTGTTCGATTGGATGCCGATATCTGAGGGGCGTGCCCTGGAACTGGTTGGTCAGCATCTTCAGAGAGGGGCTGGACATAGGGGGTTTTAAGGACGTTGCAGAGCACGAAATGAGGCTCTGAGCCCTGGGTAAACGGCTCATCCAGAAGCTTCTCGCTATGAACTCTTAACGCTTGCCATTTTGCTGATGTACCCTTCTTTTTCATGTAAATAATCATGTAAATAAGTTTTCTCAAAGTGCCATTAAACCTGCTTGTATATATTTTACCAACTTCGAAGATTCAATCCTTCATCAACCCCGAGTCTCTGCAAGCTACCAAGTGAAGGCCGGATCAACTTAGTCCCAGCGTCACGACAGTACTAAATCGAGCTGAGGGTATACAAATACGCGATCGAGAAACCGCAAGGAGAGCCCCAAAAGCAAGCCAGTAACGCTGTCGTACCATACCCCTAATGCCAAGCGTAAGTGTCCACTATAACTTTTTTCTTGGTTACACCCCCTCCCTGTTTGCACAAAATGCCGATTGGTTGTCTTTTTTTCGTTCCTTTTGATACATACAATGCCTCTTTTCTTACTGCTTTCCTTACTTCAGCAGACAGTGCCATGTTTGTAATAGTTATCTGGCTGTTTCCTTTTTCCTTTGTCTGTCTTAATATTTTGAATGCTATAAAATAAACAGTCGTTCTTTCCTGCTTGTTTGCTTCGTGCTGTTCAGAGATTGGAGCAATGTGCCGTGCCTCACTTTGCAAGCAGCCGAGTACGCGTGCCCTGCAAAACCACTTCTGCTTGGAACACTACGCCAACATTCATCTCTTTTCCAAATCACTCCATTAAGAGTCACTACCTCTCCTTACGACCACGCTCCCTTTTATCTGCTGCAGAAGGCGAAGGGTAAGCTGTTCTCGTTAGTAGTCCACAAGCACCGCCAACGACGTCGTAGCTGAAGCCTTCCTTTCGAAGCGCCAGCAGCGTCTTGGCTCTTGCTTAGAGAGGGAAAGAAGGGGCGAGGGGGGGAGGACGAGCGTACTCCAGCGCAAACGCTATTAACGACCATTCTCGGCCCGAGGGGTTAATTCATTGGCATGCGATGCCAGAGACCTCCGCTGTCGCTATAGATAGAAGATGATGGGGTCTCCCTCATCGCGGATGCAAACGCCTCTCAGTATGAAGCAGTCGCTTCGCATTCGCCGACCAGGCCTAGCGGCAGAAGACTGTTGCCACACTCTAACAGTACTTGTGCAGCCACCGACCAAGCGTGTAATTATTGCTTAAGCGATAATTAAACTCAAATACAAATGAGCGCAGCTCTGGCATTGCGCAACGAGCGATAGATGGCGCCACAGACCCTAGCGACAGCGTTTGTTCTGTTTTGTTGTTGTTGTTTTTCTCGGCACGGATGGAAATGCGCCGTGATTGGGTTCGGTGTGGGTTTGGATAAATGCCTCTCACTTGGCAACTATATTGTACTTCCAGAACTTACCCGCCTTCTTAAATGCATAAAACAAAACAAAGAATGTGGATGGGCTGACGAAACGTATTAATGTTTAGCCCCAGAAAAAGCGATGGCTCTGTTAACCGCGATATACCACCCCTAAAGGGTGATCGGAATGGTATCGATTGTGGCTGTGCGCTGGGCACAAAATTATGTAGGATGCATATTACAGATGGAGGCTGAGTTAAACTAGACAGCAAACCCTCGAACTGTGCTGCCGCTTTTGATCAGTTTGGAAGTATTCTAAATAGCAGCAACAAAGAAGACCTCTTGCTTCCATTCCTACGCTATTCTGACTTTTTCGCGTGACCGCATATCTTCGAATGCAAACGGCAAACAAGCCGCTGATATGTCCCGTTAATTCCTGTGCCGTGATTTTTTTGTTTTTAATTCCAGTGTTGATCACTTGTCCATACTTCCTAGTTCAACTGAATTTGAATACTGATGCATTAGATCTGTCACAACGATGATATTAGAGGCGCCATGTGGCCGAAAATAATTAACGAGGCTCGGCAGTGGTCGGCAACACGTTACGCGACAGAAGTCGAAAAAGCACTTTCTACCTCACGTATGGCGTCTACTGTCATCTGTTCCCATATCAAAAAGGCATGCACTTACTTCATACCTCCAGTCAAAGCGGTATTGACCAGGATATGTGATCCCGTGAGTAATCATAACAATAAGTAGGGTCTCATGACCATAATTTTTTTTTTTTTTTGTAAAGAATCTCAGCAGTTGTTAGGCAAACAACGCATGTATAAACTTTCTACATGCCAAAATCGTAGGCAAGGAATTTCGGCTAGCGCGTACGGGCAGAAGGCTTTTTGTTACTTGTTGAAATAAATTATGGTCTAGAAACTAACGTTCGCGAAGAAAAAGCTTTCCCGATGCATGTCTTTATTCTCTCAGCCATTCGCTAGCAATAATTCGCGGCAATAAAATTCTTACAAATTGATTCATGAACAAAAGAGGGTAGGATGGTGATATACAACGTTTGTGTTTGTGATATTGTAGGCCGAATACTTTAGTTGTTCAGTACACATGGTGTCACCGCATGATGCATAGAGAATCCGTTGTGGCAACTCACGTAGACTGTGGCTCCACCTTTCCCTCTATGTAACATAAACAAAGTCTGTTTTGTTTTTCTCGTAAAATACTTACCCTTAAAGAAGAACCCATCAATAGATTTAAATTCCATTTCTTTAAGTGTTCAAGTCTTAGCCATGACGAAGGTAATGCGACTGCACTTCAGAGGGCCACGCACCTCTTGCAAGTCTAAGGAATTCCGGATAGCAACAGTAGGCAGCAATGGCAGGCGTACAAGAAGCGCTTTCATTGGATATTCCTTTTATTCTTATAATGTTCTGATAACCCCTAAGCTAAAAAATGCAGGGTTGTGCGAAGGCAAACAAATTTTGTTGTGGTTAATACACGGAAAATCTCTTCGCCTTCCCTAGCGGATGCCGGCGTGAGGTTACCATTGCACAATAACTGAACTTAGCAGCCGCAGCTCTAGCACCGCCGACCTGAGCGGATTTTGCCAAAAACAAAATATAGCGAAATTGTCAATATACAAATTGCCTTGACACTGAACCGGGGAATGCGCTTCCAGGAACTTACCGGCCTGTAGCAAGCCCATTAATAGAAGCTCCAGAATTTAGAACAAGGCATGCTCCGGATAATTCCGCTGTTATGCCGTCTAAAGCGATCAGCCATTTTCGATTACCGTTAGCCCTCGCTTCCCCGTTTCGGTCTGTGGACCACCTTAACCGGTTTATTGGCTTTGCGCAGATTCAGCTACCTCATATTTCATAAAAAGCTGGAAGGGAAGGAACATAAATGTGAGGCGAAAGCAGCTTAAGCAAAGTAAAAGGTCATCGAGCGAGTGGACTGGCGAGGAAAATTTACTCGAGTGTCGAAAAGGGGAGGAATAAACGCTGGGCAGGCGATGACGCTATACAAAAACAAAATAACAGATGACGACAACAGGACCAAAGACCATCGTAAAGAGCTCCAGAGTTGAAGACAGAGCTGCAGGATTTAATGGATTTGCCGGACAACAACGACAATGATCGCCTGAAATAGCTTCCAGCAGCCGAAGCAGCGTGACATGATCCTTGCTGCAGGGCTTTCTTTAAGTGCACCACCGGGACAGACTTATCGCACCGGACTGGACAACCAAGCAGAAATGTGTTGCAGGCTCGGGGGGTCGTTGATCTAAGACGATTTGAAAAAACCAGGTGGTTAAAAATTGCGCATCCGATCGGCGTCAACTTGTATGAAATCAGAAAAATAACCTAGCGCTCAAGCAATGCTGCTCTTGTCACATTGGTTTCAGCTAGCGAGGAAAAAAGGAAGGCTACTCGTATCGAAACAAATACTCACTGCAGTAATATACAAGGCTGCTTGAAAGGCGTATAACTCTGAAAGCGAGATGATATTGGGAGCTGGTAAGCAGAGATTACCATCACTAAACTATCAAACATTCCCTCTATCCCTCCATGCTTCCCCCGCTTCGCATGGTAAAACAAATCGTCTTTGATTCCTCCGAGACAAAACATCCTGGCAACGTTCTTCTTCTGTGGTGTATTATTTCTTTGGTTTCATTTGTAAGGTCACGTAATTTTGTCCGCTAGAATGCCCAGCCAGCCAAAACATCGAATAAACATCCATAACGGCCATCGTTCAGTTGCTCGCAGAATGAAGAAATATAAAAATTTTAATTTCTAAATACGCCTGTATCGTAGATTGAGCTCTCCAAATGATGACCATTTCTGAGTGTCTAACAGCGATAAAACTAGATGCGAACACTCTGGCTAATCAATATAACGTAAGTATTCAAAACTATCTCATTACATGTGAGTTCAACACTACTAAAATGAATAGTTCCTGCTGCATTATGGCCAGTATCACCATTTACGGCGACCTGTGGCAAAGAAGGCCGCTTAGACTTCTAAAGGCTGGAACTTTGGTCTTGCTTTGATCTACCCTAACAAAAAATAGGCAAAGGTTTAATCGCCCTAAACCTAAATAACCTAAACGAAAGCGACAGCCCGTTTTGCTCGACCGGCCTCTCTTCACCTCTGTGCGACAAACCTCTCGGAGAGCTACGTCCACAGAATGATCGGATTTGGCCTGTCATCTCCGCAAGCTCTGAGGCGCATACAGTTCACGAGACGTCTCGCCTGGAACATCCATGACCACTGCAGCCGTTAAATTTTCGAGAGCTGTTGTGATCCGTTGGCACCAACGAAGAGGCAGCGGAGGCTATCTAGACAAAGCGAGCACCACGGCTCCAGCGTAGCGTCGGTTGAGTGACGTCTTGGTTGTCACGTGACTAGGCAGAGGCGAGCGTGCGGTGACCTCGCTGTCGACGACAGTTGAGTGGCGTGATAGCTGCCACGTGGTTTCTCCTCGGTTCAAGGTCAAGGCCTCCCAGGCACTGCTCCGCTTCATGAAAACCACAGTCCTAATCGCTAGGCTGTGATTTTCCTGTGGTCTGACGTGATATGACTGTGACATGATGTGATGTGACGTGATAAGACTATGATGTGACTATACTGACTTCATCCATTCCTCTCTTACCCATAATTTTTATATCCACTCACCATCTTCACCCAGTGCATGGTAGCAAACCGGTTTCTGTTCCCGGTTAACCTACCTGCTTTTCCTCCTCCTCATCTTCCTCAAGGTCAACCACGCGCACACGGCGAATACAGCGAACAAGTTACAGGGAGGTGTAGTATAAACTATCGCTTTTGAAAGGCCTTTCTGACATGGCATGGGGAATCATTATAAATCTCGGCAGAAGAACTGAAAACTAAGCAAGTTGGTACATAACTGAAGAACTAAACACAGAGCCACGTCAATCCGCCCGTGTCGATCTTTCATGCATGTCGTCGCGGTGCTGTTTTCAGCTCTTTATTGTAAATCTCCAAACCAGCTACGTGGGAATCGATTGCCTGTAAGCTTAACCACAAAAATGCATTCTATGTGTGCAAGCCTGATTTGTCTGTCAACACCCTGAAATTCATAGGGCAGGCGTTATATAGCTAGCGACACAAAAATACTCTCTCTTTTTACCAGCCTCCAGTTTACGCATGGCTTAGTAGTTATGAAGACCAGTTGCCTTGGTTAGTTAAGCTCTTAAGCTAGAAATGAATTAGTGAACAAAGAGGAAAGCCTGTCTCGAACGCCCCTGGTTTTATAAAAGCCATCTCAGTAAGAGGATGAGGGTCAGCATAAAATAGCGGTAATCCCGAAACAATTCCACGCTCATCCGTTGACAGCGCAAATGAATTGTTAATTTGGGGATTTGCGGTCGTGACGCGACATATGGGGCTAACAAGGCGGCTTAATGAAGCGTTTGTAATAATTTAGGCGCCTGGCCTTCTTTTTGACGTATACCTTTTGCATTGCGCACCTTTTTTTCTTCGCTTCCATGAAAACGCGCCCGCCGACGCGGGCATTGTGCCCGCTTCTCCGGTTCAGTAGCCGAGCACCCTAACTAACGATCCACTGAGGCGGGCTTAGTGCACACCTCCAATCAGCACCCATTGTTTCGCAAGAGTGTTTTGCTTGTTTTTCTTGTTTATCTTCACATCCCGCTAAAGCCCTTAGACTTTTCAGAAACAAGCAAAAAATTATCGGGCGCACTTAAGCACAGCCTTTAAGGGAAGGAAGCGATAGCGTTGGCTACCATCCGACAGCCAAGCCCTATCAACGTGCCTCTCTGGCCTAAGACGAGCGTGACTGACTGCATGCAAGAGCACTGAAAGCTTATTCTTGCTCTACTTTCCCACCTGAAATGAGCAACACGAGTTACAGGCTCCTCCTAACTTTCTGATGCCAAGCGGTCTCGCTAAGCCGTACAAACCATCAAATAATCAGTGCTAGGTCATGTCAGCTTCCAGTGAATGTTGGCTCACAACGCGGACACCGACGCCGAGGCGGGTGTTTTTTTGTGACGGTACCCATAACGCCAACGCCTTAAAATAAACACTATGCTTTGGCGAGAGTACAAGCACTTCGGCATGTCCGCGTAAAAAACTGTCCAAATGACAGGTGCCTATTCTGGTACTCTACTTGCTGTTAGATTATACCCTGAGAATCAATTCTGGCCCCTGCTGTTATCGAGTAAGGCTTGGGCTACGTACCTCGGACTAGGCGCCGATTGAGACATCGCCGTTAAGAAACATATCGGAACTCTCCTTCATACTTGTGGCCAGAAAAATTTCTCCTTGTTGGTTCAGATTTTTTAAAATACATCCAAAAACAGCATAGAGCCAAAAAAATGTTTTCATCCTTCCTTCCTGAGTGGTCCACCCTTGTGTTCCAGCGCATAGATCAATCGTTAAGCTATTCATGCCTCTGGTCATGATTAATGTGGGAGGTCATGCGAAGACCCAATAACTTTTGTTTTATGAACGCTGGAAATGCATAGTGAAATGACGCTATTATGCATCTATTCTGTTCTCACTACTTTTGTCTCGTTGCCGGATGAACCAAAGCTGGAAGCCTTCCGTACGAAACCCACGCACTTTTTTGCCGCCACGACATTCGACTGACTCGGATGATGAGAAGAACGGCACAGATGGTTACAATTGATGACTGCGGTAAATATAATACGAATCTAATATAACTTATAATGAACCTAATCAATATCAGCACAAATGGAACGGTGCCAACAATTCCATAAAGTCGAACTGCACTTCTTGTCGTGACTGTCACTTCCCTTGCTTACCATTTCCAATTAAATTCTCCTATCCTGTTATACCACTTCACATGGTACAACGTGCTAAAATCATGAATATGGGTTGAATTCTCACTTTATCCAGGAAGCTCGAAAAATAAGCCGCAAAGAAATCTAACTCGGACGGACAGAAAGGCAGCACCGCTGCACAACCCCTTAGAGGTATTTTAGTACTGGTAATAGCGGTGTGGGCGGTAGAGTGGCGGTAGAGTTCAGCGGTCCTTGTATCCGTCCTTCTTCATTTTTTGTGTGTTTTGCTGAACTCTACAACATAATGAACACTACTCCTCCGGCGAAGATTTTATGTTATTTTACTTGCACAAAATTTTCCAACAGTATTGTTGCTGCACGGCACCTTGTTCCCCTGTAAACAGAAGACAAGAACTTACGCCAATCGATAGTATTCCTCGAAAATTCATGAAAAACAAATATTCTATAGCAAAGCGATGGAAGTCGAAGTTTGTGCCTACCTCCTTCTGCTACTTCTTCTTCACCGCACAAGACCATCAACAAGACCGGCAGACCTCCTTCAGGTAATCCTTTTAGCCACCCGTCTAATCCGCTGTGCGCGCACCTGTTTCCCCTGCTCTTCCTCGATAATGTCCGCTCATCTGCCCATTCAGACATCGATCCGTCACGTGCTTTCCAAAGAAATACCTCCACCTGGCGCCGACGATCACCACTCAAGTACCGGCCTCCCGCTACCTTCCTTCCGCTTTAATCCGCTTAGCGTAAAGCTTGGTCTGTCTGTAAAGAAACTTTAGCAAGAAGCGACGCTAGGCGTAGTGGGCGAGACACTTATCTCTTAATCCGATAAGGTAACGGTTAAAGACAAACCAAGCCCGCCATGCGCATGCGTTGTAGGCGTCCGCAAACTCGGTTACGTGGCGCCAGCACCTGCTCCCCGTCGAGTTACAGTGCTGGGAGACTTTTGGATAACTCGGCGAAGAACGTCACGCGTGCCTCGTACCTAAACTGCATTATGTAAACAAGACTGAAAAGTGAATTAAAGGCCAGCTTTGGTAGTCTGAGCAAAGGTATTATCTCATTTATGAAGCATTTCCCTGGTCAATTTAATGTGGTAGAAGAAGCTTGGTTAAATTTAATAATAATGTTTCGTGTCTATAACGGCCATATTATCAAGCTGTGCAGTATATAATATGCATCTTGCTGCTTTTAACCTATGGAACCAAGGTATGGAGGCTAAGCTAATAAAACGAAATGAAGTTAGCAATGCTGAAGCTAGTTATGTGAACAAAAGATGATGGATGTAATGTTAAGAGGCTCCGATAAACCAGAAAGCCCCGCAAAGCAAAAGTAAATGAAGAGTATTTTCGGCTAACCCTAAAGCACCAAATTCATCCATCCAGAACACGCAAAATGCCCGAGCAATAACTGCCCATGTTCTGTAAGTCACCCAGCGGATAGCTAAGGGGGGAGTATAGGTGAGGACGAACACATCACTCCGCATGGTTTCACATGTCCTCCTGACACTACCAGCCCAAAGTGTGGTCAGCTTTTCTTTTTGTTGTTGTTAGTAAAATCTTTACGCCCTCATGGACACATGTTTAAATATCTTGTGCTGCATTTCAAAATTTCTGCTTTGTACTCGGCAGTACTTTATTCGATAAATTTCTGAGGCAGTGGAGAAGAGTGGAGCTCTCTCGTCGTGAAATGTGCCTCTTGTGCGCCGGGAGCACTGCTGCCAGTGCTAAGAAGTGTTTACGAAGGCTCTGAGGGACGTTAGTTATATGGCGTGCATATCTGCTTTCCTTTCCTTGATTAGATCGTACACACGTGCTCATTATTGCTTTTTAAAAGCTTCAGCAAGAGCGGGAAACAATGGTACCTTAATTGCATGTACACGATAACAACAGTGTTCTAAACGGGCTCAAGAAATAGCTATTTGTAAAATTAAACGTCCTTACAATCTGATAAAACTAACAATATAAGTCCAATAAACTGGACAAATTTTCAACATACCAATTATCTAGAAGGCATTTCTCTTTGCTGCAGCCAAGCAAACCACGTCCCTCCTAGATTTTCTCCTCTGCAATATGAGCCCCGCCGTGATGGCTGAATGGTTAAGACACTTGACTACTATTAACGAGGACTCAGTTACTACCCCGATACGGGGCCATATTTTGACAGGGACAAAAAGCGAAGCGCCAAAAGCCGATATCAAGAGAAACTTAGCCCCTCTAAGAAAAGAGAAAATGCTGGGCGATAAAGGAAACAAGCTTGATAGCTGCCATTACTGATCTTATAGTGGCAAGGCGCATTTCCTAATTTTGAACAGCACTGTTTGGGAAGTCAACTGCGGCATTCATAAGAAAATAAGCTATTTGGCACCAGTAACACCGTTGCATCTGTGGAGCAATCGGCTACAACTTTGCTTTTAAATGAACATGGCTGCCGTTCGAATAATACCGTTTGCATTTTCTACCACCTTTTTATTTTTTAATATTTGCACCACGCAAATCAGTGGTCACTTAATCCTTGTAAAGTGTTGCCATTTATGTGGCGCTTTTAGAAACTTTTAAGCGAATGTGCACATTAAACTTATTAAATTATTTTTTTGCATCATTACACCTTGTACCTTGCTTTAAAGCAACATTTAAAGCCTAGGATAATTTACAATATATGCCAAGGTTTTTCTTGCTTGTCGCTGGCATTCTAAGGTGACCTTCGGCTACAAGTGCTCCCTAAATTATTTTCAGACAGCCGGGGGCGCATCTGTGCACTGTACTAATCGAATTTCGGAAATACGCAGCGGCGACTGAACCTTCAACAAGGTATTCACCCGGGCCGCCTAACACTCTTGCTACTCCCTATACCTCCGCGGCTATCGACGACCTAATTCCGGTGCAGCATTATACGGCTGACGCTGCAAATGTCTGCTGCCCTTTCGATCCGGTTCCGGCAGGCCCCGCTACACTCGGCGCAATGAATCTCGGGCAGTCTTGGAACAAGTCCCGGCAGCGTGCCCCTATCTACGCCGGCAAGGCAGGGAAACCAGACAGATGGGAACGCGCGGGTCATCTGGGCCTTTAGGTGGGCATCGTTGCTGGACGCTAATGAATGCCGCTTACGAGCCGAGAAGAGCTCTACAACACACTCATCGCCCGTTTCGGCACGCTCTATCGCCTCTACTGGGACCGATGCCAGCCAGGGCGAGCTGCTTCAATGTTAATGCCGCTTCTGGGGCCTGTGGAGCCCATCACCAACTTTTAATTTCTTGTATTTTTTCCGGGTCGTCTGGCTGCGCGGGCCATTGTTCCGACAGTTCGGACTAGATATATACTAGTGGAGTGTCGACCCGGAAGTGACTCTATGTGGCAGTTAGATGTCTCTTGGGGTTGGGGCGCCAGAGAAAGAAAAGAAAACATAAACAAGGAATAACTAACTTCGTGGGTATTTACGACTTCTTCTTTGGAACTAACAAAAAAAAAAACACAACGTACAGATGTCCAATCGACAAAGTCTACATTTTTGAAAATGAGTACAAAGTTGCGGTAAATTTTCGGCCCCATTCGGGGGCATTTTGAAAATCAAGAGTGGCCAGTACAAGCACAGTTGTCTCAGTACTGGCTCCGCTTAAAAGCTATTTCTAGTCCAGAATAATATTAAGCGAGGCAATTGGAATCGGAAGTAAGGTTTTCCTGGAAGCATGACTTTCTCATGAGTTCAGTCTTCCAATCTGCTGAAATGCTTTCCAGAGAAGGCAATAGGTCTTCGTCCTGAACAGAGGCGCTATGCGGGAAATCTCAAGTTCAGCTAAACACAAAATCTCCCGAAATCTGCCGATGCCGTCATATGAATGAAGCAATGTTATCAAGTTATGATGTTCAATTTATGGCACGCCTTTGTGTTTCATTCATTTAAAGATAATCACTGTCCGCTTATCACCACACTTGGGCGTAGTTTCACGTGATCACATCCCTGGTGCATTCCTTCACTTGTTTATGGTCTCACCGAGGGCATTACCTGCGCCAATAAGATGTAGAAGGAATTTTTCATCATGTTTTAAATACCTGATTCATGGTAAATTAGGAGCATTCTGTAGGGTGAAAGATGTATGTTTAATTTGCTTTATAATTAGTTGCAATTTATTACTGCTTGCTTTGTACGTGAGGGGAAACTACAGCCATGCTATCAGCTGGCGTGGCTATTATATCACTCAAAAATTCAACGGAGCACACAACCTCCCCATGCCACGTGGCCTGGCAGACTATGCACATTATTCGAGTGAAGCGACGGCTCTAAAAGTTAAGTCTTGCGCAGACAACGCTGCCCCACCGTTTAAGGCGAAGGCGGTGAAGCGGCGAATACTTGTCTGCTTTAGCACGCCTAAAGCAAAACTAAGCGGCTTAACGTGCGCGTTTGATCCTCTTTCAGAAGTCTTTTTAGCTCACACATAGTAACCTCGTCAGTTCAATGACCGTGTCAGTCTTTCAATTTAGAGTAACTTTATATTTGCATGGACACATTCCACAAAACGCGTCACGCTACAGAGGAAAAATATGCTGGGGTTTAGCTTTAGTTAAACCCGGTAGGTTGCTTAAGCAAAGCCGACGTAGCTTCTCTTTCTCTTCTTCTTTTTTTTCTTCTTCTCCTTTTTCTCCTTCTTCTTCTTTTTTATGTTCTTCTTCTTCTTCTTCTTCTTCTTCTTCTTCTTCTTCTTCTTCTTCTTCGTCTTCTTCTTCTTCTTCTTCTTCTTCTTCTTCTTCTTCTTCTTCTTCTTCTTCTTCTTCTTCTTCTTCTCCTTCTTCTTCTTCCTCTTCTTCTTCTTCTTCTTCTTCTTCTTCTTCTTCCTCTTCTTCTTCTTCTTCTTCTTCTTCTTCTTCTGTTTCTGCTTCTTCTTCTTCTTCTGCTTCTTCGGCGCGGCGTGAATACCTACCGGGTTTACCCGACGGCTTGAAGAGGGGCCCCATCTGCGGTCGCTATAACTGTCAAACGTGGCTACCGGCCAAGTTTACACGACAGGCTGAAACCTGGCGTAGTATTCCTTACGCAATAAAAGAAATTTCACTTAGCAAAATCACGTTTGGTCAGTAGGCTGTAAACTGATCGAGCCACTGCTTCCGCAACACCTAGTAAGTAAGTGCGCCGGAGAAGTCACTTGCACAACAAATCACTTCGGGCCGGTTGCGGCGAAAGTACCTACCTGTACATATAAGCGCTTTCCTACTAGCTACCTCTGCTATAGAACCCGAGAGAGCAAAGGGCTTGCTCTTCTACCCTGAGCTTGTAAGGCCTGCCTCGTAGTCATCGCAGATTTTAGTAGTTATCTAGGTCGTCACACAGCCAGTGCGGTCGCGATTTAGAAAAGCGAAAATTACGCTTGATCTCATATCGAAGATTGTCTTAGCTCGAACTGATGGCCCCGCCATGACAGTCCCGAATGGAAATCAGGGATATCAATATTCACGAGGTTCGCCAGACTTCGCTTGTCAATCAAAACCATGACTCACGCCCCCGGCAAGGAGTGCAAATGTCATGCCGGTACATGCTACGGTCGCACCACTTTGCTCGCATCTTCAACAAAGCCAAGTTCCCGAACACAAATGGAAATGGAACAGGCGCTAGGGACATCATCGTAAATACATCTGAGCCCCACAGTAGATCTTTTGCCGCTATTCTGTTATCTCGGACTGCGATGACTTAAGAGAGCTATATCCTGCACTTTAACTCTGTAGCACACATATAAAAGTGGTAGACATATCATTACAATGGCTTCCAAGGCGCATAAGGCCCAGGGGACAACGATGATGAAGCGCTGCTATGGAGAACGCGAAATTTTCTTCCAGCAGCAAGATGTCACAGCTGCGAGTATGCATGGCCGTCCTATCAAGGATGAAAAATGGTATCGCGACAAGACACTGCATGCAGTCACCGCATGGTTAACTTCTCTTCACAGCAACGCAGATGGGTGGCGCTAGCGTTCTGTTACCGAAAGAACTGAAATGTTTTATCGATGTCTCCACGGACAGGAGCCCGTTGGCTATACTGTAATACAAAAACAAAAAACATTTGACAAGTATGTACTCCATGCGAAGGCTTGCTCAAATGATTCTGGGGTCCGAACGCCCCTCTATAGGCAGTTTCAGTGCGAGCGCATGATTTAGTCAAGAAGTGTTCTTTTTTCAGTCGACCGTGTATCGAGTAAAATTTCATCTTATTTCGTATTGCATGTTCCAGAATATCACTGCCTTGCGAAGGTGACTGTTACACGTTGTTCGTACATCGCATCGGCAAAGATAAAAACTTCAGCCAACAACGACAGCGTGTGGCAGACACTGTATAAATCTCGAGCGAAGGCAGCCTGGCGGCATCTCATCGTACGATATTTCTCGTGCGATCGGCACGGCACCTGAAACCCGGGGCTCACTGCCGCCACTCGCGGCAAAAATTGTCAACTTATTGGCATTCGCTTTTTATCAGCATTCGCCTGCACTTTAAACCAAAAGCAGCCGTTTACCTAGATTTAAATATTCTTAATAATATACGTTACCCTTTAAGGCATTCGAAAGAAGGGAAATGGTGGGAGGGAGACTGCACTGTGTGTGCACTTTATTTATTGGCTGCTGCTCTTCCGCTGTCCACGCTATCTGGTTTCACTGAACGTCGTCGCGTAAACTCGAATACTACTCGGGCGCGCGGAGAACTGTGGACATCCCGCATAGCGCCTCAGAGCTGAACCAAAAACTGACTTTTCTCATTTCTGTGTCCTCAGAAGGTCGCGTATTTTACTTAACCGAGAAAGCTGAAACTCAGTCGACGTTACTTTATTTTTCTCCTTTAGTGCCTGGCTGCGTTTTCGCTCTAACTCTGTTAAGGCGGAAGCCTTTAACGGCTTATATTATTGGCCACGATTATTTCACACAGTTCCGTCAATCTATAGCTAATGTGACATGGCATCCGGTTAGGCGGCAATTTCAAAATTTGTAGTCAAAGTGCGATACTTCGCGGGATTCCATTCTCAATCATCGTGATGACGGCAACAGAAAAATAAAAATCCTCCAACGGGCATCGAACTCCCATACTTCAGATCCTCAGTCGAGCTCTTTAACCAACTTCGCCACGCCCGGGACCTTGAAATGCGCATTCTAATTATCCTTGTCTACCATGAGGATGGTAGTAGCGATGAAAATGACGCTGCAATTAGTGACAATGCAAACAATGACAGCAGCAATGATAATGACGGTGTATTTAGGTGATAATGATAATGAGAACTAATGTGATACAGCGTGCGCAGCTGTAATGACCCCCCCCCCCCCCTCCGGCTTTCGAATTTCTGCACTGTTGATTCCACAGTGCTCTAAACATTTTTTGCTTGTGCAATTGCGACCACTGTAAGTAGATGCTGCGTATTCTAACAAGTGATATACGACCAACAAGAGTTATAGAACCCCTCGAAGAAGCCCGGGAACACTACGTGAAAGGTCTTCTGGGCGTATCAGCTACCTTTAGGAGTCTGAACAAGTCACTGAGAATGAAAGTCACGCACATCAAATCAGTTCAATGTATAGGGTTGCTCATTATAAAAAGGAACAATGAGTTAATCAGAAAATTGTAGTGTATTCGCTGTTTCTCTATTTCAGTCTAAAATAATTTTTGCGTAATATACGCCAATGGAAGTTATAGCTAGCAGACCGGAAAAAATGCATTTGAAGCAAGTAGTTGCAGAGCAATCATTTACTAAATTTTCAAACTTTGTTTCATTTCAGGTTGAGCAGCCCCGTACGCTCCTTTAGGTGAAATTAAACTTTTGCCCATTTTCTTCTTTTTCCAGTTTTATGACAAGCTTCGAGAAAAGCTGTGGGGAATGTCGAGCACTCCTGGTAACGTTTTTTTAATTTAAATATCGATTCTACCTGTGCATCTCGTGGTTTCTTACTAATATCTCGCATTTTCCAGGTTTTTTTATCACGTTAGCAAAACACACATGAAGCGCGTACGAATTCATTGTCTCATGCATGTTTATGTTTCAGGCACTTAATTTGATACCGAACGAAATGCAAACGCAGCCAATTCTCTTCCATCCAAAGCCTTCCGGCAACAAACAAGCTCCTATTTCGAGTCACAGCGGATTGCTTGAAGTTTCACCGAAGAGTCCAGAGAGTTTGGAGAGCTAAGGCGCAAGCGGCAGGCTTACATAACAGTGCCAAGCACACGCGTAATCCTTACCCTCTCTTCCCATTATGGCAGATCAGCGGCGAATTCCCGCTTCTCCCCACCTCCGGGGAGCGCGGTATAGCTCCAGAGGAATTTCAGCGAGGCTGCCTAGTCTGCACCGCTGTAGGGAAAGAAGCTCGTTTTACAGTCGAGGCACCGGCTGGGTCACGAGTGGCAGCGCCGACGCAGCGACGACGACTAATGCTTCGACGGCTGCAGCGACGGAGGGATTTGGCTTTCCAGGAGGAGCTTTAATCTGGCCGGGCGAGGAAGGACTTGCCTGATTCCCTCTCGCCCCAAATAAACCGGGTTCTCATCTTCATTCCTCTTCCGCCAGCACACTACCAATCCCTGTCGCGTTGATCCCTCTGCCAGGCTCCTCACATTTCTTCTTAATCTTCTTTTCCTGCGATTTCTTGTCCAGTGTATTTGGCTGGAGTGCTCGACGTAATGACTTGCGACTCGGTCCGTCATGTTCTCTTGACAGTTTTCTGAAGTATGCACTCATATTTCACATTGTGACGGCACGCCCGTAGAAGAGGGAAGTTGAATTGCGGTTATTGGTTTCAAGTACCGTCTCTTCTTAAGAAATAGTCATTCATCATCATCATTAGCCTGATTATACCCACTGGAGGGCGAAGGCCTCTCCCATATTCCTCCACTTAACTCGGTTCTGTGCTAGCTGCATCCACTTGACCCCTGCGAACTTCTTCACCTCATCCACCCACCTAACTTTCTGCCGCCCCCTGCTACACTTTCCTTCCCTTGGAATGCAGTTTGTTACCCTAAGCGACCATCGGTTATCCTCTCTTCGCACTACATGTCCTGCCCATGCCCATTTCTTTTTCTTAATGTCCACTAGAATGTCGGTAACTTGAGTTATTTCTCTGACCCACTCTGCAAGCTTCCTATCTCCTAATGTTACTCCTACTATTTTTCGTTCCATAGCCCTCTGGGTTGTGATTACAATGCCTTTATTCTGTATAAAAATATCAAAATAGCGACAAATAATACACCAGAGAAGGTTACACACTTAATCTAAAGTTACACGGCCGCCAAAGCTCTTGAAGGGCGGTCGCCGCTCCGACGTCAGACGGTGACTCGAAACCAAACTTCTGTCCGAGAAGTTTCGACTCAGGCACTTTGATATGCAGCAAATAAATGCGGTGCGCGTTAACACGAATGGCACCGGTACGTGAAAATCAGTTTCAAAGCATCGTAACCAGTTTCTCCTTTATATATGTAGATTTAGAACAGTATGTAACCTCCCCGTCAACGGCTCTTGTGCTCAGATGGCCTTTACTCAAACTTCTAGGTGTCCGGTGGTACTGGTTAACAACGCCGGTAACTTTAGAGTAATTTTAAATTACGACTTGCTCCCTGGAATACTCGAGGTTACCCGACGTGATACGAGCGCAGGATCAATTACATAAAGAAAGGGAAGAAAGGTAAACCAAGCGATTTAAGCATAATAACGCGATAGTTTTAAAGTCACTGTGCAGCAGAAAATCAAGCGCATTGAGCGAACAATCACGTCCATCGCTTTAGCAGGTGGTAGATGGCAAGTAGCTTGGCCGGGCGCTAATTGTACAGTACTTTGTTTGGCGCCACGAGATCTGACGACATGGCCACAGTTGCCAGCTCGGGCACCTTCTTTGATAGAACGGTGATATGGAAGTCGAACACGGACCCTCAAATCCTAATCAGACCCGCTACCCCGAAGCCATAAATCCACGATCGTACAGCTTCGGTAAAACGGGGTTTTACACTCGGCGGGTGTTCTTGTAAATGATATTCTACCTTGGAACTGTATGCTAATAAGTATGTGGGAGATAATAAAGGCATGAGTCAAGGAATGTAGAAAACTGCAGGTATGCGAACAACAATTCACAAAGGCAGCCGCAGACGTGATACAGTAAGGCATATCCTCATACCCTTCATCCCGGATCATAGTTTCCCCACATTTCTTTTTTTTTTTATGTGGGAAGGCAGTTGCATGCTGGATAAGGTTTCAGACCGATAGCTCTACTCTTCCCGTGTACGATCCTTAAGGTCATGTCGCATTGAAATATGGTATATAAAAGCTACAGATGTGGCAGGGAATGCACGGCACGCCGCGCGCCACCTATCATGGAGGGGAAGAGCGTAGAGGGTTGTCTATTGAGCCTCACTACGAATGTCGTTCTCCGGTGGTGCAAAGGAATGGCGCTGAATGGACACCTAAACCACGCCTTAAGGACGGGGATGAACGAGGGACTGGCGAAAAGGAAGAAAAAAAAGGAACAAAATCATAGTAGAGGGCTCTGGAAGAATTTTGACCGCCTTGGAATTTTTAACCTGCACTGACACTCCATTATCAGCAGCCGCATTTGAACGAGAGAGCTTTCATACGATTGCCGTTCTTTGAGTGGGGCCAACTCAAATAGGAGTGGCGAGATGGGGCACAATATTTGGTGGGCTAACCACAGTGCGCGGACAGAGGCCGCTATATTTGGTGAGCCTCTGCCATTTGCTGAAGCTTTCTACTATGGCAACTATTTCTCTTCTTTGAATCCCTCCTTCCTCCCTTCTATTATGGTGCGTTTAAGGTATCCCCCTATTGAAGAGTTCTGTGAGGCAATAACGTCAAACAAAGTTTCGTACAATCTCATACAAATCTCATACGATGTTATCATTATCGTCAAATATCTTCCAATGTATGAAAATGTGGGATATTCTACGATATTTGTGTGCGATGTTTTGAGATTGTATGAGAAATTTGTGTGAGATCCTCACAAAACTTTTCTGAGTAGGGCCACCAAGGAAGTTTGAGAGATACTGTTCCTTTTCGTTTTTCGAGACCAATTTACAATTTAACCAATGAACAAAAACTTCGGCAATTTACTATAGTGATCACAAGGCTCTGTTCGCAATCGTTACAGCATGAAAGAAATGAACAAAATAAGCATTGAGACCATCAATATGTCTTATATCTACACAGCTGTCGCTCGACTTTCGGCTCAACAGCATTGAATCCATGTATTTTTTTCCGAATAAAGACCAGCGATTTGAGGTTATCATGCGCGCTTCAATATCACTGCGAGACCAACAAACAAGGATTTCGCTTTTCGTTGCTGACGACGGAATCGAAGCCTCCATTGAATGGGCAGAATGCCACTATCTCTATAAGCCACATTTGCGGGTGGAATTAAAACTTAACAGTCTCGTTTTGCTTGTTTAAAGCCTACAAAATTTTAACGGCACAAAAGGCACACACAAAGGAAACGACAGAAAGAAACGTTTCTTTCTGTCGTTTTCTGTGTGTGTGCCTTTTGCGCCGTTAAAATTTTGTAGGATGAACCAACAACGCCTGCATCAAGTACTTTTACTTATTTAAACCCTCGTGCTACCGAAAGTAATCTGCAGATTCTGAGACGAGATGAAATTCACGCTTCCAGCCTGCCAGACTGATATCGGTCAATGCCGCAAAGAGCAGATGCCGGAAAGATTTACAAAGGGTGGCGGGCGGCTTCCCTCCGCAGCAAGCATATATGAGTCCTGGAAAAGAGTCGAAGCTGCAGCTACGCTTCGCGACGCTTTGAATATATTGATCGGCGAAACGACCGGATGATGGCCTTCTTCCGGACCCGTAATGCGTGCGCGCCATCTGTTTCGCACAGACAAAGGACGGCCGGGTATTTTCGTTCGCTTCATAAGCCGAAGATTTCGACACCTTCAACTTCAAGCCGGGTACCGCCATTTTGGATTACGACATGAAAAATGCGGCAGTTTTATCACCCCTGTACTCAGCAGCAAAAACAAAAAACAACAGACTTGCGAAAAGCATTTCTGTTGTTTTTTCGTTACGCTCAGTAGGCCGTAAAAACAGCCCACGTTAATCAATGTCGCCGCCCAAGGAGAAGTCGTTTTCACTCCTTCAAAGAAAAGGGAGAGTTTGGTATTGGTCGTCGGCAATATAAAATCTAACAGCAAATTAAATTACTACGTTGGCAATACCTCAAATCTTCCCATGGTACAAAGGGTGTGAACAATTTTCTGCCTTTACTTCCCCTCAAGGCTTAGCACACAGCTCGTAAATGTTCTGTCAAAACACGGTGATAGCCAAAGCGAACTCGTTATGTACAACACCTAAAGGAAACAAGCCGCGCCTGTCTTAAGAAATGGTCCACTGAATGATCAGGAGTGCTTTGACCGGCTCGTTGAGAAACATGAGACTTTGCTTACGTCTTGACAAAGAGCCCAAGAAGAACACCAATCTGGAGTTTGCTACCCTGAGATAAATTTTACGTCGTTTGCTTAAGAAATAGCTACACAGCCCCGCTGCGCATAGAAATTGCTGCATGGCTACGCTGAGCATAGAAACACGTGAACAGCAACGCTGTACATTGAAACAGCAAGGCTACGCTGCGTATAGAAAGAGGTGCATGACTACGCTGAGCATAGAAACATGTCTATAGCAACGCTGTGCATAGAAACACCTCCATGGCTACGCTGTGCATAGTGACAGCTGCACGGCTACGCTGAGCATAGAAATATGTGCATAGCAACGTCGTGCATAGATATAACATCATGGGAATGCTGAGCATAGAAACACGTGCATAGCAACGCTGTTCATAGAAAGCTGCATGAATACGCTGAGCATAGAAACTTGTATATAGCAACGCTGTGTATAGGAACATCTCCACGTTTACGCTATGCATAGACACATCTCTATGGCTATGCTGAGCATAGAAACATGTGTACAGCAACGCTGTGCATAGAAACACCTCCATGGTTACGTTGTGCATAGTGACAGCTCCACGGCTACGCTGAGCATAGAAACATGCGCATAGCAACGTTGTGCATAGAAACAACTCCATGGCTATGCTGAGCATTGAAGCACGTGTATAGCAACGCTGTGCATAGACAGCTGCATGGATACGCTGAGCATAGAAATGTGTATAACAACGCTGTGCATAGAAACATGTCCACGTTTCCGCTATGCATAGACACAGCTCCATGGCTATGCTGAGCATAGAAACATGTGTATAGCAACGCTGTTCATAGAAACACCTCCATGGCTACGTTGTGCATAGTGACAGCTCCACGGCTACGCTGAGCATAGAAATATGTGCATAGCAACGTTGTGCGTAGAAACAACTCCATGGCTACGCTGAGCATAGAAACACGTGTATAGCAACGCTGTGCATAGACAGCTGCATGAATACGCTGAGCATAGAAACATGTATATAACAACGCTGTGCATAGAAACATCTCCACGTTTACGCTATGCATAGACACAGCTCCATGGCTATGCTGAGCATAGAAACATGTGTATATCAACGCTGTGCATAGAAACACCTCCATGTCTTCGCTGTACATAGAGAGCTTCACGGCTACGCTGAGCATAGAAACATGCGCATAGCAACGTTGTGCATGGAAACAATTCCATGGCTATGCTGAGCATAGAAGCACGTGTATAGCAACGCTGTGCATAGACAGCTGCATTGATACGCTGAGCATAGAAATGTGTATAACAACGCTGTGCAAAGAAACACCTCCATGGCTTCGCTATACATAGAGAGCTTCACGGCTACGCTGAGCATAGAAACATGCGCATAGCAACGTTGTGCATGGAAACAATTCCATGGCTATGCTGAGCAGAGAAGCACGTGTATAGCAACGCTGTGTATAGACAGCTGCATGGATACGCTGAGCATATAAATGTGTATAACAACGCTGTGCAAAGAAACACCTCCATGGCTTCGCTATACATAGAGAGCTTCACGGCAACGCTGAGCATAGAAACATGCGCATAACAACGCTGTGCATGGAAACAACTCCATGGCTATGCTGAGCATAGAAGCACGTGTATAGCAACGCTGTGCATAGACAGCTGCATTGATACGCTGAGCATAGAAATGTGTATAACAACGCTGTGCATAGAAACACCTCCATGGCTTCGCTATACATAGAGAGCTTCACGGCAACGCTGAGCATAGAAACATGCGCATAACAACGCTGTGCATGGAAACAACTCCATGGCTATGCTGAGCATAGAAGCACGTGTATAGCAACGCTGTGCATAGACAGCTGCATTGATACGCTGAGCATAGAAATGTGTATAACAACGCTGTGCATAGAAACACCTCCATGGCTTCGCTATACATAGAGAGCTTCACGGCTACGCTGAGCATAGAAACATGCGCATAGCAACGTTGTGCATGGAAACAACTCCATGGCTATGCTGAGCATAGAAGCACGTGTATAGCAACGCTGTGCATAGAACGCTGCATGGATACGCTGAGCATAGAAATGTGTATAACAACGCTGTGCAAATCAACACCTCCATGGCTTCGCTATACATAGAGAGCTTCACGGCTACGCTGAGCATAGAAACATGCGCATAGCAACGTTGTGCATGGAAACAACTCCATGGCTATGCTGAGCATAGAAGCACGTGTATAGCAACGCTGTGCATAGACAGCTGCATTGATACGCTTAGCATAGCAACATGTGTATAGCAACGCTGTGTGTAAAGCAACGCTGTGAGCCGCATGGATACGCTGAGCATAGAAACATGTGTATAGCAACGCTGTGCATAGAAACAGCTGCATGACTGTGCTGTGCATAGAAACATTCGCATAGCAACGTTGTGCATTGAAAAACCTGCATAGCAACTGTGCTGCACTTCCATCGCCGCAGTGAAGCGAGGAAGACAAGCACGTACACGCAAGTTGGACAATGCCGGGGTGAAGCGTGAGAGCTCGTCGCAAAAGGAGATTGAATTGGTTGGCGGCTGATGTGTCTCCATTTTGAACAACTACAAAAAGCAACAGGCTTGAGAAGAACAAAACCTTCGACACACCATTTACTGACGTCCTTGGAATATTGGTAAAAATGCTCCGAATTATTTTTGTTGTATATGCCGGACAGTTTCAAAGGTTCCAATATTGGGTACTTGTCCTTTAATACCCAACGTTTGAGTAATCGCAAACTACAAAACGGAAAGAGAATTAATGCACAGGGAACGCATTTTTATATCCTTTCAAAAGGGTTCCGCTCTGCCCATTCTTTTTTCATTTCCTGTAATCGCCAATTAAATTTCAGAAGATGGCTGAAAATTTCAAGAAATAACGTTTTATCGTGATCTCGAAACGACTTTTTTCGCGTGGCAGTACCTGGCGGTGGATACGAAAACTTTCTAGAACCAAACCTAAACAAGTATGAATACGAGGATATGGTCCACTTCATTATCTAGAATGTCGCACCAACTCGTCCATCAGTCTGCGCTATTCTGCTTCATTATTTAGCTTCTCTTTAAAAGGTTCCTGGTATAGATCAAAGCCTAAATCTGCGCAAGCTCATACGTATTCACATTGCCCACTTCAAATTTTCTTCGTTGTTTTTAACAGCCGCAAGCGTGTGACCTTATCACTGTGGTTGTAACGCACGGAACGATCTTGCACTCTGTTTGTTCATGCTCGTTGTCGTGAGAAGCGGTTTATCACTGTCCTTGTAGCACCAGATACGTCGAGATTTCTCCCGAGTGATCACAGCAAAGCACAACTGTTTTCGTAACATTTTATACTTTTTCAGGTCCCTTTGGCGGTTTATCTGGGTGTTTTCTCGCCTAGTTTACATTGAGCGCTGCCAAATTCGCCGAGCATTCGTATTCCGACAGTTCCCGACCGCTCTTGCTGCTATCGTCGCCGCTGATTGCTTAGATCTTTTGTAGGCGAAGTCAACCCAATAAAGGTTTATTTCAGTAAAGTTCCAGTCTCTTCCATTGCTGCCTACGGCCTTGTCACTATCACGTGAAAATATTAATTAGCAGCGCAGGATATACGGCACAAAACCGACACAGGCAAGCGCTCTTCATATACTTGTTGCGATGCCGAAGTTTACTCCATATTATTTTTGCTCTTCTTGCAAGCACTGCGCAAACGTTTCGCAAAAACCAGTGCTCAATCACCTAGAAATTAATAAAAAAAAAATTCCTGTTTACGCTTCAGTCGTCCCACTGCCCACACCAATTGAGCACAGTCCGACGTCAGTGAAATGACGTCATCGCCATCTGTGACTCGAGGCCTATGCGGTACAGCTATATTTATCCGCAAGGCGTAATAACTCCGATGGCTTTTCACTCACGTAGTTGTGTCTTCGATTCGCGACGTTGAAATAGGTTAACGTATTTAGGAATCGGCATAGTCAAATCAGCTTCTAATAAGATTTACCTGGGTCAGCGTTGGCCATACAATCTGAAGGCATTCTTACTCAAAGTACAGAAAACAGAAATATTTTCGCTTCAGTGTGTTTTACTTTGAGTAAGAACGTAGCGAAAATCTGCTATATCTTAAAGAAACAGGCTCCTACTGCAGTTACTGACAACATCACCAGTGTAATTTTGTAGGTTTGGTCAAGAGCTGCGCTGATTACGGTCATGATTCGCGCTATAAATATCACGTTCATAAAGCTGCAATTTATGTTTAATATTTCAATTCATCCCGACACTGAAAACAGTTTACAGTCAAACTGACAACTTATCTGCGCCGCACTGACCATCCATCGTAATTTCTCCGACCTTTCTCAGTGCGTGGGGCTCAAAGCATTGAAGCCCTTCAGTAATTAGATACCCGAAGGCATCAAAATAAAAACTCTTCGCAACACACAATGCTGGCCGAAGAACAGAAGTATAGTCGCAGCGGAGTGCAAAAAGGCAGTGCTGGTACTTCACCTACGCCTTAGAGATTATCAACGTAAATGCCAATGTGTGTACGAATCATTAAATCGTTGCTGTCACATAGAAGTTAATATTTCTTTCAGCAAGTCATCATCGTCAGAAAACATGTCTCGCGAAGCGGAATATGAAGCTTTCCCTTGTAATCAAGTGGGTTGCGAAAACCTTCTACAGCAGCCGGTTGACTGCCGCCCGCTGCTAATGACACAACGCATCTGTCCTGTTCGGCATTCACACACTAGACTGTAATGCCGAATTTCAGAGCTACGTGCAGTATCAAGGCTCGACTGCACCCGGAGAAACGTATAACGCCATCTTTTGGTGGCATGAGGAAACGACGGTCAGACAGACCTGATGACGCGACGGAAAGGGGAAGGCGCCGCGAGGTAACCCATTGGAAACACCGTCTAATTTCCATCACACTCACATCAAAGAAACGACAAAACATACGACCTTTTTATGGAGCATAAAATTAACTGAATGTACAGAACGTTTCGCTCATCAACTGGTGTACCACATTTGATTGCACTCTTTCACTTAGTGCTGACAAAAATCAGTATATAAATCACCGATGTCTGGTCATTGACATTCAAACCAGTCAGCACGGACATCGTGAGTCTCCGCGATAATACATTTGCTACATCCAATATATCTTGCGTTAACTACCAGTTATGTAGTCACTGATCAGTACGAACGTCAGCATTTATCTTTCCTAACTGGCTTCTGAACAAGGCAGCATTCAGAGGCAGACTTTAAGTGCGTTCACAGTCGAAGTTCCCCGTTGTCGATTCGCTGAGGTATATTTTCGGTGGCCGCACCACCGCAAGACAGTACAAGATTTTCGCGATACATCTGGCGAGAGGAAGCTCTTCCTTGCATTCCCGTTCGCTAATGGCAAGAGGTTATCTTTTTATTCATCAAGAATCGCTCCTGAGCAGTAGCTGAGTTTTTAGACTGGAAGTGGCATGCGAGGGCAGGTTTCGTTTGCTGTTCCATCATGCCATATGCCGATAAGACCATCCACTCATCCGCAGCACCTACCTCGTATCGTCCAGATTAATTTTTTTCATTATGCATGCAGATATACCTGTTTTTATTATATTCATCTGACACAACTGTAGGAAATGTTCCTCGGATTGCACCAGCAGCCCCCGCTCAGCGATCAACCACCCATGCGCACACGCACACTCACACACGAATGCTACACACAACAACAAAGAATACGTCTCCCCACCACGAAACTCCCTCCACTAGGCAGGTACCTGTGTCTGTACACAACTTCAAACACTCATCCTGAATCTATATCACAAACATTTGCTCTAACTAACCCTCTATCATGCCTGATGGGCATGTCTGAGACTGCAATGCTGCCCGCTCATTTCCCATCTCACTTTCTCCTCCCAGTATCCTGCTCTATCCAGGTCAGATATGCAAATGCAAAACCAGCAACCAGACATGCAAGACCAGCTAAACGAGCAGGCGCGAAAGGTAACAGCTGCTACAAGCATCCTGGACTGATGAAGCCGCCCGAAGAGGACTCGATCATCTCTTCACTTGTTCCCAAATATTGGGTTTCAATAAGTGTTGTTTTTTCTTCTTTTGGATCTGTGGCGATGGCGATATCGGCATAGGAAATAAAAAGGCGCGAGGCAAGGAAAGCACGGAGGCTCTGGTGGTCAGCTGATCGAGCACCCGTTATCACCAGAAGGTTACTACTATAACCATCACTGCGCAGGAGAGGAAAGAAACACAGATCGGTGGGGAGTGCATACTGCCTCTACTCAGCTCGGCGGCACACTCAATGCGCAATGGCTCACAAAATACAACGAAAAAGCACTGAAGTTGAGAAAAGGAGGGCTTGATTTTGGTTTTGGGGGTTTAACGTCCCAAAGTAATTCAGGCTACGAGAGACGTCGTAGTGGAAGGCTCCGAGAATTTTGACCACCTGGGTTTTTTTAACGTGCACTGACTTTCCATGCCGCACCTGCCGGCGCGAAAGAAAAGACATCGTAACAAAAACTGCCTCTCAACTTTGCGTTGCAAAAATGGTTTAAAAGTCAATCAGCCTTTTTTTTTTTTTTTTGAAAGACTCCATTCGTATATAATACCGAGTTCGGAGTGCTTCACTCTGATCCTGAGTTTTCATCCCATCACCTATACGAAGGGGTCTTGGCTTCACCTGTACAGCTCCGTTTCAAAAACAAGCACTACCTGCTAACGCAGTGAGATCCGCCGCAAGAACTGGGTAGCTTGCCGTCCAGCTACTGAACCCAAGGTGGCGGGGACGAATCCAGGTAGCCGCAGCCGAATTCAATCACCGCATTTTGCCGCATTCAAGTAGGCAAAATGTGAAGAGGCCCGTTATTTTCTCAATCTTATTGCTAGTAACGCAGGGGGTCGACCTTTAGAGCACTCATTCCGCATCGGAAAATTGATCTTAACAATTTAAACTTTAAGGAGAAAGTCTTTTTTTTTCTTCTTGCTCATAGTGAAACGCGAGATCTGCGCACGAGACTTGTTCGCGAGATTCCGTAAATGTGTTCTCCTTGTCTAGCGTTCCTCCCATCTCCATGGCAACGTAAAGGAGCGCAACGACGAGCTGCGCTGCGCTGTACCGCAATTCTCACACTTGGAGCGGGCGCGCTCCGAGGAACGCCACGCGACCGGCGCGACAGTGTAAAGTCCAATCTCACATTTGCAGGAGCACTGCAGCGAACGCAAGCCAAGGAACTAAAATTTTCACTATGTAGCGCCAGCTGTCACCTTGCTAGCAAAAGCTATACAAGGGGCGCGCGATGTACCGTGCGCAGCAGGAACACTCAGGCTTTCGCATTTCTTCAGTGCAGATTCTGCAGGGCTTTCGCAATTTTTTATGTAGAACGGAACACAATAAAGAGTAAAGAATGGCGAAAACAAGCGGCGGCAATGCGGCCATTCAATCCGAATTCGTGCGTGTGTTCTCGCTACAGGCACCAAATTGACTCTACCGTTTCGTCGTGCACGCTTCCCATGAACGAGGCGGAGTCTCTCGAATCGACGACTTAACGAACGCTATGTTCAAAGTGTTCCATTTATGCAAGAAATAAAATTGATTTAGGTCCTTATTATGTTATGTGGCTTTACATGCTCAGCGTTAGGAAATAGGTGTCGTGTTCGTTAATTCTGAACAAGTATTAATTAGTGGGGCTACACGCATTAGTCCTTACGGACATTAGTGTCTGGAAGAAATGCTATCTCACATCCTGGGAGACGTCAACTAGTTAGTTTCTTCACGTGCTCACTTTTCCTGACCAAACCTGCAGATTAGATTGTTAGTTAATCAAGCCAGTTATAATTTACAATGCAGCCCCAGCCAGCGAGGTTTCTTAATCCTGGGTCGAAGGTAACTAGAAATATATTTATTGCGAGAGATAATTCGAAATGCTGGAATATATTTGCCTTTGCGAACAGCCCTAAGTATGAAATTATTGAGCGACAGCGACAATATTCTGAATTTTGAGGGTTGCTTCATAAACATTCTTTGGATAGTGATTTCACACTATTCGCCCGGGCCGTCCTTTACGCTGTAGTCTATGTGAGAAGAACGCACATATGTGTGATCCTCCCTTTATCATTCTATCCTTTTTTGTTGTCCCATCGTTGTTCATACATCATTTATTTCAAAAGCAGATGTATTTTAGCTGCGGTCAAAACTGGTGAACAGCAAAGCATGTGACACGAAAGTAGAAAGCATGTCTTTCCTGTGCTTCTGTCACATGCACAGGAGTGTGACCGTTGTCTTGTATACGGTAGATGAGGCGCCTATTAAAAGACTGGTTCTGAAGTGCATTTTCAAAACTGCGGAGTGCAGTCACCGTCGCTTGATCGCTCGGCCGAGGAGAGATATCCAAACATGTGTATGTGCAAATTGCTTGGCTTGAGTATTACTCTAACCTGAGTTCACGCTGATCATAAGGCGCAGCAGAAAACGACACGCCTCAAGAAGTTTTCTTACGTACTGAAGAATATTTGTTATCTTGCACATGGCTGTTGCTGTCGAACACCTAACTTTGTATTTGGGTGAATAGCATGTTGTTGAAACCCAACTGTGGACACCCGTTGCGGCTTTATATAAATATCAGTTAATAAAATGCTTCAAGGTGAAACAACAGCTGAACGGTAAGTCTCCATCGTTCGGCTGCTTTTCACATTTGGCATAAATCAATTAGCTCAGATTCAAACCACCCTGCAGCCTCAAGGTTATTTGATGGCAACTGTCACAGTCACGCTTGGTGCATGTTGGCCTTCTTAAGTTCACCTGTCATTCGCTATTACGCCAAGCGTCAATCTCTTTGTTTCGTTTTCTGAAGAACGTAGATTTTCTTTTTGTCGCCTTTGAAGCGAGTGTGCCCTAATTTCCAGAGAACTGGTTAATTTTGCTAACTTTTTGTCGGCTTACTATTCCCGTATCATGTTCCTCCAATTTAATTTTCTCTAGTTGTGTTTCTAGCCAAGCAGCCGCTCGCTGATTACATAGATACTCTAATGCTCCTAGTATTTTCACTGGCGCACTTCTACATAATTTTTCTCACTTTCAGATTAGACGAGCCTGCTTTATTCAGCTACAATTTGTCATATTCTTGAGGTATAGTGTGCGTCTACCCGCAGAGGTAAGCATTTCTGAGAACGACAGATCATTGCGAGCTTCCCCTTTCTTCGTGATTCAATCGTTCTACAGGCGTCGTCTAGATGAAGTGGTGATGAACATCAGCTACAAAACACTGCAAACGCTGAAGGCTGGTTGCAAATTTAAACAAGCTAAACCATATATAGTATGGGCCTCGCCTATTAGCGCCTCATCATAAGCTTGATATGAGCTGAGACGTGTGGGCAGAAGAGAATTACGCCACGTCGACAGCCTCTTGCTCAATTCCCGCATCTTCGGGCGTTTGGCGAAAAAAACGAGGCAAGTTCGCGTTCTGAGCGCCCCTAGCGGTGCTGCAACAGTTTTCCACTAGCGGCCTGGTGCTCCAGAAATAAAGGTAGAAAAAACGACTGAGACGCCAAAGCGGAACGTAACGTAACTTTCCGTTAGATGCGCCGTACTCTCCTAACTTTGTGGCAACGCAATTTGGTTCAGTGACAGTATGATAGTAGACAAAAATATTTCAAACGCAAAGAAGAGAGACGCCGGTGCCAGACTTCTCTTCCTGTGAGATGCCTTTTTTTAAAAGCGTTAAGAGTGATTTATCTTGTTTACGCGTCTGAAAGAAAGCAGGGATTTCTGGAAAACCACGATGATAGCTTGCGCATACGAGCGCTAACGTGATTTGAGAGGGAGCGTGGATTGAAACTCATAAATGTGGCTTCTTTTTTTTTTTTTGCATGGAGACTGATCGAAATAAATAGGCTGGGCTAGCCAATTTCCCATTCTGCCGTGCATACTCAGTTTTCTTGAAGATGAGGCGAACACCACCGAATTGAAAATATTTTTTCTTCCTGTTTTGCGTAACGACAGCACGCGAGCTTAAACACAGCGTTAGACTATACAGCATGGGAATTTTGGGCCGAAAACTACAGTTTAAGAGGAACACCGGGATTTCATAAGAGAGATAATTCATTTAATTCCTTAAAAAATATGACGTCAAGATCTTCAAGATTTACAAACTGACCAGGTTTACTCTCCGTTAACGGGACAGAACAAAACAAGACACACACGAGCGTTGTCCGTTCATTGCAAACTATTCACTAAGGTAATCTCTCGTCTTTTATTTCAACCTTATAATGCTGCTAACTAGTAGAGAAGACTAGCTTTCAAGAAGTCTATTCAGCCACTGACGATATCCATGCCATCAGTCAGCAGATAGAACCCTCTAAAACCAAACCTTATATATTGGCGTCATATTGCAGCAAGTGCTGAAGACTAGGCAAGCGAGAAGCCGATAAGTACTGTGCAGGAACCAAAAGGTATTGGACGCCCTAAGACATTGCTGCTCCTGGCTTAGCAAGCTCCGCTTTTGACGCATTCGCGAGAGTCTTAACACGACAGAATATTATGGAAAGCATTAGTCAGAGTCGAAATAGTAGTAGTTATCCGGATATCTGCCGAACCTGTAATGTTATATATGTGCTGGGAAATATTTAGGTCAGTTTCATAAGAACCACAGTCCGACATAGCAAAAAGTGGATTTGGAGGAAGCGCGCTTGCCGACATGCATCTTATGTCGCATCTGGTACTGGAGTTTAGTCGTAATTATCCCACTCTGGTTTGTAGATTATCTATCGGCTCCGCGTCCCGCAAGTTCAGTGTCTATTTGAAGAAAACGAATATCGATTGGGCTTTGTAGCAGGCGTTTTTTTCTTTTTGTGCATAGCGATTGGTAGCTTGCGCTGTTATTATTACTTTCGGACGAAATAGAGTTTATCCGTTTCTGCTGGATGCCGGGGAGTTAGAACTAATTAAATGCTTGAAAAACGGTCAAACTGCAATCCTGAGCAAATCAAATTGCACCAACCTAATGCTAGCAAAGCCTGAGGAAATGATATCATAAATAAAGAACAAAGTGCGCGTATACAAGGCCATATTGCAACTCTTCATGCTACAGTAGAGCAAGAGAGCACTATACGGAACATGACATAACAACTTATAATACTGCATAACAAATTGTCGATTCAGCAACAGAAGCCATCGAAATAACCCGGTGTTTTCTGGAACCGATGTTAAGGAACCAGGGAGATATAGAAATTGACTGAAGAATTCTTCACATATGTTTGTAAAGTAACTTTTAGGTATAGGCGTGCGCTCGGTGGAAAGAGCGCACCGTATTGGTCGCTATCACGAACAGAAAAAAAAAAAAGACCGACCACTGTTAGTTTCTCATTCCGCAAAGAAAAGGCCAACGGGTTATATCCCGTGCTAGGAAGTTCACAGGAATATCCTACGGCGTCGACCAATTAAGACTCCTCATCCGAAACAAGTTATATTTGTAAATGATTTTGAGAATATTCGAGGGCCAATAAAGATCGTTAAAACACTCGCATTATATTAAGCGCCGACAAATTGGTTATCGAAGGGAAGACGTTTAACCGGTACAAAAAAAAAATGAGACTTTAAATTCGATAATAATAATTGGCTCAAACATAGAGAAAGAGGGTGCCACAATTCTTGACTCTAGTAATAGTGAATTGCGGAAAGGTCGTTAACAAAGCTGACGACCTTGCCATTTTTATAAATTTAATCTTTTGGACTAAACTGCGGCTGGATCCTTCTATAAAAGACAGTGAAGCGTTTGTGAAGGACTTCGTTGCTTATCAGATTATCAGAAAAACAGGTCACGTTTGGGTGGCGGCGTGTTTCTCTTAGGCGCTCTTTAAACCTATTTCGATTAGATGTATTCCATGGTGATGTGGGAGTTCGTGCGGCCAAAGCCATGGTGGACTATTTGTCATTTGCCTCCAGGGCATTCTACCTTTCCCAAAACTCGTCTATTATCACGCTAACTATTTTACATGAAAGAGTTTTCGAAGCCTCTTGTCATATTTTCCTTCTAACGGAAGACTAATTTGCCTGACTTGCGGACCTTTCGGAATTTGCGCTACCCAAGTATAACACCCAAATAGCAAGTATGTAGCTAGTAGGAGCTTAAAATTGGAATTCAAACTAGCGTAGATTCATTTGGATTAACACCGTATGTGACTGGTCCCACTCGTGGTACTAACTTATTTACCCTGTTTAATGTCACCATATATGGTGAATCTTATGAACGTTATCCAAGAATAAGTGCTGCATTCGCAAGTACTAAAACCAAAAGTAGAAGACAACAAGAAAGCGACCAGAAAAGTGCAATTGTACAACAAAGGGGATTTGGCCTGCATGTCAAGGAAGTTTCTTCATTATCTACTCAGTTCTGCTGTGAGCTCGTTCTGCGTTTGTTACTTTTCAGGGGCCTATAACTTCAGTTTCCAGTTTACTTTTCGGTTTATTACTTATTTATTCTCTTTAATATTTATTTCTTTATTCTTTAATTTTTGTTTATCATTAAGTTATCACTTCTTATCATTTTTATCTTTCTTTAATTCACCGTCACCATTGTCCTTTCTATCAGGGCCCTCTGGAGAATTCCGGACTCGTTACTGCCTGCGCGCTCGGCATGGCAAGAACTGCTTTCGCATAAAAACGGTCGGCTGTACAGACGTCCACCATAAAGCAGTTACTAGCAGTTAGTCATTCCGGGGACAAAAACTTACATGTTTTTGGCCGTTTTAGGGCCAGAGAAAGTCACCCGCCGTGTATTAACAGCCAGGAAGAAATATCAACCAAGACCTGCGCAAAATTCTGCCCCTATTTTCACATTACATTATCCGCAAAACAAGCGCAGGCGCCGATTAGACTGACAATACGCTGGTAAGACTACGCTCGCGCTTATACAGCGGGAGTAGCAATAAAACACTTATCCCAATTTAAAATTATTTGCGAGTTCTCCACGAAGGCAACCCTTTTTTCCTTTCATAGTTCACTTCCTTTTTCTTTTTTTTTTTCACTTTATCCATGACGTGGTACAGGTGTCGATTATGAAGTGAAACCCTTACTGCACCCTTTATTTCATCTATAAAAAAAACTCGCAACGCTATTTTCGTTCTGGTCAAACGTCCAGCGTCTATCCTGCGTTCAGCACTCCACCGCTTTAGCTGTTCATTCTCCGCTTATGAGAAGCCAAGATCAATTACCTCAGCAGTCCAGCATCTTATATGGTGCCAATAACCAGACACCAAGAAAAACATTTGTCCGAGGAAACGTAAACAATATCACTTAATAGCGGCTCAGCTGGAACCTGCAAATATAATACTAACGTATCCCAGCCGCAGCGGGGAAAAAATCCAGCGCCTAAAGGATTACAGCCTCCCATAATCACTCACTCATCCGCTAGCTTTATCGCAAAGCTCCCGTCGTATGCCAGTTTCTCGCGTGTATCACAAACGAGTCCACCCCTCCCCCCTATCTCTCTCCCCTCATATTACACCGCCATCACAATGAATGTTTGAGTGTCTGCACGCTTTTAGTATGAAGGTAACCTAAGCTTGTTTGCATGGGAACCTGGGCTAACAATCCGGAAAAAAACGCTTCCGCAGAAGTGGAATCGTAATCGGAAATAATTGCTTTCGCGGAAGAGGGATCGTTTTCGACAGCTCCAGCGAGCGCTAAGCGAGGCGTCAAAACGCAAAACGGCTTACCAGGTCGGCTTCTCTTTACCCTGAATAAACCTCACCGCTGCGCTGGTAAAGCAAAGGAAGTGTTTACCAGGACGGCCGATCGTCGTCGGCGACGGTGGAAATTAATATTCATGGCGGCTGTTCGAAACGAGAGTGCACTAGCATTAAGTCGATTTATTAGATTCTGCCGTAAATTGTTCAGACATAACATCCATCGCCTTGTGGCGCGCAGCTGTCGGCTCATTAACGCGTTTCCAGGCCGAGGTCAGTGACGAGTGAATGACGGCGATAATGGTGGTGTTTATCGTTACTCTGGCTGAGAAGCTGATGGGAATTCGATGCGCGTCTAATTTGGTGAAGGCGACGACTCAGAGGGTGCTTACGAGAGGGTGCTTATTGCGTACGCACAGTTGCATAATGTCTATGTACACTATTTGCTGTATTAATACCACAAACGAACGAATGAACGAACGAACGAACGAACGAACGAACGAACGAACGAACGAACGAACGAACGAACGAACGAACGAACGAACGAACGAACGAACGAACGAACGAACGAACGGACGGACGGACGGACGGATGGACGGACGGACGAACGAACGAACGAACGAACGAACGAACGAACGAACGAATGAACGAACGAACGAAATAACGAACGAATGAACGATCGAACAAACAAACGAACGAATGAATGAATGATCGAACAATCAAATGAACGAACGAAAGAAGGGACGACGGACGGACGGACGGACGGGCGGATTAGCCATTTGGATATTTTCAGAGAGAGAGAGAGAGAGAGAGTGTGTGTGTGTGTGTGTGTGTGTGTGTGTGTGTGTGTGTGTGTGTGTGTGTGTGTGTGTGTGTGTGTGTGTGTGTGTGTGTGTGTGTGTGTGTGTGTGTGTGTGTGTGTGTGTGTGTGTGTGTGTGTGTGTGTGTGTGTGTGTGTGTGTGTGTGTGTGTGTGTGTGTGTGTGTGTGTGTGTGTGTGTGTGTGTGTGTGTGTGTGTGTGTGTGTGTGTGTGTGTGTGTGTGTGTGTGTGTGTGTGTGTGTGTGTGTGTGTGTGTGTGTGCGCGAGCGTGCGTGCGTGCGTGCGTGCGTGCGAGCGAGCGAGCGAGCGAGCGAGCGTGTATTTGTGTGGGGCTTTACATCTTTGTTGGCGGGTCTTTCACATAATAAGGCAGTTTACAACTGCGTGCTAATTAATTACAGATCGGAAAACGGGGCGTGATATGGCCCACAGGGTCACAAAGAGTCTGACACTACTGAACGACTGAACTGAACTGAATTGCTAATTAATATGACTAAAATGTTAGAGCCACAAATTAAGGTACTATGGAATAAGAGTGGCAAAATGCATGCCACCTTTTCGCTCTTGCAAAATGAAGCATTGATTGATTGATTGATTGATTGATTGATTGATTGATTGATTGATTGATTGATTGATTGATTGATTGATTGATTGATTGATTGATTAATTGATTGATTGATTGATTGATTGATTGATTGATTGATTGATTGATTGATTGATTGATTGATTGATTGATTGATTGATTGATTGATTGATTGATTGATTGATTGATTGATTGATTGATGTACCGGAACAGGGAGCCGCAAGAGGTTCGACAGATGCAAGCGCTTAGCGACGTCGCGTCGTACCCTTAAAGGGAGAGTTTAAGTATCTCCCCAGATTTTCGCCACTGTCTAGCAAAGCAGTCTCTCTTTCATCATAACCCTGTTTACCCTTCTCGCATTCAGTATATACTTACCTAGCGTAATGCTACTCTTTGTAGTATCTGTGGTGTATCGTTACTGCATTGAAAACGCACACCTATTAAATATGGAGTTTACGAGATTGTGACCTTCATATTCCTGGCCAAACACCTTAAGGTCACAGGGGAGAAGGGAAGCGGAATCACTCCCCGTTACCCGTACTTTTTTCAGCACTGCGTTGCGCATTCACAGAACCGATATCAATAAGGAGACTGAAAATGTTCACGTTGCGTCTGTTACTCTAAGGTATCCTTTACACCTCTCCATTTGCTACCAACAGAGGCACATTGTGTCAACAAATCTAGTTCGACAATACCAGTTGTTGGGCGAGCGGGTGTGGTGTGCACGGTGGTGTGCACGGTGGTGTGCACGTGTTCACGTTGTTCGAGTTTCGAGTGCACGGTGTTCGAGTTGGTGTGCACGTCTGTCGCGCTGTTGTTACGATTAACACAAATTTATTTGCAAGCAAGCTTTTATACACGCAAAAGACAGCTGTGGCGCAGCTTGAATTGGGGGGAGTAAGGCAAAATATACAACCTACGGTGCAAAGTTCTTGGGATACAAGTCCCCACCAGACAAAGGGCAGCTTGGATTGGATTTATATGCTAACACAAGTTTACAGAAAAAATAAAAACCTGGCGCTGAAAAATTCATTATTTGAGGCTTGCAGTCGAGGGAAACTATAGTAGCATATTGCTACCAACCACCCTTCTTCCCTCCTTCCCTCCGTACCTTCTGGAGGGCATTATAAACAAAATAAACATGGCAGCTTCTTTTGGCATTGACACGACAAGCCATGACTGATGACGGTCACGACGCCAGGAAACACAAATCGACAACCAGCCTGAGCCCCAGCCCCTGTAGAAGGCGAACCCGCATGATGGATTGGCTTGGCTTCGCAGTTGCTTTGCATCCGTGAACGAGATTTTCTAAATGCAGACCTGCCGCTTTGCAACAGGCACGGCCCTTGTAGAAGGCAATTTCGCAATTTTTCTCCTAAGGACATAGGTTACTTCAGCTAATCTTTTCCGTCGCAGCTGTAACCGCGCCACCTCGGGACCGCTTATTTGGCACAATGACAAATTATTTGAATGAAGCTAAGTTTTAAAGGAAGCCAAAAAATAAAGAGAAAGCGCCAGCACCACTAAGTCGTCTCCTTGTAGTGAACCGGAGTCGTTGGCAGAAAAGGGTATCTTCTTGATTTCCCTCAGCCAGTAAAAAAACGTGCTTTCAAAGCATATTTTTCAATAAAGGCCCTTCTGCATTGTTACCATTTGTGGGTAAGGAACCCAGCAAAACGCATGTTTACTGGAAGACTTTTTATTTGTGTTTGTTATCGGTACGCAGTTTAACTCACCGGACTCCTGCGAATTAAGTAGCTGGGTGGCGCGCACACTGAAAACACGAGACTTTTAAACCCTTGCACATCCCTCGCGCTCTCGAGTAAAGTGAAATTGAAGAAAACGACCAAGCCATAACTGCCATCTTATTCTGGCTACCTCGGCGGGTAATTTCTCTCTAGTAATTTTCAAACGACGGAACAGAGAACAACGTATATAATGTTCGAGAAAAAAAATCGGAGCTTTAACTATAGTTACACTTGGTTATAACTAGCGAGAAAAGCACCCACCGCGGTGGCTAGGGTAACAAAGAAAACAAAAAGCCGCGGTGGCTCGGTTTTTAAGACGCTCAGCTACTGACCCTAAGTACCCGGGTTTGAATTCAGCCTGTTCGAATCCACTCGGGAGTTCTCTTTTAGTGCGAAAACACTACACGCGGAGTAGCTATATCACCACCCAAGTGGCCAAGTCCAAGGTCGACATTGCGAGGCTTTCAAATCGTTCGCCGACACCCGGAAAACTCGAGAGACAAGAAAAGAGACGGAGACAACGTGGGGTCTTGTGAAGAGCTCATGATCTTCGCCGACATCCAGCGAACTCGGGAACGGCGGACCGGAGCACGTAGCTTCTCTATAAAATGGCTGGGCATACTATTCAGCTGAGGTCATTTACGCAAGTTTCGACCCAAAGCACCACCACTGACAGAGCGTGGCGAACAAGCTAATAAGTGTTCCACTCGAACAATGCTGTCACATTCCTGCACAAAGTATGCAATGCGTAAATAAATGTGCAGTCATTGTTATCGGAAGCAATGCAGCTGAGGCCGTCAACATCCCCACTTTCGCAAGCGTGCTTGCTTTTCAGCGTACACCCAAGTCGCTTTCATCACCGCATAGTAACACAAAGAGAAGAGGTACCACGGTGAACGTATTCTTGAAAATTAAATCTAAAAAGCTTTACCGAAATTCCCATTAGTCTCTTGATAATTAGCCACGTGGCGTTTGAAACTTATGAACAAAGGAAAATTCCAAACCTTCTATGCGTGCTTATCTGCTCTATAATTACGTTTAGTTCGAAACACCATCCCGCTAATTGGTCCGTTGTAACAGCCTCGCGGCAGGCATAATTCGTAGCGTGCATTTTTCGGACGTCAATGGGAACGTCATCCTGGCGCAGCAATTATTTTTTGAAGTGCCTCAGGGCGAACGATCGAGTTGCTTACTTCAGGGCGCTGTATTCAATAGACCAAATCGGCTGCACTAATGTTTAAATAAGCAGACAACCTAAAATTTTATTTGGGAAGAAATTAAAGACGAAGCTATCGATCAGAACTGAGCAAATGGGAGGTAACACGTTCTGAAAATATTTCGGCTAAGTAGGTCAATCGCAAAACACCACAGGTCTGGTCGTTCAAGCCAACATACCACTATAATAAATGTAATAATCGTACTATGCACAATATTGCACAGATCCCATATATCCATGTTCCCGGACCACGCACGGACTACCTCATTAACTGATTAGAGAAAAAAGACGTAAAGTCCAGGCAATAAATGTGTGGTGTTTGTGGATACTGCAATCTCACTTTTGAATTACGGCAAAATGATGTATTCCAACAATGAGCGCATAAATAAAGCGGAAGAAAATTACATATACCGCTTCAGGTAAAAAATCAGAACCTGTTTTATCGTGTCCTATAATTTTGTTCGTGTATACATACACAGGGCACCGGTCCGCCGGCTCTATCTGAGATATCTGGCAGGCTCCTTCAAACACGGCAATATAGTGTTCATTAAACCACGCCGTGCATTCATTTTATCACCTCTCAGGGTCAACACTAGCTTCATAGTAAAGAAAAACCGTCACGAAATGCACAATGTCTGCGTATAATGCTCCGAAAACCTCAAAACAACAACAAAACAAGTGACCAAACGCGAGGCAAGCAGCCTTCAGTTGACGAGGTCACACCAGTCGCTCGATATACGCAGTCATAAATAGGACCCTGAGCTATCGACTGCATCGCACGTTTCGCTTCACGTTGAAACTTATACATGTTTACTTTGCGCCCTGAAAGCTACCAACGTTAAAAATTTTACAGCACGTTCATGGAGTACTCAAACGCCAAAAGGGAGTTGTTTACTGTGCCTCAACGCTTCAACCATTTCAGAACATTCCTTTTTTGTCGTTTTTACGGTCCAGGGTCTAACCAAAATCACTCGACCAAAGCGCTGGTGTCGATGATGCATATATATATATATATAGTCATCAGTTGGAAGGATATGGGAAAGCACCGGGTATAGTCCGGCTGGGGATAAAGTGATAACGAAATATGAAAAAAAAAAAGAAAGCACAGAACCGGGTTAAGTGGAGAAATATGGGAGGCCTTCGCCCTGCAGTGGGTATAGTCAGGCTGATGATGATGATGATGATGATGATGATGATGATGATGATGATGATGATGATGATGATGATGATTATGATGATGATGATTATGATGATGATGATGATGATGAAAAAAGCCACGATCGCTGCCAGACTGAGCTGAAGAACGAGTGGTGCAGTTCGGTCACAGCTCTAAAATGTCACACGATAGCGACATCTACATTAGGACGCAAGTGAGAGAAGCGAGCGAACCTTCGTAGCTCTCCACACTCTACATAGCTTGCTGAAGGCCGCTTGTTCACTCGTATCTAAACCACCTGACTCCGCCGCGGTGGCTCGCTGATTAGGGTGCTCGACCTCTGAGTCTAAAGACACGGGTCGATCCAGGCTAGGGCGGCCGCGTTTCGATGGAGGCGTAACGCAAGGCACCAATGTACTGTATGACGTCGGTGCACATTAAGAAGCTCCAGATGCTCGAAATTATATGGAGTCTTCAACTACGGCATCATCTTAGCGTAAGTTCCTTTTTGATGCGAAAGCCTTTACATCAAAGCCACAAACACAAATACCATGCATTCAAATTTGTTCATTCCAGCAATTGTGGCCCTATACGCCTACCAAAAACATCTCTGCAGCATCCGAAGTTTAGCTTGAAGAAAATATCTTTAGTCTACGGAATACAGAAAGTTCAAATAATACTTCCGTCACAACATTGCTGGGACTTGGGCACTTTTGCTATACATTCGCGTTTCATCAAAAAGACAAAACACGACCCCGAACTCATCAGTCGCAGCGGCAGTGGGGACTGCGCTAAACGATAAAGGAGTTTGTTATTAAATTTGAGGCTATTCTGAGAGTCTGTTATCATTAAATACGCCTGAATAACTGTGGTTACGCGTTATCTCACGTAATCTCATCGGCTTTACATCGCTCTTCGAACCAAGGACGGTACTGGCTAATGCAAGTTCCCAGAGGCGAAGCAGTACCAATTTCATGTCGCGATCAAAAGCATCACAACTCTTTGATGTGGGAACCTACATCATCAGAGAAAAGAAGGATGATAGGGATTTGATTACCTTCTGAATAAATTTCGATCCGCTGGAATAGCCCCAGAGAAAAAAAAATAAAATACATATTCTCTAAACAAAAATTGACATAAGGGGTCCTTCGCTATAACAGTCAATTTGTACGCTGGAAAAAGCACAGTGAATTACCGAAAGAAAAAAATAACATGGAAGAAACTGAAATGAAAATGGCGGAAAAAATGCAGGCTATGACCAAGAAAAGAAGAAGGAGGAATGGCCAGATAAAAGCGAGGCTTCATACGGGCATCAGCTAACAAATCCAGTATTAAAATTCAGCTCATTGTGCAAAAAAAAAATAAAAGCAAAATAAAAGATTTCAGGAGCGGTGGAAAACGCATACACACGTTGGAGCAATTCACAAAAATACAACCCCCCGTTCCAAGCAAAAAATGTTGCTTCACGAGGCTTTCGAAAACGTTTCGAACAAGAAACTAAATGTACCAATAGTTTTAATAAAAAAATAGCTTATTGTTGTTAGAAATTACAATTATATTTATCACGTAGTGCACCTGATTTTATCTTTTTCATAAAGATGCTGTTGATGCTATTTTTCGCGGGTAAGTGCCAAATAAAGGGTTTCTGCTATTCATTCAACCTCACATTTCGCAGCTTGTTAAGCAGGTTTATGCTGCACCATGTACAATACCACAAACAAAATCATATTCTATTGCGCAGTAAAGGTGCCAAATCACGAAAGCGAAGCAACAGCAGTCAAGGTTACGGCTATGATGGTTTGGTCATGCGATGGAAAGGAACCACTCTTACACACCTTGCTCAAAGCAAGTAAGAGATTGCAATAGCAATGGCTCCACCTGAAACGAAACTGATTTATGTTGCGAGCTGGATGTGTTGCAAATAATTGCGAAGAAGGACACCGGCAAAAAAAAAAAAAAGCGGGTAAAAAGAAGACGACACAACGACGACCTCTGATGAGCACTAAACCTTGTCACGAGTGCACGGAATAACCCCCCCCCCCCCACCCCTTTTTCCTCACTTTGTCCCTTTTTTTTTTTTTTTACCTCATGTCATTTTTCATAAAAGCCGCATTTCAGTGGCTAGCAAACGCCTACGAAGAATAGCCGAACCATTACAGGGAAGTAATTTATTACTTTTACGTTGTTATTTATCATCCACTATTTATCAGCGTAGTTTCACTGTACACGGATGTAAATAAGCTCGTCCGCCGCCTTGAGTGATGTGTACTTATATACAGTAAGTACTTTTGGAATTTCAGACACATTTATTTATCTCGTTTTCTTAAGAATTTTGCCCTCATTTCTTTTTGGATGCATCGCCAACGACGCTGAAGGGTGTCTTGATGGACGGGCAGCAGGGAAGTGATTAGCATTAACACCACATTCATGTGGCTCAAATTACCATGCTTTTATATTTTTAGCACACTCAGCAGACAAAGCTCGAGATCCCTAGTTCAGTTCAGTTCAGGCGTTCAGTCGTGTCCGACTCTTCGTGACCCTATGGACCATGTCACGCCACGCTTTCCGGTCTCTCACTATCTTCCCAACATCACACAGCTTCATCTGCAATGCCTCGAGAATACCATCCAACCATCGCGCTCGCTGCCCATCCCTTCTCCGGCGACCCCCAACCTTTCCCAACATCAAATCTTTCTCCAGCGACTCCTCTCTTCTCATCAGATGACCAAAGCAGCTGAGCTCCAACTTCAGAATTCGACCCTCCAATGAGCAGTCAGGGCTCATGGTCGACAACATCGACTGATTTGATCTTCTGGCAGTCCAAGGAACTCTTAAGAGTCTTCGCCAGCACCACAATTCAAACGCGTCAATTCTTCGGCGGTCAGCCTTTTTCACAGTCCAACTCTCGCATCCATACATCACAACTGGAAAGACCATAGCACGGGTTATACGGATCTTGGTTGGCAGACTAATGTCTCTGCTCTTTACTAGGCGGTCAAGGCTAACCATTGTTCTTTTTCCCAGAAGCAGGCGTCTCCTAATTTCATGGCTGCAGTCTCCTTCCGAGGCAATCTTGGCGCCCAAGAACAGAAAATCTGTCACAGCTTCCACTTCTTGTCCATTGATGCTCCAGGACTTGATAGGGCAAGACGCCATGATCTTCGTCTTTTTAATGTTCAGTTTAAGCCCAAACTTCTCACTCTCTTCTTGCACGCGCTAAGCGCGGCATTAAAGCGTGCCGTCGTGGTGCAGTGCGTATTACGAAGCACGTAACAAGGCGATGGTCAAAAACAGGCTGCTTGTCGGGCTTGCGTGCGCGCACACCATTTTGCGCGCGCTTTCTCCGTACCTCGACCGCTTGCGCGCTCTAGGGAATACTGTATTGCATCAATGTTTGCCGTCGAGTTCAGGCTCTCTACGTTATACCGCTGCTTAGAGCTTAATGAGAGAGAAAAAGGCACCCCATTACATGAAATCTACTATTTAAAAACGGTTAGCAACTGGTTTACGCATTGCGGAAACTAATTACTCGATTAGAAAATTGGACTAAAATGTGATTTATTACCAGTCATCATTTACTATGAATGCGTCACGTACACGTCTTGCAGGTACGAAAGTATTTGAAGGATAAGAAGCTGAATCACTGTGCAGTAAAGTGCATAGGCCACTCGCATAAGCTGATAAAGCACGGACACCGACTAATTGAGGAAATCGAAGAGTATGAGCGATCATAATAATGATACTGATAATGAAGAAGTGAAAACATCCAGTTTCTATGCCATATTTTACGGAGAATCGAGTTACGAGCACTTTATCCTCCTCGTTCCTTGACCCTTCATGGCAGTGTTGCTCAAAACTTATTACAATATTATTCCTACTACTACTGCTAGCCATATACCCATACTTCACCCATATTTGAGTCGATAGCCCACACGAAAAGAAAATTGCGATGAGCACACAGGACGATACCAGCAGTATAGAATAGGTTCTAGAATACTCCGCCTTGACATCATGTGTTTAACTTGATATAGAAAACCAAGCCATTAACACGTATGTCAAATGTACTGCTTCGGTCGCATCGAGAATTAAAATAAAAACAGTTACTTAACGCACACTCTTTCAGTGGTGTACTCCCGAGTAAGACGAAGTCTGAGAGGAAAAATGTTACTTTCTATTATTCTTTAGAAATATTCCATTGAATATTAAAGCATTACTGATATTATATTTAAATAATTTATTAACAATATCGTTACCTTCTTTTATTATCTTGTTGATTCCCAGCAGTTATTTACACCTTATTTAAAGCATCTCATCTTTTCTTTTTTTTTTTGTTCATTTTAGAGACGCTCTTTTACTTTTTTTCTTTACTCCGCACAATGAATCCCGTCCGGATGAGGTCAGCGCAGCCTAATTCGACGAAGTAATAAGAAATATAGACCACGTTGAAGCCCATTCTGATAATGTATTAAATGCCAGAAACTGAGCCCTATTACAACACTAATCAATTTGTTTGATAAATCTAAGAAAAGGCAAACCAGCCTCTAATTTGGTTCCTAAGGCGTTTGCTCAATCGCTGACGCATAATCATTAACCGCAGGGGTGGGTAAAAGAGGCCTAATTACGTCGTTACTCACACTTCGTAAGAGGCAATTAATTTTCCGCTCTCTTAACGATTACATGTAATTAAAGTGTCGCCTTTCTTCTAGTCAAAATAGGGGTCGCTGAAGGAACACAAGAAAAATACTCTTTAGCCACAAATAAAAAGTCAATCGGGGACACACTCGTTTATCGCAATCACTTCCCTTGCTCCGCTGAGCAGATTTTTTGTTTTCCTTGGATAGAATATTCGCTATTCTCGCGAACACTCCACTATGGTAATCTAGGTTAATCTCAATAAATTTGTTACTTCCCTTTTGCTTGCCGAAATTAAGCAGTATGGCCTACAAGAGGCGTTACAGTTATGAAATTAATTCTTACCGCAAGATATTCTTAAGTCCCCACATGAGTCTCAGTGTACAGGTAGTTTTAACGCTATAACTTTGAAGGACCCATTAAACAGAAAAGGCAGTGTAGCCTCAGCTGGCGTCGACGTGCGAGCAAAACCAGGCGCTTAGCTGTCGAAAGCGGCAGCTGTCAGATGACATGGCTTGGAACAGATTCGTCACAAAATTGTGTGATGTCACACGGTCACGTGTCATGGACGATTTGGCGGAAGCTGCCAAGTCGGGGTTCTCATTTCAGATGGAGTGAGGGCAACCGAACCCTTTAGGACCCTTGCATTACGAATAACCCATGCTGCCGCTATAGGCCACGGAGGAACATTCATGCGGCTTCGTTAAAAGAGGGCTTTACTTCTGTGCAGGCTGACTTTACACGTAATGCGCTAGTCAACGGACGTGTGGAGATAAGAGGGGCAGCAATTAAAGGATTGTTTATTAAGCAAGTTGCACAGTACCCACAAGTGGAGCTGCGGATAGGAGCAGTTAACGCCGTCGAGTCTTACCCTTAAAGACAGAACTCATGCACCTCCCTCACCCCCCTCACCCCTTCCTCCAAATAAACTCACAGAGCCCTTATTTTAAGCCACCTCCACTAAAAGTATTCTTTAATTGCTACTGAGATCGAATTGACGGTCTTGGGCGCAGATGCCAAGCGCCACAGTCCGCGAGCTACCACGAGGGGATCACATTCCACTCATTTTCGTAATCGTCAAGGCCACAGCGGGGGTTATCTGTGGGTGTATTGTATTTTCAAATTCGCGAACGCGGTTTCGAAACGAAGACGTGCGAATAGAATCAGTGTACAAGTAATTCCAAGGAGTAACGAGCAGAGTGGCACCCCTGGCTCTATCTGAGCGAACCAATCTACTCAAGTAAAAAGTCATGATTTAGCCTTTTGCGTAGTACACGTGCGCCTCCCCCTCCTCCTCCGAGTGTAGTGAAATAGTTCGCACGCTCTTACATTCGTTTATAGGTACCATCATAACCACAACTTTTATGTACGCTCACTTTCATTGTTTCGAATGGACTATAACAAATTAGTGAACCTTTTCAGAGGGAAGAAAAAGCGGTTTGCCTGTGTGCGGGTGCACGCGCGCACATTTGCGCGCGCGCGCGCGCGCGCGCGTGTGTGTGTGTGTGTGTGTGTGTGTGTGTGTGTGTGTGTGTGTGTGTGTGTGTGTGTGTGTGTGTGTGTGTGTGTGTGTGTGTGTGTGTGTGTGTGTGTGTGTGTGTGTGTGTGTGTGTGTGTGTGTGTGTGTGTGTGTGTGTGTGTGTGTGTGTGTGTGTGTGTGTGTGTGTGTGTGTGTGTGCGTGTGCGTGTGCGTGTGCGTGTGCGTGTGCGTGTGCGTGGAAAGGGAGCGGAGCAGAGAGAGAGATGCCAACTAACTTAGACACCCTAATACTCATTTAGGGCATACACTTTTTAGCTCTGCAGATACACGGTATATTCAAGAAAATGTTCCCCTCAGAGCCGAAACAAATTCAAGCCGTTCTTACAAGAGCAAAAAAAAATTACAGTAAAAAACATGCAGCTTATAACATATTTGACACCAAAGAAATATAATATATTCTTGACATATATGAAAACTAAACCTAAGAAACGAATTAACATTGTGACTTTCGAATGCAAAAACGCTCTTAAACATGAGTTGCAGAATAAAATAACTAGTATGCACGAATAACTCTAACAACTACAACTAATCTGACAGTCGCGTGCAGTGAGTTCGTTGTATCCGAAGTTCGCAGTAGCTGTACTCGTCCCATATAAGCCACAAAAATACGCTCGAAGAAAACTAGTGCTTGTGCCCTTAGAAATTTTTCTCATTCAATGCTCATCCATAGTAGCCCCGATGAAATCACTCTGTAGGATCTCCAAATAGCTTGTGTGCTTTTGGTCCTCTCGATTACTACGTAAGACCCGCTTCAAGGATGCGAGAATGCATTACAGATTGAGGCGTTCATGGCAGCTGATGGTAGGGCGACATATTCGGCTAAGATGCTCGACAAGGGTGCAGCTTCGAAGCAACACGAACGCATTCAACGCGCGGAACATACAGTATCCGCCACGCTTGCCTAAACAGCTCGAATAACGCATTCTTACCTCGTCGCGTAAGTTTGCATCTTGCAGCAATATCTGCGTAGAAGCAGAGTGGCAAAGACCTAAAGTCATGTGCGCAGCAGCAGTTGATAGCACTTTACACGAAAAGCATCGGCTACTGCCGGATTCCAGCTTTAATTGCTCAGTGCTCGAGTGCTCTATGCAAGAGTGACGCAGGCTCTGTTACAGTTTGCGAGCTGCCTGCCCACAGCAACATCTCAGGGGACAGAAATTCATCAGCACAGGTGCCCAGCAAAGCGTATACATCGTAACTGTATTCAATATTCTCAAATCGCTGTATTTCGTTGATCACAGGCCGCATGCCGTAGCTTCGCTATCAATGTTGCTTTTCTTTCACGATCACTACAAACCTGTTTCTACTTTAAAACGTATTAAATTTAAATCGGTCCTTTATGTACACGTCGAGTCGTCTTTCACATATGCCAATGAACATGTCTGACATAACAGGGGTGCAAACAAAGGAATAAGTATTAAAGGTAATAAGTATTAGAAGAAATATTAAACTCCGTAGCCATACTTTTAAGGCGAAGCAAGCTTTTCTTCCTCTTACATTTCGCTGCGTTAATTCTGCCTTTCTTTTTCTCCTTGAGTCACAGTAACTCCCATTTCAATGCATTCCATAATACAGGGAACATCGAACCGCTACCTTTGAACTAATGTAGGCCAACCTGAAAAGGATCTTCGTTAGTTTTTCCTCTGCATATCTGCAAGCAGGACATGCTTTAATCAACCCGCCCTGGGAGATATTCACCTATATATCATTACTCCTCGATCGCATGTACACAGAAATGATAGAGTAATGTCCACGTCACAGTAAATTTGAAAGAAGTGGGCCTGTTCGTTACAAGTCACTTAGGAAATTGCATATTCAACTGCAGAAAAATAAATGCTTAACGCTGTTTCCACGTCCGGAGGCTCGGCTCCTTTCAAAGTCAAAAGTAAGAAATGTTTGGTGTTCGGGCGACCTTGAAGTGTGCGCGCTCTGTGTTCCGTGTTCATCGTCACTTGATCATGCCGGTGCTTCAATATTGTTACGGACGATCAAGGAAAAAGAAGCGGGCAGTGGCGCGGACAGGAGCGCTCGCGCTAGGCCCGGCAGCATTTCATTAAACGTCATCTCACTGTCATCGACCATCTCTCTATCCTCCTGTTTTCATCGGCTTGCCGCATCGTAACATTTGGTGGAGGTACGAGGTACTTCATCATCACCCCCTCATCCTGGTCCGGAGCTTCGGTGTCCTGCGACTTCTTGCGCCGTCGGCTGAAGGTCAGGAAGCATCGCATGACTGTTCCCCAGCCTGCTGGACCCAGCAAGACCTTGCCGTTCCTCCGCCCCGTCCCCCCCCTCCCCCCCCCCCCCCCCCCCCCCCCGACCACAAGACACGACGAAGGAGAGACTGACCCGAGACGCCACACATGACCACAAGACACAAGAGACCCGAACGACCATATGTGACCCCACTTACCAGACCTGCCGACCAAAGACCCCACGACCCAAGACACCGCTACACTTCAAGACATCCTCCCCTGCCTATGCCATGCGGTGCGTGCCTTGGCCTCCGCCATCGAGTCGTGGTAACGTGTGGCCGGAGAGTGTCCTGGGCCAAGGTTCATCGGGAATCATCGTGCCGGCAAGCCGTTCTCTTCTTCCTTTTTCCTCTCCTTCTCATTTTTCCTCCTCTTCTTCTCCATGGAATCATCAACATCGCTAAAATTCCTCGTCTACGATCGGGACGATCGCTCGGTGGTCCCAGGTCGTGTTACGGACGATCAAGGAAAAAGAAGCGGGCAGTGGCGCGGACAGGAGCGCTCGCGCTAGGCCCGGCAACATTTCATTAAACGTCATCTCACTGTCATCGACCATCTCTCTGTCCTCTGTTCACCTGCTTTCATCGGCTTGCCGCTTCGTAACAATATTATCGCACTTTGATAATCGAAAATATAAGCTATGTGTAAAAATTGAACATCAAGTAGCATTATTTTTTGCTAATAGGGTCTTCTAACAAATATACTGACCATCAAAGTAGACCTCATGAGTTTTCAAACACCGCGCTAATCCTAAAAGAGAGCTATATCAATCTCGACATCTTAGTAATACGCAGAGAACATTAACATAAAAAATTGCGACACATTCGTTCCTAACATTCGTAATAGGGAAGACAATTAAGCCCAAAAATACAAGAGCATTGTTACACAATATTAAAACGTTGTTACAAAATTATTCGAGCTTGAACGAACCAACGTTTGTTCGAGACACGAAAATGGCAGATTTTTGGCCATCGAATAGAGTAACCATACTAAATCCTCGCCAGCTGCACAGTGCTAATCTGCCCCATAGCAAATATAAATTAGGGCACATCGGAATGAGGCGTCATAACATCGTCTGACGCCCACAATGAACCATTCAATCAGCGTAGAAAATGAAAGGGGCCTAAAAGAAGAATGCAGAATTTTATATTGCAACAAAACCCACGCAATAAAATCTTTCAAACGCTTTATTCTCAAGTTCTAACGCCAATTTGATTGTGATATGCAGATAAGCAATACGCACGTTTTATATGAAAGAACTGCTTGCCGTGAATGAACCGACCACATAAAAACGTTCTACAAAACAATTAGCACCAGATGAAAGAAGTCTTTGCTTCAGCGACTACGTCGATTATCGGTAATCGAAGTGCACCCGTAGTCACGAATGAAAAAGAAACTATGAGCATCAAAGCCAAGTGGATAGGAATGCACGCCCGGAGCAATCACCGGTACTCACGATATCATCGCAAGTGAAAGCGGTTTGGATAAAAACTAACAAAAGGATCAGGCGGCGATGCAGCGTGACGCAAACACCCCGGCAAACTTCACACTAGCGCCGCTGCATGCCCTCTTCGGCCATCGAAGCTCAGCGCATACCACGTGACCGGACAGTGCCCGTGAATCCAGGCTCAAAAGTCCGTTCGTCAAGGACACCAAACGCTGCACCCCATGAGACTCACCCGTTCTCTTTTTCTTTGTTTTTTTTTTAAGCTTCGGCAGCTCTAATTTCACTTGTAATAAAAATAGAAGCTCCAAATTTTAACCTCAATTCACGGCTCGCATGCTCCGTTTACTTTTACTGAATAAAAAGACAAAACCATAAAATATAGAATGAGTAAACGACGAATAAATGAATTCCAAAACTTTGCACACGCCAGTCACGCACACGCACACACACGCACGGCAGACTAAAGAAGAAATCGTAGAATATCGGTTTGCACATCGCGACCATCGCACAGTGTATATATCCAGGCCAAGGCGACGAAACTCAACGCCGAGACAGACAGAGCACCAGTAAGCCGAGCAGCAGATCGCGAACGAGAGCAACAAGATCGGGCTCCGCACTGACCGGTGCTTTGCGACAGCGCTGCTCCGCGGTTGGACGACGACGAAGCTTGTCCGAAGGGGGCTGCTAGCTGCAGCAGCGAGCAAGCGAAGACGGTGCCAGCGCAGCGCCCCGTCTAACTCCGTGCCGGCCGGTGCGAAGAGCGGGAGCGGCAGCCAGAGCAGTAGCTGGAGCAGCAGCGGCAGCAGACAGAGCGCGCGCCCGCTGCAGCCTTTGCGGCCGCCGCGGCTTCTCTGTTTGCCTGCTGCAGCGGCGAGGCGACCAAGCGGCGCGCTGGCGCTAGTCGAGCTATACTACACCCCCCTTGCTGCGCTCCGCAGTGCCGGCGAACACGCAACAGGCGAGCGGATCCGCCTCCTCCCGTACCTCCTCTCTCTCCCGATCTACTTTTCCTTTTCCTCCATCCTCGACTCTGGGTTCTCCGAGGAGCCAGCGAGCTGCGACCTCCGGTCGGCTCGCTGCGCAGCTCCGTGTCGCGTTGTCGGACTCCAGCGCCAGCCGGCGTTCAGAGCTAAGCGACGGAAACGACGACGACGGAGGCTGGCGAGGATGGAGCGAGCGAAGACGATTTCTCTCTCATCCAGAATGGAAAGCGAACGTACGTGGAAACGACGCGAAAGAAAACCGCTGGATGGTGCCGTGGCGCCGCAGTCGGTTGCGGCGTGAAACGTAGTGTTTTAATAGATTGTATCTTTTTCAGTGCTTGTGTTTTTTAGGTGGCCCTGTGTTTTCTCCTTACTGTTTGGCATTTCCAGTTCGCAATATTGTTGCCCTTTTTGTTTCTGTCTTCTTCTGTTTATCGTCCTTGTGTTTAATGAGATTACTTCATGAACGTAGTTGCAATATTTATTTCTGGCGTCATTATTCGGAGTTTGCGTCCGATAATCTAACAATGGCTCACAGTGCAATGCTCTCCGTGCGGACGCGTACCTCAATGCTGACTGAATCCTTCGTAAATAACATCGAGTGACGGGAGTCGAAAAAGCATTATTGCATTATGCATTCTCTAGTGGCATCGATATGCTCTCGTAATCTCTTAGTAAAAGAGCTTGCCCAACTTAGCAGCCTATTTACGGTTGTTGTTTTTTTGCCGTGTTGCTCTCTGCGTAGTTTGTGTTATGCGTACTATTCGTGAGTAAGCATGATACGATTGAGGCTATTTTAGTCCACCATAGAGGATATCTTGCGTGTGTTTGCGCCACGATTTCCATCTAGGGCAACGTCCTTCTCTATAGAAAAGACTACATGGGCCTGAAAGTCAACTGCCGCCTCACCTGGTCGCCAGCCCTCAATCACCTGCGCGTGCAAGCGAAGCGGGTGATTCGACAATCATGACACTTCATTGCACAGGGAAGAGTAACACACCACCCACGTACTTGCGCCTCTTTGAAGTCATGGCGAGTCAAAGATGTGTGCTCCGCCCTTCGCCTTGCTGCAACCGTGTCAGTGACATGAAAATAATTCTGACCACTGTATTGCGCAGCGAAACTTAATTCTACGGTGCGCCAGCTGACTCGAGTGGCCGCTACGTACAGCCTTTGTCAAAAGTGTAAAGCCCAGGTAGTGTGCTTCTGAGCCGTGTGGTGGCGCTGATTTAGAACTAGTGGAGGTCCTTTCCATTGGAGAGTGCAGGACGAAAAATCTTATCATAAAGAGATTGGGAACATTGGAAAGGCATTGCAGGTCACACGCCGAGGCTCAGAAGCAAACCCCCTGGACTGTACACTTTTGATAGACTGTACGTGAAACCCTTAAACTTCCCGTCCCTGTATGCGGCTAAGATTTTGCTACACTACTTCGAAAGCATGAGCTACGTTTCCGGATGTTCGCCAATCTTTACCGAACTACTCATTAAACTAGAGCCAAGGATGAAAAAGCGGCCAGTCTACGGCTCGATCTGCCTGGACCAGCGCCCATCTCAAACAATCAGTTGAGAACCCCCTCCTCCCCTCCCTCGTGTACACCGCACTCCCGTTGCCACCACCGGCCTATTTTAGAGTCGCGCGCCTCATAGCGACTTGCGACTGGAAATGGCGGCGACAATTAGAACGCAACTCACTACTTCAGTTCTCATTTACACGGATTGCTTCGTGCTAGGAGACGGCGAACCCCCGGTGCTGCGCATGCGTCGTCCCTTCGTTACGTGAGATCAGGCAGTGCACGCTGCCATTGCAAGCATCATCCACAGCGGCAGAGCTGGCGGCTTTTATTTTGACTCTATAGGTGTGCAGTCGAAGCACAGTAACTGTCTCACTCGTAATGAATGCCTTAACCACTTTTTCAGAGAAGGAATAAAGGAGACGATGGGGGGGGGGGGGGGGGGGGGGAGAGAGAAAAGCTGTACACCACCTGCTCTAGAAAAGAGAGAGAAGCAGGCGGGTGTTCTCATGGGTCTACATGGAGCTGCTCAACAACGGGACGACGTGAGCTGATTGTCATGAAAATTCATGAGGCCGTGTATGGTGGCCATGCCATCTATTTGGTCAGCCTCAGGGCTGTTAGGTGTCAGGTGGCGTTGCCGCAGCATCTGAAAAAATACTTGCCAAAATGTGGTTAGGGTGTATACAAAGTGCTGCTGCCGCTTTTGCTTTGGAGCTTTGTATACACCGGGTTAAGTGGAGCTTTGGGAACCGGGTTAAGTGGAGAAATATGGGAGAGGCCTTCGCCCTGCAGTGGGTATAATCAGGCTGATGATGATGATGATGATGATGATGATGATGATGATGATGATGATGATGATGATGATGATGATGATGATGATGATGATGATGATATTACCTCGGAGTGGGGGAGAGAGAGGGGCTAAATTCGATCTGGCGACCTGCACGTGGTCCCCCCTTGCACGTTGAGTGGGCCAAGGTGGTTTCAGCTGCCTGGCATTGCTTAATGACTAGCAGCCAGCGGTCGGTATGGGTTTAGCCGGGGCCCATATTTAGGGGTGGCAAATCCCAGGGGCGCCTCAAAGTACTCCCTTGGCGTTTCCAGCATGCCATGCACACGTTAGCCCGTTGCGGAAAGCGGCGGCAGGTCCAGAGTAGGTCTGGGCGGGGCGCGTGTTATCCGGACAATTGAATCCAGTGTTCGAGTCGGTTGGCAGGCCAAGGGAACGCCCTGCCCGCGGCCAAGGGACGGCGGCGTAGCTGCGAAGTACGAAAGGAAACGCAGCTAGCTGAGTTCGAGTGCTGGGCTCTTATTTGAAACCAGTATTGGAGTCGGTCGGCAGGCCAAGAGAACGCCCTGCCCGCTCCCAAGAGAACGGCAGCGTAGCTGCGGAATACGCAAGGAAACGCCGTTAGCTGACTTCTGATGCTGGGCTCTTCTTCAGTATCCAGGTTGGTCGGCACGCCAAGGGAAAGCCCTGCCCGCTTTCGAGGGAGAGGCGGCGTAACTGCGGAGTACGGCTAGAAAACTCAGTTAGCTAATCTCGAAGGAAACGCAGCTAGCTGACTCTGTATGTTGGATCAAAATTTCCCCTTGTGCCTAAAGGCATTACCCAGTCGCAAACGCGTTGGTTTCGGTTGCCGAAGAGAACGGTGCCCCGACGGAAGCCTGGCGGCTGGAGCGAACCAAGCGTGGGTTCTGGGGAATTCATCTGGCTGGAACGAGAGAAAAAGAAGGTGAAGAATAGCTAAAAGCTAGTAAAACCGAAACATATGGGAAAAGACTGGTGTAACATACGTGTGGAAGCACCTAGTACGAGAGGAACAGCGTGGAAGCACCGGCCTCAGAATCGGTTAGGCCGGCAAACAATTCGCCAAGTGCTCACGCGGGAAGCATCCTCTGTAGCATGCAAGGCCTTGGAGCGCGAGAGCCGACATAAGCATGTAGCAACGGATAGGAGTAAAGGGACTGAATTCTGATCAATATACCTTCCAACATGCATTGTCGGGCGAAAACCGAGGAACAGTATCCATCAGTGTAGGCCAGTATAAAAGTCTGGCCACTTTGCCTAGTACCTTGGAGTAGGGATGAACGCTAAAAAAAATTCACCTCTCTAGTACCTCAAGTAGAGTCGGGGTGGGGGAACTGGGCTTGGGGGCCGGGGAACCTCAAAAGCGGCTTCCTGAAGGAAACCTGTCTCTGACGCCGGAAGCCCGCCAAACGCCTTTTGGTGGTGGAATGATCTTGGGGCCGAGGGCCGCACATTCGGCTAAGAGCGAGTGCTCGCCCTTACGATAACCCGTAAGGGAGCTCGACTCAAATTGTTTATCAGTCAAAATCCTATGCTGCCTACATTCCTCTCCAAAATCCCATAACCCTATCCACATTCCTACTTCCCCTTCCCCTAAAACTTATCCCTTCCGCTACTTCCCAGGGGAGATATGTGAGGTCTCCCCAGGCCCGCTTCCTCGGGTCTGGGTCGTTTTAGTAGTTCTTCCCCATTTATTTTTAATTTCTCATCAAAACCCATTTCCAAAGGACCTATTCATTTATATCTCTCATTGGACTATCTTTCTCTACCCGCTATGCATATGTAGTGTGGGAGGAGTCTGTCTATGGACTCCAACATACTAAATGTATAGTACCTCCAGCAAAGATATGTCACGGACATTAGGGACGAGGCACCATTCGGCAGCTTTGCAACCTTCAGGTGGCATTGCCGCCGCATCTGAAAAAATACTTAGCAACAATGTGGTTAGGGTGTATACAAAGTGCTGCTGCCGCTTTTGTTTTAGGGCTTTGTATTATAGTACCTCCAGCAAAGATATGTCACGGAAAAAAGAGACGAGGCACCATTTGGCAGCTTTGCGACCTTCAGAGAGATTGTGTCTTCCTCTTTCCAGTGCCTTTGCCTCAAGTTGCCACCTGATGACAATAAATAGGTGGAAGTATTTGAATCACTCTCTTCTCCTTATAGCCAGCATTGCATATAGTCTGCACCTGATACGCCATGCATATTTTCTTGCACTATTCTGCCTGCTGCGTGCTTTTCTCAATATATTTTATTTCTGTCCCGTCGGAAGACCAATTTCGATACGGAGTTAGTGTAGATTTTAGTGGTTAATATGAAACGGCTTCCTCGTGTTTCTCAACACCACAATGAACTAGCAGGTGGCCACTTGAAAATAGCCGGGCTCAGTTCATAAATGTAGCTGGCGCCATCCGCCGGGAGTCATTAGAACGTGCCGGGACCGAGATCAATAATAAGGCTTTGGAGGCTGGCGACACCGCTGTACGGGCTCCAGAGACTCAATACCAGACGATATCTGCTATGTATTGTAGGTGGCGGCAGAAGACGTCGGTGCATCTGCTCTGGTGGACTGCAACTGCGCTAGTCTAGTGCGCATAGATTCTCACCAGATTTGACCTCTACTGGAATTATTCTTCAATAGGGCAACGCCATTCACTAAGCACCGCGAAAGCACAAATGTTAACCAAAGTATTGGCCGTTTGCGGCGCTGGCATGGCAGTATTTATATATAACCGACAAAATTGCAAGGAACTTTATCCAATGTCAGTCCATCCGCAGTCCTAAATCACCGCCCTTTCCATAGGACTGTTGGCAGGCAAACCCAGTAGCATGCAGAACATCCTTGGAAACCGCGCACCGCCTGTCGAATGCTATTCGGGTTGGCTTACCTGTAGGTGCTCGCCACCAAAATATTACGTAAGCGGTCATATTATCAAAGTAAGCCAAATATGCTGCAGTGTATTTGGTGTTCTCTGCAAATTTCGATTAAGGCCTACAATACCGGGTAATTATTCATTTGCACACACCCTGCGCAGCCATAAGGCTGCAAGTGAAAGGTTTGCAGCTATCGGATTAGATTCATTAATAAACAAAAATTTATCTCGTCCTAGGATTATGTTCTTGGCCGCTGCCTATCCGGGGAAGTTCCTTTAGCAAATGCTTTAACTAAAACGGTCTAGAGGTTATTGGATAAACCGCGCTTATCAACATCTTCATGAGAAAACGATGTTTATGTTATGTATTTAACCTGCAATATCCTTCAACTGGAAATCTATATTAGAAGTACCTGACCAATATTCACGTTCGAGGCCAAAATGAGGAGCTAGGCAAACACAACTAAACTTCAGCAGGAGTACGAGCATCCATCCACGGAAAAGAATCTGTAGGTATAAAGACAAGAGAAGCGGATAAGGAAGAGTCAGGGAACAAACGTTAACGACATTCCAGTCAGCTTTCAGAAAATTAAACGAGTTGGTCAGCGCATGCAATACGAACAGATATCATAACGGATGCTCGCTAACGCTAACACCCGTTCCAAGGAAAAGCGTAGCAGAGGCGGCAGAAAGTTGGGTGGGCATATCAGATAAAGTTTGCAGGGATTATGAGAATTACTTTGGCACAGAACAATATTGATTGGGGGTCAAAGGGATAGCGCCTGTACTTGAGTGGGCGTAATTAGGATTAAATTCACAGCTTTCAGAAACATCCATGGCCTAATATTTGTGCTGGTGTACATGCTAATGAGTAATTACTTCCTTATTGTAAGCATAAACTACGTACACGGCACAGTAGGTTTTCTTAAGAGATACGTAAAAGGCGACGGTACTCTTTTGCAGCTGTCTCAGTAACGTTAGTTAGCCCGATGCATCCTTGTGAAACGCTTTCTATCCGTCTCCAGCGTTTTTGAGTGTTTTTTGCATGTGTATTGCGGGGAAACCACCCCCCTTCGGGGTATCTGATAAGACTGATAGCACCCTCCCCGAAATCTGGGAAGCGTTGCAGCCTTCTGAGTGATCCCGACCACTAAGATACCGCACTGTACTTAAGCGAGGACAGTAAGGAAGGTGACTTTGAGACCGACCTCAGCCGGAGGACCATAAACGAATAGTAAGAGCCGGTTCGCCGAGCCATCATGCCGGTCCACGGTTAAGACTATTGGCCAAGCATCGAAGTACACAATTCTCATCCTGCCCGTTCATCGGTTTGACAGCATCTAAGCCGTCGATCTGGATATCACAAAAGATGTTCGGCCCATGCTCGTGAAGACATAACAAGAAGCCACCGTGATTCTCTGGTTTTCACATCTTGGCAAATCACGCGGCGTGAGCAGCGTCTTCAAGGACAGCTTTTCTGTCACATGTGAGGGCAGGCCATTTTCGTAACTCTGTACGTCCATTGATACCAAATCCTCTACAATGTCACAAATGCATGGAACTTGATCAAGCTAGCGGAGTTTGAGGCAATGCGAGGGTGTTTTCACCGTTGTACCGGACCTCACAACGCTGAGTCATGTACCGCATAAGTTCTTAGATGTTCAAACTGCAACGGACCCCATGGCACCTCACCTAGAGATTTCTCTCAGCTAAAAAGACAAATGCGCTGCCCTGACACAAATAGCCCGAGACATTTCGAAGCACTGCGAATGCACTTCGATTATTCGCAGATGTGCGAGACACGAGAATTCCAGAAAGGCCCTGCCAACGAAAGCAAAGCCGCGCCGACGCGCTGCTGAAGCCTCCTTCTCAACCTCATTTTGTTCCACCTCGTCCCAGTGGGGCACGTCTACACTCTACAGACAAGGACCGTGCGTCATCAGGTTCCAGATTCTTGACTGCGACTTCCACCATTACATTCTTCTGAGGCACCAAAGCGTAAGCCCCCATCATTGAGCACGTTTGCTGGTCCCGATGAGCTCCCGGAGCAAGACCGCCAAACCCTCGCGATCATAAGGAGGGTGGTCAACCGAAGCTATGTACTTGTGGTAGAGTATCCGCCTCGCATTCGGGAGATATACAGATACCCGCCGGTTTTCAATGCGTAAAAGACTTCCCCCGGCCATTTGCTCGACTACTCTAGGGTGAAATGCTTAGGAAAACGGTCATCGACCAAAAAACGGCTCCATATCTCCGTTCGACCTCTCCTAGAGGCCCAACAATCCGCAACTACTCGAATCGTCTTACTATCGATGGGCTCCCTGGGTCCAGTGCTACAGGAACTTTAACCTGCAATGACTGGCCAACTTACCATGTTTCATTGGGAACTCAGAGGCACCACGATCTTGCTGTGGAACGCAAGTGGCCTGAAGTCTTCCCGACGTTTGCCATCTGCGAGCCTAAGTTATCCCAAGTAATCAGGATTTCCGAGTGCGAACCATTCTGCGCTCCTGCACGCGGGCAGCGCAGCAGTCTTTGTGTCCATCTGCGCTGGCATGATGTACGTTTACTGCCCAGTTCCACCGAGAAATGACAATCAGCACGCATGTTATATATTCCAGACAAGAGCGTTTGAATTAGCGCTGAGTTTATAATATGTATCTCCCACTTCCCAAGTAAACTGTGAAAGACTGAAAGTCATCATGAAAATAACCCGAACTCCTTGAATTATTAGTGGAGATATTAACGCCAAAGCTTACTATGAGGAAGTACAAGAATCAACACCAAGAGAAGGAATTTTTCCTTATTTATTTCATACAATGACCTGTATGTAATGATTGACGGCAGTCCGGCTTGACTGCGCGGCTTTTCCTATAGCAGTTGCTTGGACCTAACATTACTTTCATGGCATTTCATGAAAGTGAAATGTATATAAGAGAAATGCGCAACAACTTAAACAGGACACAGGAAGAAACACACACAACAGTTCACGAGCGCAAATAACAGGTCATTGCTCGTGAACTGTTGTGTGTGTTTCTTCCTGTGTCCTGTTTAAGTTGTTGCGCATTTCTCTTATATACTATGCAGAGCCAACTAGCCCGACAACCCGCTCTTCTGAAGTGAAATGTCCTCCGCTAAACCAACGCACGTCGACTGGACGGTATTTCAAAAGTATATGCAAAACGCGTGCAAAGTAGCCCTCCCTGGCAGGTTGGAGGACACTATAGCTAATGCAATGAATGTTGCTAGAAATCACAACATGTCATTTCGAATACACACTGACTTTGATATCTAACCAGAACGACTGCGTGCATTTCTGCGGTGAGCATAAAGGCGATTAAGACAAACCAAGTGCTTAAATAGCCTTAGGAGGCTAGAATACTGCAAAATAAATCAAGCGAGGAATAAATAGGCTTGCGGTCCGGCGCTGGAAATCATTCTTTCAGTACTTGGATCCCTGTAAGCCCATGTCCCTCTATTATTCCTCACGAATGAAGATCTAGCAGGCTAATAACTCGTCTGAAACAGAGGAAAACTCCTCTCGATACGCATCGTACTGGTCAATTATTTTGACCAGTTGCGTGGGAAAAGTAATAACAGAATGGTTTTGATGTGCCTTGAATGGTACCTCAAACAATACAAAATATGCCCCAATGCAATGGTGGGCTTTCGGTGGGCTCGGTTGTTATTGACAACGTCGTTAATATTGTGGCATAGTTCAACAACAGAAACGAATGAAATGCCTGTCCGTACACTTTTTCTTGAAATGAAAGTTGCCTTCAACGATGTGGCTCATGAAACCACCCTTAATACGCTGGAAACTGGGCATCGATGGTCGGATATTTGCGTGAATAGAGGGCTGTCTGACCAAAAGATCACTTCATTTATTGTAAAGTTGGCCCGACAGCTGCGTATTATACCTACCTTGGCGTGCCCCAGAGCGGTGTCCTTTGTCATCAGGATGGTGTCCTGGCACGCATCGTCATCCCAGCGAATTTCCTTAACACCATCCAGATGTATACTGGCACTTAGGGATGAAAATGCCGCTGGATACAGATGAGGAGACTTGAAATTCACTGGAATAAACTCTTAATTGGGCTTACTTGAGCCCGAATAATAATAAAAATTGATCTGCGGCAGCCATAGCAACAAGGGTGCTCGACTTTCGTCGATCTACGAAAACTATAATTTCCCTCGTCAGCGCTCAATTTGAAGGTGGCGAAGAAAGATTTACATAAGCCGCGAACCCCGAAGGGTGACTAGCATACTCTGGAACATTGTAAAAGCGCACGCGCATGTTCCGAATCTTTCGAGATCCATCTCGAAGCATTTTCCGCAACACAGGAAATGATAAAGCCGCGTCCCACAACAAAGAGTGTGACCAAACCAAAATTAGATAATAGACTTGTGTGCTACGATCAAGGTAGTAAGGTCGCATGCCGAGGCTGTTGAAAAAAAAAGAAACAGAGATTTGAATGGTTTGCGGCATTACTATTCCCTTAAAAACATCTCCTCGATGTTTCAAAATAAACAGAGAAAGGGAAACATAAACATCAGAAAGTTTAAACATCACGTATACTTTAAGGCGCGTAATACGACTTCAGGCGTACAACATGTACAATGTCTGGCTGAACTCGGCACCACTAGTGTGTAGCCGGGCCGTCGGAGATGACCTCGTAGTAAAGCTGTCCGATGCGTCGAAAGACTTTGTATTCAACTCAATTAAATTTTATTTGCTATCGTGGTTCAAATGATGGTGGAAGCCCGGAGTAAAAGCTACCTTTTGACAGCTTGACAAAGCCATGGGCCCCTCCTTTGGCAGCACTACAGTAGTCAGGCTTATGGATAAAAAGAAAGTACCTGTCATGTGAATTTCAACGCAAGATAAAAAAGAGTGAGATGATAAAACTCTTGTCAGTTTACAGTTATCAACGTACGAACAAGTACAGAATGAAAATAAGCAGAAAGAAGCCCACACTTGCTGCCAGAAAAAAAAAACGAATATCCTCCAAGGCAAACTTATCTATTAAATGATCCAGAATCTCGGTGCTTCTATTTCTGTGGGAAAGCATGCTGGTTTTATCAGGCGCCTCAAAACAACGTTCAAATCTCCCAAAACGAGTAGCTGTGTTTCTGTGCTTATGTACTTTTGAACACATTCGACAAACACAGCTCTAGCTTCCACTAATTTAGGCGTGTAAATGTATATGACCTACCATTCGGTACTGACAAAAACGAAATCCACTGCAATACACCATCCTGAAGCCCACTAGACGTAAGCTTGCACGACAATGCTCGGTAAATTATTAAAGACGATGAATCCGGACTGATGACAGCATAATGCCTAGATGTGAAACGTTGCACTATGCTTCCGCTCTCTTGTTCGCCTTCAACTTTCGTCTATTGAATCGCAAGCACGTAAACGCTATGGTCCATTAAAAGGTAGTGCATTTGGCTTTGCTTTCTCTTCGTGGCTAACCTCACAACATTAATGTGTGGCTGATATTAGAAATGGTGCAGAAGCCATTTTCAAAAAGAGTGAAGAGGCCGAGACCGTAGTGTTTTCCCTTCGCGTCTAGCACGTCCAGCTCCACCCCGTAGTCTCCTTCGCCTTGTGTAGAGGCCCCTTCCCGCCGGCACGCCTGTCCCCGGCAAGAGGGTAGACCGAGTAGTCAGATTGAAACGGCGGGTCTGGACCTGTCTCGGCGTGAGGACGCTTGGCTGGAGGGGGAATGTTGCCCACGCGGACTTCGCTCTCACTCTGATGGTGCGCCCTGCTGGTAGGCTCGTCTAGCTTAGATTTAGCTATTAGGATAATAGTTCCATCGCTTGACGTGCACTGTCTGGCAGTCGACCAATATTCAGGCTCAGGCTGCCAGGCTTGGAGTATTGCTCAGGCTTGGAGTATTGGCATCACCGGTGGTTTGCTCAAACGCGTCCGCGGCCACTGCCGGCGTTCTTGCATCCTCAGTCCGTTTCAGCGCTTTCTCTGATTCGACGGCGTCCATAAGGAGGTCTGTAGTCTCGTCTTTCCCTGAATGTGTCATAGCCGTCTCGTATGTGCGGACACACTCGCCATCGCTCAGATCAAAGCGCCTGTATTTTGAGCACCTAGGCATCTTGCACTCGCGTCTGACGCTACCTGTGCCACGGCAGCCCAGGCATTGCACCAACCGCACAAGAGCCACAACAGTGGCCAACTCCCTGGCGACTCGCACTTGGGTGAGGGAGGTCATCCCCTATCACACCAGGCTTCATTTTAAGCCGCACGGCCCTGGTCGTTGAGCATTTCTCGTGCATACCGTGGACGCGCGCGCCAGCGCTGCCGAGTCACTTCGGTGGCCTCCTCGAATGCAACGAATTCCATCCCGATGTTGTCGCCCGAGACACCATATAGCATCCAGTCAGCAGAAGCTTTATCTCCTGGTTGTCCGGGTCGAAAATAATACACAAGCGATCTTTCACATGCAGTTCCTTCAGGGCTAGGAGCCGTTTCGCTGCTTTCCCACTGCTGAAGGTCACTGCCCACACGTGCTTTACTTGATGCGTCGCCAACGCCCCCACGACCTAGGGCATACCTGCTGGAGGCAGGGAATCACTAAAATCATTGACTCGGATGGGCCTGAAACACGTATCACCTGAAGACAAAGCATGTTTAAAACAGCACATCCGGTCGGCAATAGCGAAAAAATAATCTCTTATTCACTATCTCCCTTTCCGTGAGAACTGTTACCGCGACTGGCAAAGGTCGGCATCGCCGCTCGGCTGTAGCCTATGATCTCGCGTCCGAAGACGCCGGTATCCGTACGTAGAATGACTACAGCACGCTGCGCACATGGCAAACATAGTTTTCCTTGTCGAACATTCATGTCGCCTCCATGGCACTTCGGGGCGCAAACGTCCGAACCAGTGTTCACCATGGCGGTTTGCCAACATGACGTCCACACTATGGTCCACCCCTATGTCACGTATCTGTCATACTTCTCGGTGGACCCCTCAACTCTGCCGTAAGGGAAGGGAGGCAGGCGGGAGTCAGCGAAGAAAGAGAGAAGGTTGGTTGGTTTGTGGGGTTTAACGTCTCAAAGCGACTAAGGCTATGAGAGACGCCTGAAGAAAGAGATAAAGAAGTGTCGGTAGTAGAAAACTCCGGAATAATTTCGACAGCCTGGAGATCTTTAACCTGCACTAACATGGCGCAGCAGACGGACGCTTTGCGTTTCATTGCTGTTTCGATTTTTTATTCGAATGTTTATCGATGAGGAATGTTACTCCCCTATGATATTGCATGAGTGTGTTTAAACATGATGCAAAATATGAATTAGAATATAATACACTGTGTCATTTAGAAAATGTCATTTAATCATTGAAGTATAACAGCTGTGAAGAAGGCTGACCGCCGAAGAATTGACGCGTTTGAATTGTGATGCTGGCGGAGACTCTTGAAAGTTCCTTGGACTGCCAGAAGATCAAATCAGTCAATATTGTCGACCATGAACCCTGACTGCTCATTGCAGGGCCAAATTCCAAAGTTAAAGCTCAGCTACTTTGGTCATCTGATGAGAAGAGAGGAGTCGCTGGAGAAAGATTTGATGTTGGGAAAAGTTGAGGGTCACCTAAGAAGGGGTAAGCAGCGAACTCGATGGTTAGATGACATCCTCGAGGCGCTGCAGATGAAGTTATGTGATGTTAGAAAGATAGTGAAAGACAAGAAAACGCGGCGTCGGTCGAAGAGTCAGACACGACTGAACGACAAAACTGACTGATAGCAGCTTGCACTCTTGCACTTCAACGCCTATCGGTGATGGATTTTTTTAATCACTCAAAGAAATTTCTTGCCATATAGTTAACGTGCTTCGTGTTCAGTATGGCAGGAAGGCAAAAAAAAACCATGTTCCCTCATCGCGCTTCAAAATGTCTCTTTTCACCTGAACTATGTTTGATATGCTTCATTTGCTCCAATTTGCTTAATGTGTCAAATGGGATAGTCGGCAAGATATATTACTATACATTGGTTGCTTTGCCTGTTTTTGTGTTCAGATGGCGACAATGCATGATCGTTTTAGGCAAATAATAACGACAATTATAATCGTGACAATTCGCTGGAGGCAAAAAGCTAGACGTCCGTGTGCTGCGCGATGTCAGTGGACGTTAAAGAACCCCAGGTGTTCAAACGTTTCTGGAGCCTATCATTAGGACGTCTCTCATTGACTGAGTCGCTTTGGGATGTTAAACCCTACAAACTAAACCAAATCATCTATTTGTGATAATTGCATCTTAAACATTTTAGCACGCGCGCGAAAATAGAGGAAAGCAAATTTGGCCGAAAATGGCAGCAGGAAGGATACGGCACACGTAATATTTAAAGCAATATAAACAAGACATATATATGCAGGACGAAGGAAAAAAAGGAATTTGACCTTCACTACAGCATTTGGATTCCTACGTGCGCTAAGACTGGCCGCTTTTCCGGGATATTATTTAGCTAAAGTGCTTTTGATCAGATGAGCAAGTGCCCCTTAAATTAAGGCTATAAACACTACAAAAGAATTGTGAAAACATTAAACTGCCAGCTGTGTCTGTCAAAAACGAGTCGAAGCTGAATTCAGCCACATCTAGTTGTGCCTCTTTCTTTAGAAATAATTTTGCATCATTTTGGTCAAAAATAAGGGGATGTCTCGAGCCAGATAGGAAACTGGGCAATAAAGCAGTAAACCACTTCAATAACCAGCGTTTGTTCTTCATGCCTTGAGTCCAGCGCCAGCTGGACCGCCCGTCATTGCTTTTGCAGAGTAGCGACGGGACTGCTACCACTTGCTTCTGGATAGTACCTGCCTGTCACTCACTTGTCTGGGATGAATTTTCGATCTATCTAATCAAAGTAAGGTAGTATTTTGGGCCAGGTAGGAAATTGAGCAATCAAACTGTAGAACACTTCAATAACCTTCAGGGTTGAATGCAATAGAAGCAGCGTCGCTGTGGTGGCTAAGGAATTAGGGCGCACTACTGCTGAACCCAAGGACGCGGGATCGAATCCCAGCCACGGCGGCACCTTCCTGCTGAAGGCGAAAAATTGTAAAAAAAAAAAAAAAAGGCGCCCAGGTGTTGTGCGATTTTAGTGCACATTAAATAACTCCAAGTGGTCGAAATTTCCGGGCTGATCTGATTCTGTTCCGCTATCGGAACCTCTGCTAAATTAATCTTTTCTAAAGAGGAATGCCACGCGCTACCGAAAGATATTGAAGAAACGATAAACAGGTGGCGACCGCAGAAGAAATTCTATTCGTGCTAACGCAACGTCTACGATCGGCTGCCAGCGGTCAGTAAACCTCTCAGCTATGTTCACTGGTCTCAGTTGGGTCGCTAGGGGCTCCCGCACATGGTGCGGAGGCCCGCGCGGCGGCACCCTAAGGAGAGGCTAACGCTCCATGTAGAACCGCTTGGTTTATATGCCTTTGTTCTCACAGCGTAGCGATCTGCTTCCTTCCATTTGCAGCCTGCAAATGGAAGGAAGCAGCCGCCATTTTGAGCGTCGCCGACTCAAGAGAAAAAAAAAAAAGATGGCGCGGATATGACGCTTTATGCCATGTGACTACCTCTACTCTCGCTTTAGACGAGGGAGCAGCCGAAAGTGCACTCGGGTGCTCTCAGCGGAGGAAAAGACCTCCTCCTCTACCATAGGAAGCCAGTGATTCTACTCCTGCTCTCCCACTGGAGGGCGCCCGCTTGTGTGAGAGCACTCTCTCGAGTGCACCGGCTCTCGCACTCAAAATCGCCATAAGACGTGTTTTCAAGCACTCACAACAGAATCATTTTTTTAGAGCGCAGCTCTTTCGCACCCGTTCCTGGGTTTCGCGTCGGCGTCGGCCTCCTAACCAGCTCCGCCCCCCATTTTTGTAACGGCATTTATTGCCAGGACATCAGTAGGGTATGGCATGAGATGATGAATAAGTGATTAAATGAATAGAAAAAGGTTGGCTGATTTTATGAAGTCCAGAAGTGAGCGATGATGAGGTCCCTGCGTCCATGCGATATACGAGGCAGGATTGCTTGCTGAAATGCCAGCTATCACCAGGTGCCGGATTCGTGTCGGTTTCAGTTCTGGGCAGTCCCATAACAAGTGATGAATGTTGGCTCTAACATTTTCGTTTTTACAGATCGGACACCTAGTGTGGAGATATATATGAGCGTCGGAAGTGAGACCACGTACTAGTGACAGCTGGTGTGAGGGCAACACCGACCCGGATCCTCCTAAGCCCAACCTCCTCTGCACAGGTGAGACCACGGGAGAGGAGTACCGCACACGGAGGGATAAGAGCACAATTAAGTTCGGTACGGAGGTGTTCCTTTCTTGATAAAAGGAGGGTAGCTTCGTCCACTTCAAGCAGCCGTGGCATTGAGGAGTCTTGGTTCATGGGAAGGCAGCTGCTCTGGTGGAACCCATTCAATGTACTGAGTGCGGGATGCGTGCCGTAAGCTGCAGGATGTCTTGGCATATTTTGGGACAACGAATGACACGTTGGAGCAAACGTACTGGTTGAAGTGCGTCAGTGCGGATGACAACGTGCAGGGAGCATGGTTATGGTAGCCACGGAACATAGTGCCTCCTGAACTGCCACGAGCTCAGCGCAGGATGTAAGTGGTTCCGAAAGTTGAAACCAAGAGGTCTGATTCAGGCTAGCTAGGTCTGCATGGACAGTAGATTTCTGTTTTTGCTTCACAGCGTTGTATGCGTGCATCCACATACGCTACAGTGGACCTTGAGGCAGCTGAGTATCTTGCTCTTCAAATCTTTGGCGAAGTGACGATTCCGAGTTGGCAGACGTTGGTCTAAGGATATCAGCTGGCTTGTTGTCGCCTTGCTGTACAAACTTCCAGGGAGGGAGAACTAACACAGGTGGCTGAAGAATAATGTGTGACGTTGCATACACCCTCAGTGCTTGCGTGGAATGTGATAGGGTGGCCTTCAGTCTGTGAGCATCATGGCGCTGCTGTACCATGCTCATCGATGGTGTTGAGCTGAATAATTCGTTCTGCGAGAACATCACATTTACCAGTCAGTGTCTCAGCATCACCAATGCGCGCCTTTTCGTATCTTTACACAATAATTCATTTCGTTCCCCGCCCCTTCCTCCCTCTCATGCCCAGCTGCATCCCCCTGAGCCCTGTACCCGGTGCAGAACGCACCCCCCGCACCCCCCTCGCGACGCCACTGACTAGTCTACTACTACGGTACCACGTTGGGACAACCCAGCATTCCTAAATTTTTGAAGAGTTGCCTTGTTTTTCGGTGCCGTGCAATAGTTTGAATTTTATCGAGTCGACGCGCGACCATGGCGCAACGGCTGTGCTCTCTCTCGCCAGAAATTAGAACTTCGATAAATTGATTGCGTACTTTCACACTAGGCCAGCGTCCACCTTTTAAAATCCGTCCAAAATTGTGCCACTCGTGATTTCGTATTACTCTGTTCAGATGGCGCCACAGATCAGTACCCTGCTATGTATTAATACCCTGTGAAGTGCGAACGCCGCATTGGCCACATTCCGCATTCTACGCTCATTTGAAAAGTCTGCTTCAATAAGGCGGGGCGGCAACAGTGTAGCACTGGTATTAAGAATCAAATGTTTGCAATTAGCACTAGCTCCCCATTTAGGCTGGGCATCAGGCATCTGCTCAGATATATGAGGCCCTCCTAGTGTCTCATGTTCTACCATACCTTTGGTAACAAGAGAAACAATGACCACATGTTGTATGAAGATCATCGTATTGCTACAATGTACGCTAATGCCCCTTCTGCAGTGGACGACGAATTAAACACATATAGAAATATGTCGTGACAGACATAAGCTTGCAAAGTGCTTTTTTGTCACACCGCATGTATATGTTATGTAACTATTAGAGAGAGTATCAATCTGTGTAAATATCACCGGCTAAAAGTAACTACAAGTGTGCAGAAAACATCAAGCACATTGCCGCTGTCTATCCATCACTCTTTCTCTGGTTGTCTGTCCTCTGGGAGCCTACCGGACAACTGGAACGTGGAAAATCTCATCCCAATCTTCGAGCGAGCTAAAGAAGGCTCACTGTTGAATCATTGATCCACTTTTAGAAGAATCATGCTTTTAAAAGTATGCAACGTGTAATTAAGCCTCAAATCATGAGCTTTCCGGATTTGAATAATGTATTTCGCGCACAGGTTTCTGCAGCAAATGAAATAAGGAATCGGGGGAGGGGGGAGCACTGTTATTGATAGTGGAACGAAGCGGTAGTCATTTTGAATAGTGATTGACGTAAAACAAATTGGTAAGAATTATGAAGGCGACTTCAGGAAAAACAGAGGTGGTGTAACCTCTCCCCCCCCCCCTCCCCTATTCTAGAAAATATGCAGGGAAGTAATTGCTTTCATCACGCAACACCATTTCCGCGGGAACCTCTCATGCGAGACCCAGTTAACTACATTTATCTGCGGCTTACATACTAATTAACAAAGACTGCAGACAGCAGACTGACACAATTTTCGTAGACTATACAAAAATCTTTGACATGGTGCCACACCAGAAACTGGTACTTAATCTTCCTTACCTAATATCCATTCTATCAGTATAATTAGCATCAGGGAAGTTTCAACTAATTCAATCCGACACTCCCTGCTAATGAATCTGACCCCTTCCAGTGACTTTAGACGCTCCCAAAAGATCAGTCATCCGACTGATATTAGCCTGGTGTATATTAAAAACCTGCATTTCTATATAGCTTGTGACATCAGTAGTGTCCGATGACAGCGCATTTTGATGACTCCTTGCCGTCGGAAATTCACAGCTATGTCTCTCAGTCGTCGATTCAAACCGTTCATTTTTCGCATAATCAAGCCTACGCGGCAATTAAAACGGCGAAGCCGTGTCCCATAACCTGAACTGGCGCGCACATATTAATACAAAGGCATTAAGGAACTCGTGGCGCAGGAAATCTGGCGGCGTCCGGCGTCCATATGAAATAGTTTGGGATTCTGAAAATGAACTCAACAAATCGGCAGAGGGCCCAAATGAATTCCGACTTAGAGAAGAGTCTCCTGCAATGAGGCTATTTATTCATGCAAGATTTCTATAAATAGTGCAATTTGTGAAGACGGTGATTGAATCCAAGCTTTTTGCGTGCCGAACGAGCACGCTACACATAGGCCACAAAAGATCGATCTTTGGTCGAATCCTGTTAAAGGAAGACCTGAAAATGCGTTGTGGTACCTGTGACGTATACGGATTAGCGTGTAAATGAGCATTGCGTTGCTCTGCATTCGAAGAGAAAAAGCGGGTAGGAAGGAAACGGTATCATCGCGTTTCACTTCTAAGGCGAATCTTAAGTCACCTCTATGTTTTGGCGAACATAGTACAATCCGCACATAAACTTCTAGGTTGTTTGAAACGGGCTTTACGTTATGCTCCCCAACATATTGAAATCACTAAAGAGGCTTGGGAAACCTTACAGTGCAGGAGTGCGATGGCACAAGCTGCCCACGCACGCCGGTCTCGCGAGGCCGAGGCGTATTGCGGCATACCGGACTAGGCACGCGGGCCAAAAGGAAGCAGCAATTCGACTGGCTCTTCCTCTTTCTTACTTGATAAAGGTTATCTCTCTCATTCTCTCTCTCTCTCATAGCTTACCAATACCTAATCAAACCTGAGCTTTAATATGCATGCACCATACGAGTTCCACAATAAAAAGTTCTCTAAAATGCCCTCGAATCTGGCCAGAATGCAGTATATGCGTGAAACGCCCTTCAAGAACGTGAACCAAGAAAGGCAACGCATGGAACGAACCACGTTTATTGAATAACGCACACACAAATATATATACATAACTGTAGCCCCCTGGCGGTGTTCCAGAATCATACCTGATTCATTAATAAGTATGTTCTTGTCGTGTCAGCATCTCATCTCTAAAAGCAGGATCGCTTAATAAAACCTTGTGCTCTGTCATCGCCTTAGAACCTCAGAACCTCAGAAATCTAGCCCTGCTTCTCAAGCTTATTTATAACACGTTTCACTACGCAGGATACGTCATACTGGCTGCATTCTTCGAGAACCATTTTTCCTCTGTTTTCCTCTCGAGAGGTTTACCGGAGCAGGTTTGAGCATTATTTGTTACAACTCTCTGCTTTCCATAAATATTGGTGACAAGCATGAGAAAAACAGCTTCAGGGTGTCTAAAATTATGAAACTGAAACCGACACCGAAACTGGAGATACAAGAAAATGCGATACGATACTACAATAAGCGAATGGTTGAGAAGGCTGTCATAAACAGGGTATACTGTGGGGCCACTTAGTCATGCAAACGGACACGTAGCTCAACGGAAACGTAAAGAAAAGACTAGACAAACGAAAGGCGAGGACAGAACGAGTGCTACACTTACAACTCAATAAAAGCAAATTAGAATAAAATTTACAAAATCATCCTTCACTACGTAACAACGCTCACGCGCGAGTCCTGAAAGCGTGGAAAAGCTAAACACTGATAAAAGAAAGGTTGCGAAGATGAAAATAAATTAAAAAAATGCAAAATCAGAGCGAAAGGTCATGTCAACTCTGAAAACATAAGCACTTTTTTTTTCTTTTTTTTTTTGTCCATGAGCAAGCAGAAGTTGTACTAATGCACGTGTCGCTACTACATTTCGCAGTTTCACGGGCTTCCATGATTTCCATCCCAATAGATCGCCACCACTTCCTGAGATTTGAGTCCTGTTCAAGAAAGGAAAGCAACCTTTGCATTTCTAGCAGAGCTTTGGCAAGTGTTCACCAGTTAGATGGCGTAATGAAAAGGCATGCTCACCTAGTCTTAGGTTTGCCTAAAGTACACGCTGCCACAGCGGAGAGGGAACTGAGAGACAATTCCAGTGGCACATGATACGAGCGGTGTTTTGGGCAACATAGGAGGTTCTTATTCCTTTCACAGTCTGCTAAAGAGCTTTATAAATTTAAGGGGTGCTGAAAACACAATATCCACCACAAATTTTATTGCCACTCTCTACAATTTGTGTGAGGGCTTGTGCACATAAGGCATTACCTCAAACTTCCTTTTCGTTTTAACTAGAAGTGCATTTTTCGGTGGTAACTAGGTGGATTCTTCTTCCCTCTCTTTTTATAGTATTTAGCTTAGAGCCTCAGCGACTCCCGCAAAAGCATTGGCAGGAAAAAAAGCTTCATTAAGTCTTTCAACCTGATTTTTAAAATTTATTCCCACTTTCTGAGGTCATGAGTAGTGCAGACCTAAGACACATGCTGCTATTACACAATTAATGAGCTTCAAACGTGAAAATTCGTAAGGTAGTAGCGCTTTCTTGGAGCGAGGTTGTAAGCCGAACAAAAATACCCAACAAGAATAAAATACATGTGAATATCAAAACCTGAATGGATTCATGAAGAGGTAGTTCAATGGAAAGGGTTATTAATCCACGATCCCTTTGAGATGGGTTAGGATCAAGTCTGCAATCTACAGCAAGTTAAATCTAGGAGAAAATCGACACATTAAAATGCGTTCAACGCACTCATCGCTCAACTCGAACTGAAACAGTTGTCCAAACCTATCCAAGAAAATTTTCCAAAGTAAAGGCGAAGTACAACTTTTTTCTATTTGCTTTCTGTTTACCTCATGAGGAAAGAACAAACGTCTTCAAAAGGGGCTTAAGTTTTCACTGTTGTCATCGTTTGACCTTTCTCTCTCTTTTCCATTCTTTTATTTTTCTTTCTTTTCTCTTTTCTTGCTCTTTTTCGTTTACGAATGTGGGGCATCTCTATTCTTTCAGGATTTTCGCATTCGTGTTGTTGCGTACTGATGAGATGTTTTGTAGTTTTTCTTCGCCGATTTCATTCACTTCTGTTTGTGGCACCCGTCCAGCCGTCGCCTTTCTTCGTCCCCTCTTTTCGCAACGTTCCCTTTGCAGTTCCTATCATCAAGCTTGTTAAGTGCATGTTGACTGGCCAAAATGGGGACAGTGAATCACACACTAGACCATATTTTGCATGAAATCCCCAAACCGCTATCTGAATAAGTGCAACGGGTCGAGGAAGCAGAAATAAAAATGCCAGTGAGAGGATGAGTGTCATTGAAGAACCAATACTCAGCAAGGCTGATTAGAGCTTGCTCTTGGTATCTCGCTGTCACATTTCTATGGCCTTTCTGTAGCCGTCTCACATGGCTCCCTAGTACAGCGCAAAGTATTACGAGACAATGAATAAGCTTCCGTTTTTGTTTTGTTTTTCTTCTTCAAAGGCAGAGCGGATACCGATGGGGCTGCAGCTAAAATGACGTCACATAAGCAAGTTGCCTGGAGAAATCTCTACAATCGACACGACGAAATGAAAGAATTTCCTACACTGAGCCGAGGCCTAGTTAAAACAACCGGCGTTAACCGCCAGCTGGGCGGTGGTAATGGCGGCGTCGACTGCGTCGCGCTAACGCCTCCAACGCCCCCGGTTTAGCGCGGCACTTATAGCGTGAAGTTGTCCGAGCTCCTAGATTTGAAGGTAGACCCTTTGATCACTGTAGCTGGCACCGCTGTCTGTGATACCGGGCTTTGGGGCTGTGTAGCTCCGCCGTTCGACTGTTCACTCAATGGCATGACAACCTCCTTTTATTTTGTCAGAGTACTCCGTGAATCAGCCCAACATTTTTGGTGTCACTTTTCTATGAACAGCTTGTTTGGTGGGGTTAGTATGTCAGCCAGATTTGGAAAACATTGTCAGCTTTAATAGAGCACTTACTCAGATGTCGCGATTTATTGCCAACAAAAGTTAAATTAAAAATATACGACGCGTGCTCTTCCTGTCCCACACAAAACTACTGAAGTATAGTATTGGGTGTCTGTGGCCAAAGCGAACGTCACCAAACTAGTGCCTGAAAAAAGAAATTGTCAGACAGGTGGCAAACATAGACTATTTCTTTTTAATGCAAACTGCATTCAGAAAATACATTATTAAACTACAATACTAAAATTGTTCTTGAATACTATATATACACTGGTTTTACTTTCCTCACAAGATTTTTAGATATTTTAAAGAGATATTGCAAGGTTATTGTCATACCAAAGCCACATATACTCGAGAGGCCGAAAGTATGGTTTATTCTAAGGTTTCGCAGTTACTATACATTTCATGAATTGAAGTATAATTTGTCATATACGCTAAATAGATACAAAGTTGTACAAAGTCCCACAGTGAAAGACGTTCCCTCACTGTTCTTAAATATGGAGTAGACTTTTGTGCAGTTAAATTAAGATCAGTGGTTACTATTTGCATATTTCAAATGATTTGCCCTCTAGATAGATTCTCCAATTTTGTGATTCTTTCTTGCTTTGTTCATTTTAGGAATATTTTGCAGCGCAATCTTGATTACCCAACTGTTCGTCCTAGCTATTTTTTTTATAAACCCTGCTACGGTCGTCTTATTTCTGTACAATATATATTCTGTAACTTGACAATAGCTACCACTTGGCATGCTTTTGTTTCTACTTTGCAGTCGTATCTTGAATGGGCTGTACCGCCATCCGCCAAGTGACAGAGTTCCTTGGCCCCGTCGAGTTATTCTAACAGCTTCTAGCCGGGGAGTCCATCCAGGATGTTTTCTGGTCAAGTAAAGACATAAAAAATATGAAAAAAATTTTCTCATCGCTTTGTGTTTTTCATTACTGTTCTCATTCTTTACCTGAGTTTTTTCTCGAAACATAGGCGGGTTTATTGCAATATGCACCGCTCTTCAGAACGACGCTTTATATACCTGAAGAACCATATAGTAAATACGCGTTGCACTTAAAATAACAGTGCCTGTTTATAAGCCTATTTGCCAGCCAGCCCACGAAGTCCAATGGCCCTTAGTACATCGTAAAGAAACATGATTCCTTTCACAGGCGGCTGTGTCCTCGTGATCACAAACAACGTTCTACTATAAAAGCTCTATGCACTCCTGTTTCCATGCTGATGGTGTGAGGAACGCTGTTTGAACGCAATATGGCGAACGTATATGTGTTCCGCTGCGGTTGTCCGTGCTCTGCGCATGTACAGAGGGTAATTTATTCGTCTAGATTTCGAGATATTATGAGTCGGGACCGCTTCAGATGACCACCAAAGCACAATTTATGGACATATCGGCTTACAGGTCATTGCCACTGCAAAACGTGGCCATAAATAACTAGGCATCGAGTGCTGTACGATAATGTGTTTTTATCTTTGAATTTGCAGAACTCCCTGCAACGTATCTATGCAGCCGTTTCAAAGAATATTCAACAGAATGGCCAATTTTAAGAACGGGATACTCGGGCTTTCTGATAGTGTTAATGGTCCTCCTCATATTACACTTCAATGAGAATATGCGGGAGTTCCATGAATGCTCGCAGAAGCTCTCAGTCCTTTTCGAAACCGAGGTGCGTAAATTCTTGCTTAAAGCGTTGTCTTCCGTGGGGAATTTACTCGAAGCCCATGTAATTCGACGTTTTCACACCCTCAAATACGGCATTAGAGTTTCTTATCCTTGACGTACATCATCATGTCTCCGTGCTTCGTATATGTGTGCGTTAAGAAAAGAACTTTCAACCGGATGTTTAGCCCCTATTCAATGAGAGCTCTATTTAGGGGCGTTCTCTGGCAAGCTGTGTTTGTAAAGGACAGAGGAAAACGCTTCTAAAATGGAAGCTTAATGCCCGGGATGTCCACACGAACAGAAGTAATACATGTTATCTGCTCAGTAACTGATTGAGATAGGAGTAAGTCCTGGCTGATTGCGAGATTTAAATGCGTGCAGCGATAAAATCTGCGAGGTCCGTATTATCCTACAGGAAGTCGGAACAGCGACTACTAAGCAAGAGGCCCTGGTCTTATGGCAGACGGAAAAAACAAGACAGCCTCAGCCAGGTATATGCTCTTCTATGAGAATACTCTCAGGGGTCCTTGGAGGTTTTTAGCAATCATATGCTATTTATAGCTGCTACGTGCCCAAACATTCTGCGCAAGCAAATTTTCAAAGAGAAGGTGCTTACGAACGCTGATATTTTTTTTTTTCTTCACATTTTGTAAGCTTTCACTCTGGCAATACCATATCCACAGATTTCTCCTCTAGAGTCTTGGGCGTTTTTGCTACTAACCTTTTTTCTGTCATCAAAAACGTTCCTCGTTGGCTCTCTATGACAGCCTTAAATATTACGTGAGATCGAAGGACAAACATTAAAAGAAATATATTGGGGCGAATCTTTTCCATGAATATCTTACAATATTTCACTGTTTTCACACAACTAAAGTCAATGACCAAGAAAGCTTGGCTTAGGCAATCATAACTCACCGAGATTCAGCACGAAATTTTTATTTTTGCTTTAGGACAGTGCAGTGAGTGTTCTTTAATTCATCTTAACATAACCACAGTTCTCGTGCGGTGCTACCTCTGGGCCCGTTAATGTGCAGCCGCTCACAGACTTGACCCGAATGGTGGAAACGAGGGATTGGACTGCCTCAGCGCCGAAAAGTGATGGTCATTGGGTGCGAGGTAATGTCCTCGGCACGCTTCACCTTTCAGTGCTCCTATAGGCGGTGTAAGACTGGTACGTCACATAGCATTTCTTTTTTTATTTTAGATAATACAATTTAACATTTCCTTGGCTTCTAAAAAAATTTAGAAAATGTTGGGGTCATCAAGTTGAAAATACGTTTTGCCGCTTTCTTTCACATCGTGCAGCAGGAGAGCTAGGGAGGATTTAAATGGTCACCCCCATATGTCAGTATTTTACCTTGTCTCATTCCAAAACAGTCTGCCTTTTAATTATTCGGTAGCTTGCTTTTCATTTACAAGTTTTGCTATTGGGGCTAGTATGCGTGCGTTAATTTAACGCAACAGTATTCAACGAACAACCTGGCGCCTTTGGCATGTCGATTACATCCGGATTGGTCGGAGGAGTCATGTGTGTGTGTGTGTGTGTGTGTGTGTGTGTGTGTGTGTGTGTGTGTGTGTGTGTGTGTGTGTGTGTGTGTGTGTGTGTGTGTGTGTGTGTGTGTGTGTGTGTGTGCGTGTGTGTGTGTGTGTGTGTGTGTGTGTGTGTGTGTGTGTGTGTGTGTGTGTGTGTGTGTGTGTGTGTGTGTGTGTGTGTGTGTGTGTGTGTGTGTGTGTGTGTGTGTGTGTGTGTGTGTGTGTGTGTGTGTGTGTGTGTGTGTGTGTGTGTGTGTGTGTGTGTGTGTGTGTGTGTGTGTGTGTGTGTGTGTGTGTGTGTGTGTGTGTGTGTGTGTGTGTGTGTGTGTGTGTGTGTGTGTGTGTGTGTGTGTGTGTGTGTGTGTGTGTGTGTGTGTGTGTGTGTGTGTGTGTGTGTGTGTGTGTGTGTGTGTGTGTGTGTGTGTGTGTGTGTGTGTGTGTGTGTGTGTGTGTGTGTGTGTGTGTGTGTGTGTGTGTGTGTGTGTGTGTGTGTGTGTGTTTCAGCACTCACGTAGCTCTTCTACAAACGTATGAGGTCTGGCTCACTGAACGTCTTTATGTAGCGATAATAGACAGGGCAAAATTGGGCCTGCAGTGGGTAGATTATCAAATTTTGTTCTTGTTTATTGAGTAAGAAGCCCCAGAAAACTGAAATTTTCTGCAGTAAGAACGATGAATCAATTAAGATAGCAGGTTTTATTTTAAAGACATTAATTGATGATCCTGTTTTACTCGAGGCGTTATTTAAAAAGTGTTTCAGAATTGTTGTTTTGCACAAGTTATTAAACTCTTTTTTTATGTTTTTTTTTTTGCTCTTTCCGACTTAATTTTGTCTTCGCTGCTGCGTTACCTCAAGCATTCGTGAGTTTTGCGGTATAGTTTCTACTATTCTGTAACACCACCGTATCTAGTCTCCCCTATAACAATGTATTATGCAAAATAAATCAATACCATCTATCATTCATGCTGAACATGATTTAGATGTATACACCGTTATTAACCAATCAGTGCAAGTTCTTTTAAGAACATAATAGTATTACAAAAGTCAAACATTAAACATTTCAATCATTTTAAATTGTCAGGCTGCTGCGTTATCTTGAAAAGGTCACACTTTTTTATGCAATGTATTTACGCCATCTATAATTTCTACATTATTTTACAACATATTTCAGTTGATAATAACGAAGTATGTTCAGAGCTTTAGCGGCAATTTCTATCTTTGTCTATATATTTCACAAGGGAGGTTTCAATTAGCACGTACTTTAGTTTTTATTCATCTTCGTCAGTTCTGCGTGAAAGACTTTACATCTATTTCTGATTAATCCCATGCTTAACTCATTCATGGCCTCTCTTTGGCAATCGCCATCATCTCATCTTTATGCACGTGCTTATTGGTCGGTCATACAACGGGGCTAATGGACGAAGTCTGGAATTATCATATGCTAAAAGTTTCTCGCGTAAGTATCTCATCAGTGCTAGAAACTGCTCCTAAGTTGAACTCATTGACAACTGCACTTCATCGTAACAATGATTTTGGCGTACCCGAATGCAGACAGTTTTTTGGGACGTTGCTATACAGAGATTTACCTCCTGGCAAGTCCTCCAGTGACACTAACGCTTGCAATTTCCGTAGCAACTCTTTCATACATTCAGATGCGTTCTAAAACAAGCACTTAAATGTTATTGTTAAATCGCGCTCCGAAAGAGATTTAAAGTAGCTCGTAAGGTTTTCGAATCGACTGATTTTTCCAGCGCGGGCTGTTTATCGGCTTAGTTTTATTTTATTTTTATGTTTTGCTTACTTTTTTCAACCTTTTCACTGCTTATTTAGTGTATTATTATTTGTGCTTCTTGTGTGCAAGCTTAGACGTCGAGAATAAGCCGATGAAAGTGCCAGAGTGAGCAATGTCCCATGGAGTGCTCTCGCAAAAGCAAAGCTTTCCGTCGAAATGGATTTGTGATCGGCCGAGCATTCGCTCCGATGCAAACAGTCGATTCCTCAGCAGACGCGTGGGCTGCTGCCATTACGAAACCAGCTTCGCTACGGGTACCGAACGTCCAAAATATTTTCCATCGATAGCGACGAAAAACAGAGATGGCGCGCAATATGCAGACGGAAAGGAGGAGGACGCGTATTGATCGACGAGTTTTATGCCCTTCTTTTTCGGTGACGTAGACGAATAACGGTGCGATTATAAAGGAAACATGACTACGACAGTATGGACGACCATTGTCAGTCCACACGAGCGCCGATCTGTCCATTCCGTGATAGAAAAAACATATCCTGATGGAGATCTTTCAAGTGGCAAGCCAGCTAATCAGGAAGCCAATATTTGAATACGGGTTTCTTTCAAATACAATCTGTTCAGCCATTCGAATAGTAAGTAGAGCAGCCGTCCATCGATTTCAAAAAGTTACTTTTCAGCAGGGTTGAGTTCTGCACGAGCCATGTTAAAGCTGAATAAAGTTCTCTTTGAAAGTTATAATCACCGACTGAAAACGTCCGCTCATTAAAGCCCTTCAAGTTGCCAAGTGGAATCTCTGCTACATGCGAGCATATGCCTCAATCAAAATGCGCAAAAAAAAAAATGAGACCTTTCATTTTAATTTTCTTTTGGCATAGCGTAACCTACGTCTTCACAATGTATACAAATGATGTTGATTGAGGCACACTTTACGCAACAGCAGAGGGTTTCCACGGTACTACAGTTGAAGCGTAGGAGTGGCACTCTTTTTAGAAATGACTCGACTATCTTACTCTAACGCAGGCTATAGTGATTATCCTTCAGCTACAAACTTCTCCACAAATTTGGTTTCGGGACTAGTAATGAGCATTTTCGGGCGATGAGGGACACTGGCATAGATAGGGCAGGACTTTATTGGCCACCCAGGCTAATAAAGGCATGCCTGTTGTCCCTCTTCCAAGACGTCATTAGTGACGTAGGCAGGGAGAGGCCTTTTACGCTCGTCAGGCGGGTCAAACCCGTCGTGTTCTGCCATTCGCAGGTAATGTCAGTCCCGTCGGCCTGCTAATGTAACATGACTCCTGCATGTTTTTACGCAAGTACGTAACAGGATGGGCGTTTTCCTACCACGACCACGTTGAAGCCCTCTCCCACGGCCTAGAGAACTGGGAGCAGAGATTAACAAACAGCACAAGACCAAATGAAAGGTAAAGGAAACGAAGAGCTATCTTGCATAGTCATAGTAATTAGTCGGTACATCATGAAGCGGATAATCAGTCAGAAAAGGACAAGGACGAGAGGAGAGAATTACACCGTGATGACTGGCCTACCAATTGTGATTTAACGAAACCTGTATCGTACTAGTTAGGTTAAGAGGGCATGCGCAGCGTAAACAGCACCGCATTTAGGAAATAAAGTGGAAATGATAAACATTGTATCTATCGCCAGCGACCTAAGAAAGCATTTTTTTCTAACAAGCGTACTAAAGTGGTACTGAATTTATCACCATGAATACTCAGAAAGTGAGCTTATAAAATTTCTTGCTTTTATATGCCTTTACCTCTGCCAAAGTTCTCGAACAGAGGGTAGCAACCACACTTCCTGCAATGTCGAGAAAAATTCGCCCTATCATCAACACAACACAAACACAACATCAATGTCAAGGAAGCATTGCAGCTACCTTCTTAATGTTGTGGGCTACGTTATGAAAATCCGACATAACCTCTGATTTCCTTCGTCGAGTTGCAACATCGTAATCAAGCTTCACGTGTTTCGTCTTAATCATCTTAACTAGCGACTCAGCCATAACTTTTAAAAGGGCTCTAGAATACCCCGTGGCTTCCAAACGTTGGAATTGGCTGTCCATGCTGCCTTTTATAGTGTGGTGTCAGGTTTTGTTCCCAGTGCGAGGCGAAAAGTATTGATTGTAATGGATGTTTTCAGCAACCTTGAGTAAGTAGGCCGGAAAAGCGAGAGTCCTTTCTTGCATCTGCGTAAAATCATTCGGCCTGCTAATGTCCATCAGCATGGAATGTTAGTTGAAATTCTAAGAAACTTAAGCTATTGTAGTTAGGGAACTCATGGGTGAAATTCATTGTGAAGAACCTTTCAAAGCGCTTAAAACCTCGCCTACGACCAAGGAGAAGTAATCATAACGAAAAAGTACTAAATGTGTAAACAACCAACGTACCTAGACGCTCTGCACACACGCTTGTCATGAAAACGTTTCTGCAGTGTGCTTTCAAATTTAGCTTGAACGACCTGGCACAGCACTGGAGCAACGCTAGAACCGTTAGAAATTGCCTTCTTCTGTACGTACAGAGAACCCCTAGCATAACCAGAGTTTAGTCTAGATAGAAGAACTGCAGGGCTAAAATAAGCACTGCAGCACTAAAATAAGCACGCACCGGAATGTTCGTTGCGTTCGCGTACAGCTACGAAACTCAGCCCGACATATGGCTTTGGTTGTGCTGCGCATGCCATGTTACCTTTGCTGGAATGTTGCTGTTTTCATTAAAGTACAGTTGCTAGTTCTAGTAGCCGGGACGTACGCCTCCCCTCTCGTCCTTTTCCTTTTTTTATTGTTTATCCCCTTCAGAAGTTGCCTCTCTCGCAACTGAGCAGTGGAATGCACTTGCTATGTACGGCAAGTTACGCTGCCGAAACGCCCACGGCCGGTCGAAACAATTCCTCGCTTCCATTCAGCTTCCCGCTTAATTTCTTTCCCCAAAACAATACCCTAATTTCATCTCCTTTTCCTTCCATTTTCTCATCAAAGCCAAGCCTATGAATTGACCTGTCTCAGAGCCCGACGAGCTTCCCCAAATAGCAACAAACTCAATCGGATTCGAGACTCTTTCCTTAAGAACTTTCGCCGGCAAAACAATCCCACCCGGCTGTGAAACGCGTGTCTCAACGGAGCCGCAATTTTATCGGGCGCGGACGAAAGAGAAGGGGCCAAGGAGCAATCTGGACGATTCATGGGCGCTGAATTAGCGTCAGCCGCAGTAACAAATCGGGGACCTCTGTGCGTCGGCTGTTTCCATTCAAAAACCGGGTCAGGGCGCCGGGAATGTTTTCCCACCGCGTCCTTGTCCCGAAAGCGCATGCGCCCCGCTTCTCTCCTTCCCACTCTTCCTAAATTTCTCCCTCTCTTTCCCCAATTAGTGCTTCCTTTCTCTCAAATCCCTCATCAACTCTGCATCGAGTTAACGATTTCTTTTTGTTTGTTTCTAAATAAAAGTCATTCGGAGGCAAGCCCTCTCAGCTACATTGTCCGCTTTTGGTAAATGTCAGAGAGCCGAGGACCTCGGACAAAAGGGGGATGTACTCTTCTCTCCTTGTTTCTGCGTCATTCTCAGCAAAATAAATTATAGGCGGCAGTGCAAAGGTGCAGGGGCAAAATTTTATTTCAACCACATAAGCACGCACAAGGCTGGCATTCTGTTCTTTGTTGCGACCATCTATCAATCTGTCTTTCTCTTTATATATCTCTCTCCACTTCATTCTTTTGCTTCAAGCAAAGCAATGCTTGACCCCAGTGGCAAGTTAAGTCGGTTGTCGGGCGTAGCACTGACGTTCGCAGCGCCCTCTCGCGCCAGCGCTTTTCAGCCTCACTGCCACGTGTCGCCTGCGACCCGCGATGGGCGCGTTCACGACCTCATTATTTTTAGCCTCCATGACGCTCTCGGACCTCGCTTTTCTGGCGTAAACACAAAAAAGGAACAAAGCAGAGCAAGCTCGGAATGTTAGCTGCGGATGCTCAAAGAGAGATAAAACCCGATTCCGCCCGTTGCGCGCTCTCTGGGGATCCTCGTTAGTGGCATTTTTATGCGACCTTTTCTTGTTCGCCTTGTTTCTAGTTTGTCCCCACTGACTCCGAACTTTGCTCCGATTCACGTGTTTCTTTGAGGTGCGTTCCTTGATTCAAAGCAGTATTTATTTCTTCAATGCGCAAGAGCTTCAAAGCTAATGACAGGATGTGTTTGCCCGTTTTGAATCTTTAGAATTGCTACGTATGTGTCCGAAAATGTTTTTCCAAAGGTCATTAACATCCACTTTAGGGCCACTGCGTGAAGGCAGCACTTGGGATACGTTAACGAAACGTGGAGTTGTGATGCTTTGTGAGAGTGGGCGCGTGCGTGGGGGTGATTGCAACAAGTGCACATTGCCAGTGAAGCGTAGAAAGGGCGATGACCATCCACGTGCTCCTACCTTAAAACTTAGATAAGTTCTTTTTCAGTCAAGGATTGATATGGCTGAGAAATTAAAAGAGAGCATTCTAGGGATTTCGGGAATCTTATCTCCTTATATTACATTACGGCGCTACTTGGAAAGACAGACATGAGCCGTCACGGTGGCATATCGGGTATGACATATTCTGCTTCTTTGCTTGGACAACTTAAGCGTCATCCTTCAAAAATTCTTTTTCTAAAGAAGACGTCTTTTACCTCAAATTCGCCAAATTTTGCCGCATGTCGCCGCCTTTTGAAACTAACATTTTGTTTGTTTTTGTTTTTTGTGTTTTCTGACGTTTGAATGATCATTGCAAAAATAATTTTCTCTCCCGTATTGCGTTCAATTGTTAGTCTTTTTTCTACCGCTTTCCTTGCAATTAACCGGCGAAACTAGAGACATTACATGCGCCCGCTGAGGTCAGTTACACTGAGTTAGCGCGCTGGGCACCGTACTCTGTACGTACATGACAGTTTTTTCAAAACACGCTCTCAGCAAAGTAATGCCTCGTTATGGCGACCTCTGTTCAGGTTACTCTTTAAGCAAGCACTTGCACACGAGAACCCAAAATAGAACCCAAAATACCAACGAGTGTTTCAATAGCATGATTTGGAAAAGACCTCCTAGAGATGTCCATGTGAACCGGCCTATTCACGTGTTTGAAATCCCTATGATGCTATGTGAGGCTTCAGTAAAGAAAACAAAGGTATAGCTGATATGTTGTGGCAGGCGGCAGTTGATCCTGGCTAACACATCCGACTAGCTCGCGTCATATGGGTACAGTCAACATGTGAAAAATGCAGACCGTCAGTCGACCGAAAATTAGATGCAAGATGAAAAAATAAGATGAACTGCACAACCAGAAAAAGGCGAACTCGTGAAATGCACGGTGAAACACAAAAATATTTAAAAAGTATTAGTGTATTTTTTCGGTATATTATTTACACAATGAACTAAGGGTATGAAAACCATGACTAAGTTTTCATATTATCATGGCTGAACCTAAGTGCGTCCAACTAAAATGAAAAAATTTTCAGTTTCTTTGCTTAACACGCTTCCTAGCTATTACATTCCGCAGGTTCATTCTTCAACGCCATTATTACCAAGCCATTCCTATTGACGTGCTCCGGGAGATAGTTATCACTGTTGGCCTCACACGGCTATTTGGGGTCAGTTTATTGCTTATCAATAGCTTATAGCTATCGATAAGCAATTGATAAGCAAATTGATTATCAACAGCTTTTGCTTATAAAATGTTCCTCGTTATTTTCAGCTTGAATAAATGAAAGACATTTGAAAATACCATTTAAAAGACTGATGAGACTGATATGATGAACTGATGTTGTCACGCAATGAAAAGACCTGGCATTAAAACTTTGTAACGTCTTTCGCGCAATTTCGACGTCCGTGGCTATTGCGACGTCTGATACTATATCGACGTCCTCGGATATATTTTGCGTCTAATTGAGTGCTTAGCTCTAATTAATTATCTAATTACTCCCCTCGAACGAAATTTTGCTCACAGATACTTTTTTCACCCTATACCGCATACAACTATTATTTTACTCGTCAATCAATTCATTGCTGGACAATGATAGTGTGACACCCTCTGCGGATGCACAAATGCTGTTCCACACTCATGAGCCTATAAAGCATTTCGCCTTGAAATATTTCTTCACAAAAGTAATAAAAAAATCAAAAGTTCCCTTCTCAGTCTTGGCCTATCCCGCTAGTATATGTGCCATTATCTTTCGAATAAAAAACTTTTGGCAGGAAAACGCGAAATAGGTTATCGACTGCAGTGGCCGTATTCTTACAGAAGCACTAACCAGCGATGGAAATCGTAGATTGCGGTTTTCCATTCCTGTATGGCTTAAGTTGATCCACAAATGTCTGCAATGGCACACGTCGTGGACCACGATTCTGGTCTCGAGCGAGAAAACGTTGGCAAATGACAATGGCTGCGGTGACAGTGGTCACTGTCGTGATGGCGCCAAAGGAATGTATGTGACCCGTTGATAACGCGAAGAAAGCACTCATAAATCCCAGCATTTGGCATCGTGTGCGCATCAGTCCCTCAGTAGGTAGCGTACAAAAATAATCGTCACAAAACAAATAAATATAGTTAAGAAAAAATTCTCAGAATGTCACAATACACAAAAATGTGACCGAAATGTGTTTCCAGAAAAAGCAATGAAGTTTTGAATAGAACCTAAGTGAAAAGAACCATATAATGAAAGCACTGACAAAGAGTAGAATATGACTAAGTCGAAAGCAATGGTCCTGAAGATAATAACGTGCTTAGGAAATTAGAGCAGAGTAACGCTCTTTTCAAAGGACAGAACCAATTATCAGTCAGCTGCAGCCTTGTACACAAACGTAACTGAATTCTTTAAACTGGCTGAAGACAATGGCATCCTCTAGAAAGGATATTCTAGACAAAGGAGTTAGAGGAGCTCATCCGCATTCTCTTTGTGGCCGAATGTGTTGTCGCGAAAGAGTAGACTTTCGAGCTACTTTCAAAGAAGGGGGACTTATGTACAACCCGTACACCGGGGGCTGCAGGTGCGCCGCTGAAAGCCACCTAGCGGTCGTTTCCGAAAGTACGCCCTGCAGACGAGCGGTCGCTGTCTATACATCGCTCCGAAGGCAGCCGGTGTTCGTGGCGTCAATTTTAACTTCCCTTTTCGAGTCTTGTGGATTCATTTCTTTGCGGCGTGTTGCAGAAATGGCGCTACATTGTGTAAATGCGAGATTGTGAAGGGAGACAATGTCGATCAATCTGCAGCCACTTGAAAGAAACTAATACAAATACGCCGAGGGCAATGTGAAGCATAGCTTCAATGGGGTTCGGTTAATTACTAACGAATCAATTTAACATAACAATTTATTTGTTTTTGCTCCAGGTGATTATTTTTTAGCCGCTCATCTGTGTTGCGAATAGATACCATGTACGCGGGCAGCGGCGCCTCGGCCCGAAGCGACCTTTAGTGCTGCCCGCCACTACATCTTGTGAAGAGCGTTCGCATCGGCCAAATCCACTAATCTTCTTCTAAGAATGCGCCGCTTTATCAAAGAACCACCCACGCACCACTCGTTTCGGCACACAATATGCCTGCATGCCGCTGAAGAATTTCACAACAGGCGCATTCGTAGATTAATCAAATGCGACAAAGTAAGCGCTCCACCTTTGGCAAATACGCTTCTTAAAGTCCAAACCATTTGGAACAGGCCCAAAATGTTTCGTAGAACAACTCGCGACAAGCAACATACGCGAAGCTAAATACATGTGCCAGGTGTCATGTCTTAGCACTGAAAAACCGGCCGGCGTTCACGAAACAACAAAGAGCGTTTATTCCTGCAAATTGGCAGGCTTCCAGCTGGTTACATTCTGAGCGTCAAGCGTTCGCGAAAGCGTCTGTTATAGTCAGTTATAGTCAGCACGGACTATGAGACAACCAATAGCCGCACACAGCACATGCTCATGCAGCACGCAACAACGTCACGTGTGCTTCAGTTCGCGCACACACATCTCCTTCCTCTTAACACAACGTCCTTCGCCACTTTGTACAATCCAATGGCACTGTGGCTGATATCTATCCGGAGTTCACCGGTCCCTCAGTGGGTAGTGCCGCTCGTTTGGAAGGTCGCTTGTTACCGCAGGGGCCGGAACCGGAGGTGGCTTAGTGTCGCCTTCAGGATCCCTGAAATCAGGCACAATGTCAGTCATCGTACTCTGCTTTGGGTCCTCGATTCTGTGACGGAGTGGGTCCTGATGACGGCGCCAGATGAACACACCACGATTCGTACTGTCTCGAACCTTGAATGAAACAGGACCAGACTGCTTGACTACCGTGCCAGGTACTCATTTGTCAGGACCTCTGTATTTACGCACCAGGACCACATCGTGGATGTGGAAAAGCAGCTCTCGTGCTCTGCGTCGCACCATCCAGGAGAACTGCTGCTGAGCCACTCTTCCCCCTATTGAGGGCTTCACTGCGGCGAGTCTTATGCGAAGTCTCCTACCTGAAAAAAGGTTTGCGGGCGTTTCTCTTGTGGTCGCATGCGGCGCGTTGCGGTATGTCAGCAGGAACGACTGTAAGGTGTCGTGCAGGGGGTATTCCAGTCGTCCCTTCCGCAACGCAGATTTCACTGATTGTACCAATCTCTCCGCAAGGTCATTAGTGTTTGGGTGGTACACTGAACGCGCAATATGACGACCACATAAGCCTTTAACGAAGCTCTTGAAGTCTTCAGAAATGAACGGTGGACCATTGTCGGTAACGATGGTATCGGGTACGCCGAAACGAGAGAATAGGTCTTGGAGACACTGGATTGTATAGCAGGCAGTAGTCTTCGCCATAACGTAGACTTCCGGCCCTTTTGAGTGTGCGTCAACAGCAACGAGGAGCATTCTGTTTTTCATGGGTTCAGCAAAATCCAAATGGACTCTTTGCCATGTAGAAGTCGGCCAGGACCAAGGATGAAGCGGAGCTGTCGCTGGTTCGTTGCGTTCCTGCTGACATGCTTGACATCTCTTTACGTATTGTTCCGAGTCAGAGTCGATTGACGGCCACCAGACGCAGCTTTTCGCGAGTTCTTTGTTCCTGGCGACACCAGGTGACCTTCATGCAGTTCCTCAAGCAAGAAGTCACGGTGTTCTGGAGGCAACTACTCTCATGCCGTACATCGAGCACCCTTCATGGACCGTGAGCTCCAAACACCTGTCAAAGAAAGTTTTCAAATCCTTTTCCGAGATGTGCGCCGGCCAGCCAGCACTTGTAAAGTCCAGTACTTTGCTTAATATAGGGTCCAGCCTGGTTTCACGAGCGATGTCTTGGCCTGTGACGAGCAGCGCTTCGAAACGCAGCGAATCTATCCGAGGTAGCGGGTAGCGTTCTACTTCCAGACAGGGTCTGATGATGGTCTTATAATCACCACACAGCCGCAGGGTTTCGTTTTTCTTCACGATCGGTACCAAGGGCGTCGCGTAGTCATTTGCACCAAGCGGAGATATAACGACAAGCTTCTCCATTTTTCGCAAGTTCAGCTTCTACTGCACTTTGTACAGCGAATGGAACGCTTCTTGCCTTCGCGGACTTCGGCTGCGACCCTTCCCGAGGGAGAGGCACGGTTCGCTCTTCTGCAATAGTGCCTAGTTCATCCTTGAAAAGCACGGAGTAGCAGTCTAGCAAGGCCTTCAGTTTTCGTTCCCAGTGCTTTGACATGTCATGACAATGACCAAGGTGCCTCAAAAAAAAAACAGGTTCGTCCAATCAAGCCGAATACCATGCAACCATTCCCTGGCGAAAAGAGCCGGTCCTGCAGTATCCACGACGCACAAAGAAAGCTGCGTGGTCTGATCGTTGTGGTTCACGACTACTTCCGCCAGTCCCTTCGGCTTCACCCGCGTTCCAGTGTAAGTCCTCAGATTTAACGACGCTGGCTGAAGTTTCTTACGCGAAAAAGCTTCTTGAATTTGCGCCATGAAAATACAGATACCGCTGCGCCGGTGTCAAGCTCCATCGTCAGCTGGATGCCGTCGCTTAGGGCCACATTAATTGGGGCTGCGTTGACTGCTTGAAATGAGGCAGGCGACTCGTTTCGGGCGGACGTCAGCATCTTCACTTGTTTCCGAGGCTTTGTCTCCCTATAGCTTTATTTCCTCTGCGGCAGGCGTGTTGAATATGCCCTTTCCGTTTACAATTGTAACGCGTATTACCGATATGAGGACACTCTTCGCTAGAATGATTAGGTGACCCACATCGGAAACAGCTTTGAGACGTCACCATCTGTTTTCCAGCTCGAACTTTGTTCACATTTTGCACCGCGGGCACGCTGTTCCACGTAAACGCCGCACTTTTCGTTGCGTTTTCCATGGTAAGCGCTTTATCTACAGCTTTCTGGAAGGTGAACTTTTTGTCCTCCGTGAACAAAATACGCTGAATGTCTTCGCGGAGCAGGCCGCGAACGAAACAGTTCCCGAGCGCTTCATCCAGGAAACTTTCGCAACTGTGCACCAGGCTTTTAAGCTCAGCGACAAATTGGGCAATCGACTCCCCGTTTTGCTCTGAAAACTTCGCACGCTCTGCAATGGCGGACTTTTGCGGCGCCAAATGATCGCTCAGTCAGGAGTTACAGAAGACTGTCAAGCTATTTTGAGGACGGAGAGTCTGGTGCCGTCAATGACTTGAGCAACGCGTAAAGCCCGTTTCACATGATGTGATTCTTGCCGCAGCTGAGTGCGATTTCAGCCGAAATGCGACAAAAATGCTCGCCGCTCTCGTCGCAGAGCCACTTCGAAGGGCTTCCAACGAGTTGGTCGCATTGCCGCACGGCCGGTGCGACCGCTGCGACGGGGCCAGCTGTCAGCTAATAGGATTCCGAGACATACGTCACAAAAAACAACGGAGCGGAAGCTGTCGAAGGTGACGAAAGTTTCAGAAATAGTTTTTTGCCTAAATGTAGGTTACATGTAAATTTAAAGATATCGTACAATAAAACAAAGACAATACATCATGTTTGGCATTTATTTTTTTTTAATAATTTCTTAGGAGTCATTGGCCGCTCGGGCCGCACCGACATAAATCGCAGGGCACTGTCAAGCATGCGAAACGGGCTGCTGCGATTGCCGTCGCAACGACAGTGCGACCGGGCCGATTTTTGTCGTGCGCGTCGCACCATGTGAAACGGGCTAAAGTCCTCGCACCGATGAAACTTAGCAAGGCAGGAACTTTCTGTTTGTCGGGAACCTCGTTGACCAAAAAGTAAGCATTTAGCCTTTCCTCATACGAGCACCAATCGCTTGTGGGCTCGTCAAAAGCTTCAATATGATCAATATGGTTCATGACTCACTTGAAGTTTCAGCCGCCGTGATGCTGCTTTCAGGAATTCCACCGCCGGGCAAACTTCGGGGCGGAAATCTCTCGATGCATAGACAGCTTCCTTAAGCTTCGAATTCCGTTCAGTAATCCCGTCCTCGTCGTCAATATGTCATGTCTGAGCATCGAAGAACTGGGCGGCGTTCACGAAACAACTAAAGGCGGTTTCACATTATGCGACGCGCACGAAAAATTTCGGTCCAGTCGCGTTGTCGTTGCGGCGCAAATCGCAACAGCCCTTTCACATGCTTGCGGCACCAGCGATTTCTGTCGGTGCGGCACGAGCGGCGGCATCATCATATTTTACCAACAATAAAGGTAGAACATGCGTAAGAATAAATGCAGTATTTAATTTATGTTTTTTTTTTATTAAAATATAAAACACTTTATGCAAAATAGACATTTTTAACGTTTTCGTTTTGTATGCAACTACGTACTACCGTACACTACCGTCACATCAGGCTGAATTCCATAAGCTGGCGCCCGTCTCGTTCGCAACGATCGCTGCGACGGGAGCGGCGTGCGACCAACATGTTGGAAGTCTGTCGCAGCCGCTCTGCGACGGGAGCGGCAAGCCCTTCTGTCGCTGTGCGGCTGAAATCGCACACTGCTGCGGCGAGAATCGCATCATGTGAAACGGCCTTAAGAGCGTTTATTCCTGCTACTCGGCAGGCTGCCAGCTGGTTACATTCAGGACGTGAAGCTTTCGCGCCGCCGTCTGTTATAGCCAGCACCGGCCTATCAGACAACCAACAGCGTCACGTGTGCTTCAGTTCGCGCCCAAACAACACTAGGCGCTTGAAGCGGCCTGTTTCGTTCATTGGGTCCTATGCCTCATGGAAACGTGCTCCGTGATTACTTCGCACGCTCAAGACCTTGCCAACGGCTTAAAAAAAAAAAATCGGTGGTACACTTAAGCTCCTCATTTAAGAGTATGATGCGACAGCGTTAATGACTCGTGTGTACTGCTCCCAAGGGAAATCCTAGTTTGCGCTATTTGCTTAATTGATAACCCTTAATTTTCACCTCAGTTATCTCTCACATACTCATCAGCACACAATCGTGAGCCACCACAATATGCGCAAAACCACCTGACATAGGCATAAATCAACGCTTTAACTATTCCGTACCAACCCAGGTAGCACGGATCATGCGCCTAATATTGGCGCTATGTTGGCTATGTCCGGCCCTACAAAGGACCACTGTGTTACCAACTCCCTGCAAATATTGGGCCAATGGTCTTTGCTTTCTCAAAATTTCTGCCTGCTTAGCATAGGGGCAGCGCGTCTGACTGGGGATCCAAAGATCCTTGTTTCAATGCCCTTATCTACTATCCGCTGCACCTCGGTCTTGTCATGCGATCTCGTGACATCACACAAACTACCGGCCAATAAGCGTCCTATGCAGGTGACAAGTAACATCAGCGAGCCATGTCATCTGCAATGTTCCATCTAACAAAGGCATGCTCGCGAGGCCGCGATCACTACTGAACGGGCACCTTATGTTTTAGACGCCTTAAAAATTCGTCGCCGCAAAAATTTGCATAATTATATACAGAATGAACTGTTGACAGTATTATGCAACAACCTATGGTATTCGATGTTGGACCTAAGCAAGAATGGTTGCGAGCAGCTTACTATTTATAACGACGCGCTGATTGCTTCAAAGCTTTTGTGAGAGAATAATATGGCAACAAAAAGCGACCTGTTAACGCGAAATTAGATAAACAGTGCGCTCTCTATGGTGTTGCCTGCCGAACTGTAGTCATGTAACTCTTCATTATCTCCGATGTGTTTTGACCGTTTTGACATTTATTCAAAAGCTAATTATTTCCGTGGATGCCTCGAAGTGTGTAGTATACAGTACATTGGCAGTGACTGCTGCTTATATCACGATGCAGACGTCGTGGAGAAAGGGGTACACGACGCGGCGACTGAGTTGTAACGCAAGTCGGTGCGGCCGTTTCCCCTACCGGGTGTACTTAGCGAACCAGTCACCAGCAGAGAATTCTTCATTTGGCACGCTTCGTTTAAAATATAAAGAACGGAAACGTCCTGATGTATGTGATTTACCTAACTAGTTCATACTAAAAATAAATATATTGTGGAAATGCCAATGAAGTAACACATTTTGGCTCATGAGATTATCCAACCAAAGCACCCTGTCGAATACAATAGCGCACACTGCAGGGGCAACTGGTTGCATTTTGTTTTCCGCATTAGGGTTTCACAATGCATTATTAGGAAACCAAGGGCGAGGATTTGATATTTAAGCAGTTTAAGAATGTGGATACCTCACCATTACTGACGCAACTTGTTTGCAATGTCAATAATTAGGGCCCATTTAATTATTTTTAAGAGTTGACGCGTTTACATTGCCACGTGGGCATTATGCGTGGTTGTCAAATGACGATATTAATTAGCTCCGCTAAGCAGCAGTGCTCAGTACTAATGCTAAGAAGCAGTTCTGTTTAGTCGCGGCACGTAGTATTGTGAATTACTAGAGAAAAGCAGTAGTGTTACTTAGAAGTGCTTATTAGTAGCACAATCTAATCGTCTTTATTTTCACTGGGTTTTCCAGTCGTGCGAGTAAAGTATGTGATTTTTCTCTCCAAATGCGGTATGTGGATGTTTATAAGGCATCTAAACTATCACGTTCAGCGAGCACTCCTCGGGTATGTTATGTGAGACTCTACAAGTTCCATTTTCTGGCCGTTGAGTATACAGTGGCCCTTCTGTTTGGAGAAAATGATCGTTCAAGGCTTAGACTCCTGTGAGAACGCTGGAGGTGAACGTTATCCCTTCTTACTCACCAAGAATACTCCGCTCGCAAACGCTCAGTATAAACATGTCTGATATAAAGTATGGTACTATGACATACGCATATTAGTAGGTGGTTTTATGCTGGGTGTTGTGAAAGGACATTATGTGGAAAAGTGTAACGGCTTCGACAAGCCGCCGAAGCATAAGTAAACTGCGATTGAACCTTATGTATGCGGGTCAGATGACTATCACTCCATGTCTGTCGCTTTCATTATCGCCGATCCTGACGACCAATTAAGAAGCTGAACTCTTTACCAATTCAGCGGCAATGAGTAAGATAAGCACGTAAAATAAAAGACATCGTGCTCTATGTGCGCCGAAACCTCAAAAGAAGCCGATGAATTAAGTTTATTAAGTGAAATGTTTTAAGTTGTCCCCGTTAACTACAGAGCTCTGTGGTCCGACTACAGTCTCACGCGCTGATGGGCTTCATTTGGAGCGTGAAAACCCTCGCATGTTTTACTGACGGTCATTACTGTATCATTGGCCATATTTCTCTACTTATTACACAACAAGCCAATAACTATAGATTAACGCTTGGGTAAACTTGGGTAGGGTAACGCTGTAGGGTCCACGTTGCCCATGTTGGAATTTTCCTCTTGAAAGTAACATATTCGCCTGGAATACCTAATTTGAACTGACTCTCGCATGTCTATAGCCGGCTTCCTCGTTGCAGCCTTTGGCTGGCAAGCCAAGAAAACAAAGCACAGGGAAGAACATATAAAGGGGTGCCGGTCGAGCGGACGGCTGATGTTGCGTGCCAGTCACGTCTTCGCCGGCGTCCGTGTCCTTGGCTCCTCTGTCCCCTCGCTCGACGCCGCTCACAGTTGCCACTTCCGCCTTCTTTTTCGTTTTCTTGCTTCTCGTTTGTCGCCTTCAGTTGTTTTACGTCATTCACTCCCTCACCGCCCTCTACCCCGTACCCACGCGCAAGCACGCAAAGATGTGCAGTTTCATCACGTGAGATAGGTGAAACACATACGTGAGCGCTGAAGCGCCAGTGTCAAGGCTACGGGCCAAGCCCTAGGTCCGTGCTGCTTCGTTAGAAGTGCATTTTAATCCCCGTACAGCGAACGCGGTCACATGCACTTTGTCGAATGACATTGTAACGCTAATGCAACGTCCTTTCACAAGTGTCACGTCCCGTGTTATAATTGGGGGTGACGCCTTCCGAGCAATTGGTTGGATAAGTACAACATATCGCGAATCACTCAAACGTGCATTAGGTAACGTGCACTGGGTAACAGTACCACAGCTTCGGTTGATCGCCATTCAGAAACGACACGGTCACTTCGCATACAACTAGGCTTCCGTCGCAGCCCGTAAATCAAGAACAGCCGCTTACGTATTGCCAAATCAACGGAGATTTGATTTTTGTGTCCCGGGGTGCACTTTGGAAATATCATTTTACCGATTCAGTGTTTTTCTTCATTTTGATTGGTCAGCCGCATTGTTGTTGTTGTTGTTTTACGCCGCAGCCGAAGAGCTATGTCACTTATAAAGATGACGTCACACACAGTAAAAAATAAACGAATAAATTACGAAATGACAAGGCGCCAAATACGGCCCCAGATTCGCGTTTTACAGTACGTTTTGTATTTGACCTCAACCCTCACTGAAAGCCGCTTAAGAGAAGAGACGAAACGTAACTGGTCTGGCTTTTCTAAAACAACTGTGACATGTGCCTTCTCTTGTGTGCTCTCTCAGTCTCATTTCCTGCCACAACAAAAAAAAATGTTACCTGTTCCCACGCTGAAAACTAAAAGTGATGGCTAAGAAATTATTATATAATATCTATGTGACCAACGTCGTACGGCTAGAAATCAGTAGTTACCCCCGGTTTATTTGAAGCCCATTCCGGATTCGGGACATGCTCTAAATAAATTGAAGTAACTTTGACAGCTTTTCTATATCCTCATTTCCGAACAGAGAGCACCTTGGATCTGGAACAAATCTCCGCAAATGGCACACGCACTTGTTGTGATCACTCAAGTTACTTAAGTAGTCCTGGGTCCACACTGGACATGAGGAGATGGGGGAACAGACTCGGGATAGGATTTTAAATATATATTTAATTAAACAACTGGCTCAGTTTCGCTTACGGCTCGCCGTCACTGGGCTGCGTCGCTGCATTGGCGTGGTGCTGCACGGGCTCCGAAGAAGGGCTGTAATGCCGAATGCTGCGGCTCGCCGTCACTAGGCTGCATCGCTGCTTGGTGCCGAAGAAAGTCTGATGTTCGTCAGAGCCAGGTGAAGGAATGCCGAGGGCTGCCGCTGCTTACTTGTTTCCAGCTGGCGGAGGGGATGAGTTGCCAGGCGTGGAGGCAGACAAGGTCCGAACTTGAACGGCGGCTAGACCCCGGGGTCGCAGGTTGTGGCGCAGCCCCAGTCTTCTGACCTGTTCGTCTTTTGTTTGACCGTCTCTTCCCCTGCCTGTGATCCTGTCCCCGCTCTCCTGTTCGCCTGCTCTTTTAAGCCCTTTCGCTCTATTGTTGTGCTTCCTTTTCATGGGTTGACCGGTTTCCGCGGCCACCGGTTTCGTGCATCCTCGATACAATCATTTCTTGCCCGTCGCCGCAGTACCGTCTTGGCTGCGTTTCGTTATTGTCATAAAGAAGTAAAGACATTTAAGGATCATTTAAGCTCCGCCGTTAAAAGTATGACACGGCAACTTTAATGACTTTCCTCTGCGGCTCCTTTTGACTATCCTCTTCAACACTGATCCCTTAATTTGTGCCTCTTTTATATCGCATACTCTCAATGAAATACGAAGTAAGCGCCGATATATGTGAAAGATGACCCAGCCTAGGTTTGGTTTAGTTTTTATGGTTTAACGTCCCAAAGTGACTCAGGCTATGAGAGACGCCGTAGGGGTGGTCTCCGGAAATTTCGACCACCTGTGGTTCTTTAACGTGCACTGAATGGCACAGCACACGGACGCCACTCCGTTTATCCGTCCATAGAAACGCAGCCACCGGCGGTCGGGATCGAAATCGGGTACTACGGCACAGTAGTCAGCCATATTAAACGCTGCACCAACGCGGCGGGGCATGCGACCAAACCTCGATACAAAGAACTGTTTTAACCAAGTCACGTACGCATGTGTTTGCATGGCCTAGGAGTAGCGTGTATAATTAAAGACCGAAAAGCCCCGAGGGTTCGATTTCCACTTCAATATTCCATCTCATTATAGATGCCCGAGTTGCCAACTCGAACATGACCTACTGCCTAGTGTAGGCAGGGCATAAATTATATTACTGAATTGAAATAACTGTCATTTAATTACTTTTCCTGGTAACTTTGTAACTCCATTATTTTTAGTTATTTACAGCTCATAACTGCTGCCCTCAAGTAATATAATGAATTATTTGAGGGCAGTAATTTTGCAGTGAGAGCAATGGGTTTCTTAGAATCCAGCGTAGAACGACAGAAAGAAGATTGCTGCACAGTATGAAAAAGCAGTGAAAAATAGTTGATGGGAAGCCTCAGTTCGCAAGCCGAGCCAAAGTTTCGACAAGGCAACAAGACGTAAGGCGTCTACGCGCTGCCTAATAGGCATATGGCAGATAGGACCTGGTCAAGGGCGCGCAATGGCATTCGCGCGGTTGTCTCGGCCAAGGACACAGTGGTGCCTTGTTATACTCGTCGCAACGGGGTGAGCAGGGAAACACGGAAATGCCCATGAAGTGAAATAATACAGAACACAATCTGCTGATGTCGATTTTTAAGAAGGGACTAAACCGTCTCGAGGGCTCCAAACGCTGGAGACAGCTCGTGACTGCAAAACGTTGCGTTCGCCGCTCGTTCGGGCCTCGAGCGCAAAGAAAGTGACCAGTGTTCAATCATGTTTCTGTTTCAGTCGATTTGTGGTCGTCGTTATCTTAACTCCCTATACCGTATGAAAAGAAGAGGGACAGAATATTTCTCTCGGTCGGATTTTCGCGGGAAGACGAAAGAATGTGCGCGTTGCGTCGGGCGAAGGGTTGTTCGTTTTCTTTATTTTTCTGTAGACAAGAAAACAAAAGCTAATTGTAGTAAAATGTCATTTATCTTAGTAGACTCAACTAATAATGTAATATAATTACCATTGGTCGATTCTTAGAAATGTGATGTAATTACTTTGTAATTAATGTAATTTAAGTAATGTAATTTAATCAGTTTTCTAAAGCAAGCTTTTCATGAACGGCCCGGTGTCGCCACAAAACTCGCCGACGTGTAAGTTCACGGCCATGTCACCTGTCCACTACCGCCGACCAGAATCATGTTCATAATTTTTGAAAATTAGAACAACTGCTGCAACGCTGACGCCGAACTTCCTTCAGAACGAGGCTAGTGAACACACAATGGCTGACTGTGGTCAAGGATGTTTTATCATAAATGTCAGCAACCACAGCTCAAATACTGACTACCATGAGCAGCCACTTCGGGCAGATACAGCTGATCGCGCCGCCAAGGAACTGAGCTGTCAGCTATAGGCGCTCCCTCAACTTTCAATTTTTCACAATACCTATGCCTTAACAGAGCTGAGTGGTTCGCTTTAATATCACGAGTTTTGGACAGTGCGCTGACCACATAATCCGGCTTTTTCACAAGATGTGGCGCTCTCCGGGAAATGGTTGAAAAATCGTCTGCTACTGGTTGAAAGCTTCCTTGGGAGGAGGAGGACAAAACATTTTTATTATTTAGTCAGCGGGGGGGGGGGGGGGGGGGGGGCGGTTCCCTCAGTCCAGGGTCCCGTTGGCCGTGGCTGCAGTAACACGCAGCCGCCTGCGAAGTGACAATGTGTTTACCTGACAGCTACCGCCATCTGTCGCGATTACCTGCAACCAATATTAACTGCGCAAGGCCTCCGCGAACGGCTCCGGCTGCGCCGATCACGGAGGCCAAGACTCGCGCATGCGCAGCGTTTGGTGGTTCGTTTTCAACCAGGAAAGGGTCGCGCATGCGTAGAGCGGCCTTGTGAAGAAGGCGGATTACGACCCCCTTCCGTACACGAGCTAAAAGTGAGGTTTGTCAGCCCAAATACTCGAAGGGTTCTGGCCACAGTGGGCTAATACATCGATGAGCAGACTCGTAGTATGCTGAGAAGCCGACTGTCGATGGTCAGAACCTGGTGTAGTGCCAGTATAATGCTTAGCCTTTAGTTTATCACATTTCACAGAACTTCCCTGGCACAGTCATTCCATCACAGCCAAATGCGCGCAACAAGAATGCTGGAAAATGATTTCCCGCGTAACTTTTTTCCTCCGCCTTGCCCGACTGAATCCATCACCGAACTTTCCAATCCCCTAAAACGCACCGAAAAGTCTGAACATAACGCAGCCGGTGTTTCGCGCGTAGCTCTGACGCCCACTCCACGCTACCCTCTCTCTTTGGCAAAAGCGATGACGTCGACTTGAAGCACTTCGCCTGATGGGTGCCACGTGCAGGACACGTGATATCAGTGCCACTTTCTCGCTCCGCGCGAAACGCCCTTCTGCCTGAGACTTTGCGAGCTCCAGCCAGGAGAATTACAGTATACCTGTATCCCATCACCGCGAGTGGACCTTTCCACCATCACTCCAATCTGACAGTGATCTCGCATAACCAACATCTCTCTCCCTAGCGGAGAGAAGGACCGGGAAAGAAGAGGAGTGACGCAGAAACGGGAGACGTGAACAGCACTTTTCTGTGCGCCTTTGTTGACGGCCGCTAACGTCGCTAAAGCGTTTTTATTTTTTTTCCTCCACTTCGCACTGGCCTCGCCGTACACGTCGTCTATCGATCCAACGACGACGACGACGCAGTGCGAGCCGCACCGCCAGCAGGCAGACACGGGAACCGTCCGCTGCGCTGCCGACCGGTCCCAGAGCGGGCTATTTCCTTCCCGCGCCTGGCGCGAGGGTAAACAAACTTCCATAGACGGAGCAAGCGCGCCAGGAGTGGCGCAACCTTCGGCGTGGGCGAGCGATTGAAGGCGAGGAGAGGAGGTACCTGAAGGTGGTTGGCGGAAGACAGCGATGCAATCCGAGACATGCACATATACACACAAACACGACACGTCCGAGCCAATTCCTCCTCTCTTCTCTTTCTCTCCATCACTGAAGCATCGCGTTGCAAACCATTCGGCCCAGTTCTGTGCACAGACAGCAACAGTGACCTTATTACAGCTCTCAGGGTGCCCATCCCAAATGGGTGAGCGGCAGACTGCCATCGAATGCAACTTTGTATTTTACCGCTCTTTATGACTGGATTTAGAAATGTCACTGCGCATTTCCGACATCCGCGAGGGGCATTCTGAAGAGGTGATGAGTCGTTCCGACCTGTCTTATAGTGTTACTGTCTCTGTTTTCGGCACACGTTCTCATTCCGCGCAAATGTTCTATATAAATATCTAGCTCAAACTAAAGTGATCTACTACAACGGCGTTTCTAGCGCGATGCAGGGATGTTACTGCACGCATTTCCGACAGACGAGAGGGGGCGTTCCGATGAAGAGTGGGCGCGTCATTGCGAGATTCATCGAGAGTCTCGAGGCAACGGGCGTAGCAATGACGGAGATTGCAATGCCACTGTGTGGCTGTGTTGATACACGTTCAAGCGCCGAACTACTTTACCTTCGCGGAAGAACCGGGCGCTCCGCGGCTACTGTGTGACGCGCGCTCACCTTCAGCGCAGCCAGGCAGGCAGCTGCGTGGAACTTACACGAAGGGAAGCGCCGAAACACGTGAAAGACGAAGGAGGCGGAGGAGCCTGAGGAGAGAAGGGAAAGAAGACGGAGAGGTGGGGAATCGAGCGGGAAGGAAGGAACGGAGAAAGCGACGCTGACCTTGAGAAAAGGCGCGTGCCGCCATCTTTGATGGATATTGTTGGGCCCGGGCTATACCCGGGCCGGCCGCGCTGCTGCTTATGCTCTTACTGGTTTGCTCTCCGTTTTTCGCGCGGTATGGCGAGCAGTAATGGTGCTCTTTCTGTTCAGTCACTTCTTTCTCGTGTATATGATTTCTTGTTTTGGTCGGACTAGAAACGATTCGGGTGGAGGGGTGCCCAAGTTGACATATGGGAGGCGAACGAACTGTGTTATCTTTACGGGTCTTTTAGTCATTTAGTGTACGCTTGTTGTGTTTTCAAGAGCTTCCGTGTAACGAAACCACACCGATGAAACAGAGTTCGGTGCAACCAGATGGCGTTGGATCATTTAGCCTATAATTTAACCTGTTCTTCCCACCATAACTATGATCAGCTCTGTTCAAATTTAAAAGCCATATTTTGTCTGTCTCCCTATCATGTGCATCCGGGAATAAGAAATTATGTAGCCCACCACCAATTCATATTAGAACCGGTTGAATGTGGTTGATATTCTGAATAAAGCACATAATAAAATGGTTCTATGTTAATGTTTAGGAGAAAATAGAAACGAAAAGCTATCCCGTATTCATGGCATTTCGAGAAATTTTCAGAAAGGAACCGATTCGACAACTGAACAAGGTGCCCAACTCACACTGGTGACCGTTGTACCGGTATATACAGCAGCAGATACCTTCCCCACAAAAAGACAAAATAATTGTAAAAACAAGAATCAGGCACTGTATCACGTCGTTCAGATATATCTGCAGGAAATAAACTGTCAAGACTATTTTTCTCTCGCAGGACATATATCGACTGCCTGTTTTCTTATTCGCGCCATCCCGGAGTTCCTTTGGTTGTATGCTTTTGTTGTTGTTGTTGTTGTATGCTTTCTAGGCGCTTAATATGATGCCAAAAAAGCCCTCTCTCTCTATCTTATTTGGGCGAAGGCTCTTTTAGCGGGATGGAAGAATGTAGTGGCCTCTCATGTTCCCACTATAGAAGCAGGCTGAAGAATGCCATACTTGTAAGCGCCTCCAGGTCCGATCCCTGGTGCCGCCGGGTACTCACCAGTTTCCAATGGGTGCAATATTTCCCCCGGCCTGGTGCTCGCCTCTTCTAGAATGAAATCCTTTGGAAAAGAGTCATGGACCGAAGAAAATAGGGTCACATATAAGCTTCTGCCGCACAAGGTGGACTTATGGTTGTCCGGTGGCGGAACGGATAACTGTCCCATTGGCGCAACTATTTGCGCTCGTCCTATGTCCCTCTCTCGTCCTCGTCTCTCTCGCGCTAAGCCTAGCTGTAAATCATGACCTACCAACTGGTCCAAAACTCCACTTCGCCTCCATTGCCTTGCCTTTTCGTTGCCCGCGGTACGCGGCATGAAGCGAGCTTCGTGTGACAGGTGCCACTTCGCCGTAAATACAACCGGCAAACAAAGCGTGTGGACAGCGAACTGATCATGTAAATTACTTTGGTATCAAGAAGTTGTCGGCGCTGCAGGTAATTTGGAATATATCTGTGGGTTAGAGTGACACCTAATATTTTCATTTTCTAGCTTTATAAATACGTCTTTTTCATTGAGAGTGGGTTTTCTGGTATGAGAACGCGGATCCGTGTAAATAGGGGCCTCATTCTATTTGTCCTCGATGTCCTTTAATATTTGGTGGTTGCACCTTAGATAATGTAGCTATATGGGTAGCTTACCATAAGCCTCAGGCTGAGGCTTGGAGCTCAGCACAGTCCGATGTTGGACAGGTTGGTGCATGTCGCTTTTAATGGGCTGCGAAAATAATGCGATCACAAGATGAAACATGGCTGGCGCGAAGTTGCAACAGCTGTGTTACAACTTTCACATCCGGAAATTTACATAAATGTGGAATGGAGTCTTTAATGCAGGAACGCACCTAACGGCTGCACTTTTACCTCTCTTAACGTGCGTCCGCACCGCGAGAAAGTGACAATAGAGAGATTTAGCTTACCATGATCCGCGATCCGCCACCATGACCCGCTACCGTGCGTGGGCGGGGCGCACAAGCTGATTGGTCCCGACGCGGCAGGTTTACCAACATCCAGTATGTGGCGCCATCTATCGGTGTCAAGGGATCTGGGCATGCGCAGTGGAAAGCGCGGTGGCGGATCATGGTAAGCTAAACCTCTCTAATATCCGATGTGCGCAGCTGATAGCTGAAAGAAATAGATGCAAAATAAATGATCGAAAGAGTGCGTATGACACAGCAAACCCGTCATCAGACCTGATTGCGGCGGCAACAGGTACTGTCTCTCTTTCAACCGGTATGGAGGACGTATAAACTTTCGCACGAAGGGTCATTTTTTCCAACAGCGCCATAATACTCTTGTGTAAAAACAGGAGGTGTTTTAAAGAAATAGATGCGATATAACGGGCGCGCCACACTAACCATGTTTGCCCAAACGTCTGCTGCCACTACTGATTCTCCTCAATCCCTTCCGTTTCACCTGGTACGCAATTCTATGTGAAACATCGCGGTCTGAAAGCTATAGATTGCAATCGGCGTGGCATTAGCAACTATTAGCGTCCTAAAAAACTGACTCTACTCTCCCGTGCAGTGAACAAGAAGAAAAACAAGCATTTATGCATATAAAAACGCTACAAAAGCGATGCATTTTATCGCTTGTGAATGCGGGTTTCTTATCGAAATGACGGGACAAATTCTCCATGAAACTATATCAGCTGTTTAGCTCTTGGGACGATCAGAGTTTTTTGTGGGACACTGCGGCGCTCTTTTGTTGACAAGCCCGTCTTAGTGCGCCTGTTCCTGAAGATATGTGCGCCAGTTACATTGTTTTATCCTGGCTCATGTTACAAGGGTTCATGGTTGACAACTACTGCATTTCTAATAGCGATGGAGGTTATGTGCTTATGCTGCCACTGTAACTGTCTACGTCCTTCAATCGGGCATATATTTTACCGCAGTAGCACTGCCAGCAAAAAGCGTGCATGTATGTCTTTATCCGAAGTCCGAAGTTGATTTGGCCGCACAAAGGACCCTTGTACACCTTGAAAGCAAGCGGAGATTTATATGTATGTTGTGGGGCTAATAAATTTTGCAAGCAAATTCATGATAAGGGATTATGGCAGTTCTGAAACTTCATCACACATTATTCGTTGAAAGTGTACACTGGAACTTTGAGTTGAGCGACAATTAGAGAGAAAGGGGAACCCTAGTAGAGGGCTACGGTGTAATTTCGACCACCTGGGGATCTTTAACGTGCGCTGACATCGCACAGCACACGGACGCCTCTTCGTTTCGCCTCCATCGAAACCCAGCCGCCGCGGTCGGGATCGAACCCGGAAACTCCGGCACAGTAGTCGGGCATCTTACCACTGCACCACCGCGGCGGGGTTGCGATGGACGGACAGCATGAAAAAGGAACAAAGCTCTCCAAGGCTCTCATCCTTCTTTGCGCTGCCCTGTGATCAAATTGAATCAGTACAAACAACACTTAGCGCTTATCTATGCCTTTCATCCTTTATGAGGAAGGGAAAATATTTTTCCACCAGCAACTTCAGGCACTCATCGCTCATCTACACAGTGATCTGAAGGACTCTTAGCAGTTGTGTTTAGTTTCCACTGCACAGTTGCTAAATAAGTTGTACCTGCCTGCCCAATCACAGGGGGTTGTAGTCCATTCTCCTCGACAGGCGTTAGACACCTTGCACGTGTTTTCAGTAGCGGAAATGCATACGTAGGAGCTATAGAATGCAACAGTGAAGCCAAAACTCAACGAACGGGGCAAGTTCAGAGAAGTATTGGACTCTTGAAACGGGCTACTTCTGAAGTGCGCGAACGTGCCTAAGTGGACTACGTCCAAGAGAGCCGGTGGACCGGCTGCAGCTTATTGCACTGCTAAGCTTTCTCCTTTGAAAGTGTACACTGGAGCTTTGAGTTGAGCGACAATTACGTGTGCAACAGCAGAGCATTACCAAACAACCAAACAGCAGAAGCTCCAAAAAATGTCAACACGGAAGCATGGCATGTTAAAACATTTTCCACGCATAGCATATTGTATGCGTAGACATCATTAGGGTTAGGTCATCGATTTCGACATATTGTGACGTCTCGTGTGCGTGCGCGAGGCTGTTGACGCCGGTCAGTGTCATTTCTTGGACACTGCTGGCCGCGTCATGCCGGCGTCGAGTGGCCACATTCTGCGCATGCCCATATCTGGCATCGCAGTACGGAAACCTGCCCATATATGGACATCCACCGACTGCACCCTTGGGACGGCACCTGAGAAAGGACAAAAGCCGCGGGGGAGCTAACAAAGGCAGCCGGCGGCCGCGAAGTCCGGTTAACCCATACGGCGGGGAAATGAGGCGCAACAATGGAAAGGAGGGCTTAAAGGAAAAGGCGAACGGGAGAGCGGGGGTGAAGAATCGCAGGCAGCTGACGGGACGGGCGAACGAAAGAAGAGCCGGACAGAAGACTGGGGCTGCGCCACGACCTCGGAGCCCGGGGTTTAGCCGCCGTTCAAGTTCGATCCCTCTCATCACGCCTCCACGCGTGGCAGTTCATCCTGTGACGCAGCGCTGCTCTCGCGCATGCGCAACTTGGTTGGCGCAGAGGACACGCGAAACTCCTTCCAACCCGCGTAGTGTAGCTCACGTTACAAAACTATATCCCGAGTCTGTGCCTCCATCTCCTTGTGCCAAGCGTGGACCCAGGACTACTTTAAGCAACGAGTCATTGAGCCTCCATTTAGCAGTGGTTACCGCAGCCGGGATTGCACGGGCGTCATTATGCTTTCTCATTGAAATTGTGTTACTATGGAACAACTTTCTGTGACAATGTGGCAGAAGTTACGAAGCCGAAACGCAGCAGCTCGCTCCGCACAAGAATATAGTGCCTGCAGAAATTTCGCAGGTGATGCTCTGGAATGTTGCATCATTACGGAACTATAAACCTTATTATTGTATCAGGCTTATACTGGAGTACTAGCCAGCACAGCGGGAGTTTAATACGCAGGGTTCAGGTTAATGGCTGCGCGAACTGTTGACAATCTCGCAAACCGCAAGCAGCGTACGCGAGGCCGGGTGGGATGTATGTGCCGCTTTTCTCCGCTCATTTCTGCGCGCGTTCGTAACGCATTCTGTTTTTGACAGACATGCGTTCGTAACGCGTTCGTAACGCGCGTCTGCTTTTGACAGCATATGTCGTGCGCGGTGTTCATTAGTCGCAACTTTATTTTCATATGCTATCAGCGACGTAAATAAACACGTTGCTGCTTAGTGGGAGCCAAGGAAGCTGTTAAAGCTGGACAAGCTTCGGCTCCAGGTACTCGGAACTACATGGCGTAGTAACACAGTTAGGAAAGCCTCGCCCCCATAGCTTTGGCTAAATTGCCACAGAAAGTTGTCCCCGAGTATAGTCGCAATGGTCCATTCTTGCAAATAAGATTGTTGTTGAATTTCTAGCCAGTTTGTGGTACAACCCATGGGACATCACGAAGCTCATCGCTCTTGCCAGTGTCCTGATTTATTTCTGTGTTACCGCACCAAACAATAAATTAGAAATTACGAGGGACTTTAGCGACTAAAGCAGTGAAAGGCGCAAGCCTGAAAAGTCTCATCTTTAGCGTTCCTGCCATCTGCAATCCCACACTTGAACGCGTGCCAAGGAACGCCACGCGACAGCCGCCGCAAAAGCGGGACACACTTTGTCCACGGCAGTATGAGCCATTAAAGGCCTTCGCCTTAAAAATTACCAGGGACTTTAGAGACTAAAGTAATGAAAGGCGAAAGCCTGAGTGCCGCAATCGGCTACGCAACTGATACTAAGGAATAAATAATCAATTAGCAATTAAGCATGTAATGAGTTAAATACGCAAGTAATTATTATCCACTAATTAGTCAATTAATGAATTACTTGAATAAGCATCAATTAATAATTAATTATTCAGTAATTGATAACTGATTGACATATTGTCATATACGGCACGCATTCGAGCACACTGTGGTGGTGCTCTGTGATTGGTCGAGATCTCTATGACGTCATTCCGACTCAGCCAATCAGAATGCCGTAAAAGCGGGACACATTTTGTCCACGACAGCATAAGCCAATAAAGGCTCTTGCCTTAATAAGCTGGCTGAGACAACTACAAGGACACCATTTGCTTACAAAGGCACCCGCCTGCAACTATGGCGTCGTGCCTGCTCACGCAGTTCCTTTCGGGAAAAAAACTACCCAGGCGTAGGCAGCATATAACGTCAACACTCCTTCTTTGTCAATGGAATTTGCGGCAAAAAAAAAACGGGGTAGGTGCAGCTGTGTTAATAGCAACTATCACTTACCTACACTAGCGAAAGGCAAAGCTTAGTATGATGCCCTGAGCCTGCGAATGCCAATGATGCGACGACCGTGTAGGCTTTCATAAAACCACAGACCCTGCCACCGGAAGTAGCTAAGTTCAATACCCTAACAGTCTACCTATAATGACGTAGAAATGCACTCATGCCAGCGTCCCATGCTGATTGCAGCTGATGATAGACCCATGGCGATGGGAAGTGTTCACCACCGTGTGACCGCGTGCGCAGCTGCAGGCCACGCGTAAGACGCAGCAACGACAGGACCGGATTGCTCCCAGCAAAAGCGAAATAGAAAGCTTAATTTATTAAGGCGAAAGCCTTCAATGGCTGAAACCCCGTCCTCCTTCTTTCAACGTTTTTTTCACCCATGCTATTTACACCAGGGCGGTATATTAAAATCAAAAGCAAAAACAAGAAGAGTGTTGGTTTGTTGAAGAATATGGAGCTCTGTGCATTCGTATCTTCATGTGGAGATTGCAGTCAACGAAACGACTAATCCTTCGTCGTTATTGAAACAGAAAAATGACTGAGATACCGTTTGGGCGCAGGCCCAATTTCATTTAATTATTATTTAGCCGTGGCGTATAACACTCATTGAAAAATACGTCTCGCGGTCGCCTACGACTTGTCACTAGATAACGTGGTAGATTAGGCACTGTAAAAACCCTTCCTGAGATATTTGAGGCACAATTCAAGGGATTTGTTTACACGTCATGGTCTTGAATGCAGAAATTAAGAAAACAGAAATTATCCTTAATTTTTGTCTTAGATATTAAGACAAAAATAAGATAGAAATTGAGACAGAAATCGTCTCCTTGGCCCTGTCTTCGTCAATGTATGATGTGAGTTGAATAATAATCCGCAAAGAAAGCCGCAATCGGCAGCCATTAAGGCTGCCGCGTCATTGAACGGCAGATCTTATGTGTACCTAAGTTTGTTTCGTTACCCGTACCTTATTAATTATTGAATAAAAATAGGCATTTTTTTATATGTGGGCTTCATACGCAAACTACCAATACAGTATTTGTAGTAATAATGTAACATGGCTGACTGAAATGTCTTCTCCGATATATGCTTAAGTAAAATAGTTTTTTGCCGACTTTAAATTCTAACCCTCACAATAAACATCTTCAATGTGGCAGCGGTGCTTCTTCAGCGTTCAGAGACTCGCCTCAGAGGAAAAAATTTCCTTTTTACTGGAGCGCCCTCCCAGATAGATATTTCCTTGTGATCTGGGCGAGAGACATGCGGCAGGAGCTGATCACGTGACAACTTCATTTTAAGGCTAGTAAATAGAATTATGCAAATGGCACTCATTGGTGCAAACATCGCAGTTTTACAGGACGACCTGGAACTTTTGATGAAGACATTTTTTCTTGAAACCAACAATTGAATACTTAATTAATTACCTTCACTAATTGCTAATGTTTGGAAAACGACACGAACGCTGTAGACTAGGCCACACGACCCTCAACAGCGCTCGGTTAGTGTCACTGACCTGCAGCAATGCGTAATTTTGAAACGCTTGGTTGCGTTTAGCTGGGACACCTTTTGTGTTCGGCATAGTGTCCAGTATGATGAATTTTATCCGGCGCAATTTTCACAAAGCACCTGTAATTATAAAAGAACCGCTGTACGTCACACACATCAGACCCACTCTTGAATACGTCAGCACGGTGCGGCATCCACTCCTTATTACATTGTCCCGTTGATTAGAATGCGAACAGAACCGCGCAGCCCACTTTGTCACAAATGATTACAATTTTCAACACAGCATTTCACTAACAAAGCAGTCTATTCGTTGCATAATACTCAGCAGTACGCACATGCACGGTAAAGCCACAGAAAGGTTCTACCGCGTGCGTTTCAACAAAACAGAGTTGATAAACCTCAGCTTGTTAAGCAGCCCCCCCCCCCCCCTTTTTTTTTTCTGAACGCAGTGATGGTGTTCTCAAGGGGCGATAAATAAGATGGCGAACATAGGCTCGTCAGAAAACTTCATCTGCGCACGCCGCTTCAGTCTGCAACAAACTACAAAAAGAAACTATTCGACGAAAAGGAAGTGTCATCTGTGGAATCATTTCAAGCTCTCCCGCTAAAGTTCTTATTATGAAGGGCTGCTGAAGATATTCTAAAATTTCACAATTTCAGTGAGGTTGAAGGTGGGCAACTTGCACATGAAGTATGCACAGTCTTTTTGTACAAGTATTTGAAATGATGAAGCAATAGCCGATCAAAGCTGTTATGATGTTCTTGCCTATCCGCTTTGCACAGTCCCAGATAAGGCTATGATTTATGACGCTTATGACGCTAGAAGCGGGGAGGCACTAGGCTTTCGTCGCTGTAACGCTAACCCTAAGGAAGAGCCGTTTAAGCGTCACTATACAGCATGAGGCGGAAATGGCCAGTTGTGTGCCCAAGCAGTAATGCTCTGAATGTCAGCCATTTTGATGTCGTTACTCAGCCTTTCCTTGTTGCTCCAACGTTGCAAAAAGTATCATGAATATTAAGGGGGGTTTAGTAGGAGAATATCTGACTGTCTTGAGTTTCAACGCAAAATGTATTTGTCATGTTTACCTTCATGCTATGCACGTTAGAGTTTTGTATCTCCTCGAGTAATAAAGAATATATATTCTTCGGCACTTTAACATCGCTTTTGCAATATGCACCAGTATGTACGCGTTTTCTTTTTTTTTTTTTTTTTTGTGACTTGGGCTCCTCTATATGTTGTTCCAATGTGTCATCTTATTCTGGTACTAGAAGATTTTATTTCCTAGTGTGTTCCTTCTGCAATAATGCCTTCGTGGCGCTGCAGGTATCATTGAATGAATGAAAATTGATCAATATTTTATCTGGATTTCAGAAGGTTTCTATACTTGACAAAAGTTGACCTGGTCTTAGAATATTTGATTGAGAATTAACAAAGTGTAAATTGTTAACGAGCCACTCACTGAACAACTATCACCATTTTGAACTTCGTGTGCTTTATATTATGCGTGTTCACTCAAATGAAACAGAAAAAAAATTATAGGGGCTCTTAGATGTCTCTTAAGAGGAGAATGGCGAAAGCCTACCCTTCCTTTCCTATTATTTGCCTCTCATCTTTTGTCTCTTATGGGCGTTCGTTGCATTGCTACCTATAAATATATTTGATTTAGAGAAAAGAGAAGACGCAGTATTTGTCACATTTTCTCGACAAGTGTGAGTTTAGACGGTACACCATCGCTCCTGTCGCGTGGCGTTTCTTGGCGTGCGTTCAAGTGTGGGATTGCAGATGGCAGGAACGCTAGACAAGAACACATCTCGCTGAATGTCGCGGAATATAAAAGATATCGCGAACTCTAATGTGCACGACCACACATGTACTATATACATTGCTATTGTAGAACTTTGGTGCGAGCTAATTAGTGCTAACAAATATTGTTCTTTAGTATCAATTAGTACCAACTAATTAATGTTAATTAGTGCACCACTAGAGCTACCTGATTAGTGCTAACTCATTAGTGTTACGTAGTATTCAAGTAGTAGTAACTGATTACTGCAAATCAGTACCAAATTAGTACTAGTTAATTCATACTGACTAATTAGTGTTAATTAGTACCCAGTTAGTAATTTGTACCCAGTAAGTGCTAACTGAATTGTGTTAATTAGTACCCTATTAGTACTAACTAATTCGTGTTAATTGTTAAGAAGTATTGTGGTTAATCTAGTACTTAGTAACTGATAGCTAGTAAATGTTTAGGGCCATTTTTAGGGGTCGCTGCCAAAGATGATACCCTCTGAGAACGAACGACAGTATGAGCCAGCATTAAATAAAAAAGTGTATTAGACGAAGAAGCTGCTAAACGGTAGAACATTGTCACGCAGGCACTGCCTTACCACCGCTAGGCTACCGCACCAGCCAGCGAGAGGCGGAAAGGGCACTCCGCTTCTTTCTTCCTTGCCCGTGAAAACGGCCTAGAGCGGCTTAACTTTTCTTAATAGTTTAAAAAATTGTGCGCGAACTTCATTCCGAGCGTGTCTAACGGGCTTTTTTTTTTTTTTTTTTTTATGCCGCGGCACGCTACCCGAAAGCCATAGTCGCCTCTTTATCAGCTAGAGATAAAAAAAAAAGGAGGGGATAGAAACCCAAGTGAAAGTTCTGAACAGAAAGCCCGGCGTACAAAATGTGTCATTACAGAATTACAGAAGCTGCTCGCCTCTGCCCTTCGCTGCAGCGAAAATCGGAATTCCAGTGGGCTGCGGCTGCTCGTAGAGTAACGGCATTGGTAGCTGGCGACGAGAATAAACCGAGACATAAGAGGACAAAGGACGCAGTAAAGGGAAGAGACTTTCAATGCGGACGCAGTCATTACAAGAGACAGAAAACGAATCAAGCGGATCCAACTGTCGCGGTCGCCGAGAGCGCACTTTTCCTGGTGCGATCATTTTGTCAGTGGACGGAGTATGTCAGACATCTGTAGAATCTCTGAGTGAAGAAAACTATTTCATTTACAGCAGTAAAAAGAAAACATGGCTGTGGTTTAACCCTGCTAAACCTAGTTAGGCGATGCTAAAGCCATAGAGTGTCTTACTTTTACCTAGAAGGAAAGCTGTGCTGCCGTCTATGACCAGTTCAGCCACCATGGGCGCTCAAAGCATCATGGGCCGGAGAACTACCGAGTGGAGAACAACTTTTGGCCAGAACTAATGCAAAGATAAACGTTTTTCTACCGTAAATAATGTCCTAACATTGAATATTGTGACTATAAATTGCAAAAAAAGAGAGAGAAACAGCATGTCAGTGTGAGATTTATCGAATATAAGCGATGGCTCACCATGGATGGCTCCTTCTCCTATTATATTGGCTTAGTTTTGAGCAGCACAAATATCAATATTTCGCACTTAATAGGCAAACCTTGAAAGAAAAAACGTTATGAAAATATTTATGGTTGTGCAATCACTTATGGAAGTTTTTAGTGGCATTTCGGGAAATAGAAACCTTTTATTGGCGACATCTGCTTTTGCGCCTTCGCTACTATGGCTTTTGCGGTATATGTGCGCACCTTGAGATGATAATGATGCTGAAAATGAAACATCGCAGTAACGCCACTCCACGCACCCGAGAAAAGCCGACTGTCCCGCATCAAGTAGCACACCGGCCCATGATTCTTAGCGCGCCCATGATGGCTGAAGTGCAGCGCCCTCAGCTTTCCCTCTAGTTAGTGAAAGAAACTATATGGCTAAAGCTGTGTTTTGCTTCGTTTCGGATTGGTTAAGCCTAGTTTTAGACATGGGCAGACGAGGTTTTTTACCAATAGGTTCCCGAAACTACCGGGTCGCGGACGCGTCAACTACAACAGGGACCACGTGACGCTGTATCTGTCTTCAAAGGTCAGATGGTTAAGCTTTATAGTCAGGCTGTAACATCGGGCTCGAAGGTCAAGCGGCTGCCAGATCGACTTTGGCTTGCACATGGCGTGGTGAAGCTTTCGGTCCAAAGAAGCAACTGCTGCAGGAGCGTACTACAATCACTGGATTTCATGCATTATACCGCTACCACTTGATTCGCCGTCTCTATACTTTCTCTTCATCTTCCACTTGTTGCGAATTGAATGGCACTGCAGGTATAGTGAAGTCTGCTGTCCACGTGGTAACGTGTGCCAGAAGCGCACTGTACGCTGTAGATGGCCTGTGTGGAGTGTATCTAATGAAGGAGTGGACAGTCTTTACTGTTTTCCAGGTTTAGACTTCGTTAGTTTGTACAGATCACCTCTCAAATGGTAGGCCGGCGGCCTGGTGTCTTAAAAGAGTCCTCAATGTAAGAATACCTACTCGGCCTCACAAAACATTTCCCAACGCCAAACTATCGCTCCATCGGTCACTGAGTTCGCTTTTACGATGCCCATCAGTATATCACTGCGGTTTCCGGCAACCGGTGATCGACCCTTGATTTCCAAAGTTACAAAGGGGAAAAAGTTTACGTGTAAACGCTTAACTCTTTATACCTTGAGTATAAGAAACTGAAAATGTCTGAGGAGGCATATCAGTTAAACTTTTGATGTGTACTGATACACCACCAAATCCATTGGGTGTATTTATTAATCACTGCTATGCTATGCCTTAGATGGAGATAGAAACGATGACAATGTGGCTGAATGGCTAGTGGAGCAATAGGTTTCTTTTCATGTAGTAATAGACGTCCAAGGCTGCCATCGTGCATATATGCATGATTGTTGTGTGCTGCGATACAAGGCGCCACTCAAGATTACAACGGACTACTCACTACGGCCTTAATACACTTTTCGCACATTAATTCCCGCTAGAAATTTAAAATCTGTGCGCCGTTTTCTATCTTTTCTTCCCACTTGTATGTTTTCAGTAGTCCTATGCACTGCCAGCCTAAGCTTTCGAGCTCATCCTCTTGCTTGACAATGCCTTTTGTAAGACACAATCGGAGTTGAAAGCTACATATTTGTCAAATGCATTCATTACAGTGAGCGTGCCGCGCAGCTTGCTATTTCACCATTGCATACTTATAGTACCACGTGATGGATACTCTAAAGGTTGCCACCCATTCGGCGGAAATACTGAACAAGTGGTACGCTTGTAAACTTTAACTTAAAACAGCCAAACCTGGTAAAACACCGCAACAATAACTGTGCTGGCGGAATAACCCGTCAGTAATGCTTTTTTGCTGTATTGTTTTTTTCTTTGTACACAATACACTTAGTATTGCCTTCCACAGCCCGTGTACATTACGAAGGAGCTGACACTTCTCGCAGCTATTAACCATTGTGAAAACTCTCCGTTTATATCAAATCAAATTCTGTAACACTCGCTTAAGCGACATTCATGTTATAGCATGCCTTCTTTGTATCAACCGGCCAATAGACCAAAGAGGAATCTTGCGGCTCAGGGCGCAGCCCTGAGCCGCAAGATTCCTCTTTGAGCTTGCGGTATAAAGAATATGAATCAAACAAATAATTAAAGTAAACCGTTTTTCTAATCTTCCCCAGCGTAGGCACAGAAGCGTATAGGTCAGCCCTAATGTTACTGTAGTGAATTAGCCGCCTTCCACCGCTTTGTTGCGCTGTACAGAATCAAGTTCCGCTTTTCTTCCCTTTAGAAGGAGGAATCGCGCTAAACTCTCGCTCTTACTGCAATGACTTAAAGCAGCTTGAAAGGTTTATCTTAAAAAGACCACCAATCCATTTTAAACCGGATTCTGCGAACTAATTAGTGACTACTTCTGCGAATGTATATTGTACAAACATTCCTCCATTCCTGCACAAACTAACAGAAAGCAGGGGAGGAGAACCTCTTCTTTACTAGAGCGGCTGCATTCTGGTAATAAACATTGGACACGGTTTTTGGTTAACAAAGAATTTGGCTAAAATTAATCAGAGGGTATTCGAGAGTCGTCTCTGCACGATGCAGTCCTGCGAATACTTCCTAGTTGAGAATATATTACCGATCCGCACCCAATAAGAATAAAATTATTTGGTTATTGGCAAAAGGGAAAACACGGTATCTGTCTCAGCCCCAATGGGCCATTGAACCGTTTCATCACAGAGAAAGAAACAAAACGGAAGAAGAGGGAACGAAGAACCGGAAGAGGGAAAAATTACCACGGTTAGGGGCTAAAGTAGGATGACATCGCCCAGCGCATCTTTTCTTGTTTCGCGTGCGTTGAAAAACGGGCGCGCCGCAACCGATACGAAACTTGCGTCTTCGGCGTCACCAGCCGGCCTCTATAACAACTGGGCAACAATAAGACATACGGTAATCATCAGTTGATGAAGAGGGAACAGAACGCCATCTGTGATATCCAGCACATAAACTGCCGAGCCGCTGAGTAATTCATACCGTGCGAGTAAGTAGAATCGGTCCCCATGTGACACAATGCACCCCGCTCTACCCCACCGCGGTGACGCAGTGGTTACGGCGCTCGACTACTGTTCCCAAAGACGCGGGATCGAATCCCGGCCTCGGCGGCCGCTTTTCGATGGAGGCGAAAAGCAAGGCGCCCGTGTGCTGTGCGATTTCAGTGCACGCTAAAGAGCCCCAGGTGGTCGAAATTTCCGGAGTCCTCTACTACGGCGTCTCTCATAGCCTGAGTCGCTTTGGGATGTTAAACTCCACAAAAACGAAGCACCCCACTCTAGTTTCAACAAAGCAGACGATTGACCTAGTTAGTAAGCGTTCGTTGTGGAAAAACTATGTGTCCGCTCCGGCGTCGCTGTTTACCGGCACTTTAATATATCTTCAGTGCGCCCCATCTCAAGTCAATCCAGCTTCCGATCGACTCTGACTTGCTACGCTATTGCTACCCGCATCCCCTAACAATCTCCCCATCTCCCACTTTCTCCCTTGAATATGCAGAGAAGGACTCATTTCCTTCCCATTTGCCCTTCTCACCACCAAGCTTCACGACAAGGTTAGGTTAGGTTAGGTTAGGTTAGGTTAGGTTCGATGGAGGCGAAACGAAGTGGCGTCCGTGTGCTGTGCGATGTCAGCGCACGTTAAAGAACCCCAGGTGGTCGAAATTACTCCGTAGCCCTCCACTACGGCTCCTCTTTCTCTCTTTCCACTTTCACTCCCACCTTCCTCCCTTCCCTTACGGCGCGGTTGCGGTGTCCACAGAAAAACAAGTGAGACAGTTGCCGCGCCTTTCCCTTCCTATAAATAAATAAGCCAGGCATGTTTGGCAATAATGGGCCTATATGTGAAAGTACTAAAAAGGTGTCACGCTGTCCAAATAAACGCAAAAACATTGCGTCATCTAGATATTTCTTTTTGCGTTGTTTACGAGCCAGCCTTTTGCTTGCGATAAATTAGTTTTCATCTTTAAAATTCTCTTGAGCAACTGTTGTAATTGAGGTGAGTTTGTCAATATCCGCCACTAATCAAATTGCCGGCTAGCTTCTTGCGATTTCACTGGACGAACAGAACTCTGCTATGTCCCAAACCGTAGCGTCCAAAGAAACTGCGACCAACACGAAAATCTCTAAACAAGATACAACGTTTCACGCAAAGTTGAACAACTATACGCGCTTTTGGGGGCAAACGTGTCTTAAATGTATTACTCTTTTTCTCCCAGTATAAGAATTTCCTGTGAGGATTGCCTCACTGGCTAGACTTTGCTCCCTCTTTTGCCAAAACCGGAAGCGTCTCGTTCACCTGCGGGAGTGTGTGGGCTAGCGTAGGTGTTCTTTCGACTTCGAATGATCTATCCAGCTAGCCCGCCTACGCTAGACAAACCTGCCATCATTGCGCAATCTCTCCCTCCCTTTTTGACCGCCGTGAGTACTCGCGTGCGACTTCGGGTCGCTTTCCGAATTGAAGCAATTTCCTACGTCTCCTAACCATCGCAACTACAGGAGATTGAAAGACACGCTGGACAATTTGCGAGACAACGCGAAAACAACTGGGAACAATGATGAATTAAATCAAGACGAGAAAAATAAAGAAAAATAAAATTACAGCTCGGTCTAAAGATGAAGGAAAAAAAAAAAAGCAAAGCATATTTTCATTCCGGTTCCAAAAGTTTGAAGCCTTTGTTTTGTTTTTGTTCGTGCTTTCGGTTCTCATACGTTATTTCGTTCACCTCGGCCTGCTTCGCTAGAAACAAAGTACCACAAGTAAAAGAAGATTAGTGAAGTGGTAAATATACGACACCTAAACTACGGTAAATAAGCCCTCATCACTTGCATTTTAATCAATCTCATCTCTGTTTCAGATTCGTCTCAGTTTAATTAGATCAGAGCGCGAGAAAAGCAGCCGTTCAAAATGTAACCTTCCCATCATGTACACTTGCAGCATTCTTTGAGCATGCTTCAGTATTTAATAGGGTCGCTCCGTTACGAATGTATTTAAACTACCGCGTTTCATTTGATCCGTATTAGAGCACAATGGCGGAAGTGCGAAATACTTGGTGTGTGCGCTTAAAGCCCAAGAGTCCGCAAATCAATAAAATGCGCTCAACCGTTTTGACAGCGCAACGCTTTTCTACGTTGGTTTCTGCGTTTCAGCACAAACGCTTGTTTCTCTTCCGCTGTATCGGCTGAATGGTGAATGATTTTCACATCGCTATGTTGTTCCCTTTCTCATCAAATTTTCGTCCCTTATCTACGTTGGACTGTAGCAACAGGCAGCCGGATGGTGGAGGCTCACCATCCATCACAGACTTGCGCAACCTCAAGTTATTTCACGCGCATGAGTATCTATTTTTGCAAGTCCACAGCATTACTTTAATCAAGTTTTTTTTTTTTTTTCTTGGCGCTTGGTAAATGCCGACTCATTTGAAGAAAACAAAATTCTCACAAAGCCTTTATTCTCCATCCGCATCAGCCTCGGAGATACTATTTGCTGAGATCCGCTAAAAAATCACGTTAGTCGTCGCTTTTATGCGTCCTTCTGCAATAGAGAGACTCGACTCCGCATTGTTCCCCACACAGAGAGAATGACAAATAACAGAATACAAAAAGCAACCACGTCCACTACAACTCGAGAGGCTTTCCGGACAAAAAACAGGCTCCTATTGTTCAGCCGGCGAGAATTGGAAAGAAACGATATAAAAGCTGATACTCAGTTGAAAACGTAGGCGCTGGGAGGCTCCCGCGTTCGCTAGCTTCGGGAGTCGCTTCACAGATGGCGCAGCGCCTCGCATGCCAAAGCCGACAAGGCGTCGTGTAAGGCTATTTTTGACCGTGCCGAGCACGTCGATGGCCTTTTTATGCCGTGAGGAAAGGCTATTCGTACGGGCGCTTTTGTGGGGAGAAAAAAGACAGACGCTTGGCGTCTTTTTCGTCACCGTCGTCGTGAAAGAAAGAAGTGAAAGATTAAAAATACGGACTAGAAGTGAATTATTTCCCAATGTATTTTCGATTCAGGCAGCACACACAACGACTTCTTTTTTTATTTTTTCTTAACCTAGCTGTCAAACGCAGTGCGAGGGAACCGAATTTCGAAAAATCGAATTCACACTGTCGAACGTAGGAACGGGGCCAAGGCGCGCACTTGTATTCCCCCTTTTTTTTTTTTTTTTTTTTTTCTTACTCGGTACCATCATGATGGTTCCAGCGACTGATGCTCGGCTTAGTGTCCGAGCTTCATAATAATCATTCAGCGACCAAATTATGAGGTTTATATTTCATCGCATTACTTTATTTGATGCGAACATTGATTCAGAGCCATTTACAAGGTGACACTTCTTTATTCTTTTCTAGAATACCTGCAGTGTGATATTAACAAAATCAATCGATTAACAGTCCAAAACAATTGCTTGGTCATCCTCGTTGCTATCCGTTTACGTTTACAAATAAAACACGACAGCCGCTTCTCCCGAATGTTGCCTCCCCATCATCCTATGTTGGGACGTGACATTTAGGAGTGAACAAACGCCCCAATATATCCTGCAAGGAAGATCAGCGTCCAACACCTTCCCAGCCAACCCCCATATCCCATCCTCGCCCTTCCTTTGTTCCTAACGCCAGGCCCGAAGCTCCTTCTTACAATGCCACGGCGACCATCCATTCTCGAAAATGCTCCCCACAGTCGCCTCCCAAAAAAAGAGAGAAGTACTGGGGCGGGCTTCGTCGCAAAAAGGGTCTGCGCGCAGAGAAGCCCATCGCCGAGGGGCAGTGGGTCGCCCGAAATGCCAGGGGTCGCCAATGCGGACCGGCTATCGATCCGCACGAAGCAGTGCCGCGGCGGGGTCAAGGTTGGCTGTACTGCGCGTGCGCGGCGGGTGTCCCCACCGCCCATACGGCGCATGCGCACACGCGTCGATCTCCCCGGCGCGGCTGAGGCGGGGTGGGAAAAAGGGTGCCCGGAGAGGGGCCGCGTTTCGCCTAAAGTAGTACGTCTTTCCTTCTTTTTATTTCCTTTAAGCATTTCTGTGCGTGTATCTTTCGCTCTCTCTTTCTCTCTTTCAGGCGCTCGCTCCTGGCTCGCTAGCTCCAGGCGAGATGGGATGTTTTGGAATTGTGATACAGTTTTGCGCAACGGTGCTTGTCTAGGGCCGGGATTAACGACATTCTTCCTTACTTTCTATCTCCGCCTCTTCCCCTTCCTTGCAGCCGTTACATGCTTGTTTTATCTTTATGTACTCCGTTTTCTTCGCTCGTAGTTTATAGAGTCTGGTATAACCCTGGGGTTGTTTATTATCGATGGTCTTTACGAGCGGGAAAGAAGAAACACCAGCATAGGAACGCGATGGCGGGCTGGTTGTCATTAGTAAATATTCCCGCTGACGAATTCACATCTTGGATTCATTTTAAAGCATGAAGAGAGCAGGAAGAGGATGAAAATTATCCTCACAATTGCCGTCCGTGACTTGCTTTTTTTTTGTAGGTCTGTTGGTAAACACTAGTTAAGTAATGTTCACCTCCCGCTCATCCTCCGATCCTCCTTTGCACTGTCCATTTTTATTCGGTCACATATTGCATAATATCTGACCTGAGAAAACGTTACTTTTGGGTTATCATAACGTCGCCGATCAAAAAAAAAAATAAAAGCCGTGGTTTCAACAGTGCCCGTTGTTCTCTGTCGTCCCCCGGTTATGGTCGTTAAGGTTTGCTTTTCTAGTGCCCTTTCTTTTTTCGAGCATCCAGTTTTGTAGAGGCACAGATCAATATAGTCTCGTTTGTTTTTTTCTTGCTTCCATTTGTTCGCGCTACGAGTTTTATCTCTGCGCTCTTAATGGAGCAACGAGCCAATCTCAGGACCATACTCTCCGTTCTTTCGACAATCAAAACGAATTGATTGTTGGATGCTGGCGTCAGAGTTGGGCATTTGACCTCAAAAAGCGCAACCTCACCTCAACCTCAATAAAAATTTCCTGACCTCACTCAACCTCAACCTCACGCTTTGAGGTTGAGGTTTGACCAGGTGACCTCACCTCAATTTTTCTGATGCCACCACCGACCTCACTCAACCTCACCTCAAACTCAAACTGTGAGTTTGAGGTCGGTTGCTCGACCTCAAAAAAAAAAAAAAGATAGAAAAGGTTTTTCACTTGAGAACACTAATTATAAACGTCATGGCACAAGTCCTGTGCGGTGACACGCCAGAAAGACGACATAAATTTTAAACATTGAATATGATGAGGCTTACTTGTAAAGTAAAAAAAATTTAAATGAACATTTGCCAGCGGGGCTACTGATTCATAGCAGGCTGACCTAATAACGGCAGTATAATTGGTCAGTTTGAAATCTTCAAATTTTATTTTTATGTTTTAATATGATGACTGTTGACCTAATTCCCGCTGTAAAGCTTTTGTGTCCTTGGCGCTGCTGGATGCGAACCCCCGAAGGTCTGCAGTGAAACGTCGCACATATCTGTGACCGTCAAATAGTGTTTCCTCATTACAAGCAAGTCATAATTTCTTGGTGAAGACATTTTCCTACGATTTGAAATCGAATCGGGTGACAAAATCACAAGCAATCTAATGTTTCTGCAGTGTTACTTCTCTGTTACAAAAAAAAAAAAAAAAAAAGAAAAGTAGATCGACCACTTACGTATATATGGAAGTTGTAGTACCATAACATTCTTTTATCAAATTAACTTCTCACGCGGGACTCATCACAAGAGGCGGTTAGAACAAAATGTTGCCATATGCAGAGACGCTTAGTTAGGAAAAGGTAAAGCGTGCTTGACTTTTGACATTGCGCTACTTTCGATAATCCTGACGAGTGGGTTGTGCTGTATAGAACAAACCCCGTGACAAATTATTGGAAAGATTACCCTCCCTTTTACTTATAATAGCTAATGCACCCCAAAACATTTCTTTTATCATTGATGTAAGTTAAAGAAATAATACGTTGGATTAGGGATAATTCGCACATTACCTTGAGATGCCGAGAGAAGCTCAAAAGCTGATTTCCTTGTCCACACAGTTTCTTGTCGCAGTGAATGCATTCCAAGTTTACAGTGCTTTTCGTTTCTTTTGCGTGGCTATTGTAACGGGAATTGCCTTCGATGTTTTTGTCAATTCGACAACTGCGCGCGCACACACCATTATTGGCATATTTAGATTTTTTAGCTATATCTGCCATAATAACCGCAACCATGTCATGCACCCTCAACGCCGAACGCGCGATAGACCTCGAAGAAGAACGCAGACCTCAGCTGGAAAGGGCGGAAACTTCCGTCATGAATTACAGCAAGTCGCCGACCACGGCATGGCTGCGTGTCTTTGCTGAAAAAAGACGGCCACAGTAAATGGCGAAGAACACAACATGTTGTTTAGATGCGGCATTTTTTTTTTTTTTCGATTTCGGGCGGCTCACCGACGCCGTTTGGGAGCGACTTCCAAGCAGACGTTCCAGGAACGATTGGTGTCGATGAGAACGTGGGGCTAAGACACCAGCTTCTAGCCGCGACGAGAGAACCACGCCCACTGGGAGAAGGAAGCGCGAACACTTAACCCATGCTACAGTAGTTGTTTCGTTTTTCTTCGACTGCACAATACTCGTCAAGAGAGGAAGACTAGCGGGTGGTGAGCAGGGTGGCAACGCGTCTACAGGGAGGGAGAGCAGAGTTTGAACACTGACTAGCGTTTCCCTCCTGCGAAACGATGAGATGCCTGCATGGTCGACAAGCGACAGAAGTCCGCGCAGCCGCCGCAGTGTTTCGAGAAGCAAGAAGGGCCTGTCTTTATATTTCTTTAGACCAACAGGAATACGCCAGTCGGAGGTAGCGCACAACCAAAAGCCAAAGAAGCAAAAAAAAAAAAAAAAATGGTGCTAGAGGAAGAATCTGGGAGTTGTCTCTTCTGATTTTTTCTTTTTTGTCTTTTTTTTTTCTTAGGCGGAGGAAAGGGGGGGGGGGGGGGGGGGGGGTGACGATTCGCCGTACCGCAGAAAAGCTGCCGGTTGTGAGTGAACGCGGGTGCCCAAACGCGAGAGGGGGCGCTGGTAAGTGACCACACAAAACGAAAATAAGCAGTGAGGGAAAATAGGGGTGGTGCAAGTGTACTAAAAAAAAAAACTAAAGAGAAGAGGAGACGCAGATCTTCACTAGCGCATTCACACGCTCAAGCACCGCGCACACATCTCGCTCTCTCGCCCACACTGCCACTGTCCTTGTAACTCACGGCCCGTTGACAGAAACGCACTTAAAAATACCTAAAACTCACAAACTCCCAGAAGGAACCCCAAAACAGACTGAGGCGAGCTTATGTGCAGTGGCTTACTTTCCAAGAAATGCCGAGGGGTTCCCGGGTCCGCGCTTTGTCGGCTAGCTGAGATCGGACACCGGCTGCGGAGCCGAAAGAGCAGAAGCCAGCTTACGAACAAAAGGCGCGCCCGCCACTTTGGCTGCAAGCTGTAAATGGAGGGGAGGCCCTCGATAAACAAACATGTAAATGAAAAAGAAGCAAGCTCACGTAAGGTATGAGAAAGGGATGACTGCAAGCAGTCGTCAGTCACCTGTCTGTTCAACCATTCTTCGAGAAGGGCACATTAAATTTATCTTTTTATGTAAGGGTTAATTTATTGTCTAGTGACTAATAATAATAATAATAATAATAATAATAATAATAATAATAATAATAATAATAATAATAATAATAATAATAATAATAATAATAAAAGAGTGGATTGCACTGATACAACTGCGATCTACCGTCCTATTGCTTTCTTTCGTTTTAACTCGTACCATATACAATAGGAAAAGCAGATTTTATTTAATAAAATACAATCTTCGTGGGGTGACTTCTAGTCAAGCCATTTATCTCTCGTCTCTTCTGCCTCCTTGTTCTTTCCATATGCCTCTGTTAAAATAAATGTTTTTACTACTACTACTACTCTGAAACCTCCTCTCTCGTGCCATCCTCCCCAAGCAATTTCTTGGTTGCTGTAGGCTTGCGCTTCCCTCTTTTCTACTATTCTAGCTTTTTTTTTTTTTCGAGAAGTCGGCAAACCCACGTAGGTCTGGATTCTGGAAACCCTTCGAGTTTGCGCAGACTTTCTTTACTTCCCAAACTCGCTCGGAATGGTGGCGGGATCTTGTTTCACCTTCTTTCGTGTCTGCAGCCGTCGTCCGACCCCACTCGTTTGCCGCGCTGCACTTTACGCCCCCCCCCCCCCCCCTTTTTTTTTTCGTGTCGAACGTAAACGCACGGACGCAAACTGTTGTTACGTGCGCGTTGGTAGCCAAAAGAGTGTACACAAAAGGCATTATGAAAGGTGTTTTGTCGGCTATTTTATCGATGTGGGAAACAATAATTTCGACCTCACAAGCCGACCTCACTAAGTTACGACCTCACTCAACCTCAAACTCACGCATGAGGTTGAGGTCTCATTTGCTGACCTCACTCAAAAATATTTCAGGTGTTACCGACCTCACCTCAACCTCACCTCACTCCGTGAGGTTGAGGTCATTTTGAGGTTGAGGTTGACCTCATGAGGTCGAAACCTCATGAGGTTGCCCACCTCTGGCTGGCGTTTTTCCGATTTATCTTGTAAGATTTTTTTAACCACCCCAACGTTGTTGAGATTAAACATTTCTAGAGCATCATGGGACCAGAACGCCATGTGTAGGTAGGTCATTATAGGTTACTTTGGTGTTGTTTGCTGTTCGATAACAACAGTAGAGACTGCTATCAGGACAGCGCTTATCAAACATACCCTCTACTTGAAGCTACCCAGCTTTAACTGCAACTCATTGATATTTAGTTGTCACTATTCTTTCACTTACTTAGACAAAAAATAAATGAATCATTCAACGATAAATTTTATGTTTTTATGACCCCGCCTAGAGCCTGAAATGAGTGGCTATATTGGATAGTTATCAAAAATTCGATTTTAGGGTGGGTGAAAATTTAAAAACATAAATATGAGCATTTTATAATGATGCTAGCCTGTTAACAAATGAATAAATTGGAAATTTCGAGGTGTTTAAATAGCATATTGCAGGCGAAACTAAGCATTGTCGCAAAATGTGCATAACAGAAGCTAACAGGTAAGCACCCTGAGTTCGGTCGTCGTGAAGCGTAATACGTTCGACATTCTTGCGGACGTGTTTACCATTCAAGCTGGAATATTTATCATAATAATCGCTTTTCTCGGATACCGAACATACGTGTCCACTGAACGACCATGCACGTTCTTTTTCTTACCTCGACGCGCCAAGCAGGAGAGACTTAAGTAACACAAGATATCGCGACTCCTGCAGTGTAGGAGCTTTTCTTCCCACCGGTTCCTCTGGCCATATCGATCAACGTCACCTCGGTCGTTCTCCGATTGCACTGCGGTAGACTGATCAACGGCGACATTTCTAGCATTGCGTGGAACGAAACACGAGGAGACCTTGTCACTAGTGCCTCTTTCCTCTCACGGCATGACGCGGATGGTAAGCCTAGTTAATCTCAGTTGAGGCTAACCGCTCCAGTCCTCACTGCAACGTGTAGTTTTTTTTCCCTTGCTGCTTTTTAGGCGCTTTGTTTATTTCGTTTCTCCGTACTAGTTTGATCTTGGTTGCCAATAATCCGTTACATTGCGTAAGAAGCGGCATCAGGAGAGCTCGCTTTCTTGCGGTAACGTTTCGAGTAGCGTAATGCTGGGGAGTTTGTCTTCGATGGTTACCGCTCATGGGAAGGTATTAAAAATAAAAACGTTGCGAATACTACATCCATCTGTCAACCGAAGTCTGAGCCCAAATCTTTCGTTGTTGTCTTCGTAATATAGCTCGTAACTTGGCTTCGTATTGCGGCGAAAACAGTTAGTTCCTAAAATATCGCACTGTATTTCGACGAAAGCCGGATCTGTATGTGTCAATTTAGCCAGCCCCGAAAGGATTTTGAGTAAATACGAATCGCCTGTGCTGGCACTCTTTGCCGGTGTCGCAATAAACCCAGCACGCGGATTTACACTTCGCCGAAGTAAGGCGGGGTTGTTTTTTTATTTTTCGTTTCTTTTTTTTTTTTCACTCCGGCAGATGAATGCAGAGTTATACGCTTGATAGAAACCGATCACTTTTTTTGTTGTTGTTGGCTGTCATATTAAATTACTTCCCTTTTCTAGCTCTTACGGTAATGCAATAGACAAAAGCTTATGTCGGGCCATCTCCCATGTTAACCACAATATACCTATACTTAGGCAGTGAGATTCTGAAATAAACCAGAAAGTGAACTAGCGCAAAAACACAGGTCAAACATTTGTTACAAATACGTTTTAACAAAAATGCTACCAATATTCCGCCCTCGCGGTGAAAGCCTTTCTCTTTCTCGCAGTGTTACAGAATTGCAATCCGCCCGAGTGGTGATGCGGTAATAAGGCACCATCTAATCCATTTCCCGTTTTCGAGAGCAGTGCCAGTGTTTCCACATTTTCACGCGTCGTGTTATGTTATATGCTTAGAATCTTGATGGCACGAAAAAATCAGAGACCGCCTGTGGTTCTCCAACCCTGAACGTTTTCATGAAAAACCACAATGAAATGTTCATCTTTTACCTGACCAAAAAAGGAACTTTTTTCTTGGTGTTCTGCACGAAACTTTTATAAATGTCAATAATTTAATTGAAGAGTCAACCATACCCCTCGGTTTCTCGAAACAACTTTTTTGTTCATAACAAACAGGCCACTCTTTTTTCTTTATTTTGATAATGAGGAAGCACTTTTTTTTTTTTTTTAATTTCCATCGTGTCCTCTTTTTCTTCCCGCGCGTAAGGGCAGCTGTTGATGTCGCCAGGAATTCTACCTTATGACAAGACGCGAAAAAAAAAACACAAAATATTTTCGATTTGTTCTTTGCATACTGCGCGTGCGATGTTCCTCCATAAGTACAGTCTTGAGCAATGAAGTTAGAGTAACAATGTCACCTACTCGGGTGCTCTTCCCTTCTGAAGAATTATACATCTATAAGGGAAAAAGAGAAGTCTCGTCCTTACCTTTTATTTACATTTTACTTTGAAGGATGCCGTATACGTCCCACTGTACACGAGGACTTATCACGAGAACTGTGCATTATTTTTGTGCTCTTATTTCTTTGGCAGACTTCCTTTACCGTTTACAACGTCTACACAATAAATTACAGGCACGAACCACCGACGTTATAGCTGAAAGCATAACAGTTAATAATAAAGGTATTTTTTCTCAAAGTTAAGTTCAAGTTGCTGATGTTTTGTACTTTTAATAATTCTTAGTTTCCATTCGGCACTGTGCACTTTAGAAGCAATTTTGGTTCAGTTAACTTTTAAACTGCATTACATTCTCTTTGGTTCATTGCTTAAATTTTTGGAGAACATCTTTACGCCCCTTCAGATTTAACCTATTCCAAGGGCTGGACGTATTTTCTAACTACAAAGAAAAATATATGTCTGGTGTGCAATGAGAAATATTGTGAATTCTTTCGACACGTGGACGGACTGCGGTGATATCACCCTCATTGTAAAGCGCATTTAAAGGTATTTGTTGCTAGAACCATTTTCTATTTTTATGTCGCACCTTTGAATGTTTCTGTTAGCCCGAAATAAATTGATATTTTCATCTCATGCCGGTGACGTTCCACTCGTGAGGGTACTACGTATCACTAAGCCTTCTGTAGTTATATCACTCCTGCGAATATGCGCTGTAATGCAGTGACATTTCCACTGCTTTGGTAAGAGCGAACGGACTGGTTGTCCCATCGGAGCAACAGAAACCTTAGTATTGTGTTGTATACCAGGCTATCTCGCCAGTGCTGACTGAAAAAATTCAGTTCCACTAATAGGGCGCCTGCAGCCCTTAATTACTCAAGTTTGTAATTATTTGTCAGCGTATGTGCGCTCTTCTTTTTACTACACAGTGCACACTAGGCTGTAAAAATTTTAATATCGGAATGAGCGAATCGAAGATGACTTCTTAAGCTGATAGTTAACGTCATCAGGCTCAAAAGCTAAAAATAAACAACAATTTAGTATATCCTGTTCTGGTTAGGGTTATATTACTCTCACGCATGCTCAAAAATTAACAAACGAACGATACTTCACCATCTCTTCCTCTCATTATAGCTAACGTGGTTTTTACATCAAAGTTTGAAGGCAGGTACCTTCAGGCGACGCCGCATGGCGCCACGAATCTCGGTGAAGCATCAAGCAGGAAGGCTGAAGAAGTCTACAACGTTCATGTCTGTGCGACGTCTGCTTGCGTCATATGTCTCTTGTATCGTTAGTGGTGACCCTTCAAACCGGGTGCCTTCTTTGACAGCGTCTAATGAACTATCAACAGCGGATCTGCAGATATTTCGCACACATTCCGAATGTGCTATTTAAGTTGCAGCTCCTCTCTTATTTGTCATTAGTGTAAGGCAAGGGTTGAGCCAATAAATCTAGACGAATTGTTTCTCGGCCGACAGCCACATCCACCTAAGGGCAGAGAGAACGAAGCCTTTATGAAATAAAGTCTTAGCTCAATAGAAGATTCTGGTTTAACGTCGCTAAAAATGATCGATACTATTGTTTTGCTCGTGCCACGCGCTTGTCCTATATTCGGTCGCCAATATTCAATGTGCACATTCCCTTTATATGGAGCAGAGGGTGGTTAGCGTGTCTACGCTTTACAAGAACACCAGGACACGTCACAATGCTTTTGTCCAACATTTATTAAAAACTTATTAAAATGTAACAAGATGTGAAGAAACAGTGCAGACAATGTGTGGCTGCCTCGTCTGCAGACGACGCCGACGTAGCGCGCGTCGCCTGCACTAAGTCAAAGTACAAAAGATAAAAGGGACTTCCTGTTGTATTATATGCATCTCTTCTTTTTTTGTTTCCTCTGGAATCTTAGGACGTGTATATCACTGCGCTCTCTTCGGTCTCATACATACACACACAGACACTTCTTCTCTCCCCCCTCTCCCTCTCTCCTTAACCATCCTACTCCTTTCTCCCCCGCTGCAACAGGTCGTGCGCCGCCCATCCCCCAACACGCGCAACAACAACAGCAGCAGCAACAGCAACAACAACGAAACTCATCGGAACACAACCACCAACAAACTTTTTTTTTTCGCGGTTTTCCCCTAATAAACAGTCCCCGTCGAGCTCTCTGCAGATCCCTAAGCCTTCCGCGCTGGTTGTACGAAAATAGCTAGCACAACGAGGCCTGCCCTTTTTTCTTCGCAATGAAAAAACGCAAAACAAAAAAGGCTCAGAAATGTGCAGACCCCTCGCACGAACAGCGCTGCCAAAGTGTGTCGCTTCTACGGCGTTTGCCAAGCTCGACGAGTGTCGTCTGCCAAAAATGTGTCGCCTGCCAACTCGGCGGGGCAGTTCATGCGGACGGGCCTCCGGTCATATCGGATTCTGAAGGAAGCGGGGAGGTTCTATTTTTATTCTTTCCTTTTTTTTATTTCCTTTCTTTATTTTCGCGTTGGAAGGTTCGGGAGACCGGGGCTGGAGGGTGAGTCCTTCATATATTACGATGGAGCGTAGATAGATATAGAAGATATATATATGTATATATATTTTTATGCGTTGAGTGTATATATTTACGGACCCAGAAAGCAAAGTGTAGGGTGGGGGCGGGGGTGGAGAGAGCGCCCCCTGTCGTATTATTGCGCCGCACAAAATAGATCTCTCCTTTTCCTCTATCTCTCACTTTCATCTCACTCGACACTTTTTTTTTTTCGGTCCAGCTCTCATTCTTGTGACAAAAACAGGCTCGCACATGCTACGCCAAAGCAAGCACGTGCGTCGCGTCTGCAGCCGACGATATCCGACCTTTGTACTGACGCCCTCTGCCCGAAAAATGCAGACCCAAACTAAAAAATGACAACCTAAAAACTTTTTTTTTACTCTCTCATAGATATAAAAAATATGACGATTACAACGACGAAGCTTACGACAACGACGATACTACGTGCAATGCCGCTTCGGTGCCTGTAAAGAGCGCTTCAGGTATCGGGAAATCTCGCCTGGCGAGAGTGGGCCTCAAATCCTTTTTTGTTTGTACCCCTTCCGGTTACAGTGCTGAGTTCCTACGGCAAAGTTGCCTTCGTTCCTTGTGCCTGTCGTAACGCACGAAATATGCGCGCATTCCCTTTTCCAGCAAATGTCGATTCTTGCACTCCAGGTATGCTGGATACACGCACAAGCCCGCATAAATCTACTGCTAGAAAATACAGCCGCAAACAATGATGCCATCGAGCTGTCGCCGCCATCTGCACAGCTGAATAACGCGAAAGCTTCGAATCGTCTGCTCCGCTCCAGCGCCGTCATTTTCCGCCCAATAATAATTTTCATTGAACTAGAGCAACTCGCAATCGCCCCTCAGGCCACATTACAGTGTAAGGATTGTCCGATGCAACGGACAAAGCGAGAGTAGCGCGCTCTGCAGTGTCCTAGCGGCATTGCTTGTAGAGAGGTACATACAACCCGGTCATCACGCGGTCATTCTGTATCAAACACACCGACACACCTCGTAGTAGAAAAAACGTGTACAGAAAAAACGACACGGAAAAAGGCAAAGTGAGAGAAGGTCTTTCACAGTATATGTCTCAAATAAAAAAGGGGGAAGGGAAAGGGGCCGCGGTTAGACCCCTTCAAACGAAACAAAGTCTGCGCAACACCTACGTCACTTCCGGTTATGGCGCCAGCGCGCGCCATGCTGGCTGCACTGGTCAAGTGAGATTGACTAGAAACGCAGCAAAAACGTTGCGTCATTGGCTCAGCTGGGCCCAACGGAGTGACGTCACGGCAGTATTAACGAGTCCTAGCTTTGCACTTAACTAGACCTTTAAAACGTCAGGAACGCGTTGCCTCCCGTGGCTCTATTCGCTGAGACATGGCATCCCAGTGCACCATCTCTTTGATAGCTCCGCTGACGAGACGGGACGACGCCAAACGAAAGCCATTCGCAGCAACTACAGAGCATACAAAAATTATTTTGTCACATCGATTTCATGTTCTCGCAGCAAAGCATTTCGTCCCCGCCCGAGAGGCAATGCATGACGTCTGAAGTGGCGTGCGCAGGCTTTGTTTCGGTCCTCCAGGTGCCGCTACCGTCCTCTACTTTACGATTTAAAAAAAAAAAAAAAAGAAATCAGAATCACTGGCTCACTTCTTGAACGCGAAGCCGCCGGAATACGTTGAACAAGGGTTAGCGCAGACGACTAGGCGTAGCTGGCTTGCTAGTCTGAATGGGTGCTAATCTCTGGTTCCTTTCTCTTCATCCTAGTAAAAGAGGTACCTGTAATATTTCACTGGGCATGAAAATAGACCTTCCGCAAAAGCAGCGAACAGCTTTACGTTAGCTAAACACGTGCGCGGCTAGCACATTATGCACGTACTTCCAGGGATCTATATCGGAGACGAAAGCAACTCAGTCGCCGCCCGCTATACGCCATAGGCAGGCCTCGGCATGCGTCCCCGAGTTAGGGTGCAAGGCTTGTTCATGTCGTGCCATCGCAACAACGTTGCACCTCTTCAGTCGTCCCGAAATTACTGTAATTAATCACGTGGGTGTGAAAGCTCCGGTTCATACAGGCTGCGTCTAGGCTACAATCAAGGTCCCACGAGATGAGCACCCACGACACTGCGACCGACCACGGCTGACTGCGCACTGGCGAAAGCATTGTCATCTGTGTGCCGACGCCACTTTATGGTAGCGAACACTTCTTAAGAAGCTCGTCGCTACAACCTAGGTTTGTGACACTATTTCCGATCAGGTCTATTACCTCATTTAAAACTTATTCCACGTTTTGTTCGCTTTTACAATACTTTAGAATATTCGCCTCCTGGTCTATCGCTTCCAAATAGGAGCACTCAATATAACTGGGCGTCGACATCTTTAGACAGCCCCGTTTCTCGTGTTCCGTGGGAGAACCTCCAGACGCCCTGCTGGCTTCCTCTCATCCACTGTCAACGACTGCTTCTAGCTGCGCATACAATGTAATAAACTTCATTTCCAAATAACGTAGAACAGATATTTGTTCCTTCGCACACCGTTTGACGTCTAACAATGGCAGAGTATCGGATTAAACTGAAAGAAGACTTCACACGACTTCACCAATGCGTGAATGAAAGAGAATATTTGTACCAAAAAATTGCGCCAAAAAATCCGAACTGCTATTTTGGAGTACAACCTTATGCGAGAAACCGTGTGGCGTTATTCCACAGACAGTTTTCTATCGAAGGTGTTATCAACTGTTTGCTCGGTCATCTCTGAGGACGCAAGCAACTAGGGCGATAGCACACCGTGAGAACGAAAAAGCCGTGATGCTTTCAGCTCCGGCACCAAGCGCATTCTCTAAAAACATGTGGTGCATTTTATGAAGCCATGAACTGTTGCATTAAACACCACTTCCATAAGCAAAGGAGAGCAGATATTGCAAGTACAGCCTGGCATGAAAAAGACTACGACCTCTTAAGAGCCTGACCAGCGATATACACTTGCCATATAACACAGATTTGGTCTCTAACCTTTTCTTCGCCCCTTCTTTCATTGCGACACAATTTCGTGTACAGCCGAAATGTAGACGACTGCAGACACTTGCACGCGCAGTATTTTCGCTCAAGGAGAGCCAATGAAGAAACATCGAGAGGATTCTTGCAGGTGTACTGTAGACCACTACTGACAAGGCTGCTTTAATGTTGAAGCTTAAACGACATTTGCGCTTGGAGCATCAATAGACTCATGAAAACTGCGACGGCTTTCCTTTAGGCAGAATAGATTACTCGCCTCTCATGACGAATATGTGCGTACGTTGCTTGATCTTCATTGATTTCTTGCAACTCTACAGTTAAAGATCGACAAACAGACCTATGCAGTATTAGCAAAGCGGTTCTCGTCACTATCAGGGCGTCTAGAGGTTCTCTTTAGTTTCTTTTTTACTGTTCCACGAGTCGTTCAGCCACAGACACAATGAAACCAGTGCCACCACTTCGACTACCACAACACCAGGCAGCCGCGCGTTTTATCCTCAACACTCGAGGTGTGGGCCCTACGAAAAAAAAAACAGTACAACAACCACGACAACGACGACTAGTTTGCGAGCAGCAGGTGCTGCTGCAGGGCAGCCCCGAGCTCCGCCGCGGCTCCGGACACGGCCGCATGGTGGTGATGATGGTGGTGCCCGTGGTGGTGGCCTTGCAGCGATCCGCCACCACCGGCCGCTGCCGCAGCCGCCAAGAAGGGTGCCGCGGCAAAACGTGACGTGGGCGGCGGGCACGAGGCTGCCGCTGCAGCCGCCACCTGTGACGCCACTACAGCCGCGGCCGCGGCATCGCCGAACCCGTCCACCGGCAACGCAGCCCCGTACAGGTCCATGTGCGGAGACAGTGGGTTGCCCGGCGCACCGGCGCCGCTAGACTGTGGCGCCGCCCTGGTGTGCGGCGGCTGCGGCTGGTGCTGTGGCTGTTGCTGATGTTGCTGCTGCTGCTGCTGTTGCTGCTGGTGTTGTTGCTGCTGCTGCTCTCGTCGCAGCCCCAGTTCGGTGGGCGACAGCCTCTGGGCGCGCTTGGAGCTTGTCTTGAGCTTGGTCGAGCCGAACTTTGTCTGCGCGAAGCTGGCCGTGGTAAAGGTGAGGGATCGCGTGGCCCCGTTTACGACTGGCGTCGGTGGTGTGACACCGTTGCCGCATGGGCTGCCATGGTGGCCGGCAGCGGCTGCTGCTGCTGCTGCAGCTGCTGCCAACACGGGGGTCGCGGATGCGGGCTGCGCTCCGGAGCCAGGGGACAGGGGTGTCATGGCGGCGCCAGGACCTAGGCCTAGTCCAGCGAGCTGTGCGACTAAGGCGTCATCAGGCGAACCTGGGCTTGTCGAGCAGCAACGGGACTCCGAGGCGGACGACGGAGGTCCGCCCAAGAGTACCTGGACGGCGGAAAGACAGAAGAAAATAGAGTCATCTCTTAATACTTGCCCATACTAAAATTGCTGTGGGCACGCTACCGCTAAAATTATTCGCCGCCAGTTCATCTTTGGCTGAGTTGTTTAATACCCTCGTTCTTAAGTTTTGGAGTAGTGAGCACGTGTGTACACCTCATCCATTATGCATATGATCTGCTGGAGGCTAGCTATACCAAAGTACTGAGAAGCACAACTCTGATTGATTGATTGATTGATTGATTGATTGATTGATTGATTGATTGATTGATTGATTGATTGATTGATTGAGTGAGTGAGTGAATGTAAATCATGACTATGCTTTATTCAAGTTGTGGTCGAAACAATTACGTGCATCAAGTATCGAAGGTAAAAAGGGAAACCCAAATACACCTCGCGATATTATAACGATTTCTCCACTACGAAAACAGTAGCGCACAGTGCTATTCTTTGCATGCGACAATAATGCTCTACAAGCACAAGAATATATAGTCGTTCTCGACTCCCCAACCTGCAGCAAACGAGCGTGACCTCATTTACAGCTTGTTATGAAGCACGCCCTGGAGCGCTGCACTAATTTCAAGAATTCTAAGAGGATGACTAAAGATCTGGACTGCTTCTTTAAGAAGTCGCTGTGTGTTCCCCGTGCCAAGCTCGCTAGGCGGATGGCTAAAAGCTTTGGACTGCCTTTTAAGCAGTCGCAGTGTGCTTTCCGTGCCAAGCGAGCTTATGGTTGTTAGACTCACTATGATGATCACTGGGAAAGGACGCACGTGCAAAATCATGATCGGTCACTAGTTACATTGCTGGTACGCATACGTTATACAATTATTCGGTGTAGTACACATATTATTAGGGCCTTGCGCTCGTGTCAACGTCAACATCATGTGCACAAGGTGGTAGATCTGACTGCTTTCTCTGTTCTCCATGTCGTGTTCATCACCTTGTATGTAGAGCTTCCCGCAATGACAACGGAGAGGAAAATTGGCTGATGACAATACTCGGCAAAGCAAAATCTGAGAACTTTTCTCTGTGCCTGGCGTACCCTCCCCACGGGGCCTTGAGTACTTCAAGACCTGAGAGGATTGGGAGACCCTGCGTCACTCGGAGGACCCGGCCGTGCAGACCATTGCCACTGGCCGAGCCATCAGTGTTATGAACCTTATGAACATAAAAACTTACGTGCAGTGGTGCCGTGCGGGGAGCTGGATGCTCTGCGTGCCCTGAATTCCTTCATGAGAATGAAATTTGTCTGTCTGTCTTCCCCTCTCCATTAACAACCTATTCCAACATATCCTGGCATTTTCGCCTTGAAAGGCAGACATACCCGAGGCCTGCTAAGGGTCTTAGAAAATCAGAAGTGTGGCATTACAAGAGTGTACCTTCGAAGGCTACAAACTCTGTCTTCTAATAATTCAGCTACGCTTCACGCCATTGAGCCGGATTCCTTTTCAGAGCAGTGTAGTTTTGTGGCGAGAAGGCAAACTTATACCACATGGTATGAGCCTGCCAGGAAAATAGCAGTATTGACCTAATAAATCAGCCAGCGTGGGAGGGCTAGGAGACGGCCCTGTCGAGCTCGGACCTCGAGGAACAACGAAAGAGCACGGACAGCGACCCAATGGTGTCCCAGACTAGGGACCCGATCAGCCTTCCCCTTGTATAAACTGATGTGGCCATAAATAAACGTTTTCATCATCATCATCTGTGTCTCTGTCCAAATATTTTTGTTCGCCGATGTCCTGAACTGTAGCATTTGAGAGGGACGTTACATATGTACAAATATACAGTTTGCTATATATTTTCCCACACTTAAACAAACTGACAACCTTTCTCAGTCCCTAATGGTTATAAAGGCGGCGCCGACATCACATCTGCCGGCGCTGTCACCGTGCCTCATCAACCTCGTCTGAAGAGACGTGTGGGCGAAGTGGATGAGCTGTCAGGTTCTGTCACAGCATACTACGCGTCAGCCGGCAAATGTTCGGTGTGACCCTGCTCCCATGCCCCCGCCATACCCTCTTATTCTACTTTCCACCTAAGGCTTCCACCTTTCCCTCTTCCGCCAGTCAGTCAGTCAGTTCAGTCGTTCAGTCGTGTCCGACTCTTCGTGACCCTATGGACCATGTCACGCCACGCTTTCCGGTCTCTCACTATCTTCCTAACATCACATAACTTCATCTGCAGTGCCTCGAGGATGCTATCTAACCATCGCGTTCGCTGCCTACCCCTTCTCCGGCGACCCTCAACCTTTCCCAACATCAAATCTTTCTCCAGCGACTCCTCTCTTCTCATCAGATGACCAAAGTAGCTGAGCAACCTCCAATGAGCAGTCAGGGTTCATGGTCGACAATATTGACTGATTTGATCTTCTGTCAGTCCAAGGAACTCTCAAGAGTCTCCGCCAGCACCACAATTCAAGCGCGTCAATTCTTCGGCGGTCAGCCGTTTTCACAGTCCAACTCTCACATCCCCCTCTTCCGCCGTTGCTCTTCTAACTCTCAAACCACATCCCCCTCATCCTCATTTTGTTCTCCCGCGTACTGTGCATACCTCCGCTCTTGATATACCTTGTTCTCACGGTTGCAATCTACGGTTTCATCTCGTAGAGCAACCATCAGGTTGCGCATTGTTCAATCCTGCTCATAACTTTCTCCTTTCATAGTAACCAGCCTCCAGGTTCTTCCCGTGGCAGCAACCTCATTCAGGTTGCGCATTTGGCTCCCCTCCTTTCTCCCTGTTTCCTAAATTCGGGAGCCAATGTTTTTATCTCCAGTAATGCTGCCAGCTAGCCGTTAAATTTGACAGGCAGCGCTTCACTCTGCCACTGCTTGCTGTGGCTGGCAGGTGGCTGGTTACACCAAGTACTACACTGATGACGCGAAATCCAGAAACCGGCAGCTTCCACCGACGCTCTAAAAAATGCTGCTCTTTTATGTGCTTTTCCTGTCATGCTTCACTGCACGTCATATCAATACGAGATGTGTTTAATAAGCTGTACCACCTGATCTATGGTTTTTAATAAGCGACAAAATTTAGATGTCCTTCAAAAGTTTGAAAACACATTCTTCTTCAAGGGCACGCAGCTTTCTACCGTAGTCTCCGACACTGGCTATACTCCTCCACCATAATTGTATCCCTGATAGAAGAGTGAGGGAAATGAAGAACTAATGAGCAGCGCGCTACTCTGCTGGCGACCTCGTTAACGGGTGTGAATCCTGTTGAAAATCCGTAGGAGTCACAATAACCTCGTACAGATTTCTCATACTAAACTCATACAAATGTCATACATCTCATATTTCTCATATGTTAAATGATATTTATATGAGACGATATGAGATTTTTATGAGTTTAGAATGAGAAATCTGTATGAGGTTATTGTGACTCATAGGGTTGTTTTTCACTAGGCTGTTCTTCCAGCTTGAACAGCGGACATGAGTTCAACGGGACGATATTAATTTAGCCTGTATGAGTCAAGTAAGCTTCATAGGGAGCAGTTGAAATCTAATCTAATGGTATAACGACAAGGACTGGGGCCACACCGGCAGAGACTACTACAGCACAAGAAAATACTAATAACACGTGAGCAGAGACTAGTTTAAAGCCAGCAGGAACTAGTAGAACGTCTGCAGAGGCTAGTAGCGCCCCGGAAATGACCAGTTGCAAGTCAGCAGGCGAATAAGCTAATTCTAGTGCGAACCGGCGGCAGAAGTGTCTTGCCGCAGGTGGTGATTACATCGCACTAGTGATATGCTACTAAGGAAAAAACATTAAGCCACGTGTTGTTCAGACTATTCATTCCCTTAATATTGTTATAACCCAGATGGCGAAACCGTCTGAATTACCCTCGCTTGAGTTTCACGGTTACGCACATCGATAGAGGTTTCTTAAAACGTCTAACGATTCCACGTGTCTCGTTTCTCAACACTCAGAAACACAGACAGACCTGAGCGGCACCCTTCTCTCCGATGCGGTAGGAGACTTCGCCGGGATCTATCCAGATGCTGAGGTCCGGTGGCAGGTTCTCCCGTACGTCCCGCAGGTCGACGCCACTTTCCCGCGCCGCAATCTGGAACACTGGGTCTAGGGGCGGCGACGTCTTTACGCAACGAAACGCCGAGCCCCGGTACGGCTTTTCCGGGTACCTGCGTGCGCGTGTGTACACAAATTAGAGTCAACACTCGGTCACTCTAAACAAGCGCTAATTATAATTTGAAAAAAAAAACATATACGCCTATTGTGACATTCTGCATAAACCCGTATGCGAAGTTCATGAACATAAAGTCCTCAAACATAACAGACGCACAGAAATTTTTCGTATTTCTTTGTCTCCTGTACCCTTTCCACGCCATATTAGCGTCATGCGCAATATGCTATGTACAGTACGATCCACGTGTTACAGGGAACGTGTCATCGAATAGCCAAAACACTTTGCAAAGCGCTGAAGCCGACAACTGGCGAGAATGGCTGGCACAATGTGCATGGGCGGGAAGAGCACCATGCCGTGCTTACTGCACGTGCATCATGTGCGATTATTTGTCGCCGACTCTCTCATGAATGATTTGTAAAACCCGGTAGACACGTCGTCTCACGTTCCCTTTAACAGTGGACCGTACTGTACATTCATTGTGAATTCAGAATTTACAATGCGCCGTCAGTATGCGTCATTTGAAAACCACATGTGTACATGGTGATCATCAGACTGATCATTTCACCAGAAACATGTATCCCGGTCTCAGAGTGGTGCTAACCGAAAGGTGATACGTTTCGGGCCAGTCAAACGTGTGGAGTTCAGGACCATTTATACCCATCTTCGGTGCTACATTTCATAGTGCGTCAAGACAAGGGACCGCGTATCAGATTAATGTGCCCAGGCGGATACTGTCGGGCAAGTCGAAAGTCCGTATTAAATATTGGGCTTTTCAGATACTGGAAACTGCCCCAAGCTTAACGAATATTCAAGGAAAATTATTTTATTCGCCTCGAGACGTTAAACTATTCAGCTATGTGACGCCAGAAACTTAGTTCTGGTGTGCCGAAATCCCTTCTAAGACAAGTTAGGAAACGAAAGCGACAAATGAAGAGGTGCTATGAGCTCAGTCAGACAAAAATGTTTATTTAAAGTCATCCTTACTTTACGAAACCAAGCGCATAACACAAGAACACGCGAAAGACCTGTGAAAGGATTAAGCGCACTGATAATTCAACCAAAAATGCATTAGTGTAAGATGTTTAAATCTGATACAAAGGAGAGTTCCCGTAACCGCGCAAAATGTTCTTCTTTTCTGTTGCCAGCCTTAATTTGTTTACCGTTAGTAAACGTTAGCAGACATGTCGGCGAACATTTAACAGTGCCCAGAAAGATATAAGCCTATTTGAGCGACGTTAAACCTGTGTAAACTGCATTTTATGCTCAGGCTCAAGCTAGCAATAAAAGTTATTAGAGTATTATCTAAATTTTCACCTATATATAATTGAAAAAGCGCCTTAAGTGACGGTTCTTCGAAAGAACAACTGCCTAAAAAGTAAAACAGAACATTTGTTGACTTCAGGCAACCTGCGGTATAGCGCTCCTTTTCATGTTGCTTTAGCCGCTGACTGAAGTCGGCAACAAAACATCTGCGATGCAGTCACGGAAGCCATTTTCGCAAAATGTCTAGTTAAACAACGGAATCTGCGTGTTCCAGCCGCCGCTTGTGTCAACAGCAGGAGGGGAAGGCGCGAGGTGGCGCTGCAGTCCATTTGTCCTGATAGTACGTGTGCGGTGAACATTTAATGAAGACTGCATATTCCAACATTTACTTTAAAGACCATTTGTAACTGAGAATTTTGAAGCACTGCGTCTTACCATGCGGGGTAAATAAACTTGACCACCTTCATTCAGTATTCATAAGACGTTTGTAGATTTGCGATCTTCAGCATACGTAAGTGCATAAGACTTATAAGTCTTCAGCTTCAGTCTTTTTACACAAAGGGGTCTAGTGAAAAAGGGAGGGGGTTATAACAGGTATCCACATCGGGTGTTTCATTATGCAAGCTCTCCGCCGTGCATGCTCAGCTCCTCGGAAGAGAAGCCTCCCCCCTCGTCGCTTCTGTAATGAGACGCGGTAATGGGATGGAGCTGGCGCACGCCCGAACGCGAACAGACGCAAAAAAAAAAAAAAAAAAAAAAGCGCAGGCGACGAAAGGGGAACTATCTCGAGGTTGCGCCTCCTATTCAGTAAACGACGCGCAGGTAGATAAGTTCTCTTCCACGTGCTTGGAGAGAAGCAAAAGAGAAAATATTGTCACCATTCAGGGTCTAATGAGAGAATGGAAGCAGAGAGGTTGGGGAGCATGCCTCGCTCGTGTCCAAGGTCGCACGAACTAAACAGGACATGACAGCCCGAGGCAAGCATCGATTCGGAAAGGAAGACCCGAGGAAAATACCGCAATGCATCGGTACGCCGGGCAACGGAAGACGACATGAATGCGAAACAGCACACTTGACTGCCGTGAGAGGCCGATCAATTTCGCTGAAAAAGAGAGCGGCGAATATTGAGCCGTCACAGAATCGTTGGGGAAGATGATGCGGCGTTCTCTTGATACTCGAACGCATAAACTGAAACAGCCACTAGTCGCACTGTAACGATCACGCGACGCGCACGCCACTGCGATAGCGTAGTTAGAGAAAAGTGTAATTAGTAGAGACAGCGAAAACAGCTCCATACAGGACTCCTAGGCGAATGTATTACCTAGACTATCAATACCCCCAAACACTTCTGGAATACATGGGTAATGTGACGGCACATAGATGGAAACGGTCACTCTGAGTGTTAGCGAAAAAAACTGGCGAGAGACAAAGAGAAAGACGGTACGAGCTATATGTCTGCCTCTCGCTGCTTTTTTTTTGTTTTGCTTCTTTTGCGCTAAACCATAGAATCAATGTGAGCAAAGTTGCCCAGTGAGGAGACCTTTGTAGATATTATCGTGTACTAAAACCCTGTTTTATTTGTTTGTTTGTTTTTTTTGCATTACCAACTGACAAATTCGACCCTTGCTGCATGCACCAAAAAGGCACGCGCCTAATGACGAAAGTTTTCAGATGTGACATGTCAGCAGGTCGCCTGTCGATGCCAAAGAACATATGCTGCTTCTTTCGAGACTTTGAAGATAGTTAACTCCCGACAATCAGGCCAGGTAGTATAATATGGACAGCTATAGTTGGAATCAGTGCTAAAATTCGTTTCCGAATGCAAACAAAAAGGAAAAATAGATGACTGCACAAAACGTCAAGCACGTTTTGCGTTCTTTTTCTTTCGTGTCTTGTTTTTTTTTTTTTTTTTTTGCCTTTTGTGCATCATTTTCCATTTTGTTCTGTTTTCACTTGTGTATTTCACTGCGTCCCCCGTTATGATCCAAAATCTAGTGGTCATCAGTACGAAATGATGACATTACATAGCAGAGTCACGTGACTCATAATATGTTTTCCACGCAAACTTAATCTTATCACGAGGCAAGGCGTAAGAGGCGACTGGAGCAGCGGGACGCACCAGTGTCCTCGGAACTTGCGCCTCAGCGCCCGGTCCAGCTCCTCGGCGAACTGGTTGACGCGCCTCCGAGGCAGCTTGTTGTACAGGAAGGACACGAGGAAGTTGAGCGCCACCTGGATCTCCACCTGCATCCTGCTGGGACCCGCGCCGGCCTCCGAGTCGGCCACTGCGGACACGCGCGAGAAAAAAGGCACGACGATGTCAGGCCCACGTAAAAAACAATTAGACGATAATATAGTACACGAGGAAAAGAAACGAACTCATGGCACGAAGAGTCCGCCGCAGAATTACGGCAGCCAATGTAAACTGCAAATAAACTACAGAGGCGCTGATCAGACAGATACGCAAAGATTGCCAACAGTTTCGGCGGTCAAAATGACGGCAGCGAGTATACTGAAACGCAGCTGTATGACACACGACTACCCAACGGGGCACAGAAATATAAAATAACACCGAAACGTACATATTGCTGTCTTAGCCGAGGAAGCGAGGTTGGGGGTAGGAGTGAGATACAGTACCCACTGTGCAGATGTTCCTGAGGTTTTTGGGCTGACGTAAGAGGTGAATAGTGCTGAGTTTGCCTGTGCCTTTCAAATGCAGCTCACGCAGTTTCAGCAATGTGAGGATTAACTTTCCCACGTTATTTAAGTGGAGTATGACTTTTTTAGTTTCGTGACTCGTTGTAGAGGCAAAGTATTGCTCGCGAACGGAAACATCTGGACAAGGTGCAAACACAAAACGTTGATTGATTGATTGATTGATTGATTGATTGATTGATTGATTGATTGATTGATTGATTGATTGATTGATTGATTGATTGATTGATTGATTGATATCTAGGAACTCATTCCTCAGTGAATTAATAAGTGCACCTATGAATAAGTGCGCGAAAATATCAAAGTGACGAGAGAAAAATTCGTAGCGCGCCACGCTCAATTATGGGACACTTTCTCTGTTTGCCGTCAGCGTTCATGTACTTTTTTATATTATAGACAGCTGTCGCTGTTAGAAAATAAAAGCAATATTCTCCATGTTCACTAGTGCTCTAACTCTTTCAGACACAAGACAAGATATCGTGGATTAACATTACTAGAAGCATGTAGTTGCAGTTGCGTATACATAAGTAAACACATTATGCTATTGCGTTCATACTGCAACCACGCCTTCCTTACAAAGCATGAAGCGACGTGTTCCCATGGGACAGCACACTACGGTCCATTGCACAGTGTACACACTAGAGCTTCTATTTAAGTTAGGTAACGCGCGAAAAATTTTAAAAGGGCATGACGTGCTCCGTTCACTTTTGTTAGCACTTCCCATGTAATTCAAAGAAGCGATATTTTGAGGTTTTGACAGCGTTATATAACAGTGAAATAGGGGGCCTCAGCAGCACTCATGTCTTCCATGTTGGCAATATGTACTGTAAACACAGACACACAAGCCGCGTGTCTGGGTGGCTCACCGGCAGAGCCCGATCCCAGTCCTGGCGGCTGCGTTTTGATGGAAGCAAAGCGAAATGTCGTTCGTGTGTTGTACGATGTCAGAGCACGTATAAGATCTTCACATGATGGAAATTATTCCGTAGTCCTCCACTGCTGCACCTCTTTCCCTCTTTCCCCTTTCAATACAACCTTTCTCCCTTCCCAGGTGTTCGCAGAGAAGTGTCACATATACTGCTGCTTTCCTTTCTATAAACAAATTATTCTTTTTTTTTTTTATTTTACAGCACACCCCTGCGCAACCGCATAAATCGCTCCCTGTTCGCCCTTGCTGCCTTTTTTTCCTATCCCTTTCTATTTCCAGGGAGGACAGAAGGCCTACGATCAGAAGAAAATCAGTTTGTCCACGCAGATTGATCGCGGATCTCGATTCCGCTAACAATTTTGGCCGGTCAAGCGTTATTTTATCAGCCACCACATTGCAAGTGTTCCTTGTTTGGCGCTACACATCCCTCTAGGCGCGGCCTGAAGGACAGCCGGAACCTGAAAGGTCTAGACTTCCTCAACCGCAAGCAGTCGCGAGAGATATAAAAAAACTGTTCTGGGCCGTCCGTTCTCGCAAGCAGCGAAAGATCAATTGACTCTGGAGCACCGCCACATTTCACCCCCTTCACCCCAGCGTTCGCTCTTACATAGCTTGTGGGTAATGTGGCCATGAACAGTCCGTTCGCAAAGGGCCACTCGTCATGCTCTCTTTTCAGTTCCAACATGCGGACGCGCACTATCCATAACGGGGCTGTTTCTGTACTTTTGCTTTGGCAACGGCAGTGGAGTCTACGCCCACCACTATTTCTGGACCTAGTCACACGCTTCGCACACATCGTGCTTTCTAAAGGCAGCTAGGTGTCATCACTGGCAAGACAGGGTAACCATGTGCCTGCACTAAACCCAGTCGGTGACGTCAGCACCAGAGAAAACATTCTCTCCCTTCGTTGCTTCATAGGCTTCATTGAAAGTGTCAGTGCAAATTCTGAAGCCATCCGCATAGCTTGAGCGAACAAAACGACATGCGAAACGGAACAACCCGATCAATCTAGAGGCATTTAATAAAATTATCTAGATTTCTTATGGACGATTCTTTCAAAATTCTTAGCTACCACTTAAGGAGCGGCAAAAGCTCATGTCAGGTATCGTCAGATTAAAGTCTGCTAAATGCTCGAGTGTCTCACCGTTTTTTCGCCCTCTTCTAATGGTCATAATTTGCCCTTTGAGGTAAGCACGGTTCTTTTTTACAGCTCAATAGTTCGAGGAAACCACTTTCCGTTTGCATGATACAACCGTTGCAAAATGCAGAAACGAAAAGCTCCCATTACAAAAGGCATCGCAGGTAATTTGATTTGAGCGCTATCGTCTTATTAAAACGTCGCTGCTCTGCAGAAAAGTACAGGTTTCGTTCTCAAACGTTGCAGCTAACTCTACAGTGCTCGATTGGCGATCTTTCTTATAAAAAGCTCACGCACAAACAAGATAACTGACGTCATACGGCGCAGAATGGGAAACTACCAGTGCAACCTACACACGACGCTGCGTTGGCGTCGTGCTCATGGCAGCCGCTTTTCGGTCTCATATAAAGCAGGTGCTGCTGGCCATTACCTTCGCAACTGAGTGTAGAGAATAGAAAAACCGCGCTCACCAAAAAGCGTCAGGTTGCGCAACAATGTTTATACCCTCGGGCGCAGTAGAACGTAAATCGAACCTTATTTCACGAGCCTCCTTGCTTTCGTTCGCGTATTTGTGGAAAATCTTATTTCGCTTGCAACCTGCAAACACTCAAAGCGAGAAACGTAGAAATTATTGGTTACGTAACTTCAGGATCAGATCGTGCCAAACGCGTAACTTTTTTTAACATTTTCGCCGGCCCGTGTCTCGCTTTGCCATTAACTTTTCGTTTAGCATGACTTGGTGATTCGGATAAGCAGTAACTGGTAACACAAGCTATAACCTACAATTAGACTACGTGGTTAAGTTAGCATATAGATGTTATGTACGAGGACCTAGGAATAAATCGCGACTTCTATGGCGTCCGCGTTTCCTTGGGAGTGTAGCCCACGAGACGGCAGTGTTCTGTACGATATCGGCGCATTAAGAACACCAAACGGCGCAGCTGAACGTGGATCTCTTCCCTACAGCCCCATCCCCTAGGCCTGCGTGCCGTGGGTGGGGAGTAAGGGGCCTCTGTTTAAGGAGGACAATAAAAGTTGTCATCCATCCATCCATCTTCACTACTGAGCTTCTTCATTCATTTCGTCATTCTCTCCATCAACATTTACCTCAAGGCGCGGATTTAGGTCTCCACCGAGAGTTGAACAACACTGCATCTGTCTTTAAAGACGGAGGGAAAAGACCAAGCATAATTAGGTGCTTCGGAAGCTCTCTTCAGTGGCCTTTTCTATCAATTTCAACCCTCTCAGTAGCCCTCCATTTCTTACTGCGGCCTTTCTTGCCCTGTTTCCTCCCACCAGGGTGCAAAGCGGCAGGCCCCCATAGAGAACGATAACCGAGACTGATTTCTCCGTCTTCCTCTGTAAACAAATAACTGGCCATCTCTCCCTCATCATTGGTCCCCTACTCCATTTTTGGGCCCCCCGCGAAGAATGCGCGGTAAATATGGCTCTCCTACCCACTAGTACACATTTACCAAGTTAATCCCAGAAACGGCTCCTACATTTTGAGTCAGAAAGGACAAAAATGTTTGGTTTGATATATTTTGTTTGGTTACCCCGACGAGCTGGCTCATTGGTAACTGTTCGGCATGCTAATCTTCACGCATCAGAGCTATCCGAGAGTATTCTGGTGATTCTGTAAGGTAAACAGTAGATTTCTTTAATACCTCAGCTTCTGTGCCTGTGTTTAACAGTGAGCTGTAGAAGGTGACCAACTTCAACATTTTATGGTACGATGAGTTGCCTTTAAACTGACTCACATGACGATTAGGCCAGTATATATGTTTTGCAATACAAAATCGACAAACATTAAAAATTACGGGGAACGCTAAGAACCTGTCTATAACATGAAGGCGAAAGCCCAGTTGGAAGTTCTCTTGTTTTGAGGGGCCACTTTGTGTTATATGTACTTCCTCTGCTTTCAATGGGCGCTTCCGCAGCTTCATCCATAGCCGCTTCCTCTCGACGGCGGTTATGAAGAGCGCGATGGGACTCAAGTCGGCAGACTCTCCACCACACCCCCTGGACTTCACATCCTCTGCTCTCTACAACTGCGGCCGGCTGGCGTCCCCTTAGAACACATCTACACCGTCCCTAAAACCATTCTTATTGATCACCTCTCTGTTCACCCTTTACCCTTATGTAATGCCCTCGGGCCTTTAAGGGAAAAATAAATAAATGAAACATGCACAAAGCCCATCTTCAGTCCCTTAAAGAGGTCAGGGTGCGAGCCCTCCGCACGGCGCACGCCGGTGACTCAGAAGCGGTTAATGTAGACGCCGCAAAGCATCCTCCTCTGCCCGCCTATGTACTCTCAGTTATCTCCCAACACCTCCACCCACTACTTCCTGCTCCGTCAGGGCCCACACATCTGCAAAAGCGGAGGAATTCGCCATAGCTCTCGCATTCATTTTTTCCACGACCACACTAATCCTCAGTAACTCTAAAACCGCGCTTCAAAATTTCGCCAGAGGACCCATACATGCTGCCGCTCAACGGATGCTAGCATCCAATTCTCAACGAGCTCGACCCATTAAACTCGTGTGGGTAGCTGCTCACTGGGGCAACCCCAGTAATGAGGCAGCCGGCCGCAGTCCACTCTGCGGCTCGAGCAGACGTCGACCGAACGGCGGGTGTCGTCGACCCAGGCCGTGCCAGAGACCAATTACTCACATAAAATGACGTAACGCTCCATTACCGACCAGACAGACTCTGCTACCCAGCACATCAACCATCCCTTATTAAGCCACACAAAATCACACGGAGACAACTCCAAGCTCGTGCCCTTAACTCACCGGTATAGTTAGCCCTGTTCAATGCCGTCCCAATTCCAACCCGAATGTACCTTCTGCAGGATCCCAGGGGCTACCTTCGAGCATATATCATGTTCCTCTGTGCAGAATTCCTCCCACCGGCCCACTGAGACGTCCCGAATGACGATGGCCGGAAGATCACGGTCTCCCGCTTCGATCCAGCTGAGGCTGGTCAAATGGGCTGGAACGGTCGCCGCTATAGGCATGGCGTGCTGGCCATCACCAGCAACCCGGAGCCGACCAACGCCAGTTAAAATCTTTTTGGCTCATCATAAAGTTTTTGCAGCCACCGCCACCATGACGTGCGCTATTTCGAGCTGCTCTAGCCTCTTCTGCCGTGGGCACTCTTTATTAGCCTTCACCGCCCGCGACTATATGGTTAGGTGAATCGCCCAAAGCAATATCGAATAAAGCTCTTAGCCCAGGCAGCAGCGTATACAAGGCGAGGGAGAGCGTTGCGAGCGTGCTGTCGCCCTTTTCATAAATCTATACGCGTGCTGCCGTAGCCCTCCCGCGCCACCACTGACATCAATTTTGTCCTTTTCCTCAACTCCCTGCGGGAAACCAGAGAGTTTCCCGCAGTCAGACGTAGTTAAAAGAAACGCATCAACAGAGATCGCACATGTCGCAGTAACCTCGCTTAACAAGTTCGGCACAGCTTTTTATGCGTAGAACCACGCAAACAACCATTAGCGAAAGCCGCGGTGGCCTTGACTGTGGTTAAGGCTTCCCGTATAACAAAGTAGAGTCTCCCAATGGGCTAACCATTTGTCGCAAGGGCTAACTGGTGCCGTTAGTAACAACTCACCCTTTTTTAACCTAAATGTAGTCGCCTATACAGTGCCATTGCTGTAGAACCACGGTTCCAAACACAGAAGTTGCAAACTTACGCGGCGGCGAATCCCCAAGAGACCCAAAAGCGCGTGCCGTGGCGGGATATAACTGCAAAGCCACGTCTGACGACGTTATGGGCATTAGCTTCAAGCGAGAAGCCTTAGGCTATAAGCCCGCCCTGATGTCGCAACTCCTCCGGGACCAGTGGTGTCGCAAGCTGTTTACGGCGAGGGCACTGCTGAGCGAACCGAAAGTCATTAACGTGATTTTGCCCGAGATGTTGTTGCTGCCGCTCGCATTGCGCCTTTGAGGCGACGAAAGAGTTACGCGCGTGCCAAGGAAGCTCTAACGTTGTTTGCTTTGATCCACGGATCAGCACACAGCTAGGCTGAACCCTTGTGCAACTCCGGCCCGCATGCCAAATCTTCCGTGTGATGCGCCTGATGCCAGAGCATATTACCGCGATTGCATTAAAGGTCCCACCCGACAGCAAACCCGTAGTCGGCCTCGGGAGGACAGAAAATTCCGGATTGGTCGAGGGGGTCATGACGTCACACGAGGCGACGCATAAATATAAACTGTCACTGTGAGGTCATGACACGGACTCAAACGTTAATATAGAACGTTATTATAGGAACTAAATATTTAAATAAAATACTTAACACGGTTGCGACATTCCCTAATGCGAAATGTGAGCGCACGTGTTAGCTATTTTTACAAAGCGAAAGGAAATTGGCCGTGGCTTAGCTCAGCTAGGCCAGGATATACGTAGCGAAAGCATGTGTGGCTGGCATTGGGCTGCCTAGTCCTCTCCAATCCAATGTAATCTCCTATCCAGTCTAATCTAATCCAATCCAGTCTAATCAAATCCAGTCCAATCAAGTACAGTTCATTCCAGTGAAATACAATCCAACCAATCCTGCCCAATTCCATCCAAACCAGTCCAATAGAGTCCAATCCTATCCAGTCCAATCTATTCTAGTCTAATCCAATCCTGCCCAATGCTGAGTACGCGCTCGCCCGAAATGCGCCGCTAACTAGCCTATCATCTTAACTACTATCATTCTCACGCTGGAGAAGGAGAATTAAGATGCGCTGCTCACTATAGCTATGTTGTTGTTGCATTAAAGACGAGAAATCTTTTTCTTCTCGTTGCTTCTTGATTGCCAGGTGGCGCGGTGAGCGCGCGGCGTCCGCCAGCTGCGACGGTTGCTAGGCAACGGCTCTGTGCCTCCCGCCACGCGAAACTCCTCGTTTGTGGCCAATGTAGCTTTCACTACAAAAACGAGAGGGGAGAGCGCGGTAGCAGGGAGACGGAGAAGGAGATCAACAAACGCCTCTAGTTGATTCCGGTGAGGCCCGCACTCTGCCTACCGGGCCGTCTCGGATGTCCAATGAGCGACCGGCGCCGAACTCATGATTCTTCTTTCTCTTCTGAGAAACTTTCTTTGGCCCGTGACTCTCTAGATCGGTTCCACCGGCACCGACGGTAACGCGGTTGATCCCCTGAACGGGCGCATAATAACTGCGCTCTAAAATGCTTTTTCTTTTTTTTTTTTTTTTTTCAAGTGGTAACATTCAAAGTCTGGCCCTTGGGTAAAAGGTTTTACGACTACACCACCTACGTAAGTTCGTTTCGAATAGTTCGAAAAGAAGCATTCGACGAGAAGAAGTATATATCGATGTCTGCAAAAGGATGCGCCAAGGAGACCTCAATGTACCGCAGAGACCGTATAAAGCTACCCGTCATGCTCTTAATGAACTTGTCTCCTCCCCACCCCCATGGTATTTTTTTTTTCAGCATACCCCGCTACACTGACGTGAATTCATTTATTTCCGGTTGGTTCTGAGTATGCTGTAGCCCACCGCGTCTACTCAGAATTTTAAATACATTGATAACTATGCCTGCGACGGAGTAATGTATTCCGACTGGTTGAAAACTCATAGACGAACTGAATGTCAGTTCATCTTTCGTCCGCTCAGATGAAATGCTTAGCGTGCTCGCAATTCAGTCATCACGGAAAAGCAATACTTGAAGGGCGCCATCCATTGTTGTCTTCCCTGCCCATGTAAAGGAGGCTTCTACGTCGTTGTTTACGTCTAGACATCGGCCGGAGGCGATGACCGGATGATGAGTCGCTGCTTTAGAGAAAAATCGCATCATATAAAAAACTTTAGGGGCATCCCAGTCGAAAAAAACTACAGAACTTCGTCAAAAATACGACAAAATATCCTGTAATTCTGTCGTAACCATCAGACTTTTCTGTAGTTCTGTAGTACTTTCCTGTAGTTCTGTAATTTTTCTGTAGTATATTTCTGTTGTCTGTAGTTCTGTGGCACTTCCCTGTTGTAACTACAGAAATTTGTGATGTTACTACAGAATATTCTGTTGTCACAACAGGTTTCCCGTCAAAAACCGCACATAAATTCTGTCGTAACATCAGAAAATTTTCTGTAGTTTTTTTCGACTGGGATCGACGGCACCCTGTAAGAGGTTTGACTTCAAGGGACAATCTGCTTAGATTATCAACTATAGTGCTGAGTTTCCGCCGAGGATGAAAAAGTTCGCGAAGATCGTGAAATGCGTCAAGAAAGCCAGCACACGCGAACTTGATTTTAAGAAATAACCGAACTCCTTGTACAAATTTATACTCCGGATTTACTTATTCCATTGTGTCGTGTGTCCACCGCCATTGTGTTGTGTGTGCGGCAGTGCCTGTCGTACACTGCTCAACGAAGTGGTCGTTTTAAACGTGCCAACAGCAAGAATATTCGGCCGTCACCAAGAGTAAACTGCAACGGTGTTCCACATAAAACCGATGCTAATATGTGGGGTAACGTTCCAACTAAAATAAATGAAAAGTTGTTCCATTATTTTAAGATATGCGGATCACAGTCCAGTTAGAAGTGGAACTTTAGGAGCGAAACTCCACTTCTCGTGTGCAGAGCTGAAGGTAAACCAGGTTTGTAAATGACCTCGAACTGGAGGCGAGCCGCCGCCACAGCTGTACGCTTCGCAGTCACGTCCACCGCTGCGCTGACCGTCTCAGTCACTGCCCACTCCCTCTCTCCAGATGTCAGTGACACGTTACTAGTAGCCGTGTTGTGCGCTGCGTAGTTGCGCCCCCCCATTACGCTCACCTTGTAGAATTCTGGCCAGTTTGCGAACTCCCGCCTAAAATCTCTGGACCCTGGCCTGGACCCTGGCCCTGGATCCGGCTTCTACCCAGCCAACCCCGACGTGAAGAAACTTTGCTGTGCCGCCTGTGGGTTGGTGCAGCGTTCACAAACTCTTATTTGTGATAAGTATGGTTAATAGCCCAGCATGTGCAACCTGCGGGTGCGACGAGGCTTAGGCCACATTCTTTGGGAGTACCCCATATACAGTGCGGAAAGACAGTGTCTCTGCCGTGTGCCGAAGCGTCTAGATGGACGCCCACTGACTGAAATTAAGATTCTAGGTCACTAGCCGCGGCAATCGTCGGCGGTAAAGGCCTCCAAGGCAATGCTCCGCTTCATGAAAACCACAGGCCTGATCGATAGGCTATGATTTTGCTGTGATGTGACTTGATGTGACGTGATATGGCTGTGATGTGACTATACGGACTCCAACCATCCCTCTCTTACCCACCAGTTTTATATCCACGCACCCCCTTCACCCCAGTGCAGGGTAGCAAACCGGTTTCTTCTACCGGCTAACCTCCCTGCCTTTGCTCTCCTCTTCATCATTTTTCTCTTGCAGGATAAAAGTCAACGCTCGCAGACTAGAGAACTCAGACGTTCAGAGGAGTAGGGTGGCTGCTCCTGGCCCTACGGAGCTGGGAACCCAAAGAACCCTCGCCGCTTGCGGCGGGGGTGCTCTTGCAGCTGGGTGTACGTGTTGTGCATGCCATAGTCGCCGTTGTCACTTCGGCAGCTAGACGATGTTTAACCGAGCTTTCGCTCCGTATAACCTGGCTCAGCCGAGTTGACCCACAGCAATGCTTCAGAGAAAGCTGCAACGAATAAATGGATCCGTAGGTAGGATCAGACTAAGACTGCACCCTTATAACCAGGCTTCGTGCTTTTGTTTCCTCGGTGATGGGCCGAAAGTGGGTGGAGTGAATGAAGTGAGAGGATGAAGAGGATGATAAGCAAACATGTCAGGGTCATAAGCGTCCGTTTGGCGGCGTTCGTGAATTGCGATGCCTGCGTTGGAGGGAAAGGGGTGGTGTGCCCAACACAGCGTACCAGTGATCATGCCGATATCGCACCTATAAATTGAAGGTTTGAAACTAGTTTTCGTTGTCACAGGTCCTAATTGCACTCGAAGAGCTGGATTGTATATATATGATCGACAGAGCCATGACGTCATGACACGGATTTAAGGAATTATGTACACCACAGCACTGCGCTCTACAGCTCTGTGTTGAAAGGTGTCGCTCAGTTTAACGATCTATGGAGCGACTGCACGAGCACTGCGTAATTTTTTAACTGAGACGTTTTTTTAAAACCTTCCTATAGTGCTAAAGGCATGCGATTCCACGTTCGACGGGTTATCTTAGCGGGTCTTTTTTCCATGGCGGCTGCTGCTTGTATGAGAAAAAAAGTCGATGGGTTTGAGAGTTAAATCAATAGACCTGCCAAAGCATATACTATCGCTAAACCTTGTGACTGATGGCGTCAATCAGATGTTCGTCTAAGGGCGACAGCTGGTAGTTGACATTGGTATGAAAGGTCAAGTTCATCTGCGTGGGTAGCGGTACGCTAGAGAATACATGGTTTGGCTATGGGTGGGCTGTTGCTATACGTTTGACCAATGCCCACCTAGAGGTAATTCAAACAGGCAGCAACGTTCTTTCATGGGCTTGACAGTGTGAAGCAGAACTTTCTCACTAAAAAGTGTGGACGCGCATACGATTGGCTGGACGCACGCAAGAGTTGCAATAACGCGTTCTTCCACCGATTGCCCCGTTCTTACACGTTCAATTTTTTTGCGATAACAGTGCTATTTGTTGCTGCCGAGGCGAGCTTGAATCTGGAATGTTATTCTGAACAAAACCTGCATTTCGAACACCTGGGTACTGCCGCAAAGTGAAGGTTACAAAGGTGGATTAAATTCTGGCGCTGAAAATCCTCAAATTCGAATTTTAAGTGTCACAACTTTCTGGAAGCGGTTGAGCCAGCAGGTGCATTTTAGCACCACATAGCGGCTTGCTATAGCAAACCTGCGATGTACGTCTACAAAACTCGCATACATCCGGAAGAGCACTAATCTCTCGGAGACAATTAAATCGAGACAACGACTCATAATCCGTTTACCCCGCTGCTATGAACTATTGGCTGCCCACTTCGCCTGCACGCTTTGTTTTCTAACGATACCCGCACAGCACAATTGTACTCCTATATGGGCCGCAAAACGAATCCCATTATTTCATTTCCGCCTGGCCCTCTAAACCCCTTTGGAGACGTAGCATATGAGACAGTATTCTAGAAGGATGGAATGCATACCCTACCCCAGATGCCTACTTGCCTATAAATACATAACCGCCTGCACCTAACCTCAGACTTTCGCTAAGGGTGCTAAAGCGGCTACATTAAACATTCCCTCTCTCCACTATCCCTATTTCCTGCAATCACCGTTATCAAACACTATTCCCCCACACGGTCGCGACTAAAGACGAAAGATCTAGGCCTAATTCACATGACACGGCAGGCTTTTCCTTCCTGGTCCCCAAAACCCGGTGGCGATCAGCAATGCACAGCCCAAAAAGCCCTCGGCGCGAAGAGAGCTCCTGTAGCCCGCGCGGCACCCGGGCGCGATGCTGACGTAGCGCCGCATTCAGCGCTGAGCGCTGATTGGAACAATGTTGACAGTATACAGCGCAGGCGGGCCTCCCTCGGGCCAACGCCAAGCGGCGCTATTGCGGCCCGACCTCCATGCGACCTTGTTCCACACAGCGCCCGGCATCGATTTGCCCCAGTTTCGGGCGCTGGGCTCGCGCTGGTACGCCTCCCTACTCTCTGCATCCATCTTGCGCTTTCATTGCTCCCTTTTTTTTTTTTTTTTCGCCACACATTTTCTTTTTTTCCCCTCTCCACCATCTGACCTTTTCCTCTCTATCCGTCTTTCTCTTCTCACCCTATTTAATACTGAGCTTTATACTCGGCGGTCTCGCAGCGCCACCATTCGTCGCCACCGCGTTTTTCTCTCACGCGTTTTCTGCTGTCCAGCTACGCGCCGTCTGCTATGGTACAAACTATACGCCGTATCGTCTGCTCTCAGCGCGGTATCGTCTGGTCTCAGCGGTGACGTCTGCTGCGGGTCCCCTTTTATTGGACACCGGCGGATTGTAGATTGAAAGCAGCTGCAGTGGCGCAAGCGTGCTGCACTCGAAAGCCGCACCGCCGCATTCGTCTGCTAATCGAACGCACTCTTCCGACGTCCCTAATTAGAAAGATTTTTTTTTTTGTTTTTCCTTTCTCGCAGTCATTTCACAACATCTTCGTTTTGTCTTTCTTCGGTGTCACAATTTAGCTGCTTACTCGGTAAAGAAAACAAAGAAAGCCATTTGTAGCTCTAAGAGCTATGATTGCGAAACAAAATGAGAACAGGAAGAGCCTTTTGAGTCATTATTTTTTTTTCCGGTCGCTAAAGGACCTCCATTCGCGAAATAAAAATCAAAGCTTGAAACTACACCGTCTAAGCGCATTATCGTTGCTAATATTCGATTTTAACGACGCGAAGACAGATATCAGATTAGGATGAGACTGTGAAATAGCGGAGACTAAATATTCGCCGGGTAATGCTGGTAAGCAGCACAAAAGGAAACAGAAATAAAGGGCAGAGAAAAATTACTCTCAGGCACCTGACTTCAAAAAGTAGTAAGGACTTGGCGTTAGAGACCTACAAAGATAGTTTGTTGGGCGAGTTGGTACTTATTCATTATTAATTTAAACAGCGCGAACACGAAGACACAGGACAAGATAAAAGGAAGCCATAGTACAAGCGCTGACTCACAACTATGCCTAAGCCCTTTACTCCAAGGCCCAGAAAAAACAAACATGAAGGAAACGAAACAGTCACGTGAAACAACTCCAGGGTTCACCTGCTGCACAAAAAGTCACTCAAAAAAGACACCTCTTTGCTTGAAAGAGCAAGAGAAGTCTTTCTGACACACTTATTTTCCGTTGAAATAAAATATGATTCCACTATCCCTCTCGTCATCATCTCTTTGTGGCAATACAAAATCCTAACCTTGTCAAACTTAAGCCAGCAGGTGAACCCTGGAGTTGTTTCACGTGACTGTTTCGTTTTCTTCATGTTTGTTTTTTCTGGGCCTTGGAGTAAAGGGCTTAAGCATAGTTGTGAATCAACGCATGTACTGTGGCTTTCTTTTATCTTGTCCTTTGTCTTAGTGTTCGCGCTGTTTAAATTAATAATAGAGACCTACACTACTCCAACTATTACTTTCCCATATTTCATTCACGTCGCCCTTCGTAGCTTCTACTCGAAATCCTTCCGAGAAGGCTGCATAAAAACAAACTATATCCTCAGCACAGAATCAAATAAACAAATATATGTTGGAGTATACGAGTATAGCATTGCCTTACTTAAGAGCGCTACCGAAAACACCTAGTGCGTTCCACTGCGGTATCCGGCTCAGCTATGCTAAAGCTCTATTTACGCTACACCTGTCGGGCATCGCACAGCAGACTCTTCTAAGCGTATGCTAGTTAAATAGACCAAACACGACCTCCTCGCCATTGCGTTGGAGCATCGTCACGACCTTTTTTCTCTTCTGACGAGTTTTACGACGCTTCGGCAGAGCAGGTGTTTTTCTGTTCCTCGTACCGGCTGACTCAAGGAGCACCGCGCACGGAAGAAGCAATTGCAGCTGGTGCCTTTAATTTTACTTCTTTCTGACAGTAAGCACCCCAGTTTTCACTGCGAACAACTTTCTCCGAAATTACTGATGGGGGCAAAAACTAGAAGCTGTACGGAGTTCGTGAGACAAAGAGCTCCGTAAATGCAGCTGCACAGAAGCCCTCTTCAAAGCGCATGCGATTAACATAAAAAGAAAGTAAAAGAACTAGCGGCATCTTGAAGCATAATGGCGAGTGGCTCGCATTGTATGAGCTCATGGTGGGCAAAGAAACAAAATCTAGCGTCGTCCGTAGCACCGAACTCGTTAATTACCACGGCTTGCTAGATCAGCTAAGCGCCTAACTAGTGCTGCTCACTTTCGTGCGCATGTCGTATTTTGTCGAGTTCGTAAGGCCCCTTCAATATAGACTCCACGATTTCGCAAATTCAGAGATCACACGGCACGATTCTTTGGCAGGCGACATCAAGTTTGGGAGCTCCCTGTATGTTTAAAGACGTCAACCAACTTGCAAGCAGCCGATTGTTTGGAGACGAAAAGCTTGTTGCTACAAAGAATGTTAAGAGTTGACGCCGAACCTGCACGTAGCCCGAATGTTTAGCAGAAGAAATTCAAAATGCCTCGATGATGTGCCGTCTACCGTCTTGATTCATGCCTGCTTGACAGAATCACTACTTTCTGGGCAGTTGCCGTGGCAATCTTGGGCGGTGAAGGCTGGACAGGCACCACTGTGTTTCCTGACAGTGTCGGGCCTGCACTACAGGATGCGAATTTTCCGTGCGCTTTGTGCTCTCAATCACCTTTTATTCTCAGATTTATATTCCTCTCATTCATTTTCCCGAATACAGAGGAACAAATGGATTTCTATTCCCCATTAACATATCTGCCTTCCCTCATCTTCCCCCTGCATCTTTGCTGGAAGTCCGAGTGCTTATTAAGTCGACACCAGCCTTGACAGAAGCCTCAATGCTTAGCAGACGACCCCAATCTTGCAGGCAACCAGAAAATTTAGCAGACGTTACCAATCTTACAATTAACCTGAAAGTTCAGCAGACGGCACCCCTCTTAATTACAGCCAGCCCGAATGTTTTGCAAATGACACATGTCTTACAGTTAAACCTAAGAGATGGCACCGTCTTGCTGGCATAGGAAATGTTTGGCAAATGACACCAGTTTTTCAGGCTACCTCCCCGATTAGTGGTGACCGCAAGCTTAAAGGCAACGGGATTCTTTTTTGCTACGCGACACCAAAGATATTTTTTTTTTCGTGTAACAACGCAAAGCTTCGGTTACCGTACGTAACACCGAACGTTGGACTCAACAAATGCGTCAGGCGTGCAAACGGAGATATAGAACGCTGTACACAGAACACGGCGGAGCTTAACGAGCCCTTCAGAAACCAAACAATAATACCTCCGTCCGGGGATTAAGCCGTGGGTTAAGCACGTCTTTCATAAACGAAGCGCGGCTCTGCGACGATGACGTCACTCAAGCAACACTCGTCGAGTACGCAACTGCAGCGGGTATATCCTATTCGTTTCAGCCGAACGGCTGGATGGCGGCCTACACCCGAGACAGCTGACGGCGAACGCCAGAAAGAAAAGGTGCATGGCGGGTGGTTATTTCTCCAGTCCGAGAGGCGAACAGCTGTGCTCGGGCACGATCCTTTCTTAAGCCGAGCGTCGTTCCAAAGCTCAGATGGGGGAAGCGAGAGAGTGAGGGAAGAAGGGGGAGGAAAGAAGGCTCGAACATCCGACACCGTTTTGCTCGCTCCTTTTCTCTCGTATTTATAGCGCGGGCCGCAATAGACCCCGGTTGACAACAACAAGAGCAGGCTGCAAGCTTGCGGCTGCTTTAGCTATGCGCGCGCTAGCTCCTCCAAGAGCGTAGTGCAGAGGACGTGGCACACATTCCGACCACCGCAGCTCGTGAAGAATGCGATACGTTGCATATGCTGCCAATTTCCCTGTTGTACCGACTGTAATTTTGTCCTTTATTGTCTCTTGACACATAGCCCGCTCCTCCTTAGCCTTTAATGGGGATCAAGCACTTTCGAATAAATCGATAAACATCAATCTGCTTTCCGTGGAGATGTGTACCCAACGCGAGTCCATTATTAACGGAGGATATAAGGTATTTTTTTGTTTATCTGAAGTAAAAGGAAGCAGGAGCTGTTACCAAATGTAATAGCCCAACTAGTCCCTGCCGTAGATAGCAGCAGACTTAACCGCCCTTATCTTAGATATCTATGGACATTCAACGAGAATTCTTGCCAGGGTTGTACTGGTGGTGTATCCAACACCGTCTGTTTAATGTTTAGGACCTTTTTTCATGATTATTTTGTCGTCTGTCGCGCACTTGATCATCACGTAGTCCTGATTACTTCTTTATCTCTTTGCTGGACCCTGAAAGGTCCATGTGTGATTAGTAGACGCCCACAGCAGAGTATTGCGAACTTCGACGCAAACAGGAGTCTCCCGTTTTCGGTTGTTAACAGCACTATCTTCCGTCATATCCAAGGTCATCGTTACGTCCCGAAAAGTACGGTATATATGCAACCAACCGATCAATGCCCCGACAAATACAAGCAAGTAACCCAAGTGAGTAGCGTAGAACAAGCCTCACTAACGTGACTGTAAACACTCAGCCCCTAAGCAGCCGTAGCACAGGTATGAATAACGTGCACATCCTAAACAGCCACTCTACCTAGAAAGCATCCCTTGCGTTGACATGCGCCCGTTGCAGAAAACCATATCATCTCTACCCACTGATAAGATAAGGCGATAACGCGGATCTCTAATCCTTTTTTATTTTTTTCAGCTGGCGCTCTCATGTTCCAAACTCGGGAGTGCTGTTTTTATCCCAGGCAAGCGCCACCTCTTGAAGAGCACGCCGAGACATCGATCGATTTACGGACGAGAGCATTGGAGCCACTCTGCCGGGAAGAAAAACAAAAAGGCTAGCGTGTGCGTCTCCCGGTTTTCAAGGTCTCCTTATTCGTTCCCATTTTTTCCCCACGTAGGAGACTCCCCACCACGCGTCCGCATGCACAGGACCAAAAAAGATGACTCAAATTGCTGAGTCAGGATTAGGTCTCCATAGGCCTTTTATTATTTCTTTATTTATTTTTGTCTTTTTAGCAGATATTCCGCCCGAAGAATTTCCAGTAACGGATCATCCACTACAGTACATGGTGTCTACATACAATACGCGGGTTGCCCACCAACCGAAAACTAAACTATAATTGCAGGCCGGAGCAATCATCAGTAATGTTTAAGTGGAGCTGTAAACTCATTCCGTTTCTTTTCCCGAAACTGTGATGCACCGTAAATGGAGTAAATATGACAAGTACGTTAACGTACGAACGCACAGTAAACTTACGCAACCGCGAAGAAAAAAAAAAAAGCCTGCCATCAGGCGGCGCCCCTGGCAGTGTTTTTCAACATTGTCGTTAGGAGGCGGCGCGTTGTGCCCAAAAACAAACACAGATGAAAAAAAGAAAGCACGAACACCAATTTGCAAGGCACAATCTATCAATTTTACAAGGCTGACCGACATTCGAGTGAGGTTCAAGGTCACAGCCGCTGGCGCATGCGCACTGAAGTGAAAATGTAGGACCAGGTTTCGAAGCGGAAGGGGGAGGGGCGGAGGGGAGGTACTGTTGTCAAAACACGTTGTTTATAAACACCGATAAACGGACAGGTCCAAAAACAGAAAAAAAATAAACAAATCAAGAGCAAATAAACTGCGAACACTCACCGGAATGCATCCAAAGACGAAGTGTGTCACGAGAGTCCGGGCAGCTTGTCTCAGTCACAGAAGGAGAAACACAGCTGGTGGCAGCACGGCGATGCTTGCAACACGTTGAGCAGAATTAAGAAAGGCGCTGGACCGACTATATGTGTATATAATGTATTCAACTGGGCTACACGGAGTATAAGATGAACCGCTTCTTCTTCGCGGACGCTCGGAGCGTCCCACTGGAAAAATATAGACGGGTCGTAAAAAATAGAAACGTAGGAAAAAGAAACAACGCAGAGAGTCTGTTAGGAAAGAATATGGGTGCGCTCGCACAAACCACCGGTGGTGAGGAAAAGAGCACTGCGGCGGCGGCGGAGTAGAAAAAGAAGTTGTTGGGCAGCGACGTAGGCGATGTGTGTTTTGCTTCGCGCGGGGCGATGAGTGTCCCACGCGCCGGCTAGCCGCGCTAGCTCGCACCCGGCTGAAGCGACTGGCGCCGCGGCCCAGGGCTTTATACGGCGCCACGGCAGGAGTCGTCTGCTATCGACGTATCCGTCCGCACATGCGCCAGAATGTAGTCCGCGCTTGAAAATAGTGCGCGCTTGTTTATTATTACGTCGGGCTTCCTTTGCCGCACGTATTTGCCCGTCTGTATTTACTTGGTACACTTTGATTCTTCTGCACTATTTTTCATTTGCTCGAATTCTTGTCTCTACGGAAACGGCCGATCGCGGTCCGCCGTCATCGTCACGATTCGCCCGAGACCCACTAGCTGCGCGCAAGCAACGCGAAGCTGGAGTAGCGGCGGTTTGGCTCGCATCCACTCAAGGGAGTCCGAGGGCAGAAAAACAGCTGTTGGCGCCCGTTCTTTCGAGAGCACGCGACGCGCAACATTTGTTCCGCGAGAGGCACTCTCTGACACCTCCTCGAAGGAGCGCTGGCGCCTGCCTGCCTGCTTGTGTGTTTTCATTTTCGCTTATAATGCCACATAGCCTGCGCTTACTGGCGGTCCAGCTTTTCAGACTGCTCAGAACGCTGCCACGCTGTTTCTTAGCTAGCTGGCCAGATTTTTGCGTACCACGCAGCCGTTGCCGAACGTCTCCTGCTCGACGCCAAATGACATAGTGGATTTCTATTTCTTGCTTCGCTAAAGCAGCGTCATCAGCGCCGTCAGCCTGTCATTCTGCCTTATGCATTCGTTTCCAGCTGCCAGTCTAGCAGCCAACACTGACAGCATGAGACGCTTCGAACATCTGGCACATCAAAGGCTACGAAGAGCCGATCACGATAGACCTCTTCCATTCTCACACTGTCTAAATATAGTATTGAAATACCGATAGATGCGCATTAGCACACGCTATACTAACGGTATTAATCTAACTAAGAATCTTTTTCGCTCTTACATTCGCAAGAACGACATTAAACAGATTTTGACGCGAGCCATTCTATATATATTTGATTTCCACACGCACGCACGCGCGCGCACGCACACACGCACACACACACAAACACACGCACACACTGACCATATCAAGCTGAACAATGAATCATTTTTCTTCTCGTGTATGGCACAATGAAACAGATCTTCACGCGAGCTCAAACCAAAAAATTGAAAACGTCACGCATACTTACAGCGTTCTTCATATATTTCCACAGCGGCGCGAAACATAGGCATAGACTTGAATAGCTATCGCAGGGAAATACTGAATTCTACTTGCTGCCCTCTGACTGCGCATCTCTCTACAATCTCCATAAGCTCCTGATTCAACTTTAGCATCTAATCCCTACCAACGATTCATCTGGCAACTAGCCTATGGTTACGCACTACTACCTACTGCTGTTCCGATAGGGGCGCGAACTCCCGGTAGCTTAACTCCGTTCTCTCAACCATAGAGTTTCTTACTCTTACCTAGAGGGAAAGCTGTGCTGCCGTCTATGGGAGTTTACATGGAGTTTCCAGACGGCCAGTTCAGCCACCATGGGCGCTCAAAGCATCATGGGCCGGAGAGCTACCGAGTGCAGAACTACAACTTTTGGCCAAAACTAATGCAAAGATAAGCGTTGTTCTACCGTAAATAATGTCCTAAGATTGAATATTGTGACTATAAATTGCAAAAAGAGAGAGAAACAGCATGTCAGTGTGATATTTATCCAATATAAGCGAGGGCTTTTTCTCCTATTGGCTTAGTTTTGAGCAGCACAAATACCAATATTTCGCACTTAATAGGCAAAATTTGAAACAGAAAAACGTTATAAAAATATTTATGGTTGTGCAATCACTTAAGGAAGTTTTTAGTGGCATTTCGGGAAACAAAAACCATTTATTGGCGACGTCTGCTTTTGCGCCTTCGCTACTATGGCTTTCGCGGTCTATGTACGCACCTTCAGATGATGATGATGACGAAAAAGAAACATTGCAGTAACGCTACTCCACGTACCCGAGAAAAAACGACTGTCCCGTAACAAGTAGCACACCGGTCCATAATTCTTTGCGCGCCCATGGTGGCTGAAGGGCAGCGCCCTCAGCTTTCCCTCTAGTTAGTGTAAGGAACTCTATGCCTTCAAATGATGATGATGACGACAAAGAAACATCATAGTGGCGCCACTCCACGTACCCGAGAAAAACCGACTGTCCCGCAACAAGTAGCACAACGGCCCATGATTCTTAGCGCGCCCATGGTGGCTAAAGTGCAGCGCCCTCAGCTTTCCCTCTAGTTAGTGTAAGGAACTCTATGCTCTCAACGGTAGGGTCCCTCAACTTCTTTCTCCTCACTGGTTGTCTCTCAGTGAGTTAAACGGCGATTGTTGCTGTGAGGTGTCTCTGAACGCAAGAAAAAGGTAATATATACTTCCTGAAGGCAGGAAATGATTACGGTGAAGGTAACTGTAAAGTGTAACTGTTGCCATACCGTCACCTCCTGGTTCTGTTCACGGCTGGTTTTGGGGCTAATAAGAATTCAAAGCACCACACAATGCAACCAAAAGGAAATACGCCCCAGAAAAGATGTTATTAATTTATTCGAATATTGTTAATTGTGAAAAAAAAATCTGAAAAAAAATGCACTCAGTGGATTTGAACAGATGAATCGGTGCTGAGATAAGTAGTGTTAATCTATTGCGCCACAGAAGCGACGGGAAGGCGGACTTTAAATGCGGTCTTATTCGTTTTGACAATATTTCTGATATTTGTATATTTGTCGCCAGGTGACGCTACTGAGCAGACTGTACCGTTGGGAGAATGGAATCACGCCTCCTGGTAAGAGTGGCTTAACAGCTAGTGCTTGAAATATAAATTAGACATCTATGACTATCCTTCTGCTACACGTTACTCAGCTCTCGCCATATGGTACTCATTCGACGGTAACGCCCTCTTCATAACCCTTTGGAGAGAGAGAGAGAGAGAGAGAGAAAACTTTTAATAAGCATAATAATCAGCAAGAATTCGCAGGAGCTGGGTGGTCGGTGCCCCTAGTCCAGGGCTCCGATGGCAGCAGCTGACTTGCGTACTAGCTGGATAATCCAGGCTTGCTGGTCCAGGTTGTCGCTGGTCAGGGCCGCCTCCCACTGCTCGTTCGGGCATGGCACTAGTAACGTTGGGTCAGGTTTGTCCTGGCATTCCCAAGAGATGTGATAGAGTGTGGGGCTTGCACCGCACCAAGGACAGTAACTCGTGTATTTTGTTGGGCTTATCTTATTTAAAATTAACCCTTTGGACACTTCCTTCATCCCACGTGAGCACCCATCCTCCGGTTGCGCACTACTCGCTACTGCTGCCGCGACAAACACGCGAATTGTGGGTAACGGTGCCTTAACAGCTAGAGCTAGAAACATAAATTAGGCATCTCTGACTGTGCTTCGACTCCGCGTTTCTCCGCTCTCACCGTATACCTTACTCATTCTACTGTAAAATAAGAACCGTGGAAACGACCTGCGGCCTGTCGTTTCAACTGTTCTATTTTACAATGTCCCACCAACTAGCCTACAGTCAAGCTATTTCAACCTTAGTGACTCCTCGGTAAACCCGTCTTCATATACCCAAGGTTACTGCCCCCCTCTGGACACCTACCATATGGGCAACCACGCTCTGATTACGCTCTACTACTACTACTACTACTACTACTACTACTACTACTACTACTACTACTACTACTACTACTACTAGTAATAATAATAATAATAATAATAATAATAATAATAATAATAATAATAATATCATAAAGACGCGGAAGCCCGGTAGCAGGCATTTGACAGTTACCACTGTAGAATGAAATCATCAGCATCAGCGGACTGCATGCACCTACTGGAGGACAAAATGCCTCTACCATATACCTCTTTTTAACCTGGTTCTGTGCCAGTTGCTACCAGCTGAGAAACAAAATTTCGTATTCTAATTCGTTCCTTTAGCTCTCTGACACTTCTGCTATGTTCTCTCTCCCGTGGAAGCCATTTCATTAACTTAAGGGTCTACCGGCTGTCTTGCCTTCGAACTACATACCATGCCACTGCCCATTTCCTCCAGATTTTGACTTCAGTTTGCTTCCTTACTCGCTCTGTTCTCTTCCTTCCTCTTCACGTTCCACGTGTAAATTACCTTTTCATAACTCGCTCTGCTGTCCTCCACTTAAGAGCAGCGTTTTCGTCAGCCTCTATGTTCGTGCCCCACAGATGAATAGCAGTAAGATACAGGTATATATTAATATTAAACATATATATATATATATATAATTTACCGGATGAGATGGTTTTAATACAGGTCCGAAGACTTTTTAGGGAGCGCGGAGTTTCGAAGTCGCGTACTGCTGCAGCAATCTTCTGCGGATCCGGCCTGATACCATCCTCGTTGACGAGGAAACCAAGAACTAAAGTTTGTCGCTCTCCAAAATGGCACTTCTTCGAATTCAAAATGAGGCCCGCTTTGCCAATGCATTCAAGAACTTTATGGAGCCTCTCATTGTGCTCTTGGAAGGTCTTTCCAAAAATGATAACATCATCAAGGTAGCGCATGCATATTTCCCATTTGAGGCCACGAAGGATAGTGTCCATAAATCGCTCGAACGTCGCGGGAGCGTTGCATAATCCAAAGGGCATTACATTAAATTCGTATAAACCATCTGGTGTTACAAAAGCAGTCTTCTCACGGTCAGATGGATGTAGAAGAATTTGCCAATAACCAGATCGCAAATCTACTGAGGAGAAATATGACGCCGAATGCAGACAGTCGACAGCGTCATCAATGCGAGGTAACGGGTATACGTCTTTCTTTGTTACCGCGTTCAAACGACGGTAGTCTACACAAAATCGCCAAGAATTGTCTTTTTTTCGCACCAGGATCACAGGTGCGGCCCACGGACTGGAAGATTCTCGGATGATTTCTTTGTGCAGCATTTCGTCCACCTGTTCTTGAATTATCTTGCGCTCTGCCAGGGAGGCTCTGTAAGGCTTTTGCGAGTAGGGGGTGCGCTTCCTGTGTTAATTATGTGCTGTAGCCGAGAAGCTGGGAAATGGCTACCCGATCCATTTGAGGCAAAGTCGAACACATGGGCATGAGTTGTCAAAATGTCTTGCAGAATACGACGTTCACTAGATGGGAGTGATTTGTTGACCATGCCCTCAAACTCAGCACAATATTCAGACTTGTCTTCTTCTGCAATCGGAAATAATTCCAACGGTATTAGTCACATAATTCTCAAATCTCGCGAGTGTCAAACCAGAAGGAAGACGAACAGGCTCTTCGGACACGTTCACAGCCCAGAGGGATGCGCGACCATCCTCCGCCTCCACGACCGGAGCGTGGCACCAAAATAGTTTTTTCGCTCCATTCGAGACATCTGGCTCAACGACTATTGAATGTTTACCCATGAGGAATTCAGATGACTTCAGGGGGAGAAACGTCGCCGTCATCGCAGGCAGCAGCACATCTTCCTTCAAGGCGAGAACTCCTTGATGACTCTGAGACATGTTATCTACTAATTCGGGGATAATGTTCGGCTGCAAACAAATTTCACCGGCACTAAAGTCTAAAGTCGCACCACACTCGCTCAAAAAGTCACCACCCAAGATAACGTCATGCGTGGCGCGTCTCAATACAACGAATTCTGTCCTATAGCACTCGTCACCAATTACAACTGAAACTGAGCACAGGCCAACCGGAACTAAAGTTTCACCCCCAACTCCACAAAACGTAGTGTTTTTGTCCCACACGAACATAACTTTCTGTCGAAGGCGGTTCTTAAATGAAAGGCTCATAACTGACACAGCGGCACCAGTGTCAACCAAAGCATCCGTTTTAACATTGTCTACACACACTGACACTTTGTTCTTTAGCATGACGATAGGTAAAGGTATGCGTGAAATTGACCGTCCGCGGCGAGCTTACCTCCATCGCCCGCACCACCTAGTTTCCCAGCGGTGGAGAAACAAAGCGGCGACGTGGGGATGGCGAACGGGGTTGTAGCTGCGGTAGGGGAGTGATGCTGCGATCGGACACAGGGGAGTAATTCCGTGCGTGGCGTTGAGGGGAAGAGGGCCGATAGAAAGTAGCAGGTGGCAGCTGCTCCCACTGGGCACCATTCGTGAAGCGCGGTGCTCGTTGGACAGGGGGTCGGGTAAATGGACGACGCGGGCAAAAACGGAAGATGTGTCCATTGCCCCCACAGCCGTAACATACGGGTGGCTGACGGCTCTGGTAGTTCACTTCAGGATCCCTTGGAGGCCGAGATGGGGCGACAGAAGCGCGACAAGGAGCACCACGAGGCACTTCATCCGGATGGGCTGGACGCTGCTGGAAATAAGGGTGCGATGTTGGTTGCAGGGTCCGCTCCACGCCGTTGTTGTAAGATGGTTGGCCGTTATTTTGTGCAGCCCATGGCGTGCGTTGTCCCCATACGGACCTCGATGTCGGGTGCTAGGGTACATCGAAATTTGTACGTTGCCGCTGAATATCCAGCTCCTCGCGTATAATCCTCCTGACCATAGAAGCGATGTCTTCAGCCTCCGGAATGTCGATACCGGCAACAGTTTTCACATTTGAAAGACGGTCAAATTTGGGCGCTATGCGACGTGCCTTTAACGCCTGAAATTCCTGGCACTGCTTGATGACATCTGCAACTGTGGCAAGGGTGTCCCGCGAAATAAGGAAGTTGTACATATCCTCAGGTAGGGCACCCTTGAGAAGGTGCCCTACCTTGTCTTCTGACATCTGCCGGTTTACAATGCTACAAAGTTTCAATATTTCTTCGATATAACGTGTGCATGTCTCACCGGGCAGCTGGGCTCTCTGGGAAAGCTGATGCTCAGCGCGTTCCTTCTTCGCAAGGGTATCCCCAAAGGACTTCGTAATTTCTTCAACAAATCGGTCCCAGGTCGTCAGAATTTCTTCGTGGTTATCAAACCACGTCAGAGCCGTGCCAGCGAGGAAGAAGACAACATTGTACAGACGTGCGATCGAATTCCAGCGGTTGTACTTGCTGCATCCTTCGTAATATCGGAGCCATTCCTCAACGTCATCTTCGGGCTCACCGTAGAAGGTACGTGGCTCTCGCTGGTGGGGAAAGGCCGTCGTCTCTTCAGGTCGCTGTTCATGAGTCTGCGTCGTGCGGGTGGTAGCCATTGAAATGTACTGTTGAAGAGATAAAGGTGGCAAACCTGCTACACGTCGGCTGCGACGCGGTACTGGCGGATCCAGAACGTCTTTACCCACCACCTCCACCAAATGTAACGGATGAGATGGTTTTAATACAGGTGAACGTACGCACACGGCTCAGAAAAACCCGGAACAGTCTGCGTGCCTCGCTTCCTCCGCTTCTTCTTCTGCGGCTTCTACTGCTTCTCAGTGCGCCGCAAGGCGGCGTAAATATATATATATATATATATATATATATATATATATATATATATATATATATATATATATATATATATATATATATATATATATATATATATATATATATACATATATATATATTTACCATGATCCGTACCATGAGAGCGGAATTTTCTAAGGATAAGGATTATGTGGGTTATATATATATATATATATATATATATATATATATATATATATATATATATATATATATATATATATATATATATATGCAGATCAATTAAGGGGAAATGAGGGTGGTCGTTATAATACCTGAAGGAAAGAAGCCAACAGTCGGCGAGGCCAAGGAAAGCGTGGGGGATGTTACTTTATGTCCTTTTTTTTAATGTTTACTTGGATAATCAAAGAAATTAGCAATGAAATCTTGTTTAAGGGAAGATAAACACAAAGTAGCAGAAAAAACAACGTGCCGAGGGTGGGAACCGAACCCACGACCTCCGAATATCGCGTCCGGTGCTCTTCCAACTGAGCTACATCGGCCGCTGTCCCCCCTGCTACTTGCTTGGGTATTTATGTTGTCTGTATACGAACCTTGAGAGTGTTCACCAGCGCCACCCTCAACCATAGCGGCGGACGTAGAACGTCCTTTGTTACCGCCAGCGTCACGTAGAACGTGATCATGAGCGAGGGCGAAAGCTGTGCTAGAACCCTCTTACGCTACCTATGGCTTCAAGACTGCCAGAACCGAGACCCCCGTAAGCTACAAGCAGATCAATTAAGGGGAAATTAGGGTGGTCGTTATAATACATGAAGGAGAGAAGCCAACAGTCGGCGAGGCCAAGGAAAGCGTGGGGGATGTTACTTTGTCCTTTTTTTTAATGTTTACTTGGATAATCAAAGAAATTAGTAATGTAATCTTGTTTACGGGAAGATAAACACAAAGTAGCAGAAAAAACAACGTGCCGATGGTGGGAACCGAACCCACGACCTCCGAATATCGCGTCCGGTGCTCTATAGAGAGAGAGAGAGAGAGAAGAAAGTATATATATATATATATATATATATATATATATATATATATATATATATATATATATATATATATATATATATATATATATATATATATATATATATATATATATATATATATACTTTCTTCTTAACGGGTGCTGGTAAGCACCATTCATAATTTGAGATCACCTGCTAAGTGCGACCCACATAATCCTTATCCTAAGAGATATTCCGCTCTCATGGTACGGATCTGCGTTCGCTGACCCAGGTAGATCTATCCTGTTATCGCCTTCAGCGCCTCGCTGCCTGTCTTAAACTACTGTTCCTTTCTTAGATGTTTGAACAATATTTAATTTTGTGCATGCAATTTTTTTTAGACCCACCGCTTTGTTTTCCTGTGTATGACATTGATGATTATTTGCAATACTCGTAAAAGCAGAGTAAAAAGCACACCAGACAAACAAGTAGATCACTGGACGAGCGTCCCCCCGAGTTACTTCGCCGGTAAATCGCGGAATACTTACGTTCAGTTCAGTTCAGTTCAGTCGTTCAGTCGTGTCCGACTCTTCGTGACCCTATGGACCATTTCACGCCACGCTTTCCGGTCTCTCACTATCTTCCTAACATCACATAACTTCATCTGCAGTGCCTCGAGGAAGCCATCTAACCATCGCGTTCGCTGCCTACCCCTTCTCCGGCGACCGTCAACCTTTCCCAACATCAAATCTTTCTCCAGCGACTCCTCTCTTCTCATCAGATGACCAAAGTAGCTGAGTTTTAACTTTAGAATTTGACCCTCCAATGAGCAGTCAGGGTTTATGGTCGACAATATCGACTGATTTGATCTTCTGGCAGTCCAAGGAACTCTCAAGAGTCTTCGCCAGCACCACAATTCAAACGCGTCAATTCCTCGGCGGTCAGCCTTTTTCACAGTCCAACTCTCGCATCCATACATCACAACTGGAAAGACCATAGCACGAGTTATACGGATCTTGGTTGGCAGACTAATGTCTCTGCTCTTTACTAGGCGGTCAAGGCTAACCATTGCTCTCTTTCCCAGAAGCAGGCGTCTCCTAATTTCATGGCTGCAGTCTCCTTCCGAGGTAATCATGGAGCCCAAGAAGAGAAAATCTGTCACAGCTTCCACTTCTTGTCCATTGATGCTCCAGGACTTGATAGGGCAAGACGCCATGATCTTTGTCTTTTTGATGTTCAGTTTAAGCCCAAACTTCTCACTCTCTTCTTGTACGCGCATCAGAAGTCTCCTGAGTTCCACTTCACTTTCTGTCATTAAAGTGGTATCATCCGCAATCTAAGGTTGTTGATACGTTTTCCAGCAATCTTCACTCCATATGAAGACTCGTCCAGACCGGCCTTCCTCATGATGCACTCTGCATATAGGTTAAATAGGCAGGGCGACAGTATGCAGCCTTGCCTCACTCCTTTCTCAATCGGAAACCAATCGGTAAGACCATGCCCAGTTCTGACTGTGGCCTCTTGTCCTTCATACAGGTTCCTGGGGAGACAGATGAGGTGAATTGGAACTCCCATCTCTTGGAGAGCTTGCCACAATCTGCTGTGATCTACGCAGTCAAACGCTTTCGCATAATCAATAAAGCAGAAGTAGATGGGTTTCTGGAACTCTCTTGCTTTTTCCATGATCCAGCGGAGGTTGGCAATTTGGTCTCTAGTTCCTCTGCCCTTGCGAAACCCAGCTTGCACGTCCGGAAGCTCCCGATCCACATACTGCTGCAGCCTACCTTGGAGGATTTTCAACATCACCTTGCTAGCATGCGAAATAAGTGCGATCGTGCGGTAGTTGGAACAATCTTTGGCACTGCCTTTCTTTGGAATGGGGATGTAAACTGACCTCCTCCAATCATGTGGCCACTGCAGAGTTGTCCAAATCTTCTGACATAATGTATGCAGAATGCTAACAGCGTCAGGGTTGAGGTTTTGAAGCAACTCAGCTGGAATGCCATCACTTCCGCTGGCTTTCTTCTTAGCAAGACTGGCTAAGGCCCATTCAACTTCACTCTTCAGGATGCCCGGCTCGAGATCAGTAATCACAACCGTCTTATGTTGGGTTTGCACATTCGGGTCCTTCTTGTACAGTTCTTCTGTGTATTCCTGCCACCTCTTCTTTATCTCTGAGGCTTCAGTGAGGTCCTTGCCTCGTTTGTCCTTTATCACGCCCAGCTTAGCACAGAAGCTTCCTTTGATATTTTTGATTGTCTTGTACAGAGCTCTTGTGTTCCTTAATTGGCTGTTGTCCTCAACTGCTTGGCACTGTATGTTCAGGAAGGCATTCTTATCTCTCCTTGCTATTTTCTGAAAATCCGCATTGAGAACCTTGTATCTTTCTCTTTCCCCCATAACTTTTGAAGGTAAACTGGATGTCGTCAAGCGAGAAATGAACCGATTGAACATTGATATCTTGGGTATCAGCGAGCTCAAGTGGACCGGAATGGGAGAATTTAACTCCGGCGACCATTATGTCTTTTATTGTGGGCACGAATCCAAGAGAAGGAATGGGGTCGCTCTCATAGTAAACAGAAGAATGGGTAAAGCAGTGCTAGGGTACAACCCCAAAAACGACCGAATGATTTCACTTCGGATCCAAGGTCACCCTCTCAACATAACAGTTATCCAAGTCTATGCACCGACCACTACTGCTGAAGAAGCTGACGTTGAGAGATTTTATGCGGACCTACAATGCCTTTTAGACCGCACCCCATCATCAGACGTCGTTTTTCTCGTAGGAGACTGGAATGCTAAGGTCGGGAGTGAAGAAATATCCGGAATTGTAGGCAAGTTCGGTCTTGGCGAGTCGAATGAAGCTGGACAGAGGCTAGTAGAGTTTTGTCAAGAAAACAACCTGACCATAGCAAATACTCATTTTCAACAGCACAAGAGGCGCCTGTACACATGGACTTCACCGGACGGTCTGTACAGGAATCAGATCGATTATATTCTTTGCCGGCAGAGATTGAGAAGCGCTATACAAGCAGTAAAAACAAAGCCTGGGGCCGATTGTGGCACCGATCATCAGCTTCTTGTTGCCAAAATTAAGCTTCGATTGAGGAAAACTCAGAAAACTAGAAGGCCTTTCAGGTATGATCTGGATCAAATTCCATTAGAATATGCTGTGGAAGTGAGCAATCGATTTCAAGAATTAGATCTAGAAGACAGAGAGCCCGAAGAGATGTGGACTGATGTTCATGATATAATACAAGAAGTTGCTACTAAGGTAGTTCCAAAGCAAAAGAAATGCAAGAAAGCAAACTGGTTATCTGAAGAGGCTTTGCAAATACTTACGTAGTATCCACTAAAACAATTATCCCCAATACCACCTGTTTGGTTTTGGTTTTGGGGGTTGAACGTCCCAAAGCGGCACAGGCTATGAGAGACGCCGTAGTGGAGGACTCCGGAAATTTCGACCACCTGGGGTTCTTTAACGTGCACTGACAACGCGCAGCATACGGGAAAGCGACCGCAGAGGCCGGGATTCAATCCCGCATCCTTGGGAACAGTAATCGAGCGTCGTAACCACGTCGCCACCCCGGCGGGGTAATACCACCCGTAAGCACGTGATGAACAACACTAGAAAGAACATACTTCTCTTCGTGACACGCTTCCTTATTGAAATGTTAACGTTTTGTTTACAGAAGAATATGCCTCTTTGAGTAGTACCTGCAGTCAGCTGAGGTTTCGACAGAACCTAAGGCTTTCTCGTGGTCCTTGAAGGCTACATATATCGGTAGATTATATTATGCACATTTTTCTATTGCCTGCTTGATAGTGTGAATGTGGTCTATTTTCGAGTAGCGATTACGAAAGCCTGCCTGGCCATTTCGCTGATTAAGGCTAAGGTTGTCCTGATTCTATTTGCGGTTTCCTCAATAGAACATCTTGTAGGCAACGGAGGATAAGTGGATCGGTTTGTAATCTGTTTAATGCCTTTTACGTCCCCTTTCTTATCGATCAAGATAATGTTAGCCTTCATTCGAGATCCTGGCACACTCATAGTCATGAGGCATTCCGTATAAAGGGTTTTCAGTATTTCTAGCTTGTCCTCCTCCCTGTCCTTCAAAACAATCTGCTGTTACCTGATCTTCAACGGCTGCTTTTACCACACCGCATTGCTTTTAGGGCTTTAATTACTTCCTCTTTTGTTACATGTGGAATGTCCCATTGCTCTGCACTACTGCATGTCTCTTTCATTATCGTCCTGATTGCTTTTCGCTTTACAATAGACCGGTGTAGAACTTCCCGGCTGTTTTAACTATCATATCCACATTGGTAACGACACCGCAATTATTGTTTTTGAGCGCATACGTCTGATTTTGGCTTACGTCTAATTTTCCTCTTAATGGCATCTACTCTTTCTTCTCGCTCTCACTTCTCGCGTTATACACTCTTCTATAGTTCATGCTTGATTTTCTCCTTATTATACTTCCTCAGTCGATTACCCTACTCTTACTGATAAACTCTGGCAGCTCTGTCCATATTTTCATCTTGTTCCGCTAGAAGCTTTCATGGTTTCGCAATTTCTTAAATCATTTCTTTCGTCTTTCGAGATAGTTTTCCGGTGTCCTGTTTATATATCCTATCGCCTAGTTTTCTTTTTTCTGTAATTTGTAATGGTAATCCTTCTAATTTCCTCCTTACCGCTAACTCACTGATGGGACTTTATGCTACTGGTGTATTCCGTACTCTCCGTATTGTAGAATAATTCAAGACCATGCAATCATATTGTCACTACATCTCACCTTTAAGAGCATATGCACATCCTATTTTGTATCAAGATAAGCGGTCAATATAAAGACCACTTCATTTTAGCCTCATTATCCAGGCTTTTTAGGTCGGCGTTCGGTTCTCTAGTTTCCGGAAGAAATCATTCATAATGCGTAAACTATTTTTACTGCGAATTCTTCTAATATACACCTCTGCTATTTCCAGAACTTATGGCATAGTTTCTCGCTGCCTGGTCTCCAACCTGCTTCCACTTTCACATTAAAGTCATTCATCAGAACAATCTTATGGATCATGTCTTCATTCAACATTTAGACCATCTCCTCTTCTTAACTGGGTATATGTCCATATGCCTGTGCACCATTGAATTGCACCTCTTATTCAACTTTGTTAAGATAACTGCCATCGTTTCGTTTATGCCGTAACATTACTCTGTGTTACTAGCTACATATTTATTATTCAATACTTTTTCATCTAGTACTCGTCTTCCCGCGAAACCATGATAGCATATTACCGCCTGTCTTTCAGCACTATACGCAATATGCTGCAACTGGCCTCCTAGCGTAATTACGTCCTATGGCATCCCGTCTAATGCCCGCTAATTCTTTTAGCAGTGCTATACACGACTAGCCTCAGTATACACGGTTCTAGCTTTGAATGTTGTGAGGCTCAGTTTTCAATGGTAGCCTGTACGGAGCAAGTAGTTCAGCCCCTTCCGCTGCATCACAGGTCTAACCTCCGCCTTTGCCAGTTTCTTCTTACCAGCTTTGGACGGATGGCCGGGAATACGTAGGAGCTGGACACCAGGGTGGATGGATCCAATTTCGGTGAGAGAGTGAGTGAGTAGTTAGCAGTGGTAACTGGTATCAGGCAACACTTTAGGCCTGGTTGCGCCATTCTATCGAAGCGCGGGTGTTTTCTTTTCGCGGAAAGCGGAGAAGCACTTTAGCAATGTGCCCGGAAAATTAATTCTACGAAAGAGCTTTTGTACGTAACCTTTAACATATTCTACAACTGCACTGCAGACATCGATATATCCACAGATCCCCCCCCCCCCCCCCCCCCCCTCAGAAGGCTTGTAGTTTTTATGCTATTTATTTCCAAAACCGCGCCCCACTGATGTTTTGTCGCAGTCTTAATTAGTCGCTGTGAGCGCCGGGTAAAGCCCGGAAACGAAATCTTCTGTGCTTTCAAAGCTCAGACCATATTTGTCGGCAAGTTCACAAACATTTCTTGCAATATTCCGCAGTATTTCGCCTCATTAATATTTTCAAAGACGCAGCCCATCGGTTTTCCATGCAATCTTAACGACTCGGTGCGAGCGCACGGAAAACACTAAGAGCGAATATCTGGTATGAATCTGAAGATTGCACCGTTCCCATGTACATCCGCAAAACAGCGTCTGACTACTGTGCCGGAGTTCCCGGGTTCGAACCCGACCGCGGCGGCTGCGTTTCGATGGAGGCGAAACGAAGTGGCGTCCGTGTGCTGTGCGATGTCAGCGCACGTTAAAGATCCCCAGGTGGTCGAAATTATTCCGTAGCCCTCCACTACGGCTCCTCTTTCTCTCTTTCCACTTTCATTCCCACCTTCCTCCCTTTCCCTACGGCGCGGTTCGGGTGTCCACAGAGCAAGTGTGACAGTTACTGCGCCTTTCCCTTCCTGTGAACCAATTTAAGTTATTACAATACCCCACGTCTTCCTCGCGATTAGAAGATGTCCCAGATAGCTGGACTTGAATAGAGGCCTTGTAGCAAAGGGCTCCAGATTAACTTCGAGTGCCTGTGATTCTTGAATGTGCACTGATAAACCAATCGCGTTTTTTTTTGTTTTTTGTTTTTTCTGGACACACGCCACGTGTAAGGAATTCTCAGCTCATTCAATTTTGAAACCGTGAATCCAAGAGTAAGAGAAAACCGAAAATTTCCTCCCGGTTCTTCGTAATAACAGAGACACTTGATATGAGGGCTATAGTTGAGCTGTGCAAGAATCGTTCCGTGGACGTTTCGCCACCTCGGTCTGCAGGCGGCAGCCGCGTCCGCCGCTGTCGTCGCTTGTCCTCGCCTGGATGAGACGCGTGGTTGCCCAATTTACGAAGCCCATGTCGCCTAATAATTGACGGTATCCGCCGACCCTGATACACGGCGTGAGCGCGCCGACCGAGCAAGCTGTGGCCTGTATCTGCGTATAGCGTACGCTCCTTTCCAGTAGGTAGACTAGAACGTCCAGGCCATATTTGGTCAAACAGGGACGGACATCTAGCGTGGAAATTGATGGTCTTATTCTGAGGAGGACTACTTGGTAAGAGTCACTTAGTTGCCTTAACTCAATCTGCGTTGCCTTCAACAACTGCATTTACTAACCAGTTGGACGAGAAAAAAGCAACAAAACATAATAAAGCCTTTCGCCATAATGGAACGACCAGTAATCTGCTCTGTAATTTTCTGAAATTATTTGCACATGACGTCATGCATGATTGACGCAGTAATGACTTTGCGGAATCATGGTCATCGGGAAGTGTACTCTGCGGTACGGTCTAAGGCGAGGCAGCACTTGGTCCCACTTTAACTAACCAAGTTGTTATTCGCGGGAGGGAAGGGAGGAATGGGCTGTGTCCTGAACCGGCAGCTTTGTAAAGGCGCCCTCAAAGTTTTCGGAACACAAAAAGTTGGTCAAACAATGACATCTGGGCCATCCAAGCAATGAGACGACATTAATGGCGAGGTTGACACTTCCGTATGCGGCCTGCATAATCCATCCCTCAGTCTTGCAAAATATCTGCAGAGCAAAATATTGCTTCCGATGTTCTAAAACTCCTGTGGTAATTAAGGTTCGCCGTTTATCCACGCAATTTGTCAATGACTATGCGGCACATTTATATCTGCGTTTTGTCTTTTCTACTTTATGATCTGTTTTCAGTTACTATGTTCTCCTTGTTGTTAGAATGCTTATAGAATGCTATACTCTATCGATGCAGTCGATCACCTTTCACGTCTCTGAGGGTCAGGCCAAGAAAAGGAGCAACATTTTTCAATTCAAAACACCAAATGAACACTAGTACGTACAGATCACCGTATTCATGGCGAACACTGGATTGCAGGTCAGTTGGTTGTAGTTGGCTGCAGCCCGGCTGGGCTTGTTTACGATAGGCAGTCTCCCGTAACATCGCCGCACCGGAGAGAAAACGGGCCTATCTCTGTTCTCCTCATCTTGATATGAGATATTTATCCCTGTGACACAGCCGCCCCCCCCCCCCCCCCCCCCATTGCTTATTCTGATAGATAGAAACCACAACGAGAACGAAAAGGATAGTCTCGTACGCACTCCTGCAAACGTTGTCACCTCTCATCATGATAAGTAGGGACAAAATCAGCGGGGCACAGCACAAAGTATTTCCTCAACTGACGCGAGACTCTCCGGCTACATTCCCTCGATCATGCAAAGTTAGAACTTTAAAATTCTGCTGTTGAAAGCAAAACTTCTCTACCACCATACTCCTTCCAAAGTGAAAAGCAAAAACTTGCTTACTTCATACGCTACTCTACGCAAAAACATCAACTACCAGAATAAATAGCTACTCAATGATTTAATGCCATAACGCCCTAGCTGCATCTCCTTCTGTTAATTAAACAAAAAATCTACTACTGATCCAATACACCATACGTTGCAAGTACTTCCAAAACCTTCAGTTTCACCGGAATGTAAAGCAAAACTTCAGTTTGCACACTTCCCCGCATTGCACGACAGTAACTACACCGCAGTGCACCTTCACAGTAATGTAAAGCAGTACCTTTCAGAGTGTGCCGTTAGCCAATGTGTAAAGCAGAAAACTTCAAAACCTGCTATCTAGCATAATCCAAAATAACTTACACAGCACTACTTCCCTGTAATGTCAAGTATAAGTATAAGTTCCCTTTTTTATGCCTCCTCCATACTTCGAAGCAAAATCTGGCAGATGTCACACCCCTCTAGTACTGTAAAGCAATATCTACACTGTGTTATCCCTTGACATATTAGGAAGTGAAAATTCCCAGTTTTGGTTGATTTAGGGTGTTTAACTCCTAAAGTGTCTCACGCTATGAGAGACGCTAATTCTCATCCTTCAAAACTATCTGAAATGTAATGCAACTCCCTACCAGTCTATACCGTACATCTCCCCTAATATAGAGCAAAAGTTCCAGTATGTGTGTCTTTTCCCTACAATGTGAAGCCAAAATTGGCAATATTCATCTCCCATTGACGTTGATTCCCCGGAATGCAAAACAACACTATAAACACCGATAATGCTAACAGTGCCCAACTGCCTTGAAAAGCAAAAGCAAGATCTGCCAAGCTGCAAGCACTCTAATGTAAATATTTCCAAACTACAGTTTTTCATGTTATAAAGTAAGAGTAAACCCTCTACCTTTGATGTAAAACAAATGTGTACAGACCGCCCACCCCATCAACATAAAAAAAGAAACTCAACTACAGTACGCCTTCGCGGTAACGAAGCAAAACAATCATACTGCACAACCCTCTATTTTAAAAATAATAAACACGCTGCTCTCCTGTAATGTAAGCATTACCTCTCTGACAGCACACCTTCTTGGTAATAATGCAAAAGCTCCCATATTATGCAACATTAGAGCTTTTGTATACGATTCGTCAGAAATGTAAAGCAAGCCCTTTAACGCTATTAACCTATATATATATACAAAGCAAAAACTGAATTTCCTCGAAACCGTAAGAGAATGTCATAAAATGTATTTAATATATATCTGATTGTTATCTACGTTCCTAGGACCATTCAAGGTAATTTTACAAAATGAGCCTTCACACCTCCATGTTAATGAAATGGAGAAATCTCAACACAGGACGGCTTCCCTCAATATAGAGCTGAAACGTAGCCACTTCACACCTTACTCGTAACCAAACCAAAACTTTACTCGACATTTCAGCCCCAATTGTAAAGAACAAAAACTCTTAGAATATACGCACTACCCACAGTGTAAACAAAAAAGCTTCCAGAATGCAAACCTCGCCACTCTGCAATCTAGGAACGACCAGATTACGCAACAATTTCGTAATTTGAAGCAAGCTCGCAGTTTTTTGCATCTTCATTGTAATATAAATCAGTTACTATGATTCCCCTCGATCGTGATGTAAAGTCACACCCGGCTCTACAACTCTTTCAAAACCACAATTAAGACTGCCAGGCTGCAATGTCCGTCATAGTGCAAAAGTGCAAAGAAATTCGCATGCTACATCTCTAAAGTAAAAACAATATTCCCACTCCACACATTTATTTCTTATTTAACGCAGAAGCTTTCAAATTTTAACCTCCCCCACACCATAAAGCACAAGCTTGACGACTGCAAAACCTACAGAACGCTAATACGAACAATGTACACCTTCGCCATAATGTGGAGCAGAACATCCGAATGCCACATTTTCCCTGACTCCACGGCTATACATCTTCCTCAGCACCACCAGCTACCCGAATAATTTGTTAGTTTAGGTGGCGGAAAATAAAGGAGTATCAAGCAATGGACGGATGCCGGTAAACTGGACTTTCAGCGCAACAATATCTTGGCCAAAACGAACTGCTAAATAACAAAGGAGATTATCGGAGCGCAAGTAAGGGCTCGTGCAAGGACTTTATGCGGCAACACTTCGTCCATTCTTCTTCTTCAGAAAACTTTAGCATTCCAGGATGTGCCAAGATAAACTGTGAATAAGGTTGCCGTGAGTCCGTATTTTATCCCACCTGCACGTGTTTCCTATGTGGTTCTTTACATTTATTGTCACTCGCTCCTGAAGAAAATTTAGGGGTAAGTTCGGCACTTGTCCTCTTTTTCCTTTCTGTGTATTTCCTGCTACGCAATCCCTTAAAGTAGATTCAACGCAGGTGCACCTTGCGTCACTTTGTGCATCAGAGTTAATCTTAATGGTTGTGCTGTCAATCTCCGTCGCATTTGGTTTGACGAAATATATCGAGAGAAACTTTATTTAATGTGTGGGCAAAGATAATGTACATGTTTATGGCACGTTCATTACGGCATACTCACATTATAGCAATTCCAAGCCCCTTCAGTTCACTGCTGTTCTTATGCACTTCACTTTACATACTTTCAGAAAAACGCCACAAGTCTCATATGCTCGCTGAAGTGACCAGATACACAAGACACGATTAATTTCAACGGCAAGCCTCTACAGATTTTTCACTCAGATGTTATACCTCTTCATGTCGTTTCCTTTTAATAACGCTTTTAATTGCATCAAGGCAAAAGAAAAAAAGGCTTTCTGCTCGCAATGAATGGATCGATTGATTGCTTTCCTGTCTCTATATATACAAATTGAGAACTAATTTATTACTGTCTAGCGCCTAGCTATAAAAATATACTGTTAGATGTGTGTTACCGATCACCATCAAGCGACTAATCTCTTTGCGACGACCTATATGACAGTTTAAACCTAAATACCACGCGTTTCCATGAAGCTTAAGTTATACTGTTAGGTAACTTTAATTTTCCTATTATCGTCTGGTCTCATGTCAACTCTTTTCTAACCCCTCGACAGCCAAAGCTGACCGGTTTATTTCAATTTTCTCAGACTTCGGCTTATCGCAGATAGTTAGACTCTCAACACGCGTAACACAACACACCTCTTCGCTCCTTGACCTTATTCTGACTTCATCACCTAATATTTTTTCTAAGGTGACGCATCAGCCCGGGATGAGCGATCATGACATATTAAAGTTTTGTACGTCCACACTAATGCGACCAGACATCTGCCGACAAATAAAAAAATTCGGGATTACAGGAAAGCTAACTACATATCGCCTGTGTAGTTAGCTAATATACCATGGCATTTAAGTGTGAAAATTGATTTTGACATCTTTCTTGATAATATTGTACATCATTTGTAGGCGATGTAGTTTACGGCTCATTTCTAGCGTTGGGAGCCCAGCTCGTATTCTTCCGTGACAGAGACACTTCTATTGTGACTGTTGTAGATGAATCTTAGCCCTTTCTTTTGCACCACTTCAATTTATTTATGTTTTGTTGCGAAAGCAACATTATGCCAGGTTTCATCTTGTCGCGCGTGCCGTGGCCGTGTCCACGAATCACCTTAACAGCCACGAAGAAGTAGAGGAAGAAGCGGAGGAAGAAAAAGACGACAAAGAAGAAGAAGACGACAAAAAAGAAGAGGAAAGGGAGGAAAACTACGAAGAGAAGAAGCCAACGACGAAGAAGAAAAAGAAGAAGACGAAGAGGAGGAAGAAGAAGAGAGGAAAAGGAAGAAGATTACGAAGAAGAAAAAACGACGAAGAGGAAGAGGCCGAAGAGGGGGAAGAAGAAGGGGAAGAAGTAGAGGAGGAAGAGGGAGAAGAAGAAGACGACGACGAAGAAGAAGGCGAAGAAGAAGAGGAAGGCGAGGAAGAAGAAGACGACAAAGAAAAAGCATCGTTACAAAGAAATACTTGCTATCGAAGATAAGGTGTCACATTCATTACAAAAGATTCAACGGATGACGCATCAACAACTTCGTAAGGTAAGGCGTTCAACTCGGCAATATTTCTAGGAAAGAAAGAAAAGCGGTAAGCATTAGTTTTAACTTCCGGCATTACAATCTTACTGTGCTTCCCCTAGTTTTTCTGTTATCATTAAATTGCATGTAAGTTTGAAAATTGATTCTGACAATATTTCTTGGTAATATTGTACATCATTTGTAGGCGGTGCACTTTACAGCGCATTTCTAGCGTTGGGAGTCCAGCTCGTATTCTTCCGTGACAGACTTTTATTGTAAGTGTTGTAGATGAATCTTATACCGCTGTCACACGGGCATTTCGAAGGCCCTCGAACCGACTGCCTATCGACTCGAAGGCCTTCGAAAGCTGCCACACGGGCGTTTTCAATGGCCATTGAGTCGATAGTCTATCGAGTCAACGGAACAGCTCAGAACTCTATCGAGATCTCGAAGGCCTTCGAACGTCGCGCAAGGTTGCTAGCCTTGACCCAAGGAGCGTCACGCACATACGTGCACAGCGCGTTTACGATACAAAAACGTGAACAAGCGTTATTATTGTATATCTATAATTTAAGCGGTAAAATATTAATACCCGTAATAGTTTTAAAATAGTATCGCTCTTTTTTTAGGCGTATTATTTATGTACTCTTCTCTACTACTATCTGTAGCATGCGCCGCCGAGAAAAACAAACACAATGAAAAGCACAGTCGTATGAACGCCAACGCGTTAAAAAAAAAAAAAAAAAGAAAGCTGTCCTTGAATAACAACTAAACACCTGCAGTTACTAAAAAAAGGTAACAGTTATATTTTATTTTGCATTTATAGAGAGATTTTAATTCTTTAAGCAAAACCGAAAGCAACGATAGTAGCGCCATAAAAGTTTGACGCCAAACACCAGAACTATTTCAATAGCCTTCGAGTTTTGCCGTGTAGCAGCGGCACAACTCCTTCGAGTTCGATCGCGATTGAAAATCTCGAAGGCTATCAACTCAATCGCCTTTGAAAATGACCGTGTGACTGGGGTATTAGCCCTTTCTTTTGCACCACTTCAATTTGATTTATGTTTTGTTGCAAAAGCAGCACTACTGCAGATTTCATTTCGTTGCGTATGCCGTGGCCGCGGCCATGAATGACCTTGAACAGCTACGAAGAAGAAGAGGAAGAAGTGGTGGGAGAAGAAGTAGAGGAAGAAGACGAAGAAGAGGAAGAAGCAGACGACAAAGAAGAGTATGAAGAAGAAGAAGAAGAAGAAGAAGAAGAAGAAGAAGAAGAAGAAGAAGAAGAAGAAGAAGAAGAAGAAGAAGAAGAAGAAGAAGAAGAAGAAGAAGAAGAAGAAGAAGAAGAAGAAGAAGAAGAACGCTCGGTCACCCGCAGCTAATGCTTTCGCTCCACATTCGGTTCAGCAGCGTTGAATCCTTCTCTTTTTTGTGTGTGTGTGTGTGAGGGCCCCACACTTTGCGCAGTCGAGTAATGCCCTGACGAGCGTCGTGAAGGCTGCAAGTTTTGTTGCACTGGTGCAGTGCTTCATATGGTATTTTAGTAGCCAAAGCTTTTTCAATGACTCCGTAACAATATACTAATCAACATGTGCTTTCCACGTTAACTTTGAGTCGATTCTAATGTCCAGGTATTTAAATCTTTCAACCTGCCTGACATCCACATTATTATTTTGTAGGTATATAATAACGGTTTTTTTCTTTCTTGTGACCATCATATGAGCACATTTTGAGGCATTCAGGTTCATACTTCAGGATTTGCACCAGTGGCTAATTGGCAAAAGATAATCACACAGGGCAGTCTGATCGTGCGCTGATTCAATGTTCTGGTACACAATGCAGTTATCAACAAAGGAATGGCATTGTCCAGAGGAATTCAAGGATAGATCATTTATATAAATCATGAAAATAAGAAGGCTAAAGACGGAGCCTTGCGGTACTCCGGATAATACAGGGGCAGATGAAGAATTCGCGTTTTCTACATGGACATACTGTTTTCGGTCGTATAAATACGAATTAAGCCAGCTCAAAATTTGTACATTTCGTAGTATACTTTTTAACTTAAGTATTAGCCTTTAGTGAAAAACCCGATCAAACGCCTTTTCGAAGTCGAGGAAAAGTATATCGATTTGTCCACCCCCGTCTAAAGCAGCGATAAGATCATTAGTAGTGTGTAGCAGTTGAGTAACCGTGGATAGGCCACGCCGAAATCCGTGCTGTTCCTCAGAAAATAAATTATTATTCTCCAGAAAGCTGGTTATGTGCTTAAAAATTAAATGTTCCATCACCTTGCTAGCGATGCAGAGGAGCGAAATACGCCTGTAGTTGTTTACACTAGTCTTTTCTCCGGACTTGCACGTTCGATAGACCTTGGTTAAAGCCAGGCTTTATATCTACGTCGGGTGCTCTTGCAGATAATTCAGCCACTTATGACTGTCTTTTCATGGGTACGAGTAATAATAATAATGATACTTTATTCATTCCTGGCCCATTATATTGGATGCAAACACGGCAAAGCCACGATTGGGCATATTATCGCCGACCGGCAGCCACAATAACCTCTCTTTTCCTAAGATACTACTACGAATATATTGATGGGAACGATCTAATAGTACAATGCATAGAAAAATCTTCCTTTTAAAGCTTTTCCCACGCTCGTACTGTAGGTAAAGCTTCCGCTGAAAGTCGGTGGCGCATTGTTTTGAAAATAAAGCACAAATAGCCACGAGCGCCCGATGAGCGATATACTGATATATTGATTGTTGGGATACAACTGAATGATATGTGAGAAAATTGTTTTCATAAAATCTTTTTGTGCTGCAGCATTGCTACCCGCATTCTAGCAAAAACCTGATATCTGAAGCCCATTCGACCATTGACCTTTCCGAGGAACTTAAGGTGCCTACAGAAACAAGGGTCACAGAAACAGCGCCTTTCCTTTTCTATAAACCAATTATACAACGCTGGTTAACTTTTATGGGTTCAACGGAACGCTGGTTGGGTATTACAAGGGGCACGCGACGTACCGTGTACAAGAGCAACGCTCAGCATTTCGTACAAAGTGTGATTCGTATTCAACGCCATCGCTAATAAAAGCCTTACTTTTCGATGATCGTGGTAAGCACATGCAATGCGTGGTCTGGAAGCATGGCCGCCTAATTAACAAAGCAAAATAACGTTTAATAACTGAGACACAGCAAACACACTCCGCCGGGCTGGTGCAGTGGTTAGGTCGCTCGACTACTGTTCCCAAGGGTGCGGGATCGAATTCCGGCTTCGGTGGCCGCTTTCGATGAAGCCAAAAGCCATGCACCCGTGTCCTGAGCGATGTCAGTGCACGTTAAGGAGTCCCAGGTGGTCGAAATTTCCGGAGTCCTCCACTACGGCGTCTCTCATGGCATGAGTAGCTTTAGGTCGTTAAACCCCAAAAACTAAACTAAACATAGCAAACACAATCCTGTCAAAACGCCCTGCTGCTGCGCGATATTCCGTCATTAACTGAGTTAACCATCTGTTTGTTTGTTTGTTTTTTTGTTTGTTTGTTTGTTTTTGTTGTTGTTAAAAAAGACGCTTTCCTATAAGTTTAGGCTATATATATAACACAATTTTTTTTATTTTCTAAGCTCTTCCCAGCTAATGAATGTGGCCACAGGTTGGTTGGTTGGTTGGTTCATAGGAAGGGAAAGGCGCAGTATCTGTCACACTTGCTCTGTGGACACCTGAACCGCGCCGTAAGGGAAGGGATGAAGGTGGGAGTGAAAGTGGATAGAGAGAAAGGGGGGCCGTAGTGGAGGGCTACGGAGTAATTTCGACCACCTGGGGATCTTTAACGTGCGCTGACATCGCACAGCACACGGACGCCACTTCGTTTCGCCTCCATCGAAACGCAGCCGCCGAGGCCGGGATTCGATCCCGGGAACTCCGGCACAGTAGTCGGACGTCTTACCACTGCACCACCCCGGCGGGGCAGGCCACAGGTTGCAAAATTTCGATTTGTCCATTCTATGCAGTTGCAAAATTTCGATTTGTCCATTCTATGCAGTTTCAAATCATGTTGTGCAGTGAAGGACTACCCAAAGATAGTCTCATCGACCCGCTGATGACTAGGGCAGCGTTTCCGCTCGCAACACCAGCGGCGCTTTTGACTAAAAGAATGTCTGATACACTGCGTATCACAGTTTAAAAAAGCTACTCTTTCGTTCTGAAATGTAGGGGATGTTACCTTGGGTCAGCAGTGGCCTCATCGCTTGCAAACAGAAAAGTACAGCGAGACACTGAAGAAAGGGCGTGATAACGCTTCGGTTCTACAACGCGATAGCTTTAAAGACCATGCTCTCAAGAAAATCAGGGTGGGCACTGGCATTGTAATTGTTTTGAAAAACAAATGATCAGCATGCGTCTGGCATGCAGCTGGTAGTTAGCAGGTCACAAGGCCGGGAAGTGACTTGGTCAGCACGTTTAGTGACGTTACTAGACCATACTATGGCATGGCCGAGTTGGCAGGAATAGGTGACATATGAAAAGGTGACATACGCAGTCGAGCCCTCCAAGACCCTCAGATCCAGAGTCAGTGAAGCTACTCCTAGGCCACGCAGTCAAGTTCATGCAGGTTGGCAACACTGTGCTTTAAATGTACTTCGGCTGGCCTTGGTAGGTTACGGCTGCATGCTAATTAGTAAGTGTGGTTAATGGAGGCACAAATTAAAAACCTATTGATGAAACGAGTAGCAGTGATGCATGAGCGAGAACGATGCTCAGCACAAAGGATCAGATAACGAGAGCCTTTATTACTGACGCGTCATACCTTTAAAGGCAGAGGTTAAATGTTCGCTCAATTTTCCTCTCCTCGGTGATACGTTTTCATATGTTTTTCAGACAACATAAAGAATGTATTATATATATGTATATATATATATATATATATATATATATATATATATATATATATATATATATATATATATATATATATATATATATATATATATATATATATATATATATACATATATATATATATATATATATATATATATATATATATATATTAAACAGTGGAATCTAATTTTGCAAGCTGCTCGAGGACTGCACATTTGTTGTGAAATGAATCTAAAATTTCGTAACACTGCGAAACTCAATAATGCTCTAATCCAGCTTTATTTCCACTCTCCGGAGCGATGCAACCAGTTGCCCAACCTGCACAAGCCCCCCCCCCCCCCCCTCCTTCTTCGTCACACGCCATATTTCACGCACCTGCGGGCCAGCTTAATAATGCGGGTAATATTTGGCACGTGGAGAGCCACTCAGCCCTGCCCACGTTACTGTTACGACATATGGCCGCCTGGTGATCTTTGATATAAGGCTAAAGGTCTTGCTAATAGAACAAATTGAAAACCATGAAATGCTTATTGCTTTTCTCACAGTGTCACACACACACACACACAAGTTTATTATCATTGACCTTATGCCCTACGTACCCTATAATGAGTAATCTGCAACCATTCGCCCATAAGATACACATTCTCGGCCGTACTTTTCTTGCAAAACAATATGCAGCTACTTTTGGGATATGCTCTTGTGATGTAACAAATTCATTTTCGTAACTTTTGGTCAGACGGAGCCTATGCACTGCACCTATCGAAATATTGCTTGCTGCATGTACTACGGTACCTACCCTGATAACGTTCACACATCCCGAAACCCCTGTACGCGTTCAAACCACCGTCAAACTGGCCCTGTAACAAATCCCTGCTCGAAGTCATCCTACTTCGGAAGCGAATTGGCACATCAGTTCAGTTCAGTCGTTCAGTCGTGTCCGACTCTTCTGACCGTATGGACCATGTCACGCCACGCTTTCCGGTCTTTCACTGTCTTCCTAACATCACATAACTTCATCTGCAGCGCTTCGAGGATGCCATCTAACCATCGCGTTCGCTGCCTACCCCTTCTCCGGCAACCCTCAACCTTTCCCAACATCAAATCTTTCTCCAGCGACTCCTCTCTTCTCATCAGATGACCAAAGTAGCTGATGAGAAGAGAGGAGTGTACCGGTAAAATATCATCATGTGTTCTAACACTAGCAAAAGTGTTCTTAGTCCGATAACATTAAAAAAATAACCGGAAAAAATAACCTGTGGCTTCTGGTGTCTTTTGTCATAGATTATTGATAGACGCAGTGTGTGACGTCATGAGACCACGTGGCATGACCCAGCGCTGATCGATCATGTCATGACGTGGTAATAGAGAGATTTAGCTTACCGCGATCCGCGATCGGCCACCGTGACCCGCTACCGTGCGTGGGAAGGGCGCACAAGCTGATTGGTCGCGACGCGGCAGGTCTATGTGCCGACATCCAGTATGTGGCGCCATCTATCGGCGTAAATGGATCTGGGCATGCGCAGTGGAACATGCGGTGCGGATCACGGTAAGCTAAAACGCTTACCGTGATCCGCACCGCATGTTCCACTGCGCATGCCCAGATCCCTTGACGTGATCCGCGATTTGCTACCGTGATCCGCCACCACGCGTTCCACTGCGCATGCCCAGATCCCTTGACGTGATCCGCGATTTGCTACCGTGATGCGCCACCGCGCGTTCCACTGCGCATGCCCAGATCCCTTGACGTGATCCGCGATTTGCTACCGTGATCCGCCACCACGCGTTCCACTGCGCATGCCCAGATCCCTTGACGTGATCCGCAATTTGCTACCGTGATCCGCCACCGCGCGTTTCACTGCGCATGCCCAGATCCCTTGACGTGATCCGCGATTTGCTACCGTGATCCGCCACCGCGCCTTCCACTGCGCATGCCTAGATCCCTTGACGTGATCCGCGATTTGCTACCGTGATCCGCCACCACGCGTTCCACTGCGCATGCCCAGATCCCTTGACGTGATCCGCGATTTGCTGCCGTGATCCGCCACCGCGCGTTCCACTGCGCATGCCCAGATGCCTTGACGCCTATAGATGGCGCCACATACTGGATGTCGGCACATAGACCTGCCGCGTCGGGACCAATCAGCTTGTGCGCCCCGCCAGCGCACGGTAGTGGGTCACGGTGGCGGATCGCGGATCACGGTAAGCTAAATCTCTGTAATGTGACGACGTCGCACGGCTGAGTACGCAGCTGTGTCGGTCACCTGATGTTGTCAAGCGTGCTGGCGGATTGGCAGCATTTGGCAGTTGCGCTTTTTAGTGTGCAGACGTGTGCAACAGCTCTGCGTATCAGGCAAAATTGGAGCCAAAATTAACGCCGCGTTCGTCTACCAAAGAGGAAAATAACCGCTAGCAGAGAGGATGACCGCAAAAGTATGTCGCTTAAGATGGATTGCCGCCGTTTGCACTAGGCTGTTTTGAGCTGCAGTGACAGAGGAGAAGTAGACCATGGGGAATTCAGACCTTAATCCTATAGCATACTCAGCACAATGTGCTGTTAAGTGTCCTTTAATCTTTTTTCGTTCTCGATTGGATATAATTTTTCATTTAACCCGAATCAAGCTCAGTGTTTCCTAAACATGTTTCCGATGCGCATTCCTACTTTGAATCGCCTATATGTGAAATGATTTGTGGACCCGCTCTCTACCTACCTAAGGAGGAGCTTAACTTTCCTGATATGCAAGGACAGCAATTGAGGCACGTGGAAGGAAGAAAAATTACGAGGGACTTTAGCGACTAAAGTAGTGAAAGGCGAAAGCCTGAGTGCCGCATTCTGCTACGCAAATTATCATTAGGTAGTCACTAATTAGTCATAAATTAACTTGATCAGTCATTAACTATTAATTGATCATCAGACATTGAAAATTGATAATCAGTCATTAATTAGTCGGTAACTAGTTATTAAACATTTATAATTACTTATTAATGCCTAATTATTCAGTCATTAGATTAATTGGTCAATAATTATTATAATTTGTAATTAATCATTACTCGTTGATAATTGATACTTAGATCATTAATCAGCTATTCATTGAACATTAATTACTGATTGATTATTAGGCGTGATAATTTGTCATTAATTAGTCAATATTTAAAATACTTAGCCATTAATTAGCGATTGATCATTGATTGGCATATGGCCATATAAGGCACGCATTAGCGCATACTGTGGTGGTGCTCTGATTGGTCGAGCCCTCTATGACATCATCCCGTCTCGACCAATCAGAGCCGCCGCAAAAGCAGGACACATCTTGTCCACGACAGTATGAGCTATTAAAGGCTTTTGCCTTAATAAACAAGCTGGTAGAATAACCAAAGTGAGAGAGCTAAAAGCCTCTATCACCAGAAAATCCGCCGTCGGCGGTGTCGGCGTCGGCATTGTTGATCGGAAGATCACGAGCATGGCGCTGGTAGCTGGTAACTCGCATGACCGCGCACTCAGTGGACCATATGGTTGTCCGATGCTGCGTCTGGCAGAAGTTGCCAACTCGGGTCTCTCCTTTCCTTTTGGAGAGTGGTATAAGAATCGGCCTGCCAGGACCCTTGTACCCGCGTTACCCACACAGGCCGCGCAGGCACGTCCATGCAGCTTGGTTAAAACCGGACTTTATGACGGGTGGTAGAAGGTTAAGTGTCCTGCATAACTTTTGTTCTAATTCTTAAAAATCCGTCAGTGTGATGTAAAATACCTATTTTGCGAATTTTCGTGCCAGGTGCATAACACAAAAAAGAAAGATCGCAAAATTATTAGTGAAGGGTACGTCGGGATACATCTAACATTATCGTATTTACGTCACGAAATAGTTCCAATGGCTTAAGCCTTCTCTACTGACAGCCCCACGTTTGGACAGACAGCGTTAAGGTGCATGAGGTAAATAGCAGCAGCAAAAGCAGGTCTGTGAAAAGAAAAACTTGCCTTATTATCCTGTGGTGGCAATATGGGAAACCTGCAGCTATATCGGATCTTAACCTGCGCTACCAGCATTGCAGCCCCTCCAGGTCACTTGGACTTTGTGGTGCGTCATAGCTGGCCAAACCAAGGGGACACTCGTCAGCCTAACTTGGCCAAATGTTTTTGCCTTGTGTGTGTGTGTGTGTGTGTGTGTGTGTGTGTGTGTGTGTGTGTGTGTGTGTGTGTGTGTGTGTGTGTGTGTGTGTGTGTGTGTGTGTGTGTGTGTGTGTGTGTGTGTGTGTGTGTGTGTGTGTGTGTGTGTGTGTGTGTGTGTGTGTGTGTGTGTGTGTGCGTGTGTGTGTGTGTGTGTGTGTGTGTGTGTGTGTGTGTGTGTGTGTGTGTGTGTGTGTGTGTGTGTGTGTGTGTGTGTGTGTGTGTGTGTGTGTGTGTGTGTGTGTGTGTGTGTGTGTGTGTGTGTGTGTGTGTGTGTGTGTGTGTGTGTGTGTGTGTGTGTGGCGGGGAAGAAAGCAACAATATGTGGGGCAGTAATAATCCTTCTTTTCCGGAGCGAAATAAAAGCATCGCCGAAAGCATGCTGTCGGTGCTCAAGTTCGTATGCAAGACCGCTTTCTCGAAAACAATATTTTCGGCTCTGCGCGTGTCCGGCATTTTGAATGCCGTTGCCAAACACGCGACGACCGAATCCCAAAACTCCTGCACTCCTCCTTCCCCATGTATGCCCCAGGCAGTCGACGCATCGCTGACGTGCCTCCTGCCCCGAACGAGTGCACACAAGCGAACCCTGGCGGAACTCGAAGGGGATATACAACAGTGCTTGGGCGACCCGCACTCGCGTGGTAGCACCGCCACTACTTCACGGAAGGTGAAAGGCAAGAGGAGAAAACAAAGGCACGGAGAAAATTCCCAAGCAAAAGAGAAGGAATCACGCCAACTTGCCATAAAAACTACGTGCCATTATAAGACACTGAGAAGTAGGAGATGGAAAGGGTGCGTAATCTGTCGCGTGGGTTGCTCGCATGCTTGCTATTTTTCGCGCGCGCCCTCTTTTCCCCTTCGCCTCATTCCTGACTTTCCCTTTTCCTCTTTCACACGCTGATACACGCGCGTTCTCCGAGCGACACACCAACGCACAGAACACCAATGGAGAGACGCAATGCACGGTAACAGCCGACGATCGCGAAAAGGCCGGATCGCGCGTGCCGGTCGATACGGGGCCCCACGTGACCTGACCCGTGGCGTCACCGTTGGCGTCATTGTGACGTCAGAGTTGACCGCGCTGGTGCCATTCCGGACGCAGCGGAACACTGGCGAAAGGTTGGCACAAACGAAGACGAACGCACAGACGCTGGCCTGGAAACGGGGTTACCGCCCGATCTAGGCCACGCGCCGCGCGCTTTGAAACGACTGGAGAGTCGACGCCGCCGGGCTTGCACAGAGGAGAAGTGAAATAAAAAGCGAGCGGAATAAAAGCGTCTCTCCCGGGGATACGTAGAGTTCCCGCGGACCAAATTTTTGTCTGCATTTTCTTTTCTTCGTGCTGCAAAAGCGTACTTCGCTGCACAGAAGCAATCTGAGTGCAGTTGTTAGGATTAGGTGCATTTGACCTGGTTTTACTTATTTGTATACGTGCGACGGATTCTGTTGCAGCAGCTGGGCGTGGTGTTCAGCTGCACAGCTAGTGGCTCCTGCAAACGTGGTATATATCCACTGTGCACTGTAGTACCGGTTCAGCGCAATGAACGCGGTTGGACAGATACATCTTGCAGTATATTTGAAGCTGCCCTCAGTTGTGGCACAAGGACGAAAAGGGTATTTATAGCCTCAGTGTGATCAATTCTATTGCAACCTGTTACTCCTTCAGATGTTTTCTTCCATGGCACCAGCCATATTGAATGAGCATCAAACATTTATATATGAGAAATGCTATCCTATTATCCTTCACTCTTATAAACAGTTCACAGTAAAGCGATATTTCTTATCGGGGTAAGTCCAGCCCGGAGCCGAAGCAACCAATGAAAGAAACGTCTTTCTTTTTCCCCAGAGCAGTAGTGGGAACATACGGCCCTTTTCGAGCAACCTTTGCAGCAAATAAATATTGCATATAATTCCCAGTGTTTTGTAGCGGCAGCCCAGTACTGCAGAAAAGGGTTAAAATGCAAATATGCAAAATGTTTCGGCTACCTTCTGGATCTTTTAGTTGTAGGCAGCCCTACTGCATGGCTTCATATTTTTTTATGATGCATGCGTGCGGGACCGTAGACCGTCCCTGCAGCATGGTCCTGTTACGTACGCGTATTTTTACGCTCATTTGCTTTTCGTACAACTAGTTTACTAATCTTGCGGTCTCTGCTTGAAGGGCGAGCGACGAAAGCCTATTCGCTCATGTCAAGTACCGATTCGCACAGGGCAGTCGATGGGACTCGGTCCTCAAACTTCTCCGCAAAAGGTGTATGGACTAGCGCCCCCCTCCTAAAACTGTGCTGTGACATCTTTCGCGCTCAGAGAAAGCTCTTTCTGCAGGACAGAACAGAAGCGGCAGCCTGTTCACTAATCCTGTGGTCGTGCCTTGTAGGGCGAGCCACGAGAGTAGATTCGCTCAAGTCGAGTTACAGGTCGAACTTGGGCAGTCGACTGGACCGGACCCTTCAATTGCGACCTAAGAGGTGCATGGGCTCGCATCTCCCTACGCAAATTGCATTTAATCCTGTTTCGAGCTTGGAGAAAACCTTCTCAGCAGGAAAGAAGAGAAGCGAGAGCCAGTTTCCTACTCGTGTGGTCGCGCCTTGCAGGACGCACTACGCCCGTGTCGATTCCGAGTCGCACCTGGCAGTCAGCTGGACTCGACCATTCAACTTCGCCACAAAGTTTGGATTGTCGTAGAACTCCCTCCACTAATTTCACTAATCCTATTTCACTTACGTGGAGGGAATATTCGAGAGGTGGGAAAAGAAGTGCAAGTCGGTTTTACAGCTTCTAGGGCAGCGTCTTTCTGTGCACGCCATGATGTTTGACTCATTCGTATCCAGTTCATGTAAATAGACAGCCGTCCTGATGGGCATGATCTTGTTCATTTCGACCCCTGGCTTGACTCTCTGCTGGTGGATTCAGGTAAATGAGGCTGTGAACATTACAATTTCATATCACTTTTTGAAAATAAGTTTGTAGGATTTAAATCACAAAGCGGTTTAGGCTATCAGACACATCACTGAGGAGGGTTCCAAACGTTATGACCACCTGGTATTCTTTAACATCCACAGACATTTATGACTACAAGGGCAGAAAATGGTGAGCAGGAATCTCGGTAGAAACATCACGACCGCTGATGCCGCAATGCAGCGCCATCGCCCCTAAATTTAAACTGCCGACTCTTTTGTGCCATATGGTGCACTTTCTTTTGCTCAGTCGCTCACACAAATAACGACAACGAAGCTGGCACCAAGCGACGAAGCAAAAAAAAAATGTACATGGCCTGGCACAAAGCACATGCATAAAGCTCGAATTGGGCACTGCGTATAGTAACTGCGTCATCATGCAGCGAACGTCGTGCTCCCGCCAGTTTTCTTGCACGCCAAAAGCCAAGGCAAAAGGCAGAGCTGTACATCCTGACAGATAGAGGAGGTACTTAATCAATCTATCTCGCTTTTGTGTAGAATAAAAGCGCCAAATTTCTTCGCGGTGAGAACCTTTGGAACAATGTTGTTGTTTTTCTAAAACCTGGTATGGTATTGCCTTGTCCACGGCCTCAAACTACCATTGACACGTAACTAACCATACTTAATAATTTACAATTTAATCAGTCAATTTTAGTTTATGACCATGCAGTTAGTATTTTTTTACGTTAAGTAACGCTTGCCGCGGCTGTTCCTGAAATCTTATTTTTATTTCGACTTCCCTATTTTCGAGAATTCCGAATATGTTTTACTACTTCAAGGAACAAAGAGAACCTAAAAATGAGAGTTCAGGAATGGCCAATTCATTATTCGAGTGCCCTCAGCAAGTCTTGCCCGCATTCGGAAGGACGACGCAGCTTTCGCGACTAGGTGCAGCGCCTTTCAAGCGCAGGCTACCAGCCTTCATTGATGGCATCGGTCGCTGAAGATATGTTTAAAAAGCCAGCTGCCAAGTCCAATCAATTGGATCGAAGCAAAGTTGTGGTTATCCCTTATATACATAGGTTCCCGGAACACAAAAGCAAGGGCAGTGTTTGCCCTGTGACATATTCCCTGTGTGCCGAAATTCTCGCACAGAAATTTCACGCCAAAAGCCCCGTACATTGTGTGCACATCGTTCTTTTTTCCATTTGCTATAGATTCCTGTAGATCTAAGCCATTTTTACGTGCTTTTGGCTTCAGTTATCGGTACTCTAGCCTGCTTCTGTGACAGAAAATAGTCCACTGTTAGAAGTTTTTTGATTACATAAATAGAAAACCAGACCACACTACAAGTCCACGAATTTAGGTGTCTTGGGCTTGTTTGGTGCGGTCAAATTTCAAAATCCGGTTGTGTTCACTGTTCAGTGCTCAGCGAAGTAATGCACATGCCGTTAAGAACTGCTTTTTGTTGAGTTACATCCTACCACGGTTACTGTTAGAATATTTTGCGCGTTAGTATTTGTTGTGTCTTTCTGTACAAAAAGTCTTGTGGTAGGCTTAGTACTCTTTTTAACATAAACGTTACAAATTGCGAGAAAAGCAACATAAAAGAGGGGTCACTGGACGAGAGCCCTTTTCATACGAAACTACCTGCGAACACGTCCCTACAGCGCCATGCAAGCTCTTAGAAGAACATAGGTGATGAAAAAAATAAAACAACACGTTTACAGATGAGGGTTGGCTGTGAAAGTGAGGAAAGCTGCCAAAGTGATAACTCGCAGAATTGCAGGAAAGCTAATTACAGGAAGATGTTTTCCAACCAAAACACCGCGTTAAGGTCTTCTCACCTTCTTTTTCGAAAGGAAACCAGTGAAATGTTCTTTAATCTACCTGAGAGTGGATTTGCCTGAAGGACATATTATAGTCGCCGAAAAACATTCGATGTAAATCCAAAATGTCCCCTGAGTGTAGTTTATGCACAATAAATACTCGTGACCTACCGCCCTTCGTACAGGGCAGGCCTAGGGTGCGAACGCGAGGAGCGAGTAGATACAGGTAGTCATGAAAGGAATGCACCATTGTACGCTTTAAGTAACTGAACTTTAAATCCGAATTCAAAAAGCTGCAGTAAAAAAATTCCAACCGCCGTATGTTGGTAGCCACTAGTGGGAGGAGCATCCCCTCTGTCCTTTTCGAAGAAAGTATACAAGAGTGGGCAACTGACCTATCTCCCTTAACGCTATAACTGCTCTTTTGGTCGGAGCAGGAACTGAAAAACCGTCTGTGGTCTGAACAAGGGCTTTTTGTTGGAGGATATTTCAAGCGCGAGGGAAATTTTTGAAAATGGGAACACGCCGCGGCAAAGATCGTGGATTTGGCGGGACAGGGGGAGCATTAGGAACGGGGTTACAGTATTGGTGATTGTGAGGTAGGAGCTCTTCATAACAACCGGGGCAAACGCAGTGAAGCATTCGGGACGGGGTATTTGACATGGGGTTCTGGATATACCGGGTGCTTTTGTGCACCACCCTTGGGGCTCGGTGATTCTGCTGTATAAAGAAACCGAAAGTTCAGATATTGAAGGCATTCTGGCTTATTATATATGGTAACATCATATACGAGGTGTTTAAGGGAAGACCAACAGTTTTAAAACATAGCGGATTGAAAACAGAAAAATATCTTTAAGAACAAATTTTATGACGCGACGGTCACAATATACTGCAAAATTCCGGTAAATATGGAGGTAGTTAACTAAAAACCCATATTTGCTTTTTCTTTTATTATCGCTTTTGGGTGGTTAGTCCCAATGAAGAGTTCGAAGCCGTGAATAAGGCAACGCCATATCGGTTTTTGAAACAAAGAAAGACCCATTTTTAAAGCTCCTGCAGGGTGAGGAAATCCGACGCTTTTTCCCATACGAAACCGAAACGGAGCGCAAGAGACGCGTAGAACGCTCTGTACAGAAGCGACGTCCGGTGATGGCGTGAAGCGGTGGTAACGGCGCCAAATTCAAAGTGTGTGCTCTACCTCTGACGAACTTCTTTCATACATTTTCTTTCCCTCCGTCGCAGAGGCATTGCCTGGAAAAGGACTTATAGGGCTTCAGCCCCAAGAAATATTTAAGCCGAAAGCCTTTAATGGCTCATGTGGCGTCCGGTCTCCTGTCCCACTATATAGCTGTGAATCATCCCGACAGCCACGCTGAGCAGTTCTCCTTGTGTAGTGTCATGCCAGCGCGGTTGCCATGGAAAGTAATTAGTCAATTAATTAATCAGTAATTTTGGTTATTCATGACTTAATTATTATATTTTAATGAGGTAAACAGTTTAGTGCATAGTTAGTGTTAGTAACCATGATGATGGCAGAGGACTGACTATGACGTCAACACCTGGTGACGTCATGACAAGTCGTAACGTCATGATCAGATGTGACGTTACCAGGCGATTCCCCTATCAGAAGCTGCAACTCCGAAACAGCTGAAGAAGTTGCAATAGAGCTCGCTTGTGTAGGAGCGGAAGCCAAATTCATAATTAGCGATAACAAAACAGCCCCGCCGCGGTGGTGCAGTGGTAAGACGCCAGACCACTGTGCCGGATCGCCCGGGTTCGATCCCGACCACCGGCGCCCGCGTTTCGATGGAGGCGAAACGAAGTGGCGTCCGTGTGCTGTGCGATGTCAGTGCACGTTAAAGATCCCAGGTGGTCGATATTATGCCTGCGCCTCCGCACCGGGTGCGGGTGACCCTAGTGACGCCACTGAACGTCTTCAAAGGCGTGCCCGTGGAAGGTCGGTGGGCCACACACTGAGCATAGTTTCCGAAACGTCGCTTTTTCTCATATCTTTTGTTGGCATTCATATCTGCCCCAAAATTATATTAGGGGAGCTCTAGCGGCTTTAGTGAACTGTACCAAGGCTCTAGTTTACCATTCTTAGGAGTGGGTGTGGGATATTTTCCTATTCAATCGCCACCGCACTGCTTTCAGAGGTCGAGTTTCTTGATCTAGGTACGCAGATCACATGCATGCTAGAGCAGCCGCGGACAAGGTCCGCAGGGCGGTCAGAAGTTTGTCTACTGCAAGTCGTAAATGCTCTGTACCAATTCCTGCTCACGAATGATGTTTTTAATTCGTTTTTTTAACTCGAAGTCCGAAGATGATGACCAAAAAGAGAAATAAGCCTATCTTCATTGTATATTAGGAATATTGGTCTTAGCTAAGCCTAATAGTTTGACTTGAGAAGGTGCGCATACTGCCACGGAGTTTCTTACTATTACCTAAAGCAAGAATTCTTAAACTGGGTTCCGCGAGCACCCACACAACTGCCCCCCCCCCCCCCCCCCCCCCCTCATCTCCCACACACTTGCCCTGTCCGACTTGCTGAGCATACGTGTAGTGGCATATAGTGCCTGAAACCCATTTCAGAGTGGGTTTATGCTAGTTCATTCCTCAGTTTCGTGCCATCAGCATAAAGAACCGTCCGCCAGGAGCGCGGCATCGTACGTTTTCGTCAGCACTTCGCCAGCGACGGCTCGCCCGGCAAACTTCACAGCATGCAAAGTTCCTCCGTCAGAGGCGTGGTGATGTGACTCGAGTTGGGGCTAGTGCACTCGTGCACGTAGAGCCTGAAAGCATGCATGGGCCGCACAAATGAATTGCCCAAGCCAGAAAGAAAAGCATGCGCGTCACATTGTGCATTTTTAAAGCAAAAGCCTTTCTTGGGTCATGCGGGCGTGTGTAGAAAGTGTGATCAGAAAACGGCCATCGCACTGCCACTGAAATCTGAAAAAAAGTTGCTGTGAGCTCCTGTTAAAGGCACACTGGCCACCCTCCGGTCGAATTTTTTTTTTTTTTTTCCACGGTGGCTCTGAGGCTTCGTCCCCACAACGCAAGGCCGCAAGAAGTTTTTGAAAAGAGTAATTAAAACGGAGTTACAGCCACCGCAATCAACCGATTTAGCGCTTCCCTCTCCTTCCGTTCCCTCTCAGAGGTTTTTCACTCTCCTGCTCGGTCGTCTAGCCTCCGCAAGCCAAATTGCCCTTCCTCCTCCGCGTTTGGCGGGAGGTGGGGCGTCTAGTGGAGAACGTCACTCGCGTACGTCATGGCCCCGCCTTTGAGACTTTTCTTTTTCTTCTTTTGCTGTCTCGTTGACATTGGGCCGAGTCGCCGAACCTCTCTCCTAAAAGGGAGAGAAAACGAGAGGTCACGTCGGAGTGAAAGCTTCAGGTTGCGCGAAAGAAGGGAAGGCTGTAGAAACGGTGAAGCACACAGAACGGACTCGGAGCAGGGAGGTGGTGATGGTGGTACTCTCTGCGTGCGCGAAAACGAAACGGGCGAGGGAAAAGCGTGCAGCAGCGAGCGATGGACACGATTAGTGGTGTACGCCCATCCTAGCTTCTCCCGTCAGTCAGCGAGACGGACCAATGGACGTCGTTCTCTGCAAGTACGTCATAACTGTGGCTCGACGGGCCAGCTGGCTTTCCGAAGGAGAGCATGAGAGAGCTTTGATTTGTATTTTGTTGCTTTGCAGCGCGCGTCACTGTAGCTTTTTGCACAGACTATCTCCGGTACCTGATCGAAACACTGGGCTCCTTTGCTTAAAAGGTCCTTCCCTGGACAGTGGCCCTTTAAACCTAGTGGGTCGTGAAACCTTGTATGCACGGTTACACCTAAAAAAACTCTTTATTGTAGTCTATCTTTCATCTCAAGAACGAAGGCTTCCAATCCTCCTTTTATAGGTAGCTAGTAATATTGTCATCTGTAGCTACTGCGTATGCACGACATCCCCAGTGAGCCTGTGCAGTTAGCGGTGGCACAACTCTACGTCATTCGCGGCGCACCTCTCCCAACCCTGTCCTTGATGAGGAAATCTCAGCTGAAGTCAGGATGAGATACATTGCCTCAGGACGACATCAGCCCTGGGGACGGTCTGAGTCACAAATAAGATGCTTCGTAACTTGGATGGCCCGTCTACCGATGCATCACATTTACCCCTAAACCCGGCAAACCTCTCGACAACAAGAATCTCCAACCCATATCTCTCACTTCTTGTCTTGGCAAACTCTCTGAACATGTGCTCGCACGTCTCCAGAAACACATAGACGACCTTAACCTCTTCCCTGGCACAATGGTCAGCTTCCGGCCACATCTTTTCACACAGGATGTTATGCTGCAGCTGTCAGAAGATGTTCTTCACCCCTGCCACGCAAAGCGCACCCGGGCAGTTCTTACCCTAGACCTCCCAAAGGCCATTGATAATGTCTGTCAAGCCGCCATTTTAGATGCTCTTTCATGTCTTCAAGTCAGCACGCGTGTCCACCAGTACATATCCACATTTCTTAGTCACCGCACAGCAGAAATCACCATCGGCTCCATCTCATTTCCCTCTTTCAAGCTCGGGAGCATTGGCACCCCTCAGGGCTCCGTCCGCTCTCCACTGTCTTGGAAGAAGGCAGCAGAGCAGGTAACAAAGCAAAACAGAAGCATACACAAAAACAAGGACAACGCTGCACTGACAACCATAATGATCAGAACTCGCACATCTTCTCCCTTCACTACATCCTGCTGGTAAGCGTAAAAAATTTCTTTTTAAACACTACCACTAAAGGCGTGCTAACACATTGGTCTCCCAAGCCTGATTGCACGTGCTTCGAAAATTTCCCTTGCTAACCTGTCCTTACTCCTTTTCAAAACCTTCCCATTGTGAAGGTCAGCTGGACATTTTTGGTCTTTGCAAATAAAGTTTTTGAAGTACACTGCGAGGTTAGTGCCAGACTTCTCCGATATTGCCGCAGCGTGCTCTCTAATTCTGTCATTAATGCATCTTCCTGTTTGTCCAATATATTGCTTTCCACAATGCAAGGGAATCCGATAGAGAATCCCCTGAATACAGTTGGAGTACCTCATCTATTGTGCAGTTTTGCACCTAAACTCCTCGTTGTTCACCCGCGCACACATGCCTTTTGCTCTGTTTGGTGCTGTTGGAACAACCAGGATAAAACCATATGTTAAATGCAAAGGAAAGCTTATCACCTGTGTTCTCACAACAAAAGCCCACCATGCTGTGATGCATGACAGAACAGAGAGGCAGAGGCAGTATTGAAAAGCTGTCAATTTATTTGCAAAAGTGTTTGACTAGATGTATCACAACAGTTTTTTTAAGGCGACGTATGCAGACAGTCTGCACAAGATGGAGAAAATAATGAAAAGCAGGAACTTTTTTTGCTCACATTCTGGAGTACACCACTGTAATTAAAGCTTTTTTTAAATATAACGGAAGAAGCACAATCCCTGAAAACAACAACAAAAAAATGCAATATAGAGCCTGACTGAATGCAAATACATCAAGCACTTACGAAACTCACCTTCCCAAAAAAGAAAAGAAAAATAGTAACACGGGAGACAGGAGCAACTATGAAGGAGAGTTCGCAATAAAGAAGTGAGCAAACTAGAAGAGCAGCCCATGCCTTAAATGGAAGAAGCCGTGGCACGTGGTCCCAGAAAAAAAAAAGTAAAAATAAACATTAGACAAAAGTAGGGCACCACACCCAGATTCCTTGGAAATGATATGTTGTATGATGGAGTGTGTTACTTCACAAGTGCCTAGGTACCAGCAGCATAGGGCCTTTGGTTTTAAAGAAAAAAAACACCACCAGCTTTTTTCTGACAATATGTTGGATTTGCTTATTTCCTTCTCGCCCCACAGCTCGGTCCTAGCCTTAAACCTCAAGGTCAAATCCTTGCACTGGTCAGCAGTGCGTTACCCCCGTCAGTTTCCAAGGTGCCAAGCATAAGAAGCCACGAAGCCTGCTGCACTGCTAGTGTTTGTCCACCTTATCCAGCCTTTAAAGGGTATGCTGGTAATGCTAGCAATACCACTGATACCACTTACCAATCAAATGCAAAATACCCACACACTAGCTCAATTAGGCACGTCGCAGGCACAACTAGTAGAAGAACCGTACCTATGCTAGCAAAATACATGTCAACATTGCCCGGCAACACATTGGTTCAGAGTCCACTACAAAATTCACCGTGCATTACAAAATGCATTCCGGTTAGGTAGCACAAATGGTAGTGCTTGGAAGCTTGACAAGGTACCAGGCACTGCCATTCACAACCACGCCATCTTCTTTAGATACAAACAAAGGCAAGCGTGCCACAACTTCCGCAAGAGCATTCCACACCTTTCCTTTGCACTCCAACTGGTACCACCAACAACCACACAAAAGCAGTCAGATGTAGCCTGCCCGATTTCAAATGCCATTATTGAAACATGACGCCCAGTGTCTGCCGGAGGTCAGGTTCACTTGCATAGTGTCTGAATTGCGGCATGCCATCAGATCCAGTAACAACACACTTGTCAGTCAAGAGCTGGTGGTCCTAGTGATGCCAACTGCGGTTCCCTGCACGCTGGTACCTCTTCTTTGTGTGCTGGTGCCCGAACCCGCGGCACCCAGCTGTCGCTACCCAGTCCCCTTGCAGTTCTCTTCTTTCTTATTTTTTGATGGTTGTTGCTCATTGCTGCGCTTTGGTCTCGAGGGCGTTGGCGGCCTGCACGACAACTTGGGCTTGAGGAGGCATGTTGGTCACGGCCGGCGTGTCGCCCTGCTGAATCTGCATGTGGTACTTGTAGATGTTCTCCGTGCTCTCCACTAGCCCTGCGAAGGAGAAGAGGGTGAGGATAGAAGAGTGTTAGCAGCCTGGGAGGCTTTCTTCTCTCCTACCAGAAAATTAGACACATCCCCACAGAGGGAGGTGATCCACCGGTTGCGTAGGCGAGCAATATGCGTGATGACAGACGCCACATCGCACCACGTCGCCTCAAGGCTGTCACAATGATACTCATTCTAACATGTTTCCAATAAATTTCGTTATCTCGCAGCAACCCTTTTAAATAAAAAACTGCAAATGCTACATACTAACTTAAGGGGGTTTGAAGGTCTTGAAAATGTTTTCTTTATTTTTCAACATATCTTGTCGAAATGCAGTGTGCAAGTGCTGATTTGAGTGCAAGTGCTGACTGATTAGAATGCTGATTTCAAATACGCATTTACGTTTCAAATATCTCTTCAAGAAGAGAAGATATGGCAAAATAACATATTTATTTCTTACGTGTCATTATGGTTATTTCTTGTCAAAAACACGCACACGTTTCAAAATGTCCACCACACATGCTAAAGCTAAGGAAATTCCTATATCATTTTCTCGACAATAAATCAATACCAAAGTTTGAAAGAAAAAAGTAGGTGGCAGCTTTAGGATATGCACTCGACCTTAAAAAAAAGTCCTTTTCATTGAGAAATTACCATAAATTCCCACAAGGAATGACCTAGTTAACACAGTTATTTTCCCATATCCTGTTTTTTTGAGATAAGACATTTGAAACCTACATGCATAATTGGAATCAGCACATTCTATTTAGCACTTGCATGCTAAGTTCCAATATGTTTCGATTCATGACACCCTTACCGGAGGTGATGTTGAAGCTGCGTCCACGAATCCCCGTCTCCTTGTTGGTCGGTGACCACCAGTTGAAGAGAGAGCCCACGATGGGAACATGTCTCAGAAGCCCCTGAGAGAAATCAAATGTGCTCAGAGTGAAAATAGTTTCCCAAATTCCCCAACACAGGGTAACACCCAAGACCAAAGGAGACCTCGCCAGCTAGTAAAAATGACTGACGGCCTCCTAAACTGAAATCGTTAACCTGACAGAGCGTATGTCTTACCTCCTGGAGGATCTTCTCCTCGTTCTCTTGCTGCAAACCCTTGCTGGCCTCCTGGATACCCTGCTTCACAAGCTCAGACATCGACTCCAACGCCTGGTACCAAAAAAAAGCACATGAGTAAAATTGGAGGGTTTGTATACACGTATATAACGGAGAGACACGCAAAATGAGCAAACTAAATCAAAGCCCACCACTTCAAGGGCAGAGTAATACAAGATGGAGAAACCTGCAACTTGTGGCGACAGCAAATGGCCCACTAGCAAGAAAAACGGCCGAAACCGTAAGAAATTTACAAGGTATATCTTAGCTAATTAATACTTTCTGCAGCAAAATGTTGTCATTTCTAAATGCTTCTGACCGAATACAATGTTGGCCTTCGAGTTACAGCAGAACTTTGTTTATATGTTTTTTTTATGCGGGAAAAAAAAAATTATCCAGGAAAACGTAATTTGAACCGCCTAGTTTTGAAAAATTTAACTCCTGAATGAGGTACAAAGGCATTTAGAATTGAGACTTTCACTGCTTAAAAGTGCAGATTAGCATTTATAGACATCTAGAATGCACAGCTCCTTTTTTTAGCTCCTGTAGAAATCAGTTCATATTTGCGTTGTGTTAAGCGCAGAAGAAATTTAGTAACAAATCCGGTTCGCAGAAGAAAACGATGAGCCGAGATCACTTCCTTGGTTGTTTCCGGATGTTTCGCCCCCTTACGCCAGTGACGTGGCGAAGCAGTCACGATGGCTTACAACTGCAGTGTTTTTGCTCATACCGAGTCCTCCAGACCCGGCCCGCTCGCATGCAAGTGAATAGTAGTTATCAAACGGTTCTCCCCTATGTCCCTAAGGCACCACAAAGATGCCACCGCGTTTCTCCACATGAAGTCATGTTTCCGCGGGAACCGGCCCCTTGTACGTTACTTCGCTGGCTTTCTTTGATGCTTCGCCCGTTGGCACCTAGGCACTGCAGGAAAGAAACTGTAGCGGGTGAGCGCCGCTGATCAGTTTTTCATGCCGCGAGCGCTTGTTAGCATGTATCCGGTTGACCGCAAAATGTATTACACGACTTCAATTGGTCAAAATTTTGAATGTAGTAACTGGAAAATTGCCTTATCCAGGAACATACTAACCAGGAGGAAAATGGTGTAGTTCTATGGGAGATGTTTTACTGCCTGCAATTTTGAGCATATGAAACAGGAAATCGTACGAGCTGGGAGCGTATCAATGAAGTTCTAGTGTACCTACAAACAATGCAAACAAAATAGACAACACAGAAAATGCTCCTCAATAGCATGCAGGACTTCGCAGTCACCCCCACCGCAGTCAACGAAGCAGCATTCAACATGTAACAGTTAACTCCTCCTACAGCTAAGGCCTATACGGAGTCATTGTGGTCACTATGTCATTTTCTTTTTAATGTCCACACCACAGTGAATCTCTCAGTAAGATAGAAAGTAGGGCTAGTTCAAGGTTGTCTATGATGAAAAAAACTTTGAGCCCACTTATCTTCATCCAGTGCATCCCACATAATGCAAATTCAGTTACAATTAAGAACAACAATCTAGGCTGATGCTTTGGAGTGCATACCTCAGAAGTGAAGATATGTAATCGCAGAAAAAAAAAAAAGAAAAAAACGGGTTCAATGCTGCTGAACCGAATGTCAAGCGATGGCTCTGTTGATATACAACACAAGGCTAGTTTCAAAGTTCAGTTAATTGATTTCTTTCCCATCGTAATGATTATGAACAGAGCCTTGAGATCACTGTAGTAAACTGCTGCAACTTCTACATTTATTAGCAAAATTGCAAATTGGTCTAGAAGAAAGGAAAGGCACAGTATCTGTCACTCTTTTGAGTGGACAACTGAACCACTGTATGATTTAGGTTTCCACTCAGAAAAGTGATAGATCCTTCTTCCAGGGAGGAAGGAGGGATTCAAAGAAGAGAGAATGAGCTGCCATAGTGAAGGGTTCCGGAAAATGGCGGCCTGCCCAAATCAGCTAAATTCATTACAGCAACAATGTAAACATGAATGTGTCTGGCATTGATAGCAAGCAAGAGTATCATTCAAAGGATACCCTTAACAACACAAAGCCAGAACTATCAAAAAATTTTTTACACTTTAAACCTGACACCAGATTTCTTATACTTTTCAAAGCACCAGGCCCGAAAGAAAGCAACCGTGAAATAACAGATTTCAATTTCGGGTTGCAAGTTCCTTGCAAGCGAAGGCAAAAACACAACCACAGGACGGAGGAAGATGACGCAAAGAGAGAAGAGAGGCACCTTGGTTGATTCCTCAAGTTCTATGCCAGCTCCGAGAACAAGTCCCACGAGTTCCTCTATGTCGAGGTCGTCGGTCACCATGCCAAAGCGCACGCAAGAGAAGCCATCCTCGCTCTCACCTGCGAAACGTGATGAGCATATTTAGGTCAATACAATCATGAAGTTAAATGTCATGAGGGCATTTCTATCTCATGTAACACATCCATAGTAGGCCACCCCGTGTCTACAAATATGGTAGGCAAAAATTCCCCCATCCAACCACCGCCATTCAAACTCTCTCAGCACATACGATGCCGTTCCGTTAAGTAATAGTAATAGAATGCTTGTGCAATTTCTGTTCGTTGCAGTAAGCACGGAAGAACAAGACGGTTATTCTTATCTCTAACACTCCACTGTGTACAACTAGGGAATTTAAGTCATTCCCTTGGAGTGTAGTAATAAAGTTCCGAGACATTTTTATATCTGCTACATCATTTTCAATGACTGGTGCCTGGATATTTCTTAAATGATAACTATAAAAATAATTTCTGACTACATTACTAACTATACAATTAAAAACTATACAAGTAACATTTTTGAACCCTTCGAAGATTATTCACAATAAATTTAATCTTGATGTGACTAAAATAAGTATTATAAAAACCTGCGTATAATACAAGGTTGTTGCTTTTTTCGATTTTATCCCATCAGATTTCTGCCTCGTATTTATATGTGGATCCGAACAAATTTCAACCTAAATTTTCAGTTCTGGCCTCTTTATAACCAGCGCTATCAGCACCAGGCTTCCAGCCAGAAGAGATGCTATCTAGCGGTGGCGTCAGGTGACTGTTTCGATGGTTTCGTTTCATCACGCTGACTCTGCGATCCTTACGATCACGATGCAACCAGAAGGACATTGATCTCACCTAGCACGATGTATGGATAGCGAAAGGATAACTCGGCATATTGCACAGGTATCTCACAGGCCTCTCCAGCCACGCTGGCCATGCCCTACAGTGCAATCGCAGATGCTTGACCAGCATTCCCAAGGAGCGCGTCGGTTGCTCTCTTCAAGAAGCGCAGAATATCGAACGCGTTTAGAGGTATGAGGAAGAAGTCTTTAGCGAGGAACTGTTGGCAAACGATACACCGGACGACGACAATCGCAAAAACCCTGGATCCGATTGATTGATTGATTGAAAACATCTTTATTTATTCAGTATTCTCAGAACATGTGGGTGGGCCGCCTAGTCCGGTAGTCCATTGGCTGCTGCTGCTGCGCTGGCCCTCCCCACCAGCCAGTGCTGACGGTCAGGATCATCGCTGAGCAGAATAGCCTCCCACTGCTCCTCCGAGGGGTTGGGAATGGGGTCAACTAAGGGATTAAATTGGCATGCCCACACCATCAGGGAGCATACACAACGCGCCTTTGCGCGGTGCTAGACGCGAAGAAGCAATAGCGCGACGCTGCCATCCCTCGTCCGAGCTGGAAAAGGCCTACTGGTTTCGGAAAAGTTAGGACCACGTGGCTTCCGCGATTGCTGAGCGAATGTGTTCTCCTCTTCTCACAGTGCGTGGAAGTCTTTGATTTAGCATGTCGGCACAAGAAGGGGAGCGAACAAGCGCCTGGTGTGGGGTGGCATTGGACGTGAAAACATGGAGCGCGCATGCCTCGAGGGGCAACTGCGAAACGCAGTGCAAATAAATACTTGTACTGATCTTTTGTTTGGCCCAAATATAAGAGGTTGAGAAATGTCTTTATTAGCAGTGTTACTGCCTGGATGTGTGAAATGACAGAGCTAGCCTTGGGAAGGTAAAGCGTAAGCCGACTGGCTAGCACAAAACTGACTGTAGACGACGCCACGCTTTGATGTGCCATGCACATGACTCACATATGGGTCACACACACATGGTTCAGACTCACACCTCTCACTGCTGTTGCGAGTGCTTTAACCAAATTTTTACTCAATTCCTGATCATTGTTAGCTCTGTTTTTATTTACATTTGAGAAAGGAATGATCACAAGCTAATTTTTTTAAAGAAAATTGCCTCCTTTCAATAAGCGTGCCCCCTTTATGATGGTTATAGAACATTGACGTAAATGCAACATGTTTCACAGATGTTTATCCAAAAAATTATACCTCTCCAAAGTTCTATCAAGAAATGCAGTAAAGAAAAAAGGGTTTGGTTTGGGTTATGGGGTTGAACGTCCCAAAGGAACTCGGGCTATGAGAGACACTGTAGGGCTCCAGAAATTTCGACCACCTGGGATTCTTTAACGCGCACTGACATCGCACAGCCCATGAGTGCCTCGCTTTTGTGCCATCCAAAAGTGGCCGCCGCTGACTGAGTCACAAAGTTATATAAGAAAAAAAAAGCTTCTACACTAGACACACTGCATGAAAACCAACTCACCCAAGGAGAAGGCTGAGTCGGTGCTCTTCAGCTTGAGGACCAGCTCAGAGTTGAGCTGGTTGAGTTGGGCCTTGGCCTTCTCGTCGAGCGAGTCCGTGCGGCCCACAAACGAGTCGGGCACAAACCGTACGCCACCCAGGCCGGCCCAGTGGCACACCTCGACCAGCTCCAGGTTGGTATGCTTGGCAAGGGCATCGCGAAACTTGCGCTTTTGTCGAACGGTCGCATTCAGGATCGCCTGTGGCATGGCACGCGCAACAACGAGTGCATTCAACATGAACACGAACGCACAGGCAAGCGGTACGAGGTGCTATGTATGGAAAAGGTTTAAAAGTGCAACGAGGGCAACATCACCCAATTTTTTTCTTTTTAGCTAGATAAAAATAAACTTTGCTCAACAACGACTGCATTCAACATGGACACGAACGCACAGGCAAGCGGTACGAGGTGCTATGTATGGTAAAGGTCCAAAAGTGCAACGAGGGCAACACCACCCAATTTTTTTCTTTTTAGCTAGATAAAAATAAACTTTTGCAAAAATTTATTTCGCTCTCAGTGGGCAAGTTTGATGCCTGTCCTCCCCAAAAAAGCACTAAAGACAGAAAATCTTTCTCTCTTCATTCAACGTTACAATAAAGCTATCGGATTAGCTGAGCCTGAGAACACCACTTCTTTATCATTAAAATGCGCCAATCAGAGGTCTTAGGTTCGATCCTGGCTGCAGCGGCCACGTTTCAATGGAGGCAAGGTGGCAAGCATCCGTGCACTGCATGATGTCACCACTTGTTAAAGAAGCCCAGATTTAAATTGAGTCCTGTGAATTTAAATCAAATTCAAATGATGCAGCATCGGGTGAAATGAGGAAAAAGGAACAAATTGTCAACACGCAAAACATATCAACGGTCCATCAGGCTTTCAACATGTGTGTGTGTCAGTGCCGTTGAATTCCTGCAATAGGGTACAGCATTTTGGAAAGTATTCATCTCGATTTTGAAAAACAGGAGGCCAACTGATGGCACAAGGTTGGTTCCTGGAAAGCAACTGTGCAAAGTATGCTAAGCTCAAGCAATGAAGGTGCCATATGTATGTGCACTACAGAAATAGGCATAAAGAGCAAGCAGTACATTTGAACAAACTCCCTTCCAGACGCTACTATTCATTTTGTTACTGCTGCAGCACAAATCGTGAAAATAATGAAATGAGGTACTCTAAATTCAATGAAGCCAATCACGAGCTTGCATGCTATAGGCTTTGGTGCATAGTACTGTACAGTATATGTAAGGCAACCATGAATATAATGCGAGAGGGAGTCAGAGATCACATGTAAATTACGACCCTCATCAAAGACCTCATTATGATCCTTAACATGATCTTGGCATATTTGGGTCAACTACACCCAAGCGTTTGTTAAAAAAAAAAAAAAAGAAAAAACAAATGCACGTAAAAATATAGAAGCAACCAACACATCAATATGACACATCATCCATGACGCAGGAGCCGCCGTCACCGCTGTGCTGCCACCGCTGTAACGGCTTTCACGCTGTCTAGTCCTGTACATGTATACCATTTTTTTTTTTCTCTATGTATCTCTTCCACTTAATTTTTCAGTGGATAGCATCACCTGTTTTCCATGTTCGACCTCTCTTTCACTGATGCACACTGCGCAGCTTGAAGGCTGTCAAAAATTTTTCCTCACCAAAAAACAAATACATATTGCATTATATTTAAGTCTTGGTTCCAAGCATAATGTGCAGTACATTCTGAAACCAACGATCAGCGGTAAAAAAAAGTTACCACTAAATTCGTGTAAACAGAGCAAACATAGTTCGAATGTCCATGTATCTTGACAGTATTGTTTATAATTATCGGTCATTCTTCTCGAATAACCAGCACAGCTAAGAACCGGATGAAGAGAGCCTGCTTCACTGCCTTCGCTTACTAACGACCTACAGCTAACCGCCTGCCTCTCCAGAGAAAAAAAATATGCGGTATAATCAGTTGCTTACCAAATGTTTGAGAAGGCAGCTGTAAAGTTCCTCCACATCTTGCGTGGTTGTGCCGTAGACTAGAAGACAAATGACAGTCAAAACAGGCACATTATACTTGCACAACACCTGGCCTATAAGCAACAGCGATTGAGTAAGAACTTTAAAGGGCTAATGCATTTTTTCCTTAGTTTTTGTTTCAAGTGCAAATAGAAACTTTTTCAAAAAGCCAGTTGGAGGTATCAAACAGCTGAAACCCAGAAACCATACTAGGTGTGGCATTATGACAGAACAAAATACGTCGTAATAGTTAGCGTGACAAAAGATATCATTCGCACTCTGACTGCATAAACTAGGAACCGGAACTGACAGCCTAGATCAATATTTTATCAAAGGTGACCAATAACAAAATCAAAAGTTTTGTCCATCACCGAAAAACTTCAACCAGCGTGCAGCCTGTGACATCACACAAGCAAGTTGGCCGCAGAAATCTCTCAACTTAGCACATTCAGTACGAAACTTTAAAATTTGCCCGCACAAGAGAGCACAAGACTACGAAGTGCATATACTTAAAAATTTCCTTAAAAGCAACATTGGAGTCTCCCCCATCCCCCCTTTTTCGCCGCAACATGTAGACAGAACCAACAAGGACGCTCACCGTGAGCACTTTCAAGCGGGCAGAAACGCAAGCAAGCGCCATATGGGCCCAAGTCCAGCAGGTCGTTAAAATCAACGAACAGCAAAAGCAACATTGGAGTCTCCCCCGTCCCCCCTTTTTCGCCGCAACATGTAGACAGAACCAACAAAGACGCTCACCGTGAGCACTTTCAAGCGGGCAGAAACGCAAGCAAGCGCCATATGGGTCCAAGTCGAGCAGGTCATTAAAATCAACGAACAGCAAAAGCAACATTGGAGTCTCCCCCATCCCCCCTTTTTCGCCGCAACATGTAGACAGAACCAACAAGGACGCTCACCGTGAGCACTTTCAAGCGGGCAGAAACGCAAGCAAGCGCCATATGGGTCCAAGTCGAGCAGGTCCAGAGCTGCACGGGGAATGTCACGGTTCAGAACTTGGGCCAGCTGAAACAGGAGAAAAGAAACTTCGTGACGAGCAGCATCGCTGTAATCGCTGCCTATTGCAACACATAGAGAACAACAACAAGAAGAGTCTGGGACCTCTGGCAAACTTGGAACATATGGACTAACAGCATCCGTTGAAGAGAATTGAAATGGAATAACTGTCGCAACAATGAAGTTTCAAACCATCCCTGATGCGATCTGCCCTATTCTGTCAGTGACATAGTTTTTCAGATTGCGTTTCCCTTTTTTTTCTTCTTTTGCTACAACCTGAGCCAAGTAGTCTCGCTCCCCGCACTGCTAAAGCCCTCTGATGAGAAACTGGAATATATCTATGAAGCTTGCAACCAGCCAGGGAAGCAAGTCCTAAATTGACATTTGATAAGCCATATTAGGAAAAAGAAGCCACTCAAAACAATCGTATATATACCTAGTTGTGTAATGAACACATTTGCATAGCAAACATGCCCCACACTTCGGCTATGAGAATTCAAAGTTTCTTTTTCCTTAAGTAATGAATGAGCCACCTTATTTTGGCGTGCACAGTATGCCAACAGTGACATTGATACCCTTCATGGACTGCCATAGTAAATATGAAATACTATAAAATGCAATCTTGCGAACTTGATGACTACCGTACCTCACCTTAAGGGACAAACAGCGAATAAGATATTCACAAGGAATCTTTCGAGAGCCTTTTGATCATGACAGCCTCCTCTGTCCGATCTGCCACATTAAGGATTGTAGCAATTTGCTGAAGTCTGGCTTTCCACTGTAAACTTAAGTGTGCACGAGTGAAGTCTAATTGTGCTCTGTTCGGTCACTGTCATGGGCCAATAAGCGAATTTTAGATAAGGGTTCAAGATAAAGCTGTTGACTATGTTTCTGAACTGTGTTGAAGAGTGCATTTTGTTTCACTCGGGGTGAACTCTACCACTGCGTTTTTTTCTGTCTCGTTTCTGCTGCTTTAAAAATTTTCAGAATATTTTAATAATTTGTCCTCTGAAATGAATTTTGACCTAGAGATTTTTGGAGATGTCTTGGGAAGAAGAAAATAGATTCATTGTGCCCCTAAATATGGTAAGAGTGTTGCAGAGCAATTTTTACGAAAAATAAGGCCACTCCAGGAGGAAACCAATGTAGTGAAATGACAACAATGCAGCGGCAAGCATGCTGCCTGCAAAAGACATCAGGCGTGCAAGCCTACTTTACATCTAGTTAAAACAAAAAAAGATCAGCCTCGATAAGCACCTTGCCTTCCGGGCACCCTATGTAGCCGAACTTGCCAGACATATAAATAACTTGCGACCTTTATCAAACTAGTATGAGGTGTTTTAAATGACTACAACCGTACCGTACCTCAACACAGAGAGGGACCTCTGACCTGAGTGACAAAACCTAACAATTGTTTCCCTTAATTCTATTATTTCGAGTCTGCGCTGTGGTGGCGACTGGTGGTTTCGAACGGAAGTGTTGCTGAGAGACCACTTCAGTCAACAGTGATGAGCACAAAGAAAGAAGAAATGACTAAGAGGACCCTTTCATTACACCAGAGGTTCCGAGCCTTTTAAGCCTCCCAAACACCAACTGCTTTTGAAAGGCACTGAGAAGCCTTAAATGCGATAGGCTGCATCCTTTCCTACCTGACATCAGGTAAGAAAAAGCCCGCAGATGCACGCCCGTTAAAAACTTGATCACGAGTATATCGAATCCAAAGAGGGCTGCGAAATGTCTCGATATGTCAATACTTTGATCCGCATGTTTTACAGTGCAGTTTCGCAATGGTAATGCAAACCGCACGCACCTGACTCGCCTTTCTCACACCAGAACAATGATCGCCATCAAGAGAAACACTGTTTGATATACAGGTTGTCATAGTCGAGTGTAACCAACCGAGGTCATAAAAAACATGACGAGCCCTAGCCCAGGGAAACCAATTAAGAGCTGTTCAGAGTCGCCTGACTGCATCCACATATTTTTTTCGTTCACTAAAGCACCTAATTGATTAGTAAATAATAATAATAAACTTTCTAATCACTGACTTGAAGAAAGTTTCAATAAAAAATTGCCAACCTCGAAAAACAGCTAGCTATATAGCCATTTCTATTAAGCTGGCATTTACGTAAAGTCTTTTTTCTTTATTGACCGCATACAATACCTAGCACAGTAAAAAAAAACAAAGCTTCCTTATGACTTTGGAGCCACTTCAAAGTCCTACGACGCGTCTCAATTAACAAGGTCCACTTTTCTCTGCTGCGCTCTCTCCGACGAAGCTAGATGTATATACTGGTCGAGTGATGCTAGCTAGAAGTTGGTCACGTGACAGCTTTCTTTGAAAGCCAAAACAAAGCTACATAAATCATAGCTTGGTGGAAACAACATAGCTAGCCATTTTTTTAGGCAATCACTTTTGCATTAACACTCTCTCCCTCAAGCCAACACATAAAACGTTATATAATAAGTCTATCGCGATTTTAGCACCAATAAAAAGCAGGTGAACGGAACACTTGGGGTTGATGAAACACGCAAGGCATTACAGATCCCGGGAAAAGCCTTCCAACTGCTCAAAATGTCTGTGAAACACTTTTAGAACTCCTGTATGATATAGCCAACTTTACCGAAATTTAAAAGACCACAAGTTTGTTCGGATTAAGTAATTATGAAATAAGAGGAGCTCGTCTGGGCTCCCCTTACTAGTCATGTTCACAGGACCAAAGTACAACTTTGAATAAACTGGTAGCTCTAATCAAGACAGTTAATAGTTAGCCACCTTCCCCAGTTGTTACCTCAAACCTCAACACAAAGAGAAAAGGCTTACCCAAGAATTGAGGTTGTTGCGATAGGAAGTGTCGTGCAGGACAGGCTCTTCGTCAAGGGCTGCGGCTTCCGCCTCAGCCTCCTCTGCCTCCTCCGCCTTCTCCTTAGTATCCGACTCGTCCGGTGTGTCCCGCTTCGAGTCAGTCTCTGAAGTGACTTCTGTCGATTCTTCCTCCTGAGTTTCTTCCTCCACTTCCTCTTCCACGAGGGCCTCTTCCGGAAGGTACCGGAACGTCACGACCGGCACGACGACGTCGAACAGCAGCTGGAACAGCATTCCATCATTCCAACAACACAAGTATCACTGAAAAACGAGAATATCATCTGCTAATGCACAATTCGACAAAAAAGTTGCCGAAATCGGCGAGAAATTTGGGAAAACAGTGGACCTTGGGAATTGGTATGACCCGCAGTAACGTTGTTTCATTTCTCACATTCTATACATTCAAAAAAATTTTTTAAAAAGTTTGCGAACAAAAAGACAGGAATGCAGCTTTGGAAAAGATGTAGTGGTAGTCAAGACTGTTCACTATTATTTCTGAGGAAAAAAATAAAGTCAGGTATGAAAGCTAAGAGAGCTCAAAAGAGAAAAAAATATACACCTACTTAGGATGTGTAATTAGCCTCTTATAGGCTTACGCACTGTTACCGGGGGAAGATGCCAGAGTGGCAGGAATTTAAAAAAAAAAAGAAAAAAATACAGGCTCTCACCAGAGTTCCGACAGACTTGGTTACAATATCGGCAAGGGAAAGCACCTGGCCTTCCTTGGAGACTGCCCGAGGCCTGCCCTGTTAAAAAAAGGTGGAGGAGGCGACAAACTGTGGCCATTTTCAAAAGCAAAGCTATCTTTTCTGAAAGCAGTTAAGGAGCCTCCCGCCTCGATTTTACTCAATGTATTCTTGGCTTGAAACCATCTCCTGAATACACAGTCAAAAGTGTCCACGAACAGTTCTACTGCGAAATGACTTGTTTATCGAGTAAGAGAGAGGTTAGATTACTATTCTAATTTACTTTGAGCAGTGCTGCAACTAAGAATACTTAAACAGATTTGCTCCTCTCCCAAAAAGTTTACACACTCCCAATTGTATACCTCTCATTTTACAAAACTTGTACAGCACAGGACGATGGTTCATTCGGTAGTAAGTTTCATATCGGCAGCGAGCGATTAATCAAGTGCCATGCGATGTTGAAGCACCAAGTCTCAAGCTGCCGGCAGTACACACAAAAAAAAGGTACTTTTTCTCCTCCTGCCAAGAAGTGAAAACCACATCCTCTAGTGATGGGCTGCGGTCAGTGAGATCATTTAACGCCGTGATGAGTACGTACAAGAAAAAAAAAGGCCTGTGAGAACATCCGTGAGCACATCTCAGTTGAAGGCAATGTGTCCATTTGCTCGCAGCTTACAATGCAGGGGCCATTAAGGGCATGCAGAAGAACCATGGGGATGACAAAGTGGACAGAGACCATGAAGTAGTGGCCGAAAGCTGAGGATGGCAGCGACCAGCATAGTCACACAGAAATATGATTCACTGCAACTGCCTCTAGCATCTCATCCGGACCTTTTGACTCTGCACGCTGTCGATCTTGGCTATATGAGGACAGCTGCAATTGCATCAAGTGCACTGTTCAAGAAAAAAATTGTACTCTTCCCACTAACTATACACTGCACTCATCCAGAACAGCACTATTCTATCGCTATGCTTACCTTATTCTACTGAGGACTGTAGAGCAACTGTTATTACGAAATGGTCGTTAAATGAAGCAACTATGCTACAACACACATTTCATTACAAGAGGCGTTTTGACTTGAGATGCTTGCTGTGCATGTGTACCAACTATCCCACCTATTAGTAAAGTTAAACCAGTGTGCTTAACGAAAAGCAGAATCACAAGACATTAGCGATTAGTACCCTGTCTGCACACGTAATATTTCAGCGCAATTCATGGGGTGGAAACGGCAGCTTACCACAACTTCAATTTCTGCAATCTGGTCCAGGCGTTCACGCAGCATCTCGCTCTGCACAAGGAAAAAGAAAAAAAAAAGGGGTGAGCGCTGTTCAAAAACCCGCTGATGCCGTATTAACTTGTTATGTCGGATACCTTTAAACAGCTTGTCTGAACGGCATTATCTACACCTTATCTACACAACATTCACAAACTCAACTAATTTCAATATAGTAGCCGCAGTTAGAAATAGGTTCCACATACAAAATTCCAAGAGGTTCTTAAAAACATCACACTGATGCGAGTCTGTGAAAGTCAATTGGGGAAAAGGAGCATTTTCATTGTTGATATTTTTCAGCAGCAAGAATCACCATAAACAGAAGTTTCTGACGAAATATTCGAAATGAAGCTCAAAGGATGCTCGACAGCTATCGAAAGCCGGTTGAATATAGCCCGGCAATCCAATTTGAAAGCGCTCCGTACATGAAACGAAAAGGGTTTCCAGATGCAAATGCAATGAGCACTATTTGACAGAGCCAAAATGCAAGGCACCGATGTAACTGTGCGATGTCAGTGGAAGTTAAACCACAGATGATCCTAAGGCCTCCTCCACAGTGCCCCTCATAGTCCGAGCCACTATATAATGTTGAACCTTATAGACAAAAACAATAAACGCGAAATGTGCTGTAGGAGACCATGCTGCAGAAATGCATTTCCACTGACTGCCTGCCAAACGCCCTATACTTATATCTTTCACACTCATCTGAAAAATTGGTTATTGCCGTTATCCATGGGACCACACTAACATTGGTCATGTCTGTGTTTGCAGCTTACGGTGAAAACTCGTTAATTTGAACTTTTAAGAAACCATAAACAAAATTTGAACTGCCAAAAAACCAACAAAGAACTGAAAAGAACTACCTGCATTATGTCAAGTTTATTACTTGAAGGACTGGCCAGTGGTCGCTTACTTTATAGTCAGGTTTGCTCTTCAGGTTTGAGTCCAGGTATTTTGTTGATCACTTACCAAGCCAATCAAAGCTGAATATGGCCTGCCTTTTAAACCAGTGCAAGAACCCTAGCAACCATCCGCCGTCCCAATCTTACGAGCCAAGACTGTGCTGACAGTTAAAATTATCAGTGCTATTTGCAGATTAACCAACTCCACTTAACGAGCATTTAGTTGCATGTCTTAGAGGTAAATTGGAACAAAGAGGAGTCATCCCCTTACCCTCCAGCCACCACACAGGCCATGGTGCTAGATTTATGTTGTTACCTTCTCTTTACATTTCGGAGGTGATGCACCCCCATGACTCTCCATCCCACTCTATTGCTGACACTCACCAGGTAGGCATGGAAGCACTTAATTCAAATCATCCATGGCAAAACAGATGAGAGCTTAAATTAACAGGTTCTTCTATGCATAGATCTCTATAAAGCTTGGCCGAACCAAGTACTAATACAGTTCAAATTATACTGAAATTCAAGCTATTGAAGTTCAAATTAATGAGCTTTCACCATACACTAATTACGTCAATGTTCTACTGGTATCCAAATGAGCTTGGACATGGGATTCATATCGAGGTCTATGGTATGAGCACAAAATTAAGCATGCATGCAAATGGGTTGCCCCAAGGTGCAGATGCAAGGGATACTGTGGTGTGCTCATTTAAAAGTGTGGCTTTGATGTGCAGATGTGAGTGTGTTGCTGTGAAGTGCAGATGCAAAAGTGTTGTTATGAAGTGCAGATGCACCTGAATGTATTGCTGTGAAGTGCAGAAGCAAATGCGTTGCTGTAAAGTGCAGATGCAAGTGTGTTGCTAAGAAGTTGAAGTGCAAACCTGAATGTATTGCTGTGAAGTGCAGAAGCTAATGCGTTGCTGTGAAGTGCAGATGCAAGTGTGTTGCTATGAAGTGCAGACCTGAATGTATTGCTGTGAAGTGCAGAAGCTAATGCATTGCTGTGAAGTGCAGATGCAAGTGTGCTGCTGTGAACTGCAGATGCAAGTGTGCTGCTGTGAAGTGCAGATGCAAGTGTGTTGCTATGAAGTGCAGATGCAAAAGTGTTGTTATGAAGTGCAGATGGACCTGAATGTACTGCTATGAAGTGCAGAAGCAAATGTGTTGCTGTAAAGTGCAGATGCAAGTGTATTGCTATGCAGTTGAAGTGCAGACCTGAATTTATTGCTGTGAAGTGCAGAAGCAAATGCGTTGCTGTAAAGTGCAAATGCAAGTGTGTTGTTAAGAAGTTGAAGTGCAAACATGAATGTATTGATGTGAAGTGCATAAGCTAATGCGTTGCTGTGAAGTGCAGATGCAAAAGTGTCGTTACTCAGTGCAGATGCAAGTGTGTTGCTATGAAGTGCAGACCTGAATGTATTGCTGTGAAGTGCAGAAGCTAATGTGTTGCTGTAAAGTGCAGATACAAGTGTTGTTGCGAAGTGCAGATGCAAGTGTGTTGCTATGAAGTGCAGACCTGAATGTACTGCTGTGAAGTGCAAAGACAAGTGTGTTGCTGTGAAGTGCAGATGCAGGTGCGTTGTTATGAAGTGCAGATACAAAAATGTTGTTACGAAGTGCAGATGCAAGTGTTGCTATGAAGTTGAAGTGCAGACCTGAATGTACTGCTGTGAAGTACAGATGCAAGTGTGTTGCTGCAAAGTGCAGATGCAAGTAGTCTTACGAAGTGCAGATTCAAATGTGTTGCTATGAAGTTGACGTGCAGACCTGAAAGTATTGCTGTGAAGTGCAGAAGCAAGTGCTTTGCTATGAAGTGCAGATGCAAGTGTGTTGCTATGAAGTTGAAATGCAGACCTGAGTATTGCTGTGAAGTGCAGATGCAAGTGCATTGCTGCAAGTATGTTGCTATGAAGTGCTTAAAGTGTTGCCAGGAACTACGGATGTTGTTGTGCTGTTTGCAGGTGCAAGTGCAAATGTATGGCCATGAGTACAGATGCACAAGTCCTCAGACGAAGACTGAATACCAAATCGGCTCTGTAAAAAATGGCGTTCAAGCTCCTGGAATGCATTTAGAGAGAAGAGGAAAAGCCCTCACCAGTCTCAGGCAGTGGAGCACCCGCTGCAGCAGCCCCTGGTGCCCCAGGCTCTGCAAACCCACCCAGAGGGGCAGGCACTGCAGCTTGGTGTGCACGCTGAAGGAGCTCAGGCCAGCCGCGTGGGCGAGAGCTGCCTCACTCGTCTTGTACAAGGTCTTGAGGATGGGCGCACCCGTCAAGGAACACACACAGGCACCATCTGTCCCATGCTTCTCGACTAGCTGAAGACTGGCAGCTATACGCTGCCTCCGAACACACTTGGCTCACAACACAGTGGGGGAAAAGGTACACAAAACAAGAATACAGGATGAGCACTCACGTGAACTTGTTTTATCACCAGCTTATTTGTCGTCTGTAGTGTAGGTCACTAATTGGACCAACAAAATGCCTTAATTGTATATTCGAGCAAAAGTAATGAGTAATAAAAATGCCCCTGAGCCTGCTCACCATTGCATATATCTATCCAAAAGCTGAACATAGAATTTGTGGTCACCAAAAAAAGAAGAAAAAAGTAATTGTAGCAACACTTAGCTCAGGGGCTAAAACAAGAAACGTAAGCAGTTACCGGCAGCTGTTACAGGTTACAGAGGTAGGCCAGGCAATGGCTCCGACTGGGTCGAGTGGGGCTAACAAGTGTGAATAGGGATACACAGCGTTCCCGATATTAGTGACTTGCAATTACAAACTACACCAATCATAATTGGTAAACAGGGGATGTGGTTGTTGCTTCATTGTGAGAAATATAAGGAGATGCATCAGCCAAACACCAACTGTGAACAAAAGTCCATACGTCACCTAAAGTGTCTCAGGAAACAATTTAGCATATCATCCTTGTGACTAAAAATGCCAAATCTGGTTATCTGTAAACTACTTGGCTGTTTAACAAGCTAGTTTGTTGGATGCAAACCGTGCAAGCTACTAATATACCAGTAACAACATGTAATGTGAATGCAAGATAACCAATGCTCACAAACTATTGACTGAGCAGATTTATGCAAGTGTAGCAAGGGGAAGGATAGAAGCAGAAACTTTGGTGGGTGGATGAGATTTAGAAAGTCTGCAAGGATTATGTGGATGCAGCTGGCACAAGAATGGGTTAATTGAAGGGACACAGGAGAGACCTTTTCCCTGCAGTGAGTGTAATAACTAGGCTAATGATGATGATGACAAAGCTTACAATATGCCACAACATCAATGCAGCACTGTCAAATTAACATGAAGTCTTCTAGATCACTGGACAGGAAATGATGCAGTGTTTCCCTGGCTGAGCCTATGTTCATCTAAACCACCTGAACAGGCTTGCAGTAAAGTTTGTTTATAAACACTAATCATCCACCAAAGCGTCCAGAGGATACAACGTAGGGCACAGATGGTAGACCCAGCCAAGTGCCAAGTGGGAGTGACACACTGTCTCCGGTGCGGGCAGGCTGCAAAACAAAAACGGGAGAAGCTCAATTCCCAGTGCAGAGATGTCACTGCACAATCGACACATTCCTTTTTCACGGGGTTTCACCACACGCTTACCATGCGTAAGTGTAGGATGCACCATTTTTCTCACTGCCCACGCAGACGGGATGAAAGGCTAAGGTTGTACACAAACAAATGCCGACTACTAACTCAGGTTTAGTGAAGAAACAGAACAAATGTATAGGCACGGAAAAAAAAAAAAAGTTGTTACATGAACGTCATCAAAACAACTTTTCCACCACCAAGATAACACGGGAGGTAATGAAGGCATTGTAGATTTATATGCATTGCAACATATGCATCAGTAGTTCTTCCATCGCATTACAGTCGAACCCGGTTATATCGAACCCGGATATATCGAATTTTGGTTATATCGAACTCACGAAATATCCCCTTGAAAATCCCATGTAAAAGTATAGGAAAGCCGCGTCATATATCGAACTCAATTTCACCGGTTGTTCGATCGAACTCTGCACCACGCACTGGAAAGTGTGCCCTCCCCAATGTTCGATCGAACTCTGCACCACGCACTGGAAAGTGTGCCTTCCCCAAAGACGATCGCATCACCCTTGGCCGTTTGCCGCGTGACGTTTTCAAGCCACGCGCGGAAGGAATGAGAGGGGACAGTTCGGCGACGGCTGGTCTGGGCAGCGTCGCGCCCATTCCCCAAAGGCGCGCGCATCTGCAGTTGTTTCCCGCGCGCCAACACATGACGTTTGCAAGCCGTGCGTGGGTGTGCCCATTCTTTTGCTGAGCTATCTCTCTCCTTCAGCATGCGCAACAACGCATGCGCCAAGCCAGCTCAGCCCGTTTTCAGACGACGTCCGACGCTTTCTCCAGCGTGTCTTCAACGTGCGGCGGCGCGGCGGCGGACGTGGCTAGCGCCTGCGGATGTTAAAAAGGCTCTCTGTTTTTTTTTTTCTTTTTTTTTTTTTTGCGAGAGTCATTCTTTTTTATCGTCGGGCTGTACGCGCGGCGTAGCGTGAGATATGGCGGCTGCGGACGTTAAGAAGCGGCAGGGTTTTCTTTTTTTTTTTTTTGCGGGGATGTTTATTTTATTATTTTTTTTTTATCGTTTATCCTTGCATGTATGAATCAGCGAAAGCACACGGTCAGCTGCTGCGATCATGACGCGTGATAAATCGAACCAGGCTTGTGCAATCAGGCCATCACGGGCACTCTGCCAAGTTCGCTCCCCGCCCACCGCAGGAGCTATAAAAAGATAAACGCGCCCTGACGTTATCGCTGCGCAGCATCTTGGCACGCTGCCAATGAGCTGTGGATGAGACGACCGAACCGGACTGACGCACGCCATCGACATGCAAGCGAAAATCCGCGGCGACACAGAAACCTTGTCTTCAGCTGCCGCGGTGGCTCGGTGGCTCGAGCGGCGAGAGGGACGCAGTTCCAACAAGTTTGAAAATTTTCGCTCTGTCGCTGCTGCTCGTCGCTGAGATGCTGAGATCGCTCAGTCGCTTGCATGTTAGCGAGCTATCCTTAACGCATTTTTTTTTTTTTTTTTCAAATTCTCGGGTGCAAAAGTGGAGGGTGGGTTCATTATGCGAGTGGGTTGATTACGCGACAAATATGGTATCGTTTTTTCACATCGCAAGTGCCGTCACAAGCCGATTTCTGTATATCGAATTATCGATATATCGAACTATTTCGTGATCCCCTTCGAATTCGATATATCCGGGTTCGACTGTATCTGAGAGGAAATTGGGCTATATTTCTTCTCAAGTGTCATTTCGATGATAACTTTCATGTAATGCCTTTTTTTTTTATCTCTTTTCATACCTATTTATTTGCTCCATTTCTTCAATAAACCTCAGTTGATAGTCGGCGCTTGCTTGTGTTCAGCCTTAGTCTCTCATTCCATCCGCGTCCGCTGTGAGCAAAATGATTCCGTACCAACTCGCCCCAATTTCCGCTTTACTCAGTAGGCTGTGCGTGGTGACAGGTCACGCTGCCAGACGATACAAGCTTCTAAAGTGTTCCCAGAGTCCAATGCTACCACATCATACCAGAGAGGAGGGTACATGTCCCATACAGTGTTCCGTAACTTTATCAGAGAGAATTTGAAGTATTCTCCCAAGGAGGTTTGCTTGCAGCGAAACTGCGCATACGGCTTACACGTTGATGTCCTCTTTGTCTCGTACTAAGTTTCATGTGAAACTAGAATTGCATGTATCGAGATCGAGGGAGCAAAAGCCGTCAGCTGCTTTTCAACAAGTTTTCCTTTTGGCTTACAATATCCAAAAGGTCTTTTCAAATTTAGTACTACAAAGATAACCAAAAATCTGCTTTTTTGTGCAAACCAGTATAGTTCCGCTTTATAGCAGAGGTCCACAGAGTTGTCTACTCTTAGGGTGAACAAGCGAGCAGGTGGTCCATCTCTGCAGCCTGCAGAGGCAGAGGCCGGCAATGCACTGAAATGTTCACCCTAAGAATGGAGCAGGCTGTACATGTACCTTTATGGAAATCTCGCACTCACCTGAACAATAAAAACGCCCCTGCATAATGCTACTTTTGCTGTGAAAACAATAACTTTTTTCGCTGAAATACAGCTCCACGCAATTAGTATGCGTTTGGACAATTATTTGTGAGCATATTTGGGCAAAAAAGCTAAACCATTATGCAATTAAGTACAGCACTCTCATCGGGAAGCCTAAGACCAGCAGCTTCTAAGTGCATTAGAAAAGCAAGCGACACCCATCGACAGCAAGGGGAGAAGGCGACAAGTATTCCGTGTCGCAAAGGGAGGACGTACCAGGTTGGGCACTGAGACAAGGCAAAGGGCGGCCAGCGCATGCCCCTCCACATGCAGCCAGGCCTCGTGTCGCTTGCACAGGTCCTGCAGGCCCTGCAGAGGGTCCACCAGTCCCACGGCCGGGGAGCCCGCACTCACAACCACCAGTGTTGGCACCCGGCCTTGCGCCACGTCGTCGTCCATGCACTGCTCCAGTGCTGCCAAGTCCTAGGAAGAAAACGAGGCAACGGAGATGTCGAGTTCCAGGATCCAGTTCCAGGATCCGGTAAAGGTTTTACTCGAGACTGTCTCACTCCCCTCTCACTGCTGATTTGTGAAGGACAACATGAAGAGAACAATGTAACTGACAGCTGCAAGTTAAGTTTATTCTTCGTTTGTTTCCAACGAATGTTGTTTGTGCCTCATCGAACAGTGCCTTCTTCGGAGCTTAAAATGATCAATTGGTCTTGCTCGGATTCAAACATCTGTAACCCTTCCCCTGCTAATCTGACGCCAACTACAGGATGATGCAGGTAAGTAATACTAATAGAAAATAACAGCAATCCAAGGTGGAAGTTCCGAAATCGATGCACAAATGCGGCGGCATCATGTCAACAAAATTTGCTGGCGCGAATTTCCTACACCTTTCACTCTCCTCCTTCAGTAAGTAGAGCTTTTCTAAAAAGGTAGAAAAGAAACAGCGTCCAACTGCCAAGTCCAGCACAGTCGCAAAGCACAGAACACTGTCAATCCCTCAGATAGGGAAAACTTGAGTGTATGGCTTTCAACAATCTTGAATGCAAAGCAGAAGGTTGAAGACATCCACTGCTAAGGCGCCATAAAGAAGCATTGGAAGTGTGTTAGGTTTTGTCATCAAGTCAGGTGGCGCTTCAGAGCGTTGCATTTGAGGACTTGCTAATATGGTGCCGTGGCGCTCAAAATGACCTACTAAAAAGTTGTCCATCAGCTGATGCCTGCAGACAATGCCTGCAGTCAGTGCATGCAGTGATGGAGAAAGAGAAAAGCGAGAGGCCGCCGACATGGCCGGGAAAGTGAGAGGCTACCTAGAGATGGTACCTGTGCCTGACATCGAGAAAGCACAGCATTTTATTTACTTCATCAATAATTTCCTCCTCTCAAATATCGACGAGTGCTACCAAATAAAAATTGTGCATTTTTTTTGTAAATAAATCTGTTAATGCAAGGGCTAACGGCCTCACCGTTCCCGTTTTCATTTTCACTTTTCAACGCAGAACAAAGGGCAAGATTACATGTTTATACTGAGCTCTGAATTCAAAAACTGTACACTTTCGCACCTTTGTGTTGTCTGCCTTAGAATGCCTTTGCTTGGGTTTTCGCTTTTGCTGAAAATACAACTTCGTTAAAATGAGGTTTGACTACTCAAGCAGGTGGCAATGCCAAAAGCGGCCCTGAATGGCTCATTTTGATAACAATTTCGGGAATTAAACAACACGCCCACAGATTTTTCAGTTGGTATGACAGAATGGTGGCAGATGTGAAGAAGTACCATGACCAGCCCTCTCATTGCAAGAGAAGAATGGCAACCTACTGTTTGGTAGAGAGAGCCAGGTGTCCCAGTCAGGGGAATCATTCTGAGGCAGGACACAGGCAGTCCCAGCTGCAAAAAGTGACAAACACAGGTGACAAACAGACGAGCGCCTCCCACTGATTCAAAACGCAATGTACAGGTTGTCATGAGATGGTCACAAAGGTAATTTTTTTGTTTATTTTTTATTTTAATTTTTTTTAACCAGGAGAGAAAAATTGTTTTATCTATTCCATATAGTCCCAGATGTGTAAACAGACAAAATCAGTAGTAACACAATAATGAGGTTTGTTTTGATTTGGTTTTGTGGGGTTTAGTGTCCCTAAGCAACTAAAAACTACGAGAGAAGCCGTAGCGGAGGGCTCCAGAAATTTCAACAGCCTGTGTATTAAGCAAAGCGGCATTTGCAAAATACAGAAAGACACAACTTCCAGTGCCAAATACAGTCATGGGGAGGCGTACAAATTAGTAACAAATTTTCTGAAACCAGGAAAGACCATAGCTTTTTCTTTTTCCAATTAAGTGCACTGCCAAAAAGAACCCCCCCCCCCCCCTTTAGATACTCACTTCTCCAACAGTCGCCCACAAATCCATCCCGACAAACAGCACTAGAACACCAAGAGCAAGTACGCACTAGAACATCAATACACAGGGGGCTTTGAACCTTTTCACATGACTCAAATATCTCTCATGATACCGGTACAGATTCGCCCCAGCACCTTTTCACATGGCTCGAGCATGAGTGAGGCACAATGAGTGTACTCAAGGATGGATGTGTCCCTCCTATGGCTGCCCACCGCACCTGTGAGCAGAGGTGGTGACCCAGACTGGTGCGCGTATGCGCCCCGATGTAGAGCACGGGGGGCCGGGCAGCTAACGAGTGGTAGCCTTCCCCCTGGGAGAGGCGCGGGTACTTGGCATGCAGGGCCAGCCGACACACACGCACCAGGCCCTCGCGGGACTCCTCGTGGAAGAACACCGACGAGTCAAAGAACCTGCACCCATCACAAAGCACAACAAACTGGTAGCAGTGAATCACCACCAGGGCAGTGTATCAGACGAAACTTATATCGCCTGTCAATGCATAGAGGTGGGTAGGGTTTGTGTAGAGGTGGGTAGGGTTTGTGCAAAGCCTGATCTACCACGAGCAGTTCACAGCGTGCCTTAGAAAAAGGAGATTAAAGCCAAGGGGTGTGCGAATGTTTAAAATTCTGAATATGAATTGAAAACGTTTGTCAGTCGATTCATATTTGATTCGCAAAATTGATGCATTCGGAGTTTCCCAAATGTTTAAAAAGTACCAAAAACACCAAGAATTCTCGAATATTCTAAGGTCTTCGGATACAGTAAATTCATTAATTTGGCCTTCAATGGACCAGAACGAATGTTCAAATCGTTGAACGGGCCTGAAAAACTGCTGAAAACAGTTTTCATCACAGTAAGCGCACCTAGCTGTATAATGGTTGTCAGCATCCAAGATGAAACCCAGGTGAGAACGCCGGTAGTTCCTGGTTTCGTTCAGCGCTCTACTTTGCGACTGAGGTTTATTTCGGAAACGGAGAATTTCCGAATGTCGTCATGCTTGCTGTGGCACGCAAGAGAAGCACAGGTACCATGTTCTCATGCAAATCAGGTTCGCAGAGGAGTATTCGCTCGCTGAGCGAGTTTTACCTCAACGCGATCTCTCATCTGAATTAATTGAAGCAAGCCGTCTTTATCTGCATTAACGAGCATCCGAAGCTACAGATTTACATGGGCAACGACTAGGACGGCGCTCCTCGTTTGAATTACCTGAATTTCCAAATAACAAGGTTCGAATTAACGAGATTTTGCTGTACCATGTGCAATTCTGAAATATGCGAGATAATCAATGATTGCTATTTTTATTTTCATTTTTCTCTTCCCTGATCAAATATTCGATATTTAAAGGCATTTTTTCTTTACCTTTTTATTTGATTTGTATAAGAAAATCTCAATATTCGCATACTCTCACAAGTTACAACTAAAGTGATGGCCTAACATACTCCATCGCATTCGCTGTGTTTGAAGCTTGTCGTAAATGAAGTTTGCATGTAACGGCCAAAAATTTAAAGACAAATATAACTGCCATTTCTTTTCTTAACTTGTCTACAAATCCATATTGATTTAAAGCAGATATGGTAAGGGCACTGAACACATCAGCTCACGTGACTATATGCTGCCCACACATTGCCTGCACATGGTGGAGCCAATAGTGCAGAAGATTCTGCCACACGACTAGTATGGCTACGACACGGCACGCCATGTAACTATCATGTACAGTCTTTGTCGAAAGTTTACAGCCCAGGGGGTTGGCCTCTCCACCCCATCGTGCTGCTCGCAGTAATGTATTCCCAGTGTTCCAAATTTCCTGAAGGCAAGATTTTCTTTTTTTTTTTTCTCCCAACGAAGGACTTCCACAAATACTAAAAGAATGCCGCTACACGGCTTACAACTAGCAGACCCCTCCCCCACCCCCCTTGTACTCCGAACATTTGACAAAGACTATGTACATCCTGAACTGCCGTATGTGTGCAGCATTTTTATGCTCAATGTTACAACCAGATGCTTACTGCCGCATCTGTGAGAACACTTGGTCCTTATTTTAAAAAAAATTCGCAACCGCTGTCCTCCCTTTCAAGGCCACTTTTACACATGAGAGCTTCAGAGTTCGAGCTGACATTTCTGCCCTTAGAGAGATAAAATATTATGAAGTCGTTGGGACATACACTTTTGCAGTAGAAGATATTCAGAACCCTGGCGGTCACTGGCAGAACCTGAATTAAGAGGACTGAGCAAGTTACCACTGCCAGTAGGCTTAAGCATGATGGGAGAAAGTTACATTTCACTTAATTCTTCGAGGACACAAGGAGTCACAACTTGGGTGCTCACCTAAAGAGGCGGGATACCCAGAGGCCAGTGTCGGAGACGATGCGTGCCGTCACCTTGCGTAGCGCCGCGCCCTCCAGTGTGGAGAGGTATGCTGCCAGCGCATGCGAGGCAACCACGGCTTTGCCAGCATCGTCCAGTCGCCGCAACGTATCCCTGCAAGTACCAACCCACTCTGAGCATGTCGTCTTTCACAACAAGGTGAAGTGAGTCTGGCTGCACGAGTAAAAAGTGTGGGGGACACTTAAGCGCCACTTTGAAGGGTATGACACAAAAGCGTAGGCAACCACCCCACATATAATGCTCTACTTTTAACATACCCCACAAACATGCTTGAATGGTTTAAGCATAGCATGCTTGACTTGGCATCCAAAAGAGCACAGGAAGGCTGATTCTCGCCCACATCAAATGAGCGGCCAGAGTTGGCAGCTCCTCCCGACTTTCTGACTTCATGTAGTCTCGTTAAGTCACACAAACAATCAAAGAATTTGTGTTCAGCCATGTCAGCTAACCGTGCAAGCAACATGTAAACAACTGCAACTGCAGACATCAAATGCAACAAGCCATAGCAACTTCAGATTTGGCTTGATTTGGCTTTGATTGGCTGATTAGCCGATGACGCTGATTTTAAAGGTTTTTCTTCTGCTTAATATGCTCCCAAATGACACAAACTCTTGTATACTAAATCCAAAATTTCAACAAATGCTAGTCGTGTTATACGTTTATCAACTGACACAGTGGCTTCTCTGCACCATGACAGTGCAAAGTGGCAAAGCATAAATTAACCACAAAAAAGGCGACTTAGCGAGGAGACAACATGAAAAGGAGAAAGGTAACAGCTTCTTTGTAGTTCTTTAAGCCAAGGGAACAAAGGGCATCAAGGATAAAGATTCTGCAGGAAGTGGGACTAACCGCAACAAGGGAAGAAGACTTTTCCAAATGGCTCACCGACAACAATAAGAGCAGGAGTCTTCTCTGGTTCCTAATGAAAAATAATTTACACGGGCTTTTATAATATGCCTTATAGCAAGCTTGCGTAATAAAAAAAAAAAAAAACTATGCCTTTATATACAAGCGGGTCGGGTCTGGGGAATACAGCACGAACAGCAAAAACGCAGCTATATTCATTCGCCGCCGCAGCTTCCCCAACCTGCAACGTGGCACTGGGGAGGAGCATTCGGAAACAACATTGAATTTTGGTTTGGTTTAGTTTTAGGATTTGATGCACTAAAGCGACTTAGGCTATGAGAGATGCCGTAGTGGAGGGCTCCGGAAATTTTGGCCAACTGGGTTCTTTACCTTCCAACTGACATAGCGCAGCACACGAGTGCCTTGCTTTTTGCTTTCACTGAAAGGAGGCCGCCGCGGCCGGGATTCGATCCCGCATCCTTGGGCACAGTAGTCGAGTGCCCTAACCACTCCGCTACCTCGGCAAGGTTAAACAACATGGAACTGAACTTGGTTACTTTCACAGGACCAGATGTGCTGCAATCTCACGCACTCAAGACAATGCAAGTTGGAGTGAACGTGCAAACAAATAATCAATGTCTGTGATTATTTTCATGTGATTTCATTGCAATCATATTACCTCCATACATTATCCTACAGATACGTTTTTCAAAAATCCTGAACAATACATTTTTTCTCACACTTACTTTAAGCTTACCAACGAAGTTCTACTGTATTAAGGCGAAAGCCTTTAACATCTCATACTGTCGGCCTTCGTTCGTTTGGTCACACTATAGCTGTCAATCAAATGAAGTCATGATGATGTCATCAGAAAAATAAAAATCCTGTCTCCGTCAAGAATCAAGCCTCCAACGCTTGGATCCCCAGCCGAGCGCTTTAACCAACTGCCCCATGCCCAGGATCATGCACATCATAATTCTTCTTGTCTACCATGAGGATGATAGTAGCGATGACAATGACGCTGCAATTAGTGGTAATGACAATGATGGTGCATGTAGCTGACAATAATAATGATAACAAATGTGATGCATCGTGTGCCCCAGCAACACTTAGGCTTTTGCATTTCTGCCGTGTAGATTCCACAGTGCTCTTGAAGTTTTCACATGCTTAGGTTCTTCACTAATATGAAGCTTTCATCTCCCGCCCTGTCTCCTGTGCATTTCATTAACACCGGAAGACCAATGCAACTCCAGTGAGCTACGCGTGCACAATGCTGCAGTTAAAGAGTAAAGCCATGTAAAATTTAACGGCAACATTGGCAGTAAAACAGCTACAGCTATAATCAGCACACAATAAGTCACCTTTAGTCCTTCAGTCTCTCAAGGCTCCCTTTTGTACCACAAACCTTTGACCAATTTCCACGATCTCCTGTCGAATTTCACCTTTATTCAACTATGATTCCTTCAAATCTTTCATGTGAACTACTGCATAGTATACATATTTTGCCTTTGAAAGGTCTCAGAAGCATTCTAAAGGCAGACAGACAAGTACACCTAGAAAGCACACACAAAGAACAAAAATGCCATCCCTTGCCCATAGACCTTGTTTCCCCACGAAATGCCTGCTTCTAGAATGCATTAACTTGTCCGTACCCTATAACCAAGGCACCTGATGCCCGTAGCAACAGTGCCTTTTTCGAGGTGGTGCCTTCAGAGTACTGCTCTCCAATGAAGGGTGCGGCCAACTAAAGATAGGGCACTCACCCAGAGAAGGAGGCCCTCATGTGAGGTGACTGCGCCAGGCAGTGCTGCTGCACGATGTTATCCAGGCTGGCTCGAATGTCATCCAGCGACAGTGGCCTGCACAACCGGCACAAAGACGATACAATAGCAAAGCCTCTCTCAGTACCAGCATGCCTGCCAGGCATTAAGGACAGATACACAGTAAACACACAGATACACAGAGTACCCTCAAATGCCCATGCAAGTATGTGGCATTGGAAGCTAGTTAAATCAGACGCAATGGGGTTGCGATCAGTTAATTTGGAAGGGCTCTCAAGGTCACGCTGTGGCAAGGTATAACCTGCTTGAAAAGGTTTGGTTTAGTTCATGGGTTTAACATCCCAAAGCGACTAAGCCTAAGAAGGACACCGTAGTGGAGGGCTCCGGAAATTTAGACTACCTGGGGTTCTTTAACGTGCATTGACATCACACAGCACATAGGCGTGCTGCTTTTTGCCTCCATCAAAAAGCGGAAGAAGTTGCAGATATTTTTTCATAGTGGACTAGTTCTGCTTCCAACTCTCTCAATACTGCAAAGGAATCAAAGAGTCAGAGAAAGAACGCTATAGCAGATGATGGACCAGGAAGAGGAGGACACACACACATGCGCTCTCTCCTCTTCCTGGTCCATCGTCTGCTATAGCATTCTTTCTCTGACAATGAATAACCAACTCGTCCAGCAACATACCCTGAATCAAAGAGTTCAACAGAACTGCGAAAAATCGCTGTTTTCGGTTTATTTTTTTGTCCGTAAAGGTGATGAACATTGCTCAAGTCTTCAGAAAATGAATTTTACATTCCCGGAGCAATTTTCACAATTTTTAGAGGAGCCATTCGAAAATTCAGCATTCAGATGATTCACAACACCGCGATTCAGTTCACCACCAAGCAATGCTTGTGACCTCACAGACATGCATTGGTGACCCGAGATATAAAAGAACTGTGTCAAATCGCTGCTTACTCATTTTCTACTATTAAAACATGTGGAAAAGCTTAATTAACAATGCGGCAACAATGCTGCAATATTTGTGCATTTCACATGACTCCAGCATGCCAATGACCTCCCAGCCATCGTTCGGCAGTTGAAAGCTAAATTTCGTAGGCAAAAATTTCCAAGTCAAACATTCACCGCTTCTTCGTGCAATCCCCTTCAGCAATCATGTTTACCAAGTGTGCTGTGCTAATTCCACAGACATAATGCGCAACAAGAATTTGGTGAGATTTGGTGAAAATTGAGTTTTTCCCACTGAATTGATGTCAAAATTACTGAATCTTTACATCAACCCCGCTCAGGCATCAAATCCTCAGATGGACTTGTTGCCATGTGAGAAGTTACCGGCAAGCCTACTACATTTTGAACTGTAAAATTAAGTTTTGCAAAACATGCTTAAAATTGCCAAATTTTTTAGGGGAGATTTTTTTTCCATGTTACGCTTATTCTGAAGACATTACTTACTGGTTTCATTACTATATTTAAAAAGAAATTCAAAAAGAAACAGCTGCTCTTAAGGACAGCTTTCCCACAGTGCATACCATACTACATAACTGATTGCAAAATACTGAAATATGCCATGTTTATTTGATCTACTATCAGCAACACAATGCTAACTAGTACACAGGAATTGCTTTGTTCTAACACAAACTCTGCGTGACACACTTCAAAACAGGTTCTTGCGCAAAGCCTGAAATGACCGTTGTCAGGTTTGAGATGCACAACAAACAAGCAAGACGTATTTATTTTGTTTTGTATATCATGGGAACTACTGGCAAAAAGTGTCGTGTAAATTGCAAAAAATTAAGCTGATGACTGTAGCCCATTTTTGACGGGGGAATAGCTCAAGACCGGGATGGACGAACATAACTTGTCTTGGCCATTCTGATATGATCCCCCATGAACAGTTCGGCTTCAAGAGGGTTAACAGCTCCTCTCCGTGGTGTAAAAAACCGACATCAAGCGAACAAAGCTCGATGAACAAAATCATCCAATTTTGCTTTTGAACCAACTTTGGTACCAAATACAGTGCACCAGTGGCCACTTGTGCGCCACAACCTCCGACGACTTTCACAAAAAGCATCCAAATATGGCTGTCTCAAAATGCAGGCTCGTGTCGCCAATGCTGTCATGATGAAGGATTGCACCCCCATTTACCTACTCGTTAATGCCCAGAATAAAGGTAATTCTAAAATTAATGACACACCAACATTCACCTGGCCGCTCCAGTTGGACATAAACCTGAGGACAAATTAATGAACATAAAGTGTTATACACAGTCCCAGTTAGGTGACCTGAAAAATGTGTCACCTATGGTCACGTGGCCAAAACATCTGTGATCAGTGCTCGCCTTCGAAGGGGGCAGTAACAGCTTCTCGCGTCACTTTTCTAACCAGAGATGGCAAACAGCCCAGGGTCCTGTTAAGGCCAAGATTCTTCCAGTCAACAGCACTGTGGCATCAATAGCAAACACGCAGTCAAAGGAGCTATGACCCAGCCTTGTACGATTCCGGTCAGACCAAAGTGAGCAAGGCAAATTAGGCACAATCGTCTCGTAATGCAAATGGCCAGGAGCACGCTCTTACATAGCTTGAAGTGGGCCAGGAACGCGCTTCTGGTCATCCTTGCGGGTTTCGGCCTCGTCACCGCCACCCAGCCACTGCTTTCTGCAAGCGCACAAAAGGCAGCAGAAATACATGTATTACAGGTCACACCAGTACGAAAGGGAGCACATTTTGAGCATTCGATTAATATATACTTATATGCAACAAGCACACTTAATCCTCTTTACAGTAAATCTCAATATGTCAAACTGGGTTAATTCAAAATGCAAGACACCTTTTAAGATTTTCTGTGGACCCTAATTTCTAATACAAACCATTCTGCTGGCCCCCGCCAGGCTTTCCTTTGCTTGGTATCCAATTTGTTACCCTACGTGACCATCGGTTATCCTCTTCGCACTACATGCACTAGCCATGCCCATTTCTTCTTCCAGACCTCCACCAGAATGTCATTACCTCAAGTTATTTCTCTGACCCACTTTGCACAATTTCTATCTCCTAATGTTACACCTAACATTTTTCTTTTCAAAGTCCTCTACATTGTCCTCAATTTAAGTGGAACCCTCTTTGTTAGCCTCCACGTTTCAGTCCTGCTGGTGAGTACAGGTAAAATGCAACTGTTGTATACTTTCCTCTTGAGTGACCCCAATACGCTGCTGCCACAAACCCATACCATTAGGTAACGCTCTGCTTTCTGGCCGCAAAACATGCCTTCAGCCGAGAAATACCAGGTTATTTGTTTAAAGTCTAGCTGGGCTGTTGTAGGTAAGTGCCACTAACCGCTTCTGATTTATAGAGTCCTTTAGTGGGTGCTGAGAATGTCTCGCTAAGCGGACGTGTTTCATATCTTGTGGTATGTAGGAAGGTGCGGGCGGTGGTCACGTCATGGGAGTGATGAGGGATCCTGGAAAAGGAATGCTTGGGCTGCGACGTGTGCACACTCTTTTCCCCTGCCCCTCGATGACCAGGCACCCACATTACTTTTTTCAGGCCTAGTGTATGGATTGGGTTGAGATTTTTTAGGCAAGCAGAAATACCTAGTCTAGTTCCTGTGGGCAGTTCAGGAGTCGGTGATGATGTATATGGAATCAGTCTGTGTTGCAGCCAACGTGATCGCTGCCTCCTCCATTTGTGCGACGTCTGAATTCTAACAGTCAGCCCCGCTACAGCGTGGCCTAAGCAAGTGACGGCTACTGTTATAATGCCTTTGCAGGAACCCGTAGCATTCACAAAAGATATCTCCTTTGTCCTTGAAGTTGTCCTCTGTTCCATCGTCTTAGTTAGTGTCTTGCGTCAGGCCTGATGACATTCGGGATGCGTGTTGTGTGTTATGGGCATGGTATGTAATTTGGTTTGGTCTAATTTCTGGGTTTAACATCCCAAAGTGACTCGTGCTATGAGAGACTCCTTGTTGGAGGGCTCCGGAAATTTTTGACCACCTGGAGTTCTTTAACGTGCACTGACATCACACAGCACATGGACACCTTGATTTTCACCTCCATCGAAAGGCGGTCGCTGCGGCCGCGGCGGCCGAGATTCGATTTCGCATCTTCGTGTGGTCGAACGCCCTAACTGCTGTGACGTTCTTTTCTGCTTCCACAGGTATTTCAAGGAACTCCATGGTACATTCTCTGCAGTCTTCTAATTTATTAATTTATTTATTTAATCATACTGCAGGCCAATATGTTGGCCCAAGCACAGTGTCACAGTTCTTGTGTCACATTTCATGGCCAGGTGGCACCCTGTTGCAGTGCAAAATGAATCTTGTTCCCTCTTTCATGGCCTTAATCAGAAAAATTTTTATGAGCAACCTTCTGCGTATGTTGTCAAGAGTTTTGAGCAGTCATCAATGCCGGCTCTGTTTTTCAAGGCCATAATTTCAACCTTGTTCTTGGTTATTTCAGAAAAAATAACAGCTGCTTTATAATAACCAGTCTGCTTGATAAATGTGTAGTTAACAAGATTTGCACCATTATCCATGGCATCACAAATTGGTCTGATACAACAAATACTCCTTACCCAGCATTTTACAAAGGTGCTTTAGTGCCGGGCAGAGGCCACCCTAAGTAAGGTTGATACAATTATCAACCCATCATGTTCAAAAACCACCAGAGTTGCCTTTATAGAAAATGTTCCCAATTTTTCTTTTATCTGTGCCGCTCGACCAGAAAAACACAACACCTCCAACACAATCAACGAAACTTAAACATGGGCCTTCATGGAACAGCCCTCTCAACAGCCTTCTCAACAGCCTAACAGCAAAAACAACCATATGACATGTACTTTCAGCCGAAAGAGAAATGGCAAAGATTGCTTACGTGCGAGAGGATTCCATCTGAGTGACGTTACCGGCTGCCATGGTAAGCAGTTCTTGCACTGGATCACTGCATCCTTCCAGATCAGTCTTGCCTCCTCTAAGGTCCTGATGATCACAGAAGAAAGACAAAAGGCAAAAAAAGCAAGTCTCACCTCACTGCCTTTTGCCACAGTCAACTGATGAGTACTAGTCTTTCTATGATAGATAATGCATATCTAATACTCCCGTCACACGGACAGTTGCAATCCTCATTGAACTCGATCTGCATTCAACTCAATGCAGATCGAGGTTGTCACACGGCAAATTTCAAGTGCAATCGAGCTCGAGCCTGTTTGACTTCCAGCTGCTTCCTCAATCGATCTTGAGATTTCAAGCACACTCGAAAGCTGTCGTCGACACCCTCGTAGCACACATGAGGAAAATTTCTCAATTCTCATTGAAAACGCCCGTGTAGCATGGGATGCTTCAATCCTTCTTGAAAACCTCAATGCAGATCGAGTTCAATGAGGATCGAAATTGACCGTGTGACAGAGGTATAAGCAACAAAAGAGCTTGCAAATACTAGGCATGGTTCTTTTCTGTGAAGCCATGCCAACTGCTCTTGCAAATCTACATCAGAGTCGTGGCTTGAAATGCTATGCAAACGTCCACCTGATATGCCATCAAGATGCTTCAATACAATACGTCCAGGCAAACAGTAAAGCCAAGAGTAACAAGACAAATGCAATCTTGGCAGCTTGTTTTGATACAATATCAGCCTTTAAAAAAGTAACAATGTGGAGACAAATCTGCCATCCAGTTTCAATGACAGTGTTTGGCAACCAATGTCAGAGCACACAGGTCTTCATATTGTCAGCCCATAATGATGACTGCATGAATAAAGTTATAAGGCCAGTGGCAGCAGCTGATAGATGGGGAAGGACAGGCAGTGCTCTGTGATATCTTTTTTGTAAATCATCACATCATGCAAACAGAAATAGAATCACAAGGCTGCAATTCCATAAGGGCTTGAGGTACAGAAATGAGGTGAAAGAGAACCTTGGCTCCTTGGAAAGAGAAAAATGGCTCCCAGCAATTGTTCTGCTAACTAATTTATTTATTTATTTATTTATTTATTTATTTATTTATTTATTTATTTATTTATTTATTTATGCATTTATTCATGTGAAGCTAAAGCCAAAAAATAAAGATATGCCAACCACTGAAATGAGCTTTCAGACAAGCAATATACAAGGCAGTTCATCCAAGCAACGCAAGAAACAACACAATGCAAATATCTTCTAAGGCATCCAAGTCCACTGACACTGCATTTCAGCCGCGCTACTTGCAGGTGTGTTCCCAGGTCGTTATGCAACCAACCCAAATTGAGAACACTAATACCTGATGGTTTGAACTTAAGGCAAGAATGTGTATTTCCTGCAACTTCACGTAAGGAACGTCCGTAAAGCGTGCGGGTTCAGCAAGTCGCACAATTTAGAAGCTTCATTCAAACGCGGCAACCCGAAAACGTTACGTCTGAGCTAGCCGCCTGCCATTGAAAAATACGCTCTCCAATCATGCAGCTACAGCAGGCGACTGCAAAAACGGAGGCCTTTTATGCACGAATAAAAATGCCATCCAGCAGGCTGTAAATTAAACGATGAGGACGTCACATAAATCACGCTTGCGACGAAAGCTCCGCGGCCAACTGCTGCTAGCGCGTCAAGCTGCATAGAGTACAGCGCCGAAAAAAAAAATCTTGGTTTCGTTTTCGGGGTTCTTCACTTGCGCGTCGTAACAAAAAGTCGCGACGGAGTTTGCAGCACTGCGCGTGCCTTACAAGGAGATTTGTACAAATCATCAGCCACAAATGATGCAAAGCTGCCACGAATCTTCGCAATCATTGAACGAAGCGACAACGAGCAGACGGGCGAGCGCATATTTTGCTTAACCTAAAGCTGCATGCCGGCGCCTGTGTCGCGACAGTACACCGTGCCACAACGATCGCTTTGTAAGCAGAGAAGAGCGCGCGAGCACACGTGCAAAACCAGGCGAAGGCCACCCAGGACTAAGGAGGGTCATGACGAGCTGAAAAGAGCAACGCGTAACCCGAAAACAAGCTGTTTGCATACGCCACGACACGCGCAAAACCAGAAAGAGGCGTGTTCGGTTGCGGAAGCGCATCGGGCCAAAAGAAAACATATATAATAAATACGCACAGCTAAACACCGAATGATCAGACAAAACCAACGCCTGCTTGCACGTCGGTCCTCCGAGGCGTAGACTGCTGCTCGCAGCAAACAGGGCAGAAGTCACTATTTCAAAGGATATCGCAAGCCGCATTCGGACGCGTAAAATAGAACGCCGCTGACAACCCCACCGCCGATCGTGGGATACAAAACGTGCCGTTTTCGGATTAGAAGGTTGAACCCAAAAACAAATTAGACGTCTCACTCACGTCGCCCATGTCCGGCTCGTGCGATTTGGCCGCGTCTTGGGTGCCGCCGCCTGAAGAAGAATCGGCCGAAGCGACGTTAGGAGCTACGACGACACGATCGCCGCTGCTGTCCGCCATTGCTACCCCCGAGACACGCTGGCACGCTGGCATCCGAGACGTCACTTCCGATGTCAACTTCCGTCGCTCTGGTTGTCGTGGAAACGATGGAGGAAGCGGTGAACGGTGAACCTGATTCCATTTTAGTGCACCTACTTAGACCGATCCGAAACAAATTGTCCCACCGATAAATTGTTTTCTGACTTCAAAAGAGCACAAAACAATGCATTTAAGTCAGGTAGAGCTCAATACCGACTATGAGGCTAGAAACTTACAAAGTTTTTTTCATGTTTTTATATCTTTTTTAACGCAAGGAAATGAGGCCTATAAGCTAGTAGTGGCAGGTCTATCCTTATTTAGGAGCCACCAGCGAGTCTTTTTTTTATATATATTTCTTTATTCACCTTTCCGCTCGTATCAACCGCAGGAGACGTCGATGTTCCGAGATGCCAGCTGTGGTGGGCGCGTACTACAGTGCGGTGTACGCGGCAAGTGCCGTGCCTAGCTTTTGCCGCAGCCGTTAGCTCTTCGCGAAATCGTGACTGCTGGCAGTCTAGTGTTTACCGGGGCCTGGCGCTTTCTTCCTTTCTTTCCTGGCGGCTCGCGTGTTTCTGTAGGCTGCGCGAACATGGTGCTCGTTCCGGTGGACAGAACTGCGCGCTGCTGCTACGCACTTCATCGCTGTGGCGCTCCTGCTGACGGAAACGTCGAAGAAGCGACTGCACCTTCGACGGTGAGTACGGTTTTAGTATTCATTAACTGCAGTTTGGATACATCGAAGGCTCTTAACAGTTCACACCAACATATTCACGTGACCAAAGCGTTCCTCAGAGAGCGAGCTATCTCGATCTTCGCTCAAGCGACTTTTCAAATTCCGGTTGTTCTGCGGCGTCTTCTGATGCTGTCAAAGTGCCGCTTATGGTATGATTGGAAGTGATCACGGAGACGATAAGGCAGTTCATTTCCAGCTGTTGTACCCGTTTTCTGTGTTTTAGCTGGTTTTAGCTAAGGCTGGCAGCGATACCGGTGTTTGACGCTGGCTCTCAGCATTCCACCCATCGCATTCGCCGAAGCCAGTGCAGCATATGCTCGTACACACGTGTGCTGATCGTTGCCCGTTCGCTGCCCGTTTGTTTCGTTTTGTGTTTCACTCGTCTGTTTCACAATTGTTTGTAAATTTCCGAGCCTTGTGTACGGCGTGCTATTCCTGTCGCGTATGAGGTAGGTAGTTTATACATAAAGACGATAAACACATTGTGTACTGTGTGGCACCAGACAGAGAGAGCTGCGCGAAAGTAAGCAGGAGCACCTTCGTTTAAACATTTTTAAGAATTGAAATGGGCCTCGGGCGAAAAGCTACGATAGCTTGAGAGATGCCCAAGGCCCAGTGAAGGCAGAGCAACAAGAAGTCAGGTCAAGGCGAACATACGTATATAACATGAAAATTATGAAGCACAGAAAAAGCACAAATATACAAGTGAAACAGCAAATTAAAAACTACCACAGTAAATTAACTGCCAACAATCATGTAACAGTATGCACGCAACATGGTAAAACGTAATGGAACGAAGTGGCTATTCTTATGATAATGTTCAAGGCAAGGAGCGGAAAGTAGTGCGGAATTGATGAAATATAGCTTAAAGTCCCTAATTGAGGCGGTAAAGATGTTTGGGTTCTGTATGCAATAATGATTTAGTATGCATGCAAAGTAAAACGAATGCTCTGGTTATCGTGCAACGTCTTCGCTCCGTTCGAGGAACGTCCCATATAGTTGTTTCCTTCTGGTGTGAAAGGGTTTTTCGTAAGGCTTAAGTCCAGCAATACTCCTCAAGAAGTCGGTTAAGCATTGAGGTGACAATTTAAGGCAGTGAAGTAAACGATACTCAAACATGGTATGCACACAATGAATCCTATATTGCGGAAATAATGTTTCTGTGTGGGCAGTGTAATATGCACGAGCAATCAGTCTAATGGCCTTCTTGATTTGTTTTGCATGTTGTACCCCAAACGAGATGACAGTATACTTTATGTGTGATTGAATTATAGCGTGGTAAATAAGGAGCTTATGCTTTGGGGAAAATTCGTTCCGAAGTCTCGAGAGGAAGCCAACAGATCAAGTAAGCTTGCTTTCAGTATACATTATATAGTCAGCCCCTTCATGGATCACTGCCTTGTCGTGGCGGAGGGGCTTGTGAAACTCGATGAAGTCGTGAGCTCTGCTGTGTAGGGCCACCCAAGATAGACAGGTCACGGCAGAGAGTTCTGACAAAATGTGATTCACTGGAGAAGGTAATGGCAACCCACTCCAGTATTTCCTGCCAAGAAAACCCTATGGCCAGTCACAATACCATTATCGATATGGCGCCGGAAGATGAGCCCCCCAGGTTGGAAGGCGTCCCACATGTTACTGGGGATGAACAAAGGGCGATTCCTAGTAGCTCCAGGACGAATGAAGCGGCTGGGCTAAAGCCAAAAGGGCGCTCAGTTGTGGATGTGTCGGGAAGCGACCGGAAAGTCCGATGTTGCAAGGAGATATATCACATAGCAACATGGAATGTAAGATCTATGACGCAAGGTAAACTGGATATCGTCAAGCGAGAAATGGACAGATTGAACATTGATATCTTGGGTATCAGCGAGCTCAAGTGGACCGGAATGGGAGAATTTAACTCCGGCGACCATTATGTATTTTATTGTGGGCACGAATCCAAGAGACGGATTGGGGTCGCTCTCATAGTAAACAGAAGAATGGGCAAAGCAGTGCTAGGGTACAACCCCCAAAACGACCGAATGATTTCACTTCGGATCCAAGGTCACCCTTTCAACATAACAGTTATCCAAGTCTATGCACCGACCACTGCTGCTGAAGAAGCTGACGTTGAGAGATTTTATGCGGACCTACAATGCCTTTTAGACCGCACCCCATCATCAGACGTCGTTTTTCTCATAGGAGACTGGAATGCTAAGGTCGGGAGTGAAGAAATATCCGGAATTACAGGCAAGTTCGGTCTTGGTGAGCCAAATGAAGCTGGGCAGAGGCTAGTAGAGTTCTGTCAAGAAAACAACCTGACCATAGCGAATACTCATTTTCAACAGCACAAGAGGCGCCTGTACACATGGATTTCACCGGACGGTCTGTACAGGAATCAGATCGATTATATTATTTGCCGGCAGAGATGGAGAAGCGCTATACAAGCAGTAAAAACAAGGCCTGGGGCCGATTGTGGCACCGATCATCAGCTTCTTGTTGCCAAAATTAAGCTTCGATTGAGGAAAACGCAGAAAACTAGAAGGCCTTTCAGGTATGATCTGGATCAGATTCTATTAGAATATGCTGTGGAAGTGAGGAATCGATTTCAAGAATTAGATCTAGGAGACAAAGAGCCCGAAGAGATGTGGACTGATGTTCGTGATATAATACAAGAAGTTGCTACTAAGGTAGTTCCAAAGCAAAAGAAATGCAAAAAAGCAAACTGGTTATCTGAAGAGGCTTTGCAAATAGCTGAGGAAAGGAGGATGGCAAAAGGTATGGGGGAAAGAGAAAGATACAAGGTTCTCAATGCGGATTTTCAGAAAATAGCAAGGAGAGATAAGAATGCCTTCCTGAACATACAGTGTCAAGCAGTTGAGGACAACAGCCAATTAAGGAACACAAGAGCTCTGTATAAGACAATCAAAGATATCAAAGGAAGCTTCTGTGCTAAGCTGGGCGTGATAAAGGACAAACGAGGCAAGGACCTCACTGAAGCCTCAGAGATAAAGAAGAGGTGGCAGGAATACACAGAAGAACTGTACAAGAAGGACCCGGATGTGCAAACCCAACATAGGACGGTTGTGATTACTGATCTCGAGCCGGGCATCCTGAAGAGTGAAGTTGAATGGGCCTTAGCCAGCCTTGCTAAGAACAAAGCTAGCGGAATTGATGGTATTCCAGCTGAGTTGCTTCAAAGCCTCAACCACGACGCTGTTAACACACTGCATACATTATGTCAAAAGATTTGGACAACCCTGCAGTGGCCACAGGATTGGAGGAGGTCAGTTTACATCCCCATTCCAAAGAAAGGCAGTGCCAAATATTGTTCCAACTACCGCACGATCGCGCTTATTTCGCATGCTAGCAAGGTGATGTTAAAAATCCTGCAAGGTAGGCTGCAGCAGTATGTGGATCGGGAGCTTCCGGACGTGCAAGCTGGGTTTCGCAAAGGCAGAGGAACTAGATACCAAATTGCCAACCTTCGCTGGATCATGGAAAAAGCAAGAGAGTTCCAGAAACCCATTTACTTCTGCTTTATTGATTATGCGAAAGCGTTTGACTGCGTAGATCACAGCAGATTGTGGCAAGCTCTCCAAGAGATGGGAGTTCCAATTCACCTCATCTGTCTCCTCAGGAACCTTTATGAAGGGCAAGAGGCCACAGTCAGAACTGGGCATGGTCTTACTGATTGGTTTCCGATTGAGAAAGGGGTGAGGCAAGGCTGCATACTGTCGCCCTGCCTATTTAACCTATATGCAGAGTGCATCATGAGAAAGGCCGGTCTGGACGAGTTTTCAGCTGGAGTGAAGATTGCTGGAAAACGTATCAACAACCTTAGATATGCGGATGATACCACTTTAATGGCAGAAAGTGAAGTGGAACTCAAGAGACTTCTGATGCGCGTACAAGAAGAGAGTGAAAAGTTTGGGCTTAAACTGAACATTAAAAAGACGAAGATCATGGCGTCTTGCCCTATCAAGTCCTGGATCATCAATGGACAAGAAGTGGAAGCTGTGACAGATTTTCTGTTCTTGGGCGCCAAGATTACCTCGGAAGGAGACTGCAGCCATGATATTAGGAGACGCCTGCTTCTGGGAAAGAGAGCAATGGTTAGCCTTGACCGCCTAGTAAAGAGCAGAGACATTAGTCTGCCAACCAAGATCCGTATAACCCGTGCTATGGTCTTTCCAGTTGTGATGTATGGATGCGAGAGTTGGACTGTGAAAAAGGCTGACCGCCGAAGAATTGCCGCGTTTAAATTGTGGTGCTGGCGAAGACTCTTAAGAGTTCCTTGGACTGCCAGAAGATCAAATCAGTCGATATTGTCGACCATAAACCCTGACTGCTCATTGGAGGGTCAAATTCTAAAGTTAAAACTCAGCTACTTTGGTCATCTGATGAGAAGAGAGGAGTCGCTGGAGAAAGATTTGATGTTGGGAAAGGTTGAGGGTCGCCGGAGAAGGGGTAGGCAGCGAACGCGATGGTTAGATGGCATTCTCGAGGCATTGCAGATGAAGCTATGTGATGTTAAGAAGATAGTGAGAGACCGGAAAGCGTGGCGTGACATGGTCCATAGGGTCACGAAGAGTCGGACACGACTGAACGCCTGAACTGAACTGAACTGAACTATATAGTCAGACCACCTCATGTGAGAGTCGAATACAACACCGAGCGATTCGAACTTGTCTACAGTTTCAATAATGTTATTATCTAGATGCGGAATATTGTTTACAGTAATATCCAGGCTAAGGGGCCGAAAAAAGATGGCCTTGGTCTTGTTAGAGTTAACTACCAGAGTTAAGGCCAGTGACCACTGTCAAGGTCACGAGATTTAGAGGTCATACTTTTGTTTTAAACCTGGTGGTCGCCCTGTGACTTTGAGGCATAGTCACGGAGGCCACCAAGTGGCCCGTGACCATTGTCAAGGTCAAGGTCAGGAGATTTATAACAATTCTGTGTTAACCTGGTGGTCGCCATGTGACTGGGGCCGCGTTTACATGAAGGCGACAGTAGCGCTTCGTATCGCATCGCATTTAGTAGCGCCTCACGGTGATGCGATGCTACAGCGTTTACATGTAGCGCATCATCTCTAGCGTGGTGGGGGCGGAACGCGGTGTCGCCAATTGAGATTGAGAGGGGTAAGTCGACTTACCCCTCTTAATCCAACCATGCTTGGCGCATTAATGCGATGCGCTTTCCTAGCGCATTACCCCTGTTTACATGAATGCGATGCGCTAGGAACCGGTTGGGATGCGATGCGCTAGCTGTCGCATTCATGTAAACGCGGCTTGGGGCAGTCACCTAGGCCACCAAGTGGCCCGTGACCACTGTCAAGGTCACGAGGTCACGAGCTAGTTTTAGAGGTCAAACTTCTGTGTTGATCCTGGTGGTCGCCATGTGACTTGGGGCAGTCACGTAGTCGACCAAATAACCCGTGACCTCTGTCATGGTCAAGGTCACGTGAGGGGACGTCAGTGTGACGTGGAAGTAGAAGGCGCTAGAAGGGCGATGCGTGTATAAATAGGAGCCCCCGGGCTCCTGCCTAGGTAGGTCTCCCCTGATGGGGCTGGGACAGGTAGGTCACCGCCGTTTTCGGCGGGGGCTAGCCTGTCCGAATTTTTATCTGTTGTAGGCCGTCATTGCACCCGCCACCGCTTCGGTGGTTGACGACGGCTGTTGTTGCTGCGCGCGTCTTTCTCTCCCTCTTCCTTTTCTTTGTTCTCTATTTTCTCTTCTGTCTGCACGAGGCAGCGGAGGTGGCTCAGCTACAGAGCCAGCAGGCCCGTGCGATTTCTTTTCCTTCTTCCTACAGCCACAACGCCAACACATCTGCCTAGCTAGGTTACAACAATGCGCGAGATGGAGGAGGAAGAACACCCTGCTAAAGTAGCACGTCGGAATGCGAAGAAGGCACGCCCGAATGAGGCCCTGAAAAGTCGTCATGCTGAATAGACCGATGGAGAACGGTCTTTACGTTTGGAAAAACTCACAATGTGTTCAATCCAAGCTTGACAATGAGCGTAGCCATGTACAAGGGTAGTCAAAAGTTCCCAGGCCACAGGGTCTGCTTCTGAGCAGTATATTCAGGCAGCTACAATGTCCCCAAACCTCAAACTGTCTGGAGGTTAGAAGTTTTATTCAAACCTCTGAGATCATCGATAGCTTTAATGGGAACTCAAGTGCTAGAATATGGTAACGAGAAGCAGAACCTGTGGACTGGGAACTTTTGACTCGCCGTGTACATGAACTCAAGGGCTAGAATATGGTAACGAGAAGCAGAACCTGTGGACTGGGAACTTTTGACTCGCCCTATACATGAACTCAAGTGCTAGAATATGGTAACGAGAAGCAGAACCTGTGGACTGGGAACTTTTGACTCGCCTTGTACATGAACTCAAGTGCTAGAATATGGTAACGAGAAGCAGAACCTGTGGACTGGGAACTTTTGACTCGCCCTGTACATGAACTAAAGTGCTAGAATATGGTAACGAGAAGCACAACCTGTGGACTGGGAACTTTTGACTCGCCCTGTACATGAACTAAAGTGCTAGAATATGGTAACGAGAAGCAGAACCTGTGGACTGGGAACTTTTGACTCGCCCTGTACATGAACTAAAATATGGTAACGAGAAGCAGAACCTGTGGACTGGGAACTTCTGACTCGCCCTGTACATGAAGCTGCCGCTTCCATCCAGGGTTAACCAAAGTTAAACCACCAGCCACTTTTTTTTTTTTAATTCCTCTTCTTGAGGCATGCTACCTTTAGTTTTCCGGTGAATTAAAACGACACAGAAATTATTATATCGCTGTATTCCATCTGTCACTTGGCCTAGACTTCGACGTCACCGCCATCGCTTGGCTGTTGAAACCGAAACAGGTGGGAAAAGAAATTCGATTATACATTATTCAGCGATAGTAGGCGAATATCACGTATTGGTCCGTGTAGAGTAATACCTTACGCATCGTTAAATTGTATAAAACATGAACCTAAAATTAGGTTTCTATACTCCTTTAAAGGCGCCGAAAAATCATGCACAAAACCACACACACACACACGGGACAGAGCGCCTGTGTGCGTGTGCGTGCGTGCGTGCGTGCGTGCGTGTGTGTGTGTGTGTGTGTGTGTGTGTGTGTGTGTGTGTGTGTGTGTGTGTGTGTGTGTGTGTGTGTGTGTGTGTGTGTGTGTGTGTGTGTGTGTGTGTGTGTGTGTGTGTGTGTGTGTGTGTGTGTGTGTGTGTGTGTGTGTGTGTGTGTGTGTGTGTGTGTGTGTGTGTGTGTGTTCGGCGCCTTTAAATTCGCCATGGTGTGACTGCTGTTGAATCTCTCGTTATAACGCAGGAAACGGCACGAGATTATACCTTCTACTTCTCTCCAGCAGTCTAGCGACTGGGACCATAACAGGTGGCAGGCGCCTTCCCGTAACCCGACTGGCTATGCATAACCTGAAAGTCGGCTTGCTTTTCTCTGTGTAACCAAATCGTCTGGCGGATTATCATTACCGCTCACCTGGCCCATTAACCCCGTTTACGTGAATGTTATCACATGCTGAGTACACCTACTGCAGGGCATATATGCCATTTTCTATATCTATATGATGCCGCAGACTTCCTATATGAAACAAAAAATAACCTAAATGAAGAAGCGAATCATGTTATACTTTTACGTGAATAAATAATAAATAAATTGGTTCACAGGAAGGGAAAGGCGCAGTAACTGTCACACTTGCTCTGTGGACACCCGAACCGCGCCGTAGGGGAAGGGAGGAGGGTGGGAATGAAAGTGGAAAAAAAAAATTAGACAACAAGGTTATTTCTTTCAATCTTAGGTTGAACTTTTCTATGTATTAAAATGTTAACTGTGTTAAAGCCCAGCATTATAGTACACACTTTTTTTACTTTTTGTCTGGCCTTTCCTGTTAAGCGCTACAAAGCTCAAAGCATATTAGCATATATTGTAAACCTGGCGCGCGTGACACTGGCATCTAAATTTACGCCTCCGACTTCAGCCCGTATATATAGCTGCTGCGGCAGCTGCACCAGTTGGCAGCGACGTTGCTAGCGTTCTGTCGTGCTGGCGTGTTAGCTTTGAGCGACAGTCGTTTCCGTTGCTCGTTCGATGTATGCGAAGGAAAGAGGAGGCGCCGTGCGCGACCGCTGTGGGAGGGCAGCTCGCTTCCCCACATTTCTTTCTGTCCCCGTTTAACGCAGGAATGCCTTGAATGGCTACGTTCTCAGGACTCTTATTCGAGGATGTTTTTTTCCGTCCATCAGTTCGCCAATGCGACAAAAAGGTTTGAAGAGCAGGCACGCCCTAGCAAATGTGTTCGCCCAAGCGATTGCTGCACAAATGCCCCCCCAATGCTCCGTAATGTGGCATGGAGGGCCCGTACAAGCATTTGCTCATGTAATAAGGTAGCTTTCAATTAGTAGCACATCAGGAATAAAGCGCTATAAAAATTTAGCTGTGGTTTAGCTAGTCGTTAAACCTGGAATTACGCGAGAGCTATCTGCATGGCTACGCTTAGTTTCGGCTTCAAAGTAAAGACATGGATTTTGCACACAGTAATTTACTCTATGGTGTCAGCTTTATTTATGCCATGGGGGCACTTTGGGCAACGCGTGCGATGAGGCGAAAGCGTCTAGCACCTCTTTCTCACCTTTTCTCTCTATATATATATTGCGGACACGCAATGGCTGATATAGTGAGTGCGGCAGACAGCAGCGCTCACTTAAAGGCGTACTTACCACGCTCTAAGGGTCTCATTCCTGCTTCTGTGCTTGTATCCTCGTATGGCGTGTTTGATGTGTCTGCCGAAGAGCCAGATATTTTGCACTTTTTCAGTGTAGCGAAATTTAATTTGAGGTGTCTACTAGAGTAATAATAATTAGTTCACGGAAAGAGAAATACGCAGTATTTGTCACAATTGTTTCTGTGGGCACCTGAACCGCGCCGTAAGGGAAGAAGGGCGATGTAGTTTTGCTCATTCTGAAATTTTGTTGTTGTTGTGGCTGTAGCTGAAGAAGGAAGAGAAAATGCACGGGCCTGCTACTGGCTCGAGCTGAGCCACCTTTGCTGCCTCGTGTGGTCAGAAGAGAGAAAGTAGAGAAGAAAGGGAAATAAGAGGGAGAGAAAGACGCGCGCCGCAACAACAGCCGTCATCCACCACCGAAGCAGTGGCGGGTGCAATGACGGCCTACAACAGATAAAAATTCGGACAGGCTAGCCCCCGCCGCCAGCAGCGCTGACCTACCGTCCCAGCCCCGTAGGGCCAGGAACAGCCACCGTTCACCACCTCTCCCTACGGAACCAGCGCGTAGTAAAAACATTTGTTGACGCATGCGCTTTTCCAGCAGCAACGCATTATGTAGCCACCTGGAGATGAACCACGAAAGTTTGCTTAGTGTCAACGGATTCTTGTACCGAAGTTCCCGTGTTCGATCCCGACCGCCGGCGGCTGCGTTTCGATGGAGGAGAAATTGAGCAGCGTCCATGTGCTGTGCGATGTCAGTGCACGTTAGAGAACCCCAGGTGGTTGAAATTTGCGGACTCCTCCACTACGGCGTCTTTCATAGCCTGAGTCGCTCTGGGACGTTAAACCCTCAAACCAAACCTGCAGGCTCTTTGTGCGCTGACATCGGACACTGCATGGTCGCCTTCCTTTCCACCCGCCCTCCATCGAAAAGTGGCACCGCGGCGGGTCAGGTGCATCGTGTCGGTAATGTTCACAGCGTTGCTAAAAAATAGATCTCATTTCGTACACAAAAAAGCGCAAGACGGTATGCTTTACTGAGTACAAAATTCATTTCCTTCGAAAGAAAAGAAAGTTTATAAACTGCATCGTACGAGGGAAAATTTATTCGCTATACTAATGCACAATATCGTCGAGAGATGGCCAGTGACTATTTTTTCACCTTCTGGTGCTTCCTCTGCTGTTGCATTCGAGCACGCGTTCGTAGCCTCCCGCGCAGGTGCAATTGTATGCTGTCGCAAGTGATTGTACTTACCGCGTTCCTCCTTTCGAGTGTGACAGATTTAGTCCCTCTTCATAGCTTGTTGCGTTCATAAAATGAATATATGTTTGTGCCATGTCAGTTATCGTTGTTGTTGAAGGAAGAAGAAAAAGAAAATGCAAGGGCCTGCTACTGGCTCTGTAGCTGAGCCACTTCCGCTGCCTCGTGCGGACAGGAGAGCTTTTCGGTGGAGGCGAAAAGCAAGGCGTCCGTGTGCTGTGCGATGTCAGTGCACGTTAAAGAACCCCAGGTGGTCGAAATTTCCGGAGTCCTCCACTACGGCGTCTCTCATAGCCTGAGTTGCTTTGGGACGTTAAACCCCACAAACCAACCAACCAGAAAATAGAGAAGAAAAATTAAACATGGCTTAGCTCTCCTATGCCTGGATATAGACCCTCTTGACTATCAGGTTCAGCAGGCGGCAGTTATGGCAGCGCCCCCCCCCCCCTCCTCTGATATTTCTCGCGGACAAAGCCAACGCCTCTTAGGAGGCGTTGACATCTCGACGACGCAAGATTTTCACCATGAGCCCTCAAAAAGTGCTTTCGCCTTAAAAAATAAAAACATGCGCAGCTTGCTACGCATTGTCTTCAACAACGACGCAGCTGCTATCATAATTTCCGCAGTGTGATTATAGAGCTTATTCACGTGACGTCATTGTTGCTTCACTGGCAACCATGGCACGCACAACGCAACATGGGAGAGGGAGAAAGAAAGAGAGAGAGGGCCTACGGCATATCAGGGTACGGCGTCGGTGAAATCCGAGCTCTGGTTGGACGGCGTTCCGAACGGCGTCTTAAATATCCGACAAATGAGTGGCACGCAGCAGGGAGGACGCTGGTAGACTGGCGCCGACGCGTCGGAAGCATGCTTTTAGTTTCGAACCGCCCAACGTTATGGCGTCTCCGCAAAACAGGGTTGCCACAACGGCCGCCCGCTAAACCTGATAGTAAATAGGGTCTATACCTTGTGCAGCAGCAACGCTCAGGCTTACGCATTTCTCTATTGCAGATTCTGCAATTCCGGAATGATTTTTGTGCATTGGGCGCACTATGAATGTTGTCACTGATGATATACAACTTAAGGTGGATAGAGACCCAATCAAGCCCTTTCATGCTTTTTGTTTGTGTCTGCTGGCAGCCTTTATTGTTAAGCTTGATCGTGTTTCATAGCAAAAGTAAAAATCATAATTATGCCTCACCGAGATGAAAAACCGTCAAGGAAACAAAAGCACAAAGAACAAAACCTCCTTCCTACCTGAAGATAAAGGCAAAATAATTGGTCAGTTCAGTAACCCCCTCTCTTCTATTTACGCTCGCCGTGACCTCTCGGTAGCAGCCCTTGAAATTCCTTCATCGATTTAAGGCTAAATGGCTTCAGAGTCAAAATGTCCAGATTTCAGATGAGTCGTGAATCGAAGTGTGTGAATGAGCCCAGATTGTCATCAGTGAGCAAAAATGAGTCGTGGGGCTGAATGAGTCCAGATGAGTCGTGAGTCGAGATGATCGAGTGAGTCCAAATGAATCATGAGTCAGTGAGTCGTGAATGAGCCCAGATGAGTCGCGAGACGAAGTGGGTCGTGAGTCGGAGTCAGTCTAATTGAAATAAGTTCATGAATTCAGTGAGCCCGCGCGCGTGAGTCTAAGTGTGTTGGTCGAAATTCTGTGGTGCTCACTGCCGAGGTATGGGGCTCGACGAGGTTGTGCATTTCTGGGGTTTGTGCACGCGTCAAAAGTAGTGAACCAGTGCCTCAAAACTTAAATTGCAGTACTTAATCCAACAATGTCGGTGTCTCGCCGCGCTCCTGGCTTCGGTTTTTTTTTTTTCTTTCTTTCTTTCTTTCTTGTGACCACTTACAATCTGAGCCCCGTAATCAGTAAGCTACGACTTGCATGTAAGTTATACGCTGACTTTTTTTGTCGGTTGCAACCGAATTTCGCAATTGAATGTGCCATAATTTTACGAATTTTTTTTTTTTTCTTAAACCGAAAACTCCCACCCCTATTTTTGTACTGCTCAGTAAGATATTTAGGTCGCATTTTTCGAGGTAAGTTAACGAAGGCAGCTTCTGGAGTATAAAAGTCAAAAGCGTTAGACGCATTTTACCGGGACGAGCCGCATGCAGCTGCTACGTGCCGGCGGACTAAATAAAAAAAAAGCAAAATATCCCTTCGTGTGACATGAGCATTACCGAACATGGCAGTATACGAGAATTTGACGAGTGCAACGTATGAGTGCTTGTATATGTGCTTTTCATTTGCAGCTGTAGCCGCGGGCAGCTCCTGGTAGCAGAGAGACCTTCATCGGAGACGCGTCAGTATACTGGCGCCCGTCTGCGCAAGCCATGAGCGTATACAACGTGCGGTCGGCCCAGACTGTGGCCACTGCTTTTTTCAGCTTGGACGCAGCGGCGAGGGCCTGTCTGGACCCTTTCGTGCCCGTCTTCATGCGCCACCATGGCCTGAATCCCCTGCAGACCGGCACCATCCTCTCCGTGGCCGCCATCTTATCCGGGCTGTTCGTTCCCGCCGCGCTGTGGATCCCGAAATGGCGTCGAAACAGCTGGCGAGCCGTGCTCCTCGCCAGCAGTGTTGTGGCCATTGTGTGCTTTATGTCTGTGCTCGCGATTCCGCCAACCTCTGGCGGAAGCGAGTGGGTGTCTCCGTGCGTGGCCGATACCCGCGAGTCGCACGCTAGCATCTTCGAATCGCCCAGTGACGTCGCCCCGGAACTTATACCTGGTGGAAACGTCGACGGTCAGGACGTTCCCGGCGAGGTGTCCGTTAGCGGTAAGGCGGCTCAAGAGGGCGCAAAGAACGGCACACCGCAGCCAATGCTGCCTAAAACGTACGAGCAACTGCCGACGGCCGTGCCTCAAGTTGCTCCGCTAGCCGATCTTCCGCCCTTCAAAGCGGTGTCTGATGAAAGACATTCGAGAGTACGTAGGGAGGCGACAGTACCGCAGCAAGAGGAGACGGTGTCTACGATGCCAGCAAAGTCAGCTATACATTCTGGAAACGCATCGGCTTCTCATCTAATCAACTCTCTCTCAAACGTAACTACGCTCCCCGTCGAAGTCATACCCGTCAAGGACAAGAAGGGCATGCCTCCGGTAGCGGCGAACCAGGCATGCCAAGGAGAGCAGACCAGCCCAGACTGCCTGGTAAACCACGCGGACGAAGGTGACGCCGGATCGCAGAGCACCGACCCGCCCTTCGAGAACACCGCTCTACTGCTGCTCCTCGCGTCCGCCGTCGTCTTAGGGAGCTCCACGTTCGCCCTGGCCAAGTTCGTGGCTGACGAGTCGTACTTTGGCTTCTTGGACGAGATCGACGCCACAGAGAAATCCCGGAGCCACGAGACGTACGCGGCAGTCATTACTGCCCTGGTTCTGGGCGCCGTCGCCATATTGGCGGCACAGACACCCTGCCTTCCGCTGCCCACGTGGGGGTACCAGGAGGTGTACTTGGCGGCGTTTGGAACGCTCGTCTTCGCGTCGCTTCCTCTAGCAGCTTTTTTTCCCGAGCCGCACCAGCCGCTGCGTCGCCAGGCGACATCGGGAGGTTTTCGCGGGGTCGGCACCGCGCTCAAGAACGTGGAGGGAGGTCTCGTCATGGGAGGTCTCTTCTTTCTGGGACTTCTGGCTGGTCTGGAACAGACCTTCTTCATGTGGCATCTTGAAGAGACCGGCAAGAAAGTCGAGCTGGGCGTCGTCCTTATGGCGAGGGCCGTCTCGAACGTCGCTTCTATGTTCCTCCTCTGCGCCGGTGGCTTGCCGAGTCGTCTGTTGGCCTGGCTCGCCTTCGGGATCATCTGCGTGTCGGCCCGATGCGCCTGCTACGTACAGTCCGGCTGGGAACTGGCGGCTGTGGCCCAACTCCTGTCGCCGCCTTCCTCTGTGCTACTGTGGGTCGCCTGCGAGCGCTGGGCGCGCCGTTCGTCGACGAGATTGAGCACCGAGCGTGGCCTGCTGATCGCCATGAGGTGCTGCCACAACGGCCTCGGCTTCTGTGTAGGTGCGCTGTCCGGTGGTGGTGTGGCCGCGTGGCTTGGCGTTCGCTCCACGCTAGGCGTGGGTGCCGTTGTGGGGCTCATCGGAGGACTAGCCATGCTGGCCGCGAGCCGGTTCGTGGCGACCCAGCCGCCCAGTTACGACCGTTTACTCTGGGACCCGACGAGCCCGAATTCGGACAGTGAGTCCGATGACGAGTCCAAGACTGGCGGTGACGCTGGTGTGTCCACACCGGCAGTCTTGCCGACTTCCCCGGTGGCATCGTGATTGCATTCAGTGGATTTCACGATCAGCGCTAGCCGACATTTTTCGATGCAGTGAGCGTGGGATGCATTGTCAACGTGTGTTATGTGCATTTACAAGACTGGCGCAGGATTTGCAAGTAGCGCGAGCATTCAAGACAGCTTCACAGTGTGCTGAAGTAAAGCGCGTGCTTTATAGTCGTTGCACTTCATATTTGAACAAGTTCTTTGACTTTTCCACTTTGTTGCACCAGTGTGTGAAATTCAAGAAGTTTCATGGGGTCGATTTGAGATGTGAGCTACCTCGATGCCAGATAATTTCTGCCATAGAGTGATCTCGTAGCCTCTTCATGTGGTTTGTGAAATATGTTGTACATTCCCAAAGCCAGGCTACTGTAGCTAAGCAAATGTCTTAGTGTTTTATTTTTTTTTTCTTCTTGACTTGATAAAGACATCATAAAAGTGAAGCATTTATACCTGCTGTAAGGCTGCCAAAACAAGAACACGCTTTTCAAATATTTTTAAGAATTCAGTTGTTACCTTTGCCGAGAACAATGGCAGCTGTTTTGATGCTGTCCCGTAGTTGTTCATGCCTAAAAGCCACAGTATTTGTGTTCATTGAGGCATTGATTCTTCGAATGTGTGTCGTTTGTGATATGTTCTTTTGAGGTCTCTATGTGACTCGGGCATTCATATGCATAGATTTGTGGCCCGATCTTTTTTCTCGCGGGTTTTTAGCCTTTAATTTAAAGTCTGTAGTGGTGCTTGTAGCATAATAAGCATATCATCTCTGTAAGCCAGTGTCCTCACAGCAGCCCAAGGTTAAGCTAACCTGTGTGAAGGGGGCTTTTTGGTTTGGCCCACAAAGACTGGCTTTGCACAAGTATTGTGGAACGGTTAGCATTTGGTTAGGTTTTGTCTTGACCATAGAATGCCTGTTCAGCCAAATAATTCTGAACAAATATGTTTTGCTGTAAAACTTGCAGTGTTAAACTTCACTTCTGTTCAGCTGTGGCTCCATTTAAAGCAGTGAATTGTGGATGCAGGCAAGTGACCCATTATGCAGTACTTATTGTGGGCTACTCAATCACGTGAACATAGTCATGACAGCTTGCAGCTAGAAATAGTGTAGAACAAGAAAAAGCCAAGATAAGTTCCTACGGAAAGCATCATTCCAGGGAAACATGTAAGTGCCTTTTCACAGAGCTTCTTGCCGTGCACGAGCTGTTTATTTCATAAACCCTTCTCTAGTCAAGTCTAGTTTCCCCTATTTTCTGTAGCATTATAGTACCTGCACAAAGTACTTTATAGCATTGTTGCCAACTAACCGTGAGTTTGTAGAATAAAGAATTGCATAATACCAAAAGGAACTCTGCTTATGTTTGAATACGCTGCTAGCAGGAGTGGTAACACGGTAGCATTTCTGTTGTGTTCAATGCGTTCATTTTACGTTATACAGCGCAATCATAATGTAATTTTGTATTGTCCCTGGTGACATGAAAGGCAAGGTTTCAAGCTGAAAATTTATTGAATAATTCACAACCGCGCCGGCGGGCATGCTGAGCTAAACTGCATGAAAGGCAACGCAGTTTGATAACACCTTTCTTACCTTGCCGTTGTTAAAACTGCGCCAGAACAGCCGGCTGGCCGCGAGGCTCTCTACGAGCGGTGCAGTTAAGGCATCGTCGGCACAGTCAGCTTAAACTGCTTGAAATGTAGTTCGGCCAAAAAAAATATATATATCCAGTGATGAACGTAGCCTCCCACTCGCGGAGATGCATAAGCATGCCAAAATTTGGGGATGATCGCCCAAAATTAGTAAGTCACTACTAATTTGGCCATATTCGATTAGACAGTAATGAAGCTGAAATTTGGACGAATTCCGGGGGACCAAGGGAGCCAGATATTGGGTGGCCCATCTAAATTTGGAAGTCACCAATGCGTTGACCGTACTCAAATTATTCTAGACACTAATTTTGGTTAATTTCGGACGAAGACAAGTTTCGGAGGTCCAGGAGGGGCCAAATATTGGGGATGCATCACTAATTCGCCATGCTGACTACTGTGCCAGAGTACCGCGTTCGATACCGATCGCCGGCGGCTGCATTTCGATGGAGGCGAAATGGAGAGGCGTCCGCGTGCTGTGCGATGTCGGTGCACGTAAAGAACCCCGGATGGTCGAAATTTCCGGAGTCCTCCACTACGGCGTCTGGCATTGGCTTTGAAACATTAAACCCTGCAAAAACCAAACCAAATTGGTCAAATCAAATTTTGGGTGTGCGTACAGGTACGTTTTGCGGACGCTTTTTGCAACGTGGGCCTACAGATGCTCATGCATTTAACGTTTCGCACATTGCCGTCGTTCGAAACAGCAGTAGTTCCACGTCGAAAGCCGAAGGGCAAAAGTTTAGGGTTTCAACGCTGCTGAACCTAATGTGAAGCGAAAGCTGCTGTGGATCCAGAGTACCCGGCTGCGAAACCGACCGCCGGCAGCTGCGTTTCGATGGAGGCGAAACGGAGAGGCGTCCGCGTGCAGTGCGATGTCAGTGCACGTTTAAGGTCCCCAGGTGGTCGAAATTACTCCGTTGTAGACAGAATCCACTTTCATGCCCTGCGCATGCGGATGCCGGCAGACGCTTTCCTGCTCCACTCCGTCAACTCTCTGCGGGGTCGCGAGCATAACCAGTGCAGCGCGTCGGCTCCCGAGCCTGACGAGGAGAAACGCCGGAGTAGCAGAAGGAGAGAGATATCGCTACAATTTTTTTTTTATTCAGGGGCTTTACGTAGTGCAGGTCTGAGCCACTTAGCAGGAAACGATATTTAAGGAAACGGGCATGAAATTAAATTAGCAACCGGGATTCGTCGCTTCGGTGGTGAAATTAGCTAGCGCTCTGCTTTTAAACGTAATTGACAGCATTTCGAATTCCACCATTACTTGCACACAACTCTTTTGTGGAGTGAGCCGTTACGCAAAGCGCAGCTAGTACCCCGAATCGTCGCGCGGCTGCAGTCCGTCCGAGCGTGCAGGAATTGGCCCACATGACGCCACTCGTGGTGGATTAAAAGTGGACAACATTGGATTAGATTACAGTAGGCTGGACTAATTTAGATTACGTACGGTAGATTGCATTGAGTTTCCTTGGCGGCCGCTTTAATCCTGTGCAATTCCTGTCCATCAGAACCCAGGAACTTCGCCTTTTAAGTTATACTGCGCAGACATTTTTGACCTTTAGTGAAATCACGAAAAATGCATTCAGGACGCGCGAATATCTAAAACTGCAGCATTTATTTTATATATTTTTGTGCGGGATGCCGCTACTTTCTGGGTTTTTTACACGCGCCGCAGAGGGGGGCGTGCGTGACGTACGTTTCACAGCGACACCGCCGTGCCGGAGTGGCACGCCTGTGGCTTCCGAGCTGGCGGCGTGAAGATGCTAGAAATCGACATCATTAGCGTAGAGGTGGAAAAAGTCAAGAGAATAAATAGAAGAAAAAAAGGGAGGAGGGCAGATACGGGCGAATTTGAAGCTAAAAATAGAAAAGAGATAAATATAATTCTTTTAATTTTTTGGCTAGGCGGCGCAAGCTGCCGTCCGATACAAAGGGCAGAGCCACTATCATCCATCCATCCATCCGTGGCATCGCTAACGTCGAATATTAAGATATCGAGATGATCACGCCGCCTATCGGGCGACGAACAGTAAAATGAGCTGGTGGAGTCGCATCTCGGCGAAGCGTGTGCACCCAGCAAAATAATAGCTGTTCACATTATGATTTACATTCATATGCGTCGGACAAGATTTTGTGAAATTGAAACCATCAAAGAACCGCAGTCATTCACCGTTTCATCCGCTGAAAATCAGCAGCTACGTCGAGATAGGGGTCACAAAGGTTGAGATTTTTACACGGCCTAGAGCAGAGTGACTGCTCGAAATCTAAAAGCAGGGGCTCAATACCATTAGCAAACATTAATGAAGCAATTTTTATCTGGTACTTTCTAATATATTGTCACGCGCCTTCGTAGAACGTCGACGGAAGATGAAGAAGAGCGGTCGGGTAGATCGGTGAAGAAGGAAGAAGAGCAAGGGCAAAGGAACGTTTGTACTCTTCGCCGCAGTCCTGTTTGTACCGATCCCTGTAAATAAACCCCCCGTGCGTACAAAGCACGTAACAATATGTACATACCTGTCATACTTGCGTACATTGCCGGATCTGTAGCACTTCCCCTTGTGGCATGGACCTTGTGAGAGAATTGTTATCGTTTCTATATGCAAATGGAAACGCCGCGGTTGCACTTTGATCGTATAGACCTCTGCTCAGTTTTCGTTATATCTACGTATGCTGGTATGAAATTTGCAGCAAGCGACCTATTTATTTTTCTGCTATATCGAGTACGCATATGTGCTGCCTGCGGGAAGTTTGGTCATTTATTTCAAATTCAGAATAAGGAACACTATTCTGTTTGCAATTTAGTTTCATTCCGCGTCGCATCTCAATGTGAATTTCCGTCCGAGGCTATTTCAGTACAAATGCTCAAAATAATTAGAATTCTCCCGAAGTATCACTTCACAAGGAGAATGCAGATATTACAAACGTTTGTGCACATTTATCCTTCATTTTCTAAGTGATTGCATACATTCAAATGTGCTAGAGAGACCGAGAGCGCATTTTGTATCACACACCATGTCGTTTTTATGGGTGACATGCAATTTTCATGTATTTCAGGTCCTCTCCCTGGGAAGGCTTGACTGCCATCCTTCGTGCACTTTCTAGGGTTTACGTACGGCTGAAAATGAGGCAGACCGAGGTGAAGAAGATGGCTGCACAATATCAAAGAAAACTGAGTGGTTTAGGGTGAGCCTCAGTCCGCAAGCTAACGTTTCGACAAGAGGACTTATCTTCGCCTAGGCGCAAAGGCGAAGACATGGTCTCTTGTCGAAACGTTGGCTGGCAGATTGCGGATCCCCATAAACCCGTGCTCCTATATTTAATATATATATATATATATATATATATATATATATATGCGCTGAGGATTTGCAACGCAGCCAGGTCACTTTGCAATTGCTGTGGGCGAAATAGTTCCGGCAGAAAAACAGACCCCAAAGGCTTTTCTCTAAGGCTACCATACACAGCTTGAGAAGAAAATGGTATTTTTGCACTTCCTTCCCCTTCACTGGTCCGGCAGCTGTGTGGGTAGGATACGAGTAAAAAATGCTCTAGCTAGGCACATGCAACTACAGAAATAATTGGTGGTAATAAGGTTTGTTGTCTCTGCCGCCGTAGCAGGCAGACGGGTGAGCAGGTGAGCTGGACGCGGAGGCAGGGAAAGGCGTGACGTCACAGTTTCCAAGCAGCAGTAGTTCCAGGCGCCGCCGCAAGGTGCACCAGTTCAAGGAAAATAAAAGCGATTTCTGCCGACTGCTTGCAAGAAACGATGTGATTTTAGTCGTTTAGGAACGCCGGCTTTCAGTAAAGTATAAAAGCAGATCACCTGAAATTTGATACATTGTTCTTTTTAGCCATTCGGTTCAGGGGCGAGTTATGAGAAAGGCAGTTCCGTCCCCTCCCCACTTCGAGTGAGAAATTTTACGCGGCAAAATTTTGCCGACTCTCGTGAGACCCAGTTGTTGAAGAAAGTACGACCTCCAAAATTTCGACGCATTTTCTTTGAGCTAGGGTTTCCGGGACCGGCGGGACTTTGTAACCGTCGACAAATGCTTAACAGTGACACGTCCATCTCGTCTTTCCGTTGTAATCCTCGTGAGTTGGTGCTGCTGTTCCATGCATTCCGTACGATCCCCTGCTAAACGGAGGTGTCTCTTAAACGCATCGTCAAGCTGCACTTCTATAGAATGCTTGAATGTTGACTGCTGCCATACTGCGCGTGAATGATCGCACTCAAAAAAGTACGAATGATGCGAGAAGAAACATTTTATTCAGTCTTGGATACATGAAGCCGACAAGTGCAGATGACCATAAAGAATTCCGCACCCTTTCACCCATTATCAGCGAAGAAAAAACCACTGCTGCGTCATGTCGTCACAGTTACTTCTCACGTTGCGCCAAACCATGTAACATGCTGTTTCGTCACATCACGTGACTCCTGTCTAGCGTCATGGTGCTAGCGCCATGACGCATACGTGATGCCATCTGATCTGGCCAAGGAGTTTTATATATCCTCCTTGGATCTGGCGCTGCGGCTCAATGACGTTACTTCATTTCCGGTTACTCTTTAACGTTGCCGAAAGACCTCCTCGATGCAGAGTTCATTGTAAAATGCGCAGTCGACAATGAATAACGAGTTCTCCTAAAACATTTAGATCACCTTTAAGGCACAGTCCATAAGATACCTAAAAACAGGTTTACCGTCGAAAAGTCGAGTGGTGGCAAAGCCTGTTTATTTCATTTGTTTTTCAGATGCACATGCTCAATTTTTAAAGGCAGTGTAAAAATAAGCGCCTCGAACGTTGCCGAAAGACCTCCTCGATGCAGAGTTCATTGTAAAATGCGCAGTCGACAATGAATAACGAGTTCTCCTAAAACATTTAGATCACCTTTAAGGCACAGTCCATAAGATACCTAAAAACAGTTTTACCGTCGAAAAGTCCAGTGGTGGCAAAGCCTGTTTATTTCATTTGTTTTTCAGATGCACATGCTCAATTTTTAAAGGCAGTGTAAAAATAAGCGCCTTCGAGGGTGACGTAGTCAACTATATTCTACAGATCAAAATTTTGTGCGAAAATGTTTCAATCACAGGCTCAATCTTTTGTGTCGGCAAGAATACACTGCCAAAAAAGCAGTTTTTAACAATACACTTCATATATGTATTCTCCTTAAAGAGAGCTCTATCAAAACGCTCGCAATACACCCCCTAAAAGAATGGGAGAGATTTGCCAGTTAGTCCCTTTTGTAGTACTCCATAATGGGAGTAAGTACATCGAAGGGGAGTTTGTAAAAAGGTATTACTTTTTGCGCGATTATGTTTTCTGTGTATGGCCCGCATAAATACTGAGTGTTTTGCGTTAACACGGTCGACGCTTATTATGCGTTTTCCATTTTTAGTCCCAGCACTAGAAGAAGATACATGTAGGTTGTAGTGACCTCATGGAAGAAAACGGTATACAGGTAGCAGAGTAGAGCTACGGGTCCATCTAGTGACAACGAAAGAAACTGATAGGTACGGAATACTGACGGACCACTGGCCCACGTTTCGACGTTCAAACTCGGCCCACTAAGTCGCTACCTAACGTGAATTTACGAGTGCCTAACTAGTGCTGGGAGTAAATTGCGCATTGCGCATAAATGAGGTACATATACCTATCTCCGTCACGCCACACAAGGGGAAAAGCTAGAACGACGAAATGTGGTTTACGCCGCTGTCTGTGACAGCACACATTTCAAAATGAAACGCGAACGTCAAGATTTCGCAATAGTTGTTTCTTCCCTCATTTGTCAATAGCTGATTGATTTTCCCTCTTTCTTGAGCGAATATTATAAGCGTTATGATGATAGAGCGTTCCTTTATTGCACAACAGTGGCAAGTTCGCGTGCGAGATTTCTTGTCCGTTCACTCGCTTCTCGCTAGCAACAGAGAAAACTTAGTTATTTGTCTTGTACAAAGTGAGCATCACAATGAAAAGTGTAAATAGTCATATGTCTCGGAGAAAGCGCGCATGATGCCTATCTGTACGCGTCACGTTAATAAAGACTACATATAGACTGTTCTGCAAATTTATCGGAACCTTTTTGAAAAATGATCCTGCCTCAACTGGAAGCACGTTTGCGGTCAAACTGCTCAGAAACCTTGCGCATTGTTGATTCTTTTGTTGTCTAGTAAGTCTTACAGTGAGGCTTACCTCGTTTGGCGGAGCATTATGTGAAAGCAGAACCGTCAGTGACAAGACTAAAGAAGCGGAATACAAGAACGCCTATTTTCCGGCGAGTGCAGCCATAGCGGCATCTAGCGGCATTACGAAAACGTGCCACGCTTGCCAGAGCGCTTTAGAACCGCGGCGCTTTCATCCAGCGACACCAGATGGCGCCACAACTGCACTTTGCATTTAATAAATAGAATGATGGTATAGTCAACCAATCTTAAACAATAATTAAGATATAGGGAGAAAATGAGCATGATAGCTACTGCTACCACCTTGTTTCAAAGGGGACGCTCCTAAATTCCATCCTTCCATTCATCCAGCCGGAATTCGGCGTTGGCATCTTTTACTTACAGTTCTGGTTTTTCAGCATGCGTGGCAAAACCAAGTAAGTACCATGGTCAAACCTAATACGTAACAAAAGGGGAACAACGCGCAAGCTTTGCGCGCGGCTCCAGCGCAAACGAGCCTCCGTTTGAGGCTTGAGAATGTTTCAAAACGGTTCCAATAAAGTTGCAGAACACTGCACATGTTTGCTATCTCGTTACCGCGCTTTGTGCGGTCTCGTAGTGCGCATTATTGCCGTAAAAATACCCCTGCGCTCGCTAGCAGTAAAGGCAAACAGGTAACAATGCAAAGCATTCAGCAGTACTCGAGCGAAAAGTTCATCTAAACAGTGTACACTCAAGGCACTATAAAGGCTTAAGTTGGACAAGGCACTATAGAGCGAACGTACCTTACAGGGCGTCGTTGCTAGCTAAAAGCATAAACTCTGGCATGCAGTCAGCTTTCCTGGTATATATCATACAGAGTGTTAACTATATATATCGCTATAACCTCAATTTCTATTAGCCTTAAGGCAGCCCTCATTTTTCACTGCCCTAACTTTCCTCTTTGACTCTGTAAGAAAGAGTTTACATTGCACGAATTCGGCGTGTGCTACACAGTTCCGCATAATGCAGTCAATCGATTTTGGAGCCCTTTAAAAATCTTCACTTGCAGTAATTATTCATTTTCCATTGCGGATGAAGTAAGACCTTATTATGCGGTGCTCAAAATGTGAACGCAATCCACATCTGTATGCTAATCATTTACATACATTTCTTAGCTCTTTACAGGCACGACACCACAAAGTTGAAAAAATATGCGGCCAAAATCTGACAGCGCTGAATCACCTTTAAAGAAAAAACTTCACGCCACATCTAGCGTAACTATTCATAATCATCATAAACTGTAGTGTCAACATACAATTGTGCAAGGCTTTTCTCCGGATAGCAATATGAAGTAGAGAAAAACAAGTCTCCGAGGTCCTAACCTCAAAAGGAAATTGCTAAATAACATGATTAACTCCGCAGAGTTCTAAAGAGGAAACAAATCTTCAGGTCAAGGAGGTAACATGCCCTGAAAAGCATCGCTGGCTGCAGCGCTGCGGCACTTGTATAGTACAGCGGCTCACTGAGCCTACAAGCATGTACTTTGAGCGTACGAAATAAAACTACCCGCTGCAATGCACACTCAGGCACTGTTCAAATATTGGTCCAGGAAAGGCATTAAGCAGTGAGTGGACGTCTTGGTTGATACCGTCGACCATAGGCACAGAAGCCGATTCTTATGCTCTCTTCTACTTCCCACAGCCGCCTCGGACCAAGGGGTAGCTTTCTGCTTTCGAGAACGATGACGTCACGCCCGAATCGGCCCGCGTGAGGTCGTCAGAAGCGATGACAATGTCCTGGTGCGAACGCCGCTCCAAGGCTCCACTAGGCATCCTCCTTTTGCGTCTTAATCGTCTGCACGGAAGGGAAAATAAATTGAGAAGCTCATGGACTAAGACATGGAATACATGAGACATTATAAACATATACTATAAGACCTGAGCCGCTCCCGATTAAAGGTAATTTGGTCACAGCATACGCGATGCCGACATATTGGCCAGGCTATTGGCGCCTTTTGTAAATTCTTCGAAGCAACTGTAGGCATAGGCGGGCTACAGCAAATAAGCACCGTGGTGATTTCTATATAGGAAGCACACAGGGGTGGCGGTTGGGCAATGCGGTATGTCAGTCATAACAATACACTGCATTAAATCAAGAACGATCCAAATTAGGAGCAGGCAAAATGCGTCTAAAACAGCCGGCAGCCTCTTATCAACAAAGTCCCTTGTGCCAAGTAAAGAGGAACATGTAAAAATCGGTAGTATTCAGGTGCCATAGCTTTTGTTTTTGCTCTAGTATATCAATATATTGCACAAAGAACCACTGCAGAATGTTCCTCGCAGCACTAACTTCAAGGTCACCGCATCACATACTAACTCGCCACTTCTTGTGCCTTCTGGCCTTGAAAGTATTCGAGCAAGAAAATAAATAAACAAAATTATGCGAATTGAGGTTCGGGTGAAACTATACAAGGTGTAAAGTCTACTTTGACAGCGTACTAGCCTATAGTTCGCATAACATGTGGGTAACCCCCCCTTCCCCGCGTCCCGGGTTAAGGAGGCATACTAATTCTAATTCCTTAGTGAATTTGATCAGACTGGTGATATTTGACAACGCTAGATATAGTTACATTGTTCCATTATGTACACTGTTTGATAAACGAGAGATCAATCATAAGCCGGTCCAAGAAGAGCTTTTCCACTATTCCTCACCATACGCTTCATCACGCAGAGTATGTTGACCCAGGCGAAGGAGCAGATGCCGACGGTCACAACGCGCAGGTGAGGAGGAACCAAGAAGAAGTTGAAGCACTGTGCTGGAATCCAGAAGCAGCAGCTGAGCTGCATAGACAGCAAGAAGAAAATCATCCATTAACGTAAAACCGCTACTGTCGCCCTTGCGATGTTAAATCTATAGTTATGCGACCTTCAAGCCCCAGTTGAAAAAGCGAGAGATTATTTTTTTCCGATGTCACAACAAATGTTCTGTGCGGTTTTTGAAAGCGAACAACAGAAATATCCGTAGTAACATCAGAATTTTGAGCAGTTACCACAAAACGGCATTACAGAACTACAGAAAAGTGCAACAGAATGAAAAACCATAGAACGGCAAAATTGTACTACAGAACTACAGAAAAGTCTGACATTGCGGCGGAAATTTCGAATATTTTGTCGTATTTTTGACACGATTTTGTAGCTTTTCTTTTTTCTTTTTTTTTTCTTTTTTTTTTTTTTTGCAAGTGAGAGGCGATACGAATCGATCAAATAGGCCAGGATATAAACAGAGAAAAGAAATGTCCAAGTTCATATCAATTGAGAGAATCGAAGGGCGAACCAACCATGCCGAAGCTTGTCACACAATTATTTCCAAATAGTAGACTTTTTGCGCGGCGCTACAACTCGTCTCGTAAGACAGTGGGGTATACAGCAGGACACATATGTTACTAAGAATACCATGATGCTCTCGTGTTAAGGCACGAGCAGCGAGGGCTGCATCCTGATTTCCATAAACATCAATAATTCGCTGATGCATAGTCGGCAAAGAAAGTTACGAAAGCGAGCGCTTGTGAACAAATTAACTGTAGCGCTGTCTCGCGACCGAATCGCGAACCGGTGGATCAAACCTTCATAACTGCAAGCATGCGATTGCCTTACGTGATGAGGACGAGATAAACTTATGCGTACACCCACGCCCGGTGGACTTCTGCCGCCGACTGCACGCTTGCTTAAGGGCCTGTCACACTAGCGCGACACGACACCGACGCAGACCCGACAACGACACCGACAGTCGGCCAACTCGTCGGCCGACCGTGTCTGCGGCCGACCAAGCTGTCACACTAGGCCGACGACGACACCAACACGACCGAAAACCAAATGTCTTCCCAGTGTGACAGGCTTTGAGGCCGGGGACACCGACAAAACCAGTCTGCCGACTGTCGGTGGCCGAGTCTTCGAGAGATCGGCCGCCGAGCAAAAACTTTCTCGAAACGCAAAACCGACTAGTACACCACGTCGACAGCGAATACCTTTCAGCACTAATATACGTAAAAAAGTAGAATCAATGCATAATCCCTGACCGAAACGCGAGCGTGAGCCGCCAAAATACTCAAGGCCGCCGAATGCGTGTGGAATATCAACGGCAGCGTTTTCTTTTCGGGGCGAGTGAATTCGGGGCGCATAGATTTGTGGCGCTCGTCGGGACCGTGAGCAATCTTTCCGCTTTTCCGAACTGCACAGAATAGTGCAAAATGAACATAGCACGTGACAAAGAAATGATGAAAAGAAGCGATTATTTTCCTGAAGCCAGCAGAGATGCCGATCCTCCTGCGCACTTACTTCGATCATTGTGTTTAACGTCTAGCCGCTGCGTCGCTACTTCACAACCCAATTTCAACGCTATGTTACGCATCACGCAATAATTTTTTGTTGCATAATTCAATGTGTTTCAAGAATTGTGTGCACAAAAAGCGCAGAACTTGCGTTTAAACTTTACAACAGAACCAACAGCAGTCGTGGTCCCGCGGCCGGCCCTGTGAAATCCGCCTAAGGTTTTAGAAAATCTGCCGAAAGTTTTACCTGCTACTGCACAACATGGCATGATTCAAACTATCTGCAGTTTACTCTCAGCAAGCTGGACAGTCAGTTAAGCGGTAAACGCTCCTGCTACCTTCGCAACTTTCACACTGCAAGACGGCGTATTAGCTAGAACCATATCTCAGCCTCTGAAAGTGCCGGTTAGGCCTAACTTTTGTGGTGCAGTGGTTAGCGCAGCTGGCAATCAAACATTTTTTAGCTTTGAATATACACTGTCTCTTATTCGCCGCGGACAGCTTTTGTTTTTCAAACACTGACGTCGTTCTGATCCGGCAACCAGAGCCGTAAATTACAGGGCACTATTCAGTCTCGGCCCATAATCACGACTGTTGAGGCGCATGTTTTGGTATGGTCGAATATATGAAATGGAATTAAAATTAAGCGTTCCTTAAGTAGTTACGAGAATAAACCATGAAAAATAAAATAGGGAGTAGCTATACAGAAAGGAGAATTTCGCATTGTAAAAAAAAAAAATAATAATAATAAAAGGATTAAGAAAATGAACGTATAATGACACGAGAAGAGAGTGAGAATGAGAGGGCCTGGTCGGTGGGGAGGTTTCCCACGTTGTCTGGCTAGTGTGACATAGGAGTTGGGCGACCGTCGGCCGACAGCCGTCTTGCGAGCGACGCGCCGCCGACACCGACTGTCGGCCGACTGTTTCCGTCGGCGCAGTGTGACATAGACGCAGACATCAGGAAGACGCGCTGTTGGCAGACCAAATCGGCGTCATGTCGTGCTAGTGTGACAGGCCCTTAACAACCCAACAAGAGCGAAGAGTCGATTCCCACAGCAGCAGATTACCCGAGTTCGCGAAACACGGTTCGGATCACAATATGCGGCATGTATACACTATATACAATATAATATGAATAGGTCTTCATAATGAATGCTGCTGCAACCTTACTGCAACACTGCATCCTTCCACCTTCTTGCGTCCGGGCTTCCTATCAGGGTTGCCGTTGGGCAGGCAATAAAAGTATCCACGACAAAATGTTGGGGTGGCTCCTGCCACCCTTCGAGACTTCTTGACGCCGTCACTGGGCTTAGTAATAACTTCTAGATGGTGTTGGTTTAGCTTTCGTGGTCCTCACGGAGGAAGTACTTAAGAAGTACGGTGTTAACAAGGTTGTGCACCGCGTTAGGCTGGAGTACAGGCTAATGTAGGCTCCCAGGGGGAGTACAATATACCGTCGAAGCATGTCTTTCCCGCTGAAAGGAAGAACTAGCCTCACAAAGTCTATATCGACAGGAAAGCTCGAAAATAATGAGTTGTCAATTTGCTTGCTGTCGCATTTGCCCTCGCTGCAAAGTGGCTTGAGAATGCACTAAGAGAAACACACGAAGTAGTCAGGGAGCCAAAGTGAAATTTTCGCCGCTATACAGAGGATCCGGGGTAGGAAACTTCCACAGAAGCTATTGTCCTCCATATCAGGTGCTAGCACCCATTCCTTTCATAGCGGCCGGAGGAAAGCCCACTGAAGCGTTGCATAGCTGTCCTGGCAACTATACCAAGCAGATCAAAAAGCTTAGTCGTCGAGTGGGATTTGAGCCACGGTCGAACGAAAAGGAGAACTTTGGGAGCCAGCGCCTTGGTCAACTCGGAGACTGCTGCATCGTATCGCGCCGCATGCATTCGTGCGCAAGGAGCCATTGCTTTTTAAACATCAGTTTCCTTCCCGCCACCAAGTGCGCTAAAATACTCGGAACCGTGGAATCGAAACTAGCGAGAGTTTCCTATCCCTGAAAAAATCGTAAAGTAAGCAATTTGGCACGAAGTATCCACCAACGTAATGAAGACTGCTTCCTATACATTCTGCTATGAATGCGCACTCTCAGACCTAGTGTGATGCTTCTGGGTGTTGTGCGCTTCGTGCAACTGCCCGAACCGGCTCTGTTCTGCGCATTCTGCGATTTTCACAGAAGGTCGAGCAGCCGCTTGGGATCGAGAAGACCCTTAGTGAAATGAAGTACTGCTCACGAGAATAAGGCATCTCCGAAATATATGAGAAATGTTCGCTTATGTTCAGTAAAGACTAATTACCTTAAGCATTATAGAAAGACAATCAAATTGTGATAAGAAGTTTTCTCTTTCAAGAAATAGTATGTCACGGAGGGAGCATGTCTAGTCCAAGACTGGACATAGGATACACGTGGCGGGACACTCGGCCCAGCGTACCAAGAGGCTACAAGCCCTATATTTAGTTGTTTTTTATTCTTTAAAAAGGGGGACGGTTTGGTGGAGATTTTGACGTTGACATGATAGCGACCGTACCTTGTACGTTGGCACGAACTTGGCCTTGAGTTCCGCGAAGATGTCTTCCTTGCCCTCCATTGCACTCATGGCTGAAAAAAAACAACAACAAAAAAAAAACATAGCATGAGTAACATATCAGCGCAAACACCGGAACTCTGCAAACGCGCTATTGGCCGAAATAGCGACCCTAAGATAAACGTTGGGGAAACCTCCGTCTATAATCAGCTTGGGCGCAATAACAAGTTTTCCTAATTACATCATGTTGTTTCATTAAGGGTGAGTGCCCAGATTTCGGCTAGAAATTTTGCATTTGTCGATATAAACCACGAAACGAGGACAAATAGGAGATTGCCGGCCTGCATTCTGCAAGCGAAACCGCACACAAATGGCGCCCGCCTCCAGGGCTCTTAAGCGACGTCAAGACCTCCAGCGATAGTGTCTCTGCACGTATGCAAAATTGAACCAAAAATACGAGCACTTTTCGAGATTTAGTGCTGCATTGTTATAAATGAGCAAGGCTTTGCGAAATAATTGCTTGATGATAAAAGCTAAAAAATGGTTCACTATAGTTTCGCTTTCGAGCGTCGTCTGCTTGAATTTCACTTCAGTAACACTAAGCAGATGTATCCAGCTACAGGAGGGCTGCTCGGGACTTGTAGGTTCATGCTGACGCGATAAGAATGTATCACAGAGGCGCACGCTTCTAAAGAAACGCAAGTTCTTGAGAAGCAGAACTAACGACGGTTGCCTGATGCACGAAATCAGCCGCTAGGTGTGGTCTTTATATTGGGCGATAGCACGTGGTCTTGATCAGCGCTTGTCCGTTCTTCTCCTCTCTTTTTGTCCCAAGTAGCTGCGCTGTTTTTTGATCTTGCAATGCACCAACTAGCTCAGATTTCCGTTCTTCTTGTTCAGAAATACCTCACAGACCGCGCATTCAGAACGACCTGTGACTATGTTGTTACGGTGGGACAATTAAGTTTCGCTCAAAGTGCAACGACCGAAGGAATGAGCCTCTGTATCGACCATTTTGGCGCCAAGTTCCAGAACGCACGCGGAATGCATGTTTGTAGCTTTTTGGAAGTGCTGAACTTTTATTTACCTTCGACCTTTGTCACTCTCGACAATAAGTCGTTTATTCAGAAAGAACTCCTTTTGATCTAGCCTCTCTTCATCAAGTGACCTACTCATCGCTTATGACAGCGGTATCCGAACCAAGTTGGATGACGTGGCAAATATTTCATTCATACAGTGAGTCGACGACTTTTTCATTTTCTGCTGCAGTAATAACGCTCAGCAAATTTCTGCCCAGGTTTATTTTACTTTTCTGTCTGGAACTTAATGATTCTCAATTCATAGCAGAGTTTCCTGCTCACAATAAAATAAGGTTTTAGATCTGGATCATGTGATGTTTGATGAGCATGTGTGCTCGCAACGCTCCCGCAAAAGCGTTATGCAATTTCACTCGGTTCATTCGAAGTTCGTGAAGACCGAAACTGACGAAATGTTCACGAAATCCGCACTGCACCGGTCATGCGTGCTCGTGTGTTCACCGTAAGAGTGCACAGCCCTGTATATCAAATACAAACCAGATTTGACACACAAGTGAAAAGGCTAACAGCTGCATTGTATTGTATTGTATTGTATTGTATTGTATTGTATTGTATTGTATTGTATTGTATTGTATTGTATTGTATTGTATTGTATTGTATTGTATTGCATTGCATTGCATTGGGTTTAATGGCGCATAAGCGGCTCAGGCTATCATGCGCCAGGCACAAGGTTGTATCTTGAGTTTAGTGGAGTATATGCATTCGTTCTACAGTTTCTTTAAAACATTTGCTTCCTTTAGAAAGCTAAAAACACACGACAGATCAACAAGACCATTTTCACCTAAAATCAGTGCTGGATGGAACGGAATGCGTTCATTGTAAAATCTAGTAGAATACTTTTTCCTTTGTCCTGTACATGAAAATAAAACATGGTTTATGGTGAGTTCCTCTCCGCATTCTTCACAGGGTGCCCTTTGAGTTTGCTGTTAAATGTAGGGTAGCCATTTTTAACACCAAAATATAGTGTGAATTAACGCTGGCCAGTCGGTATATTGTATTCTGTATGTACACATGTCTGAAATTTTTGAAAAAGAATGTGAGCAACGGTAGCGTGAATTTGCTTATCCCTGCCATGAAAAAAGTGGGAGGGCTGTGCAAGCGAGTCATCAGGAAACATTCACAGGCGATCAATAAGGTTCATAAGCCATATATGCGAGAGTGCTCCGAGTCCTCCAAGTAACGACTCGGTGCCGTTGTGATTTTATCTCATTTCCAATATAACGACTGAGGTGATAATCGTGGCTAATAGTTGTAATGGCGACCGCAAAGCAACCGTATACGTAACGCTAACAAAATATTGGTCATCGCTGTAACCCAAGCTTCAGTTAGGCACCGGCACTTTAGTTTTTCGACTCTGCGATATACTTATATACTTGCGTACTAAAAACAAAAAAAAAAAAAAAAAAAAAAAAAAAAAAAAAAAAAAAAAAAAAGAAACAACATAGAGAAGAGACCGGAGCGGTTAGAGACGACATTATTAGAGAAAATAGGAGCCAGCGTGCAAGAAAAAAATTAAGCGTCAAAGCAGGTCGCGTTATCTCGACGGCAAGGGATAGGGTTACACGCTAAACCCGACCGGCGAATTCCACTTCATCGGTTTCAATCCAGCTAACTGGATTACCCGGAAGTGAAAATAAGCGGAAACAGATGTGCGGCTCCGAAGGCGTGCCCCGACTTGATGGTATCGAAAGCACACAGCGAAGTGCATACGTGAGCCCGTTTGTATGCAAACGTTTAAATGATCTCTGCAGAGGAAACGAAACGAACATTTGCAGCAGCAACTGAGTTTTACGGTCAGTGCTTCTGCTGAAGCGAAGATGGACAAAAGTAAGCGCGAAGGACATTCCTTTGCAGCACAGGTCTGATCCACAAGGTACACCCTCCCAATAGTTTGACCTCAACGCACGAGCATACACCGCCGAGGCGATAAGCTCCATGTGACGGAGCACAGCGGCTAAAACACCGAGGAATTTAGGCGAAAAGCAAGGCGCTGGTGTGCTGTGCAATGTCAGTGCACGTTAAAGAAACCCAAGAGGTCGAAATTTCCGAAGCCCTCCACTACGGCGTCTCTCATAGCCTGAGTCGCTTTGGGACGTTAAACCCCAAAACCAAACCAAACTATTAATTTAATCATTTCATCATCCTTCATTCGATAACCCTTGATGTCCTGAGGTAATAAATATCGTTCATAAAGAAAACCGCGTGTGCGTAGTGGACAGTCCGGTGAGCTTTTCTCGGCTAGGCTTTTTACGGGAACTGGACCCAACAAGGGTGCTGCATGCTCGACTGAGTAGGTACGATCACACATAAATGGCAATGGGATCCAGCTTGCTAAATTTAGATCCAAGCAAATATCTCGAACCATTTTGTGCTTCAGCGTCATACAGTGATTTTGATCAGCCCTTTTCTGCTAGCAACAATGCAACATCGAACCGGACACGCGTTCGCATTTTTATGACCTTCCTGATGTGGTGGAGCACCCAGCACCGGCGATCTTCACGTGGCCAAAAAGCGCCCTGTGGGCGGGAGACGATCTTGTGCGACCGACAATATCTCGAACCATTTTGTGCTTCAGCGTCATACAGTGATTTTGCTCAGCCCTTTTCTGCTAGCAACAATGCAACATCGAACCGGACACGCGTTCGCATTTTTATGACCTTCCTGATGTGGTGGAGCACCCAGCACCGGCGATCTTCACGTGGCCAAAAAGCGCCCTGTGGGCGGGAGACGATCTTGTGCGACCGACCGACCACTTGCACGGCAGACGATCTCTTTTATTGCGAAAGTAATACTCCGACAGCCAAAGCGAGACAACGGGTGGCCGCAACTACGCCGTGAACAGGCGTAGCTGCGGTCTCCTCATAGCAAAAATAAGCCTGACATGACATTTGAATTCAAGTTACCGCTATGCCACGGGCAGGGGCTGCCAACTCGGGCCGCTCCTTTCATATGGGAGGGTAATATCAGAATCAGCCTGCCAGAACAGTTTGCATTCTCGTTACCCATATACGACACACAGGCACGTTCATACGGCTTGTTTGAAGCGTGACTTTATATGTGGGCTGGTAGCTTACGCTCTCGAATCGTACCCTTAAAGAATGAGCTTAAGCGACACTAATAATGTAGCACCTTCCACTGATAGGTCGTAACATGGGAATATTATAGCAGGCAAAAGAAGCTTCCGCCGTTGCTTTCGCAATTCAACTAGGGTTGAACCAGAGCTAAAACACAACTAATTTGTTCGCCGGTTATTTGTTTTACACCGACAAAAACAAATTGCTTAGCTAACACTATAGGTGCTCACTTTCACCGAAATAACCGAGCACTTCGAGAAAATCTTCTACGAGCTCCGGTACGATCATCTCGCCGTTTATTTAACTCTTCAAGCTTACAGCGTTTGCACGGCTCCACCAATTCCTTCAATAAATCCTTCCTTCCCAGCGCGATTGAAAACTGGAATAACCTCCCCGAATACATTGTCATTGAGGCTAATCCTTCTAGATTCAGACAGCTCCTAATCGACTATCTCAATGAAAAAAAATAATCTTCCTGTGCCTTATGTCAGCTACCAAGCCCTGCAAACTGACCAGCCGGTTCTACTTCCATAGCTGTTATTTGTATTTCTTTTATATTTTTGCCACTCTGCCATGACTTATCTGAATTTGTTACTCTTGTCTCTTTCACCTTTTTTTTTTTTACCTGCCGTTTCTATTTTGTGTCTTTATGTTATCTTGTTATTTGTTTTTTATATATATATATATTTTTTTTTCTATACCTCTATATTACTTTTATATTTTTATGATCATGTATGACTGCTGAATAACCCTGTACTACCCCCCCCCCCCCCTTATGTAATGTCCCGAACGGGACCTTTAAGGGTTAATAAATGATGATGATGATGATGAATCGTGCAGTCAAGGAAAGTTATTATTGCCTCCAGGCTGTTATGTACAGACGGAGTCCTCTTGAATCGCCATCTTGAATTGCCTCGCCATCTTGAATCGAGTGCAACGCCGCCTACAATTCGTGAAAATCGCCAGAATCTCGTGTGACCGTATTTATATCGCAGAAACAGGACGTTGTATTAGTGATCAACAACGAAAGCACGCGAAAGATGGAAAATCGTTCACGCCGATCAATCGTTCTGGGCGCAAGGACTGCGTGGCACATCTGAATAACGTCACAATTATAGCCGATATCAAGACCAGACCTGGCGGCTGATTTCCGAGATATACATCTGCGACTATGCGTGCATCGGTAACAGCCGTTTGCTCTGATCTTCTTCTTCTTCTTCTTCCTTGATATTTGGCACATACCCACGAAGGGGGATTGGCCAGGGTTCAGTGTGGACTGCCAAATGTCCTACACAAACTGAATTAGTGTAATAAAGTAATTGACAACTAAACAAAAACAAAAGGTTTAAGATCACAAAAGTTATTGAATGAAAAAATATGAAGCAAAAATTTGTAGTTTTGTAAATTTGGAATGCAATTAGCAGGGGAATCTGTCCGTAGCTGTTATGATGGTCCCACAAGAGCCTGCATCTCTGCTTCCTTCTCTTCCGTCACGTCGGTTAGGAATATGCTACAGTCAAAACATGTATTCGCTTTCTTGGCTTGCATCCGAGACAGTATTACTTTGGACGTCTTCTCATTCACTTTCATATCCACGGTTCCTCTTTTGCTTTCTTAATCATCAGTAATTGTTTGAAAATTTGTGTTGAGCTAAATCCTCTTTCCACCCAGTCGGAAAAAACTAGAGAAATTTTTCTGTTGTTACGACAGAATTTCTGTGCTGTTTTTGACGGGAAAGCTGTTGTGACAACAGAACATTCTATAGTAACATCGGAAATTTCTATAGACACAAAAGAGAAGTGCTACAGAACTACAGACAACAGAAATATACTACAGAGAAAAATCTGACGTTTACGACAGAACTACAGAATATTTTGTCGTATTTTTGACACAGTTCTGTAGTTTTTTTCGGCTGGGCATTGCATTTATCTGAATGTTTCCTGCTGTGAACAAGCTATGGAACAGTTCTGGACAAATTACGCCTCCTTGCCTGACACCTTTCCATTAGGCACTTTAGGGCAAAAGCACACATTTAGCCATCCTACCCCGAAAAAATTATCAACGATATTGTGTCGGTGGGCGCATCAAACAAGTTGTCGACATGAAAATGCAAAGCGACCTCACTTCTTCATACGGATTTAAAGGTTTAAGCAGGGTTAAACCATACAAAATTTATCACATAAAGATGATAGTGATAAGATGGTCGATTTATTTCAAGTTGCTCATTTCGTGCTCTCGCATTCATTCCTAAATGAACCAACCGCTGAGTTAACATATATGTGTTCCTATACATGCAGCATATGTGACTTACAAAGATCGCGAACATCTAGTCAGCTCTGTGCGCACCAAACAAGTTAAGCGTAAGAGACGGCGACTGATTGCTGCTCTGTGTATACGTCGCGTGTAGTACAAGGAGAGCCCAAGAATGCAGGTGCAATGACACAGAACACTCGGCGACTGCGCAGCTCAGGCTTGCTATTATACACGTCATGCGAATGATGAAGTGCCCCTTCTCTGAAAACAGTGCAATTTGTCGCCGTTCTAGAGTGTCCTTCGTGAAACATCGCCTGTACTAAGGCTTTTTTCTTTTTTTGAGCGACGCGAAAATTCTTCTAAGACAGGGAACGAAGACACACAAGTTGCAATCATCGCCGACTATGCCGGGCGCAACCCGCGGAACATACGTCGTAATCGTGTCGATTTTAAGCCCTTTATCACCCCATGCCGTCAGGTCAGCATGAAGTCCATTCGAATCCCTACTCCCCCCCCCCCCCCCCCTTCTATTGCGCCACCTTTAGCAGAAAAAATAAAAAAAAAATAAACTACAACTGCGGAGTGACTTCGACGTGCGACTTGGATATAGCATGGACATTATTTGACATCAAGCCGCCATTCTCACTATATCGTAATGCTCTATGCATCGGTGTACTTAAACTTTACGCTAATTGTACCATATCGTTTAGCCGAGACATAAATGCGACGTTAATAGGTCTCTTCAACGACTCAGGATTCTCTCCATAACACTTCGCTTGAACGGACTATGATTTTTAAGTTTTATACGTATTTCCTTTATTCGCAGATAATTACGTGGTGTGTGGTTATCGCCTAAACCCCCAAAGCTATTACAATTAACGAAAGTGCTTCAGTGGTAGATGAGTAGCGCGCCTGCATGGTTGGCGACACTAGGGGCAGCGGTTCGAGTCCCGGATCGATCATGCTTCTTTTCAGCGCATTTCCTTCTTTCTTCAGGTGCACTAAGTTACGGTGGTCGAATGATGTCGCGACCCTGTAGTTCAATGCGAATTGTGTAGCGATGTCGTCACTGGTTTACTGAACAATCGTCTTAGGGTGCTTGAAGTACCCAGACGAGGTCATTTAGCTGTGACGTTGTGATCATCTCAACTAATCAGAGATTACCCGATACAGCGCCGACAACTATACGGCGTCAGGTTTTCCGCTAAAAGGGACAAGTAACTCCGTTGCTTTAAAATCAACTGCAATTGAGTCAACTCTTGCAGCTGCTGTGTAGCCTACTTAGTGCGAAGCATCGCGCAAGAGAAACAAAGAAATCAGGAATGCACACGCTTGGGAGCATACAGAACCTCAGCATGTACTCGTTCGTATCACCGCTATTGTTTATCTCTATAGTTTCAAGGATACGCCGTATCCCTTCCCGTGCCCGTGCAAGGATATACGCCGTGCCCTACAAGTTGTAGGGCACAGAAAAACAGAGCGTGCCGGGAAAGGGAAACAGGAGCGCCGGACGAGGGTTCTAAGAAAGGTTTGCGGCGGTGCCGAAGGGCGTTGAGGTAAAGGGCAACGGCAGCACTGGTCGGAAGGAGAAAAATGTGACTGTAGGCCATGGAGGAAGGAAAGTTCTTTCCTTCCTTCATGCTGTAGGCGGTAGTACGGTGCTTCGATGTCAGTGCCGCCTAAAGGCGGCGCTGCATCGAGGCACGCCATTTCTTGCAGCTGCATGCAAAGCAGGAAAACTACTGAACATATTATAATAGAATGTAAGGCACTTCAACCACCAGTGCACAACGTCGACGCGGGGATTCGAGAAGCGCTGGGTTTCGGGACATCCATGGCAGGCTAAGCTGCGAAATAATGCAAGCAAGTGAGAGGCAGCTTGAGGATTGGTGGAAAAGGTCAAGGGAGTAGTGTTGGACTGTGCAGAGAAAATAATCAACTAACCTAAAAAAAAAATATTTAGTACTCAACGTATTATGAGCTAGGTGACGCTTCTCACCACCCCTTTAAAAAGGGGATGCTAATAATCATCTATCTATCTACTTAAGCCAGCCATAAGCGGTAGCGTGGGAGAGCGCCATCGGTGGGAAGGAATGTCAACAGCGGTCTGGAAACGGCGGCACCACGTTCGTAGCGTGCTCGCCCGCTTTGTACACGTCGTCGCGTGGGCTCTAAGCTTCATTCCACACTGCTACGAGAGACGTAAAAGCCACCGCGCGCCGATGGCTCAGCAGCTTTAGTACAGACAAATATAGGCACAATGACATTTCTGATATCATGACGATATTTTCAGAAACGGTACATGACGTATATGAAGAGCTCCGAGGGCACCGACGTCAGTCATCGGCCTATATGCTTCTCCTGTGGCGAAACCGACCCCACCGGAGGTTCCCTCTTTCTATTTATTCAATTCCTAGCCAAATTCCGAAGAGTTTTGCTCAATCGGATGCACACCGCAGTTGCGAGGAGTCAAGAGATGCAGTAACTGTGCAACTATATGAACCGCCCCGCCTCCCCGGCAAGTGGCCGATATGAAAAGAAAAAAAAAAAGATTCCAAGCCATTCGACGCTGCCTAACGTGGATATCAAGCGTTAGGTCGTTAAACAACAACGTTGAGGGCACAACTCGGTGGTAGCATGGCTACGTAAATTTAGCCACTCCAAACTGTTTGATTTTATTTAATTTTATTATGTTTTTTCGTGATGCGATCACATGGCACACGTAAGTCACGTGGTATAGGCCTCCTGTTTAGCACCAACGAGCACTGAGGCAAACACCTGTTCCAACGGTAATGTGAATGGTCGACAGCGGCATCACGCTAAATTCGTCGAATGTGCGCAGTAGGGTTCGATCCCGATCGCCGGTAGCTGCGTTTCAATAGAGGCGAAACTGAGAAGCGTCCGTGTGCTGTGTGATGTCAGTGCACGTTAAAGATTCCCAGGTAGTCGAAATTACTCCGGACCCTGGGTGGCGGAAGCCCTGGCTCGTCACTATGGATAGGAACCCGGCGTTTTCTACGTGGACGCCTGCGGTCCCCACCATGGGGGACGGTATACGGCTGCAGTCGTCCACCAATCCCAACTAGTGAACGGACTTACTTTTCGAGCCTATAACATAACACATGCGGAAGAGGTCGCCATTGCATTAGCTGCAACTGATCCCACTTCCAAAACAATTATTTCAGACTCGCGGGGGCCTGTCGGAACGTCGAGCAGGGCTGAGTACCGTACCGAGTCTATCACCTTCTCCAAAAGAGCGTCTACACCGGGGACCCCGCTCACCGGAATATCATTTGGGCTCCTGCTCACATGGGCCTTGCGGGAAATGAGGAAGCTGACGCCGCCGCGCGCGCGCTCTCTCACCGGGCATTCCCCTCCGACCCCGATGATCAGGAACTCGAATTCACTCCAGCTTATTCTATCAAAGATATTGCTTTACTATATCAATCTGGCCACGGCGTTTATCCCCACCCGTGTAAAGGTCTCTCAAAGGCGGAGGAGCGGCTTCTGCTCCGCCTGTATACAAATACTTTGCTGTGCCCGACATCTCAAACACTTCGACCATTCTTTCTCGAGCAGCTGTCCGCACTGTGCCGAGAAGTCTTCGGACATTTACCACATGGGGTGGGCCTGCCCCTCCATCCCTGCTATCCCTCCTCATCCCAACCCCACCCGAGAGGACTGGGAGGCGACCCTGCTCGGATGCTCTGACCTACAGGCCACCCAAAAGGCCTTGGCTGAGCGCGCTAGGGCAGCGGCCGACGCCACTGGAATCCCGTACTAGGGACCCCACCTAGTGCTTGTGAGGACTGGCCTCTTAAATGTTGGTCCAATCATACCTCCCTGTGAATGCTCTTTTGAGCCAATAAATGTATTTCACCACCACCACCGGACCCCTCAACTACGGCGCCTTTCTCCCTTTCTACTTTCACTCCCACCTTCCTCCCTTCCCTTACGGCGCGGTTCAGGTGTCCATAGGACAAGTGTGACGTATACTGAGCCTACCTTTGCTGTGAACCAATTATTATTATTATTATTATTATTATTATTATTATTATTATTATTATTATTATTATTATTATTATTATTAATATTGTATTATTATTATTATTATTATTATTATTATTATTATTATTATTATTATTATTATTATTATTATTATTATTATTATTATTATTATTATTATTATTATTAACACTCTAAAAGATAAGAGTGAAGCAATGTTCCAAATGATACTGACAGGCCGTTCAGGTTTGGAACAGTTGATGTGTCCGCGAGTTGTCACATTTACATGCATATGCATGTCGTACAGCGGTTTCATCGATTTATAAAACCGTACCGAAGTTTCGTTTGCGCGGGCATCCATTGATTACCATTCATGATGGCATTACTTAACATTGATTACCGTGTCTGGCAGTGCGAGGTGTCGGCTGCTCGATTTAAATCAAGCTGTTACCCCTCCCATTCGATTTATCGGGCATGTGATAGACCTCTCGCATGCATGAAGGGGGGTGATGAACCGAAATGGGAAAAAAAGGTTTGGTTAGGTTTGTGGGGTTTATCGTCCCAAAGCAACTCAGGCTATGAGAGACGCCGTAGTGGAGGACTCCGGAAATTTCGACCACCTGGAGTTCTTTAACGTGCACTGACATCGCACAGCACACGGGCGCCTTGCTTTTCGCCTCCACTGAAAAGCGGCCGCCGAGGCCGGGATTCGATCCCGCGTCCTTGGGAACAGTAGTTGAGCGCCGTAACCACTGCGCCACCCCGGCAGGGAATGGGGAAAAAAAGGAAGTTTTTGGTAGTGCCATACACTCATGGTGCAGCGCATGATTTAAAGAATGATGCTGGGAGATACAACGCTGGCGTTGCTTTTTCATCACCGAGGAGTCTTCACGCCATGTGCAGGCTCGTGGAGATAAAAACGAATGCAACAAATAAAAAAAAATGGAAAGTTGCGAGATCAACCGTCAGAGTCGCTTTGTATACTTGCAGTGTGAGGGTGGTGTACAGGTCATATTGTACTTGCGGAGCAGTTTACATAGTCCAGACGGGACGATGAGCAAATGTTCGTTTGAGTGAGCATTACAATTCCCGATCCGATGATTCTTCATGCGATCTTGACCGTCATTGGAAGAAAGGCGCATGCACTCTTTTTTAATACCGTCACCCTCGCCAAATATAAGTATCAATTAACACTTAAAATTATAGAGGCACCTCATATCCACTATAACGGTGGCGGGTGCATCAGTGATCCATCGCTTTCAACGCTAAAGAAACATGCTATTTATCCGGTAAAGACCTCATTGTCTTTCGCGCATGCAACATGGCGACGGTGTGTGTGTGTCTTGTCACTGCCATGTATGAATGGTTTTCTTTCTTTTACTTTTGGTGTTTTTCTGGAAAGCAAAGCGTTTAAAGAGAGTTTTCTTCGAATAAAATTCAGTTGCAAGTGCGCTTGTGTCGTCTTTCTTCGTGCATGCCATTTTCCCACGCTGTTTTTCATTACCATGATCTGTGTCCGACAATCGCAGGAAATTCTCCCCTCTGGCTGCCTGTGACATCATGGCAAGAAGAAATTTAATATCGTGTTTACCACGTGAGTAGAGAATTATATTGCTCTTATTAAATTCGTATTGGGGTGAAATACCAGTTGTGCTCTATCCCATCTTCCGAGATGAACCATCTGCGCATACGACTTCAACGACCACAGCACCAAGGCAAGTGATCGGCATTATCTTATGAGATAGTGACGATTAGTACGACTGAAGGCAGACTCAGTGGTCAACGCGATTATTGCAAGTGATCCTTGTTCTCCTCGAATTTCAGCGCTAATAAAATCACAAGTAGATGAAGCTAACGTCGTAAGAAACGAGAACAAAATAGACAGAGCTAGACATCTTCGAGAACGCATACGCTAAATTAGTTCAGCGGTATGGAGGCAGGGTGATTTGCCCCCATCCATCCGTATCTTATGCTAACTCAATCTACAGCGTCTCTCATAGCCTGAGTTGTTTTGGGACGTTAAACCCCATAAGCTAAACTCAAAATCGACCGACACATGACGGAAAGTAAGCATAGGTCAAAGTTAAAGCGACCCTGGAAGATACGGCAACAAAGATGTGCGCGGATTGAAGAGCACCGTACGCTTCAGCTATACGAAAAAATAATAATTTCAGCCGCTATCTTTACCATTATAAACTATAAAATTGCCCTCGAATCATCTTCTTACTGACCTAGTTCATTACATAAAATTTATATCCTGATGAGATGTACACAGTACGGGAGCCAATGATTGACGCGATTGACTTGGAACATTCAGAAGTGCATCAGGTCTTTTAAGCAAACAAATCTATTAAGTACCATGTATAAACGAGAACTGTGGTTACAAAGGTGTCCCCCTTACCAAAATCACGCGCGAATTCGCTAAGGAGACGACATACATTCCCGAATGATAGGGCGCCCCACTTGGTCATGAACTGCGAAAAATGCAAATATCGTCGCCTGTCCTTCTATAAGACAACGTCATTTTGCTTGTCCACTTCAACCATGCAACTGAGTGGATAAAATATCCAGGCTCTAAACATTTTACGACAAGAGAAAAACAACTTCTGCCAGTTAGCTATCGGTCACGTTAACACATCAATAGGTTTGTTAACCACTTCCTTGAAGCGTTTGGACGAGAGGCCTATCTCGAAGGATTTGCTACACTATAGGCGCTTGGCCGGACAGATGGAAAGTTGTTCAGGCATTGCGGGCTTTTGGCTGTTTCTTGAGCGGCACTGGACTCTACTCGCGAGTGTGACACAAGTTTCCGTGCCTCTGTTTTTTTTTTCGTACATGTTCTCACCACATTGCCACTTTCTTCTTTCTTTTCTTCTTCCCTTTTCCGAGTACGGAGTACCAGGCCAGATATCCAGCTTTCCGGCTGACCTCTCTGCCTTTCCAATCAATACATCTGGCTACCTAAATTGGCTTCGCGCCATGAATAATCTTGATATCCTTTTCTTATGTGTACGTTTCCTGCTAGTGTTTATGCTTGGCGCGGCTGTATATTTCCTCTTTCAGCTCGTTTACTTGAGAGCTCAACGCTTAATGCCTTTGTTGTGCGCGTCTTTAGCACTGTCTCCATTGACTCGGCTAGAACTCTCTCCAATATGCTGAGTAAAGAACTTTATCCGGGCGAACAGGTGGGCATAAAAAACCTGTACACGAGGCGCAATATTTGGTAGTACACAAATAATATTAACTCTTTCAGTGTCGCACACCACTGCTCCTCGCAGATTTTATTTTTGAGTCTAAATAGTTTAACCGGGCCTCAAGAAAGACGTTTAATATCTGGTTTGCAATGAAAAACAAAACGATTATTGTTGTACGGACATATTTACAAGGTTTTGAACTAAGGCTCACCCGATTGACGGAAGCTGTAAAATTGAAAAATATATTTTTGTTTCTAGTAATTGCATCATGGATCAAGGGATGCATCATTGTTTACGTGGAAGATGCACACGACGGTGCAAAAATAGTATTAGTATACGGCTGACAAACCCTGCCTGCATAAAAATGGCGAAGATGTGCTCATATAGGATACCTGCTTTCAGAAATATCACTTACTGTGTTCGCTGGTTGATTTCCAAAAGCAATCTTTATAAGACACGGGGAAGGGGGGAAGGGGTGGGGGGGGTTAAATTCTGCTAAGAAATCAAAGCTAACTGTTGCACGTCCCACGAAAAAAAAAAGCAAAATTTTCAAGGTATACTCAACTACGTCCATTGCGCACAAGTCAAGTCGAAGTGACAACTTGGCCAACACACGCAACGCGCGGAGAAGACACCCGGTCGTCTCGTATAGGATGGTAGTAAGAACACTTATGAAACGGAAGCGGATGCAATTGACATGCAGATGAAATAATCAGGTAGAGCTCCTTTTCAGCATTTCCCTGAAATAGACACTATCAGTGACGTATATCCTCTGCAAAAATACATCGCAAGCACCAAACAGAAGTTAGCATTGAAGGATAGCGCTGTTCTGTACCAGCAGTCAAATGCAGGGAGCTATGTCCGAACCCATACCTCTCTCCCTTCTCAGTAACCACGTATTCGGTGAACGATAAGTATCTGAATATTACAGTAATTACCCGAATAAATGACTGCGCCAGTCTATAAGCAGTGTGGGCACATGCCAAAGTTATGCCGTTTGCAACTCATGAGGATGTCGCTCAATACAGCAAAAAAGACCAACTCCGCCACTTTTTTCTTTTTACACCTTAGATTTCGCCTAAATTATCATGGTACATTTCTATGGGTAAACTTTTGTGTGCGGCGCCACTGGACGCGCGACCGACGATATTCGCTCTACATTAGCAGAAGCACAAAATTTCGAGCTTTATTTTGGCAATTTCTAGCAATTAACCGAAGCTTTCGCTAACAGTCGTCAGTTTAGGCAAACAAGGCGTAAACTATAGGTTTTCTGAGAGTATGTGTGAAATCATTGGATGCATTGTCGTGACGTATTGCTTGGTTGGAACAAAGTTTCGGTTTCCTCACTCCTGCTGTTTTGAAACGCTTCTACTGAGTATTTTTAAAAACTGTTCTGTGTACTACTGTAGAAAGCAACCTCTAATGAATGTGATTTGCTCAAATATTTGAAAGATAAAAACAACACGGAATTGGTATACTTAACGATAGTACACGAAAAACATTTCAATTCAGCTCATGACGCACTCAATCCGAAACCATGTCTTGCCAGCATTCGGTGCCTATCGATGGCGTGCTGTTTTTTTATGGGTACTTTCAACTTATCTATACATCATAAACGTAATGTCTCACTTCACTCACAAACTGCGACTTCTCCGTGCTTTTTAAGCAGTGGCTATTTAACTCATCTCTACATCTGCAGTGAACCTTTTTATGGCGTAACGTTTTGTTAACGGCCAAAGATCACGAACTCCGGCACGTACCACACACCAGAAGCAGACACCCAGGAGCCAGATCTCACAGGACATGCTATATATGACAAATTTCCTTTCAGCACCAGACCACAATACTTATTTTATCGTTCAGTAGTTTTCTAACTTCTTTTGTTTTCTTAACTCACATCATTTTTGTTATTTTTATTTTATTTTTAAACGCGCAGGCGCAATTCTTATTTGGTGCTATGCACTTTTTTTTTTATTTTGACTGCTGTAAGCCTGTAATGCTTCCGTGGCCGAAAAGCTTTATTTCTAATTGTTTTTAAGGGTACCATCACAATAAAACAAACCTTGGGTATACGGCCTTCCTTTTAGGGTAATCCTTTCTTTTAGCGTGCACCTATATGTCTGCACTCAATGCTTTGTCGCGATTCACTTCGGCTCACCAGTGTAGAACGCCACCAGCAGCGTGGAAGACGCGACGACCTGGTCGATGACCGCTTTCCTGATCGCGACGGCTACCAGCTTTCCGGGAAGCACGCGGTCCAAGTACCGGTACCAGTAGAAGAGAGCCGGCGCGTAGATGCCGGTGCCAACCACGGCGTACCGGCCCACCAGCGGCCAATCGTAGTTGCGCACCGAAGGGTCCAACTTCTGCAGGATCGTCTGCTGGACCACTTCGGCCCCCACATACATGGAGCCAAAGGACACGACGTTTGCCAACAATGGACGACTCTTGAACAGTGTCCGCACTCTGCCCATGACGTTCTGCATCCTGAAGCTTCGGATCACTCCTTCAGCAAGTGACTAGATGTACAGCAACACAGGCGTGGCTATGGTGTCTTTGTACACGGAATAACCCGGGTACTACAACTTGCCGCCCGTGAAGGCTTTGATAGCGTCCGCAGCTCCTGGTCCGCTGTCGACTCTGGCGGTGCCCGAACACGAAGTGCTCACACGACTGTGAACGTTGGTGTCGCTGGTACCCTCAGTGCAAGAAGGCAATGAATTTCACCAGCATACATTCATAGCCCTGGTATCACACTTGATAATCCGTGAGGAGTTCGATGGTATCCTTCGGTGTTGGCAATCGGTCTACCTGACTGGTTATTGAACCAGGTATGTTGAATAAATTATCATTTATGACTGTTATGTCGTTCGACGGCAAACAGCGTCGCAATTGTAGTAGCTTCGGAAGCGAGGTTTGTCGGACGTGAAACAGCAGACGAAAGTCTGTGCAAAATTCGACAACGTTCCTGTCGAGGGCGCATGCCAAATCAAAATGTTTAATTCAACAAATGTTTCAGCAAAGGGCAGATAATTTAGGTGACTGGTACTTAGGTTAGTGATGTTCGAAGACGCAGTCAAGGCGAGGAACCCTGTGGTGCATATCTTTTTCACGGCACTTAATCCTCGGCGCCCACACAAGTTTGAAGCGGTGGTGACACGAGCCCAGAAATTACATTCAAATCTTGGCGGAATGACCTCCAGATATCGGCAATGATAACATATGTACGTGTGAACGCTGTACAGATGTTTCGAAACTTGTGCAACTCAGCTGCTTCTGCGTTTTAAACAGAGCAGCACCTGTTTCACTTTGTTTTGCTTTTTCAGTGACGATCGAGGCAGTGTCACGGAGGCGCACTCGTTCCAAGTTCGAACCGCAACCAAAATAGTCCACACAGGTACCGAAGAAAGCAAAGTAGCCCGCACTGTGTATATCACGCGACGTCGTAAGACACAGAGGCACTTTGTAGTCCAGACTGAAGAGCTTCGATACAAGGACGACGTGAAGCACCGGCAGTGTTGTAACTCAATTTCAGAACTGTCAATAATAAAAAATCAAGCTGGAATCGAAAAGAAAGCGACGCAAACACCTCCCGAGGTTCTCCACGTCGAGCGCCGTTGGAAAACACACTCGCTCACGACCGTGTAGCACAACGTCACTAAAAACCGCGTTGGAACAATGCACTGAAACAGATGGCCTCCGCGTCCTTTCCGCGCGCACAGCAGGTTAATCGACCGGCGCCGCACGCACCGTCGCCGACGTCAGAGCAACGACGAAGTCCCGGTCGCGAGCGGTGCGGCCAGGAAGCAGCGACCGAGACACGAACAGCTGGTTGATCCAAATTGTCTCCTCAACGTCCCTTCGACGTCGTCACAAAGTCGTACTAGAGCTAACGCAGTCAGCGCTGCTGTGAAACGAGTTGGAGGAGAGACGCGAACACGCAGTTTTTTGCTAGGCGAAGGACCCGGTCCGTACGTCGTGTGCGTGCCGGCGCCTCTCCTGCTGCAGCTACCCAGTGTCGGCGCGGCCAGTCCTCCTCGGCGGCTAATCATTGATACGACCTCCAGACGCCAGTAGTGAAACGGCCGTCGAGGCCCGTGAAAGAGTGAGTGGAAGAGAGCGAGGAGGATAAGATTGTCCTGAGAGGAGGAGGAGGAGCATTTCCTCGCCAGAGAACCTCGAAGAGCTGCTTCTCCTCCGTACTCACGTACACATCCCCGCGTTCAATTCGCTCCTTTGAATATCATCTGCCCCTCTTGCTCCATTTCTTCATGAAGAGGAGGAGAACGAGCCGTACGCATTCTCGCAAGCGCGAAGTAGAGTCCTTCAAGCGCGTAGTGGAAGTTAATCGAAAGAAGATTGTCGCTAATGTACTGTTACGCCCAACGAAGGAGGCAGCGGACTGTTGCAGGCTTGCAGTGGTATCTGTTCGGCGCATCCGGTGCCAACGAAAGGAAAAGAAGGCGGGTTGCGATAGCGATTGTGGGTTATCTTTGCCGCTTTTCTTAAAAGTACAGAAATGAACAGCCAGTGCGGAGTCGCGGGGAAAAGATTAGGACACGCACGCTCTCCGCATTCTAAGCCCATACTTGGCACTCGCCTCGGATAGCGGCCATGTGTTATAGTCTTACAAAGAAAATAAAAACTGAGATTATATTTTTTTTTCTTATTTGCTCAGCTTTCATATTCTATGTGAGCACCCATAGTGATAAGAGCGATGGCTTGCCGGAGGAGTGGAGAAAAAAATAACCAAGACAAGAGCTTGCAGAGCATACTGCGAACCATAAAAGGCGAGAGCAGAAGACAAGAAATGCACAGGACATCGGCGGACCGGATGAGAAATCATGTCCACAGCTCGCAGTGTCGGTCCTTCGTCTAGTGCTCATGCTTTATATTATGTTCGATGTTTTTCAGGCAAGAGAAAGGAGTACGATCTTGTCGTGAGGAACTGGGCACAAAGGTTTGAGAAAATTCAATATAACCCGAAATTTTGAATAGCCGAAATAAAGCATCTTAAACCGTGAATGCAAGCTCTGGAGGACAAAACATCTTCCCTTAGAAAACTGCCAAGGGTCTAAGCTGCCACTTGTCCTGTCCAAAGCACTCCCTTCCTTCGCTGCGTGCCCAAAGAAACTGAGGCACTCAATCGGCAGGTTGCTCAGCTTCTATGGAGTGAAAAGCCCGGGAAATTCGAGCTTTGGTTCCATCTTGCGCGCACAAAAAAAAAAAAAATATATATATATATATATATATATATATATATATATATATATATATATATATATATATATATATATATATATATATATACACACACACACACACACACCGTTAGCCACTCCGCTGTCTTTCATTAGCTGTCTTCAGACATATGGGCAGTATCGAAGATACATGATCCTTGATACTATCTTTCGATACATTTTTTGCACCGCGGTATTAGCTATCATTGGCCAACAATGAAAATGTCAGGATATCTTTGTCCAATCTGCATTTTTAGTGTAAAGCGTGTATTTTAACGATACTCGATACTCACAAAAGCTTGCAGCGGATTTGAAGGCTGCTGTGATTTAGACTTCGAATTGGCGGTGTTTGTTCAGGCGATGGAGCACACTGAAAAAATGGATGGAATCATGGTAATTCAGTTCATCTGCTTGCTTTTCTTTTTTTGTTACACTCGTTTTGCAGATGAACGCTTATGATGAGTTTCTGCTCACTCGGTGAAAGAATTAGAGACAAGTGGGTGAACTAAACCTTGTAGCAGGAACAGCAAATTACTCGTTTATGCAACTCAGGGCACAATTCATGCGCAGCACAGCTCGTGAAAAGGCGCGCAGTACAAAATACACTCAGCAACAAAAGCTGATGCCCAAGCAACCTTGCCTAAAGCGTCCGTGCCGAAAAGTTCACCAATGCCTTCGAATTAAAGCCCGATTAAGTGTGCAATGACATTCACTGCCCACGCCGTGCCTGAAGTGGCGGAGTTCATTTTATGACAAAGATCATCGCTCGAAATACGAACAGACAGATCTATATATGCACCACACGAAAATTATATGTAGGTGTTCCAAGAAAGGGATTGGCTCGGTCTTGCCGAGCACTACGACTTCGCACAGCCCATTGCCTCTGATTTGACTCTGGTTCAAGTTGAAGCTAATTGTTTATTAGAGGAACAGCTGGCAACTATGCTTACAGCGTAAAACCAAAACTTTGAAAAAGAGAAAAGCTGATGTACGCCTTATATACTGAAACTTGATTTTGGATGCAATTGCTGATGAACATATCTGTGGGTTCGGTCATTTCTTCAGGTAATACCTCGCGAAAAGGAAGGGACAGTTGCTGTTGTCCTTCACCGCTACGTATTTCAAGTTGTGGCGGTTGCAAGAAAGAAAGAAAGGAATGTCGTCGTAGTCTCCTAGACCGTGATGCTCAGCAGCTTGCAGAACCAGCTTTTCTTTCCATTACAAATGCCATGCACTTTTTAAAATCCCGGCCACGGCGGTCGCTTTTCGATGGAGACGAAAAGCAAGGCACCCGTGTGCCGTGCGATGTCAGTGCACGTTAAATAACCTCAGGGGGTCAAAATTCCGGAGCCCTCCACTTCGGCGTCCCTCATAGCCTGCGCGTCGATGGGATTTTTAGAAGTTTAGCGCCAGCAGCATGAAGTGAATTAGCTCATGCACTTTCCGTTTGCAAAAATTTCGGTAGTATGAACCGTACTTCTGAAACGGCGCTAGTGATGCTTAGGTTTCGTAACTCTATCTCTGGGATACTCTAGTCGATGTATCTATCCTTAACATTTATGCGTCGATAAAAAGGTGCTTTCATCAAATGCAACACGGCAATTCACTCTTCTGCTCTTGTACGGAGGCATTTTTCATTTGCCACGCACGGCGGGCCTCTAATTCGGACTGCCGATTTGAGCACATGATGTTACTTAGGCCCGTAAATTTCTTGGTAAGATTTAAATAGCAGGAATTACCAAGATATGATCTGCCTCAAAAGAGTGACTGGCTTTTTCATTTTTTATTTTAGTTTTTAACACAGCATGTCCAACTCATAACATCGGTTAAACACAGTGCTGTGGATATAAGTGGTCGCCTTTCCGAAGCGCACGGAACTAGCGCTTTTTCGAATAAGTGAACGGGGCGATTCCACGAAAAATCAAACTGCCTAATTGTTTGATATTTTTAATTTGTTTTGTTTTTGTATATATCATGTACGTATTACTCAATGTTAAAAGTGCAATTATTTTTGTCCTAAGTTTAATTAATATTAACGGACAAAAAAATATTAAAGATGCCACGGCACACCCAGACTTTCGGCACACATCGCGCTGAGTCCTGATTTTGCAATTACGTAAACAAGTGGAGTTATTCAAGCCATGGGTAATATATTTTGTGCATTCAACCTACAGGCAGGAAGAAGTAAGTTAGGTGTGTTTCCGCCATTCTGAGGAAGTTTTTGTATCCAAGGAGAAATTTCAAAAAGTACGCTATGAGAAATTAGGCCTTGTTTACGAATTATTTTCTCCGCAACTAGAAGTCATAACTTTTTCAAATTTACAGAATTGATAGGCACTTTTGCAGTAATAAATCGCATTGACTTTATTTCTTATAAAGCAAGGGAAAGCATAAAAATTCGTATGCCAAATATTCAATTTTGGACTACTTCCACAGTCCGTCGGCAGCAGTATACGAAGATGGCGGGAGCACGTTGAAAGGGACATATGCGGCCTCGTTTGTCTTCTCGGGTGCCCGACAATCTGGCAGCGCGTAGATGAGAAGAGTAGGATAACCGCTCGTGGCGCTTCTTCCGCGCGTGGTGATGCGTCCCCTACAGCCACTCACTCGCACTCACACTCACGTCCACTTACTCCTTGAAACCGCTCACTCGAACTCACACTCACTTCTACTCCCGTTCGCATCCACTCACACGCACTCATACTCACTTCCACTCTCGCTCGCAAGCACTCACTCACACTCGCACTCAGGGGTGTGAGTCCGAGTGAGGCGATATGAGTGATGTGTTTTGTTTCCTATAGATCTTTTCCTCTGCTATGAGTGAGCGCGCCGACCCATGCCTACAGCTGCAACGCCGGGTCGGCATGTGATGTTTTCAAGAAACGTGCGCGGTCTTAGAGTAAATCTCGATTTCATCGGCAACGCGACAGCAACCGCTGCAGTCCGATTCGAAGCATCTCTCAGTACGTTACCCCAGTGTTACGTGCCGACGAACAAGCTTTCTGAGTGGATGCCAGCGCGGGCGTGATTGAATAAGAGTAGGGGAGGGCGCAATCAGAAGAGGCTCCTGCAGCCTTTGCTTGCTTGTTCGTATTTGCGCATTATCACCTAAGCAGTCTTATTGTCTATACCAAATTTTTAGGCCATTACTGCCGTGTTTTCTAGTCGATTCATCAAATGCCAGCGCGCGCAGTTTGGTAATAATTAAGCAGCACCTAATCATAATTGGGTATAATGTACAGCCAAGCTAGGTCCGAGTGCCTTCACGAGTATTTTTTGTTTCCTATAGACCTTTTCAAAATTGGCCAAAGGGCGCTGCCATATTGGAGACTGGGCTGTGCTCTTAGCAGAGGAAAAAGCTGCGGATTCTCCCCCCACACCTGGTTCTCGGCCCAGTCAAACCGGTTTCTCCAAGGGTCGTGAAAATGTCTATACTGTGGAAATTTTAGAATCATCTTTCATGATCACTGATTCATATAAACGAGCGAAGCAGAGCAGAGGGTTAAAAATCGATATGCAGAAAGCTAAATAATGTTCGAACGTCGGATACGGACAGCCGCTGAAAGGGACCTTGAAGGAATAATTACGGTAATATTCTAATGCAACATGCACACCCTTGAGCAAAAGTGCATAGAGACCACGTTCTTTGATAAAACTGCACGTCAGCTTTTTCTGACTAAGAAGCAGTTATTTCTAAGTTATGCATAGAGTAACCTCACTAATATGCTTGCCAACTTGGTCAAGTAAATTACTGAGGTACATATTTTTACATAGAACGGTAATAATTCCAGTCGTTCACGTGGTCTCTCCACTTTTACGCATGGATGTACGTAGAGGTGATCTTTATAAGTATTCAAGTCAAGCTGAAAAGCTGTGCATAGACTCTATAATTAAAAAATAGTTTCTAAAAACTGCATCTAGAGTCCGCTCGCAACCGATTAGGGCGACACGTGCCCGCCGCGCATTCGTATTAGCTCTCTTTCCATCGAAGCCAATCATGACGCCAAGTGGCCAAGTGCCGCCTAGTGTTCCTGTAGTGTTCCTGTACAGGAACACTAGTGGCGCCTTTCTAGCTGCGCCCTCTTTAGCGCCCTCTCGTTGGGCGCTCCCAAGTGGAGCGGGCTCGACAGAGCGCGGTGCGGTGGTGGTAATGGTTTGTCAAGAAATAATAACTTAGGAAGGAAAATATTACCGGCCGCGGCAACTGCTATATCTTATATCTAAAGTACACGTGCTGCGGCCAATACGAAAGAAAAGGTATAGGAAGAGGATAGCAAAAAGTGGAGGGGATCGAGCGATAGGCAGAAAAGACAGGCGAAGCTTTGTACATTATTTTTCAAGTACAAAAAGCGAACGTCACGGACTATTTCTTACGAACCGGCGTGCGCTGAGTTGAGGGGAGGGAGGAGGGGCATCACTTTTAACAGTCAACATCTTGGTTCGGTTTTTTACGTCCTAAAGCGACTCAGGCTATGAAGAGACGAAATTTCTACCACCTGAGGTTCTTTAACGTGTACTAACATCCCACAGCACACAAGTGCTTTTCCGTTTCGTCTCCAGTGCACGCCGCGGTGGCTCAGTGGTTAGCATGCTCGGGTACTAACAGAGTGAATACATATAGGAAGCAGACACGATCTAGCTCAGACAATTTAAAGTTGAGTGTAGAAGGACGGGCTAGCAGTCCCTACATTATCGTCGCCCTCTACGTTCATATCCTGAGCCAATCTCTTCATACGGATACGTGGCGACAAGCGAGAAGACAGTGCAACATGGCGACAGGGTGAAAGATGGTTTAATGGATGGCCTAGCGCGAGGGCTCCTATCGCGCCACTTCCTATCTTTGCAACATTTCCCGGAGCCACCGAGCGATCGTCCATCGACTGCTTGAAGTCGAGGATGACGTGCGGTATGTCGAAGAAAATATAGGAGCGATTGACCTCCTTGCCATACCGATGAATGATGCTTGGGTGATCCGCCTTCCTCGGAGCTTTTCAACCATCCGCTAACAAAGCCTCATGAGGCCGAGGGCTCAAGGTCGCTTCGGGCGGCTTGAGCGGGGGTTGCGTGGTCGCGTCCTTCGGATCCTTGATCTGGTCTTGGGTTTGGTCGGTTAATGTGTACGAATTGTCTTCAGGTCCTGGCTGGAGGCGGGGCGGTGGAAGTTGTGGCTGGTCAGGTCTGGGCAGGAAGGGCTGGAGCGGAACCGCGCGGCGATGTCCACGGGCTCTCGGCCGACGGTCCCGGCGTACGGGTGGCGTCGACGCTCCAGGGCGAAGATGAGGACGAACCACACCTCCACCAAGATTATACGTGGCGGCAAGCAAGAAAACGGCACAGCATGGCGACAACGTGAAATATTTAATGGCTGGACTAGAGAGAGGGCTCCTCTCGCGCCACTGCCTATCCTTTTCTTCGCAACAATATCATGCGCACTCGATCGTAATGTAGAATATATGTATCTAGCTACGTATATTTTATGTGCGTTTAACGTCCCAAAGCGACATCGGCTACGAAGGATGCCGGTGTGGAGGGCTCCGGATAATTTCGACCATCTGGAATCCTTTAACGTGCTGACATCGCGCAACACACGAACGCTTTGTGTTTCGCTTCCAGTAAAACGAGGCCGGAATCGAACCCGTGTCCTGGGCATCAACAGTCGAGTGCCATATAGCCACTGAAACACCGCGAAGGGATAAGGATAGAGAAGGAGTAAATGAAACAGCACTCGATTGATTTATTGATTGATTGGTTGATTGATTGAAATAACTATTTTCCGACAGAGTGGGATGAGGATATCTATACGGTCGAAACAGTGAAAACTATGAATCCCAATTGCTGGCAAAGAAGGCTGCCAGGAGTCAACTAGGGTTCATTTAATTTTATCCGTACTTCAGCAGGATCTTGCTCTGTTTTGACTATGAATCGGATTTGCACTAGGTTGTGTATGCATAATGGTGCCTCTTTCGTTACCGTATCTTTGCCAAAGGAAAAATGCATTAGTTTACTTGCAATTGTAAACTATAATTGACTTCGTTAAGTTTTTAGAATAATTTGGCTCATCTCTAGAAAAAATAGAAAGAAAACAGTCCTTATGTTTTAGCTGTACCTGTACAATTGCAACGCGCGGCTGGCGCGTTGGAGGAAAACCGGAGTTGGCAAAAGCCGAACTCATTTGAATAAGCGTTCGTTGAATTTTCCATAGCGTTCGCGGGAGCTCGCAAAAGCTTCCTCTTGACAAGCAGTCGGCATTCTCTGCAACCGTGGCTGCAGATGTTCGCTGGGCAAACATTATGACTACCTGGCTTTATACCAAAAAAAGCAATTTTTCATTTGCTTCTATCTGCAGCTGAACAGAACCCCAGGGGAACCGCAGTATTGAGCATGAAGCCCGCGGGCGGCATATATATATATATATATATTCCTATAATCGGAAAAAAAAAAAAAAAAAAGGACAACTCGCCGTGAATATTTTAACCACACACACAAAATTCGGAATAAATAAACCACAAAATGTTTTTGCACAGTGAAACAGAAAAGCTTCGAGAGCACTGCAGAACCTGCATGCACTGCAGAAATGCGAGAGTCTGAGCGTTGCTGCTGCTGTTGCGACTACAATCACGCGCGTAGTCATGTCCTTTGATTGTTGACAGATTTGAAATATTGAGGTTTTTTTTTTTTTTTTTTTTTTTTTTTTTTTTTTTTTTTTTTTAGTATCTCACTCTGCTGGGCCATTCTGTGGAAGGAGAGAGTCCTCCTCGCTCCCTCGGTTACTCCTATAGCTATCATTCGATGCCGACCGATTGATTGATTTATAGGAAGGGAAAGGCGCGGTAACTGTCTCACTTATTTTCTGTGGACACTTCAACCGCACCGTAAGGGAAGGGAGGAAGGGTGGGAGTGAAAGTGGAAAGAAAGAGGAGCCGCAGTGGAGGGCTACAGAGTAATTTCGACCACCTGGGGATCTTTAACGTGCGCTGACATCGCACAGTTATATTGATATTAAATTATTGAACGCACACTTCGGCACTGCAAAATATGCAGATAATGACAGCGTTTTGCAACCAGACGATCAACGGCGCCTGCACTCACCAGGATAGAAGATGGCCAGTATGATGGTGGACGACACGGCCTGGTCGGCCAACGCCTTCTGGATGGCCTCCTTGGTCCCCTTGGCAGGAATGGCGCGGTCCAGATACCGGTACCAGTAATGGAGGAACGGCGCAGACACTGTCGTCGCGAACACCATGTAGCGGAGCATGATTTTCCAGTCGTAGCGCTTGTGCGAATCGGGGTCAATACGCATCAGTATCGTCTGCTGCGAGAACTCGGCGGCCACATAGAGGGCAGGGTACGACACCATGTTCGCGATCAGTGGCCGCTCGCGAAACAAAGCCGTAATGCGCCTAAAACTAGCCCCTAGTCGCTGCATGATTAACGAGGAAGGCACTAATTGAGCGCTCGACTGGGCGCGGCCTGCTCAGCAACGCGTGCACCGCTGCACGCGACCTCGTAGTATTCGCTTCGATCGCACAGTCTGCTCAGCAATATTTACGTGCCTGGCGCAGCTGAGCTCGCGCGTAAAACGATAGCTGACAACGCGCGAACTGCGTCTCTGTCATGCGATACTCGCGGACGCGTGCAGCGTGCGGAGTTCCATTTCGCAACTACCGACGACGCCGATCGTCTACTGCAAAACGAAACACGATGGAGGCCGCCATATTGCAGCTCTTTGTTGATAGGACTGCCGGTGTTCGGTGGTTCGGCCAAAAATAAGTTATTCCTTGTAATTACATAAAATTTATTTGTGTACTTTTTATTTTTAATATTGCATTAAACAAATTATTGAAGTGTTTTATTTTAATAGGTGTTAGGTTTATTACAGAAATGATTCTCAGAAGTTTGTAAGAAGTTGGTGCTTTTTTTTCTAGGTGCCGTCAACATTGTGAGCCGGCTGTCTGCGCTTGATGGTTTCTTTTTTAAGGGTAAACGTTAGCGTACTACCTGCTCGTAAAGTGTTCCTCGCACGCAACCGCCGGCGGACTCTGATCTTGCGTGAAAGAAGAGAGCAACTTCCAGTTTATCTTACGACCCTTTCTCGGAGATGTGAAAATTTCGAACTGCCCGACAGCGGAGCCTTCCCTGTTCAAAGTGCCCGAAGACGAAGCTGCCTGTGCGTTTGCTGGCGACTCAGACTTTCGCCAGCCGTGGTGCGTGCTGTGGCTGTAGTCGGAGCCCCATGGGCTGTAGGCAGTAATTATGAGCGGCATTTTCGCGTATTTGAATCCCCGGTGGCTTTGGCAGTGTTCTTTAGATTTCTAACGATCGTTTCTAAATGTCCGGGGGCTTGGGAGGCTGTGACTGTCGGCCTAGCGGATGAACTACGGAGTCAAGCATGGTCCGCTCTAACGGCAAGAGAGATGTCCGAATCCTCCTCGTCGGCGAAGGTGAGTAGTGGGACTGTTTACTTTTCCCAGCGCACTCTATATTTTTATGCACGTGGGCTTCCAGCTAAAGCCTGGCTTTTATTCTTGCCAAGGGGCTTGTGCTGTTGGTTTCAGGAACGCCTACGCGAAGAGTTTAATGCCCCGAAAGATAACCATCTCTTATGACATTATGTAGACACAACAGTGCTCCCTTGCGCGCTTGATTCGATCGCTTAGAGAGGTAACCGAAACCACGCCGTCGTGGGATATCTTGTATAAAGGCTTCGTGAATGAAGCCGTTGTTGTTTGTGCCATCACAACATGCACGATAACGAGGTGAGTATATGCATACACTCGTATATATGTGTTTATTCGCCCGTGTGCATAAATACTGGATATATAAAGTTCATATTGACGTCTTTCCAGTTCCTGTTGCAGTACTACTTCGAGGCCGGCAGTAACAAGCTGAGTACGCCTAAGGCGCTCCACTTGCGAGAGGCAGTTCGAAAGTTACTGCTAGCTGCAGTGAAGAATCGAGTGCGCTTTTCAATTAACGAATCGCCGCACGCCTCGAATCGCCCACATTTGGAAATGCACATATAGATGCGTCGATACAGTACATGAGGCACTGGGTATGGGCGATATGCAGTTACCTAACATGTGCGGCGGGAGTTTGAACACGGAATCACAAGGAGTCAATTCCGGCGACACATTGGGCATGCGACGACGCACATGTGTCTGTTCGCAGCCTGGCCCCAGTCCAAGTGGGCCTCTAACGCCGTTCACAAACGGACGTCTGGAGGTGGAACCTGCGCGTGTGGCGACGTGCGTTTTCCCGCGTCCACCTCCTGGTGTTTCATGTGTTTATCTTATTTTTGTTCGAGTTCGAACTCATTTTTCGATAAAGAGCGCGCAGCGTTATGCGATATGGCCGCTTTTGTTTATATGCCGAGCACGGCTCAACTGGGAGCCCCCCGTGGAGCGGAGTGTCGTATAATTAGTTTATGCGCGACAGAAAGGAAGAAATAAGAGTGGGCAGTTTTGTTTTTGTTTCATTTATGCTTCTCAGGGCTTCTTATTCGGAAGGAGTTCCTTCAGTTGTCATCAGTACTGGAACTGAAGTTATTAAATGGGTTTTGCCCCAAGAGCATTTGGATTGTAGCTCTTTGAGCTTGTAGTTGTAGTCTATTCGTAACTGTAGTTCTGTGCTGTGCGCGACAAAATAACCCTTACGGCTTTATTCACTTCTCCACGACCATTGGATCACCATTAAAATGCCATTTCGTGTACTTGTATGGTAGGGTTTGTCATGTAGCGAGGTGGATGAATATAACAGGGGACATTAAGTAGTTTTGTTTTCGTGTTATTTTGGTACCTGATTCCATTCCCCCCCCCCCCCTTTTTTTTTTGGGGGGGGGGGGGGGGGGGGTAAATGTAAGTGCAAAAGTTCACTCATGGTCACCCTTACTGTGGACAGCTTATTTCCCTTGCTCTGATTGGTTTTTAAACAAGTTCATGAAACATCCTTTTTCAGTTTTTCACATTTCAAAACATTGACTAGGAATCACTTCAGATTGACCTGATTGCAGAAATTGTTAGAAGTGACAGTGCATTTCCTGCATTGCCATGTTCCCTCTAACTGTGACACATAATGTACAGGTGTCCGAACAATTGTTTGCAGCACTGAACTGCATGCTATCATATGTTTGTGACATTTAGCTACCTGCCATGCTCGGTATTGTTTTTTGAGACTTGAGAAATAAACCATGATCCACAAGAATGTGGGTGCATAATAAAGAGCTGTTTTGAGCACAAGGCTGCTTATAAGAGGCACTAGTGTATTGCAATCAAAGCACTAAGAGTTTCAATCCCCATGGTAACCATGTTGCAGGACATATATCACCAGTGCAGATTCACAGGCAATTAGCATTGTAGCCTTTGGCCAATCCCACTCTAAGATCATAATCAGTCGATGAAGGAGCACTTCTTGCTTTGGCTTGTGTCTCAGCAATTAAAAATGGTTTTGGTTGTCCTGGCAATACTTGATAGAGACGAATCAAGTTTTTTCATGGCTGCGAGGGTGTACCTATATGTTAAGTGCAGGGTAAATGATGAAGTGTGTGTGAAATGTATGAAAAAATGGAATTTCTAAGAAGAATTAGGATATCTTTGTGTTATGTTTTGACCAAATAAATTTGTATATTGTGCTTCAGAATGATAAGATATGGAGCTACCTTTCAAAATGAAAGGTATGGTTATGGAGAATGAATTTATAAGGAAAAGGCCATTATGATTAAGAAACTAATCAGAAAAATGAGATGCAGTGAGAAAAATTATATATATGAAAGGGCTCGTGCAGCAGAATTGCTTTCTAGTATTTCCTATTTATGAGAATGTGCTAAGATATTTGTCACAAACCCCCACCTTTACGGTCAAAAGAGACGCGGGATCCCCTTTACAGTTACCCATTGTCCCTCTATGAGGTTTGAGAACGCATTTAGAAGTTAAGCCGGTCAACCCGTGAAGTATGTGTGCCAGTGTGTGATTGAGGAATAAGTTCAAATAGGTCACTTGCTTTTACAAACAATTGAATGTTTATAAATAGTATTCCAAATTACACTGCATAATAATAGAGCACAATGAAAAAAATAAAACGCCACGGCAAGATATTGATAAAAGATGAATAGTTAAATGACAAGTGGAAAACCCAACAATGAACAAATCGCTGCAATAAAAAAAGACTATAAAGATAACAAAGCAAGTATTCTAGATATAAGTATGGGCAAAAGTCACACAGAAAGCACATAATTTCACCAGCATCTTCGGAGGCAGGCTGTAATAGATCTATGAAATCTTGTGTGAATTATGGGAACTAAGCATTGCACGATTAATCTCTGTCATTGTGGCCTAGTATGAAAGAAGTTGAAATTTTTTACCACAGTTGCATTTCATATAGCCATGACGATGGCTGGATGTGGTAACAGCTATGAGACAAGCTTATCTTTAATTTGAGGCACAAATTCTATATTTAGGAACATGATGCAGATTACTGCAGGGAGCATTCAATAACCATCAGTTTTATTTTCATATACGCTTCGGTGGGAGAAGCAGCTTCGGGTTATGTGTTTCCACATTTTGAGTGGAAGTGTTTATTGGCCTGCAAAGTATTTGCAGTCCAAACAAAAACTGGCCTGAAATGCAGGGCACTTATTGCAATCTGAACCTGGTGTCAATTCTGTTAGGGCAGTGTACAGAGTCCATTGGCTGCTGTTTACTGTGTCGGATACGTTGGGAGGAGCACGTCGCTAGGAGCTTTTGAAGCAGTTTTCGAGACCCCGTTCTTGGTTTCTATTGTGAACACTGACAACACAGAGTACCAACCTAAAAGATTGGCGCCTTTTAATCAGCGGCCTTTATTTTAAGTAACCCTTGTTGGCGAGTTCCGTTACCTTGTTATCTTATGTGTTTTATCAGGTGGCAGGTGCACTGCCAAGGTTGGGAAAACATCTACCTTTTTTTTTTTTTTTTTTTATCAAGGTGTGCAATTTCGGCGTGTCCATAGTGAAAACCTAGTTTTGTTTTCGTAAGGTAGAAGTGTCTGACATCAAGTTCTATTTTTCTTTCTTGATAAAGCCATGCACATTGTCTGAAGGTTATAAGCATTAAATTGATTTTGGGATAATTTTGGATATTATCTGGTTTTGATTTTCAAGAAATTTTCAAGAATTGACTGTAAGACAGAAGTGGCATGGATGAAAGCACAGTCATGCAGAAATGGGTTGATTGTTGTTGATTTTATTGCAGTGGTGCACTCCTCTTCCATTCCTATGTTTCTCTGTTGTACTGTGAAAAGATCGGAAAGAGATGTCACTTGGTGTATTTGAATCTTTACTGGGTGAATGGTTGAATATATTGAATCTACTATTTGAAATGTAATTGAAGGGCTGGCTTTGATGGTGCTTGATTAAAAGGAGGGTGCAGTTGTTGTCTTGTTAATTGCTCTGCATTCAATAACAGTTATCTGCAAGTGCATTCAATAAAACATTACAGTGCCCAATCAAGTGGTCATGATAGGTGAGTGGTTGTCAGTGCCTCCTTCATGTTAAGGTTCTGTCCTTCTGTTTGGTAGTGCTACCCTCATGGCTCCCATACAACGGAAAAGGCATTGTCGGGGTTGTGTTGAAAAATCTATGTCACGCTTACGTCGAAATCCCTACACCAGGCTGGCATTATGTTGAGAAATCCACATCCCATACGGATGTCTAGGATTAAAATAGTTGATAATAGGACTCCTAATGTGAAGTAAGGTCAGCGCATGTCTCAACTGACCTTGTGAAGGGACGGAGGAGGATAACCTGTAATTTCATCGACAAAAAGTAGCATATTGATGGGGAGGTGTACAGCCTTCAACTTTGTGAAATAATTTGATTTGACAGAAAGAAAAATTTAATTTTCTTCAGTTTCTGGCTAAATTTGAACTCCCAACCCTTTGGTCTCTCCAGACAAGCACGCTACCGGCTAGGCCATGAAGACATGCTCGTACAGCTTCGACACAAGCTATTTTATGTATATGTTGTGTGTTTTTTCACATAAAGTGGTGCCTTACAAACTTGTTCTAGTGAATATGTGCCTAATTAGAGGAGCTTTAATTACTGAAGTGTAATTAAGCTAGTAGCAAAAGGAATGTTGGTGTTCCTTCTTTGCTTGACGTGGCTTAGTGTGAGGCCTGCATGTGGTAGCCTATGAGCTCTCTTGCAATCTGATTGGTGTCCAACCGGAGTGCACCTTGGTGACTTCAGCGTTCTCAGTTTGCAGGCAGTTTTTGCACCATAAAATGCGCCTCTTTGCAGGATTTCTGGGTTTGGGAGAACTCCAGAGGACTGCAGTCCACAATCGCGTCATGCCCTTAAGGTGGACCTGAAAAGTATCTTCCTAACTTTATTTCTCACCCCCATTTTCCTTGGACATGTTGAATGGCGTAAATGCACCCATATACTATTATTGCAGCTTGCATTACAGAGCCCCACATTGTTCTGTTTGTATTCCTCTTCTGCGCATGTCATGCTTTGTAGCTCACCTGTGTTAGTTTTGATATGAAATAGAACTAACTATTTATACAAGAAATTAATAAAGAAACATTCCTAACTATTTATTCAAGAAATTAATAAAGAAACATTCGTAGCGAAGCTGCTATTCATGTGCATAGGTTGAAAGGTCCTCCACTGTTCGCAGCATGCACAATAGCTTCTGGATGCTGCAAAAATAAGGAAGGAGCCACTTTTTGGGGGTCTTAAATAGTGAATGGTGTCGCTAAATTAGTTCATATGTGAAGAACACTCCAAACTCGAAATGTTTTGTGTTGCCTTGAGATGATTGGTTGGCCATAGTTTTTGTTCCTTCATGGTCTTGGTCTTGGAAACAGTAGGGGCACTGGATATAGAGGCCCACAGTTGTGCTGTTCCCGTCCGCTTCCCCATGTGACACACTCTCTCCCCCTTTGCAGCTGGTGTGGGGAAGACATCCCTCATCCTGTCGCTGGTCAGCGAGCAGTTCCCCGAGGACGTGCCGCCGCGTGCGGAGGAGATCACCATCCCCGCTGATGTGACGCCGGAGAAAGTGCCGACGCGTATCGTCGACTTCTCGAGTGCGTAACCGGGCATGCCAGGGCAGTTGCCACCCTTTACTTAACCAGTTCAGTGGTAAAGATTTCACCGTGACCTCTCTTTGATCAGCTGTAGCTTTACTTAGTACTTTGTGAGCATGTGGGGTGCATTCAGCTGCCCAAGTAATAACAGAGGGTGGAACAGTTATTGCTATCCCCCAAGAGAGCATTTTATTGGGGCTGCGTGATCTTGCAGTTGCATTCATACAGTCCTGGATGTTTTAATTTTGGCCATAATTCCAATGAGTTATTGGTGCAAGCTTGCAGAGCTTAATGACAGTATTTGACGTGTTGCAAAACTCTGGTTCAAACGGAACTGTTTGTCTCTGTTTTCAGCACAAGAACAGAGCCAAGAGAACCTAGCTGAGGAAATCGGCAAGGTGAGAATGTCTCACATATTGGTTACTTCGGACGTGCTTCGTGTGGTTTTGTTACTTGATTTTGCACATGCATTGATCATTGCATTCATAAACTGTTATATTTGAATAGTGCTTCAGACTGCTGCTAATGTACTGTGACTGTTGAGGCTGCAGTTTCAAAGTTATTCTTAACTGCACGCCACGCTTCTCATTTTTTATTGTCGTGTGAAATGGATGCTTTAAAGCTTGAGTCTTTTTAGTAAATGTTTTCAAATGGAGAGTAAACGGATGATGGATTCTCTTGTTTGAAGCATGTCAAAAATCTATATGTATTTGAGCCTGCAACAAGTTTCCTGATCTTCTCTAGTTTTCATATGTTTACTATAGAACTCCATTAAATAATAATAATAATAATAATAATAATAATAATAATAATAATAATAATAATAATAATAATAATAATAATTACAATTGGTTCATAGGAAAGAAATGCGCAGTATCTTTCACACTTGTTTTTTTGACTCCTAAACCGGGCTGTAAAAGTGGAAAGAAAGAAATAGGAGCCTTGGTGGAGGGTTACGGAGTAATTTCGACCACCTGGGGATCTTAAGCCTCGCACAGCACACGGATGCCTCTGTCCGTTTCATCTTCATTGAAACGCAGCCGCCGAAGGCGAAAAGGAGAGGCGTACGTGTGCTGTGCAATGTCAGTGCTCGTTAAAAGATCCCGCCCCTTATGGAAGAATGGATTTTGTTAATATAGCATGGAATCTTTTGTTTTATATTATTTCTGTAGGTACTTCTTTCAAGGTAATGACACATCTACTAGCATAATGGCCATAACTTCAGTAACCAGAAACTTTCTGAAAATTTGAACTGTGCATCACTTGCATGGGGTTAAAATGTTCTGATATATTGTACCTTTTCACAGTCAAAATGAGAATGCATTCATTACTCGAGTAGGATAATTGTGAGAGTAAATACAGTATATGAAATGTTCATTGTTCCTGTTTAATTAAACTGATATAGTGGTAGACAATTTTATATGTGACGTTGTTGGGAAGTGACAGGAGCCTGTGTATGAGCTGTGGAGACTTGGAAATTGAGTGAGAGTACTTCTCAAAATTTTAGGTTGAACACACTGCTTTTCACCTTAATTTGCTCCTTGGAGAAAATGCAATTGCTGATATTGGTGTGTTTCATGTAATTTAAAATGTGTAGCTTTATCAACTGACAGAACACTGGCAAACATATGTCTGATATTATGGTGGAAATAAAAAGATCTTGCCTCCTATAGTACAGCTCAAGCACTACAGTACCAAAGAAATGAGAATTGCTAATTTTATTTTGCCATTGAAAATCCCATAAAAACAGCTGAAATGACTTCTTGCAGAGAAACACTGTTGCTATCAATGTAGTATCGCACAATATTACATTTCAGGAAAATATCACTGATTTTTATAATTGGGACACAATCTTCATTTTTTTTTCCAGGAGTGCTCGACATGCTTTGATAAATTTTGTGCTCCCTCCAGTTGGCCCGTCAGTAAAGACCACCCCTCCTTTTGCATTGCCAATTATGTGCTTTTAGTGTTGGCCACTAGAAGGTGCCACAGTGTTTTGAATTCCTTGGGTGAAGCAGTGATCGCTGCCCACTAAAACTTTCGTCGAGGAGTATGTTTCTATGCCGTTGCAGCCTTGAGTGTGGAAACTGGAATGCATGCTACTCTTCGCTAAAGATGTGTAATTAATGCTAAAATGGCGAGAATTGGGCCTAGTTGGTTATTCATATTGGTTTCACCGCGCTAACACATTGAACGACAGAAAACCATCCATTAAAACCAGTTGTTAGTTCGCGCTCCGTGGTGTTTGTCTTTTCTGTCGTTCAATGTGTTAGCGCGGTGAAACCAATATGTGGGTGAAATTTATATTTACTTTCCGTACATCTTTTCTTTCTTTTGTCCTTTTTTTTTTATTTGTCAATGCCCAGTCGTCATCTGGATCACTGCTCATGGTTTCCAGCTTTGGACTTGCATAAAGCAGGGCACATGCATTAATAAAAAAATTTTTGGTAAAATTTTTCAACAGCGTTTCTATCCAAACCGCTATGAAATCGAACACTTTAGAAAGGAAACTTTCTGATGCACAAAAAATATATAAAATTGATGCCTAAATTCTAGTGTTCAGTCCCTTTAACCTACTTGAGTATGATAACCTTAATCACATAAGTGCTGTAAAACCCATTATAACACAAGGGTGCTTATTTCTGTGGTGTTGCACTCAGTTATTTCAGTTCTGTGTTCTTGTCAAAATGGTCTTTTCTGCTGTTGTGTCTTGCAGGCTAACGTGGTTTGCGTCGTGTATGCCGTAGATGACGACGACACTATCGACAAGGTGAGCGAGAAGTGCACGCTTGGGGATTTCCCGCGTTCGTGTAACTTTGTTTGAGGAAGATAGCGCACGACTTAAGGCTTTCTTTGCTCTGTGGTGTTGCCATTGTACGTATGAGGTGTAAGGGGGTACAACACATGACTACAGCCCCGCCTATGTCTGCTAGGAAAATCCTCACAGTTAATTAAATCTTGCGAGCTGCACATAGCTTCAGCTTTATCATAATGAAATGGGGTGATGTTCTGTCTTCATTCCAATGACCACTCTTGTCAGCTGTTGTCTGTTGGTGGCAACTTAGTTTCTTTATCTTTTGATATTTTATTTTAATATTACCCCGTTATAGTACAGTCTTTGCCAAAAGTAGCTATGCTGCATGTGCTGTTTCCGAGTCAGGTAGTAGAGAATTCACTCCACTTCCCACTTCTGAAGCTGTAAATCTGTGCAAACTAAAGGCGAGCTCGTGTCCTCACTTCTTAACAAGTTGTGATCCCCTAAGAATCTATGTCGACTTTAGAACACAAGCGAGAACCAAAACATACTGCTTGGTTACTTTTGGCAAAGGCGGCACATTATGAATTTGTATTTACTGATACTGCAATATCTTTTTTGTAGTTTTCATTTGGTATGGAGGCATAAACACATGTACTGTAACATTTCAATGGAGGCGAAAAGCAAAGCGCCCGTGTGCTGTGCGATGTCAGTGCATGTTAAAAAACCCCAGGTGGTCGAAATTTCTGGAGTCCTCCACTACGGCGTCTCTCATAGCCTGAGTTGCTTTGGGATGTTAAACCCCACAAATCAAATCAAATTAAACATATAGTACTGTAACGAAACGGCAAAGAGTACAAAATAAGAATACAAGTTGAAGCAGGGAGGAGGTTTAAAACATGCTTGCACACAATGCTTACCATGGAACGTATAAAGCATAGATATAAAATACAGAGGCTAGAAAAGAGCAGAATAAACATGCAGATGAGTAATATTATATTGGATCCAAACCAGTCTCGCAACTTTTCCTAGAGGTGTGCTATGCATGGCTCTAAAGGCTGATAGGTTTGAGACATATTCACCACTGTGTCGTTTACAACTGAGACGTCTCATTGCATTACTGAGCTAACATGGCAAGTAGTCTCTCCGAAAACAGCGAGGTTAGCAGCACATGCTTTAACATATAGTTGCGTGGTCAGATTTTTCCCTGGACATTTTTTGCATCAGCTGCTGTGGAAATATGTTTGTTTGGATGGTGCATGCTGTGTCTGATTTATGTGTCTCTCAGAAAAATGGTGCGGGCTCCCAATAGGTGTGTGCGAATATTGAAATTTTCGAATATCAGTTGCATATGAACATTGGAAAAAAAAACGTCTTTTACTATCGAATCGAATATCTGTTCAATAAAAAACAATAATAAAAAATAGCAAGCGTTGTTCGTCTTGTCTATTTCAGAATTCGCATGGTATTTGTCAATAAGATTAAACTAGAATTGCATAAAAGTGTACGCCCTACTGAAAAATCCTGTATAAATTTTATACAGGATTCCGTATGTCTGCTTTTGTACAGGAAGGATCAAAATGAAACCAAGTGTAGCTGTCATATCGCCGCTGGATACAGTAAACTCTCATTAATTTGGCCTTCAAGAAACCAGAAAAAAAAAAAATCGTAACACAAAGCTTGAGTTATTGAATGGGCCTGAAAAAACAGCCAGAAACAGTTTGCATCACGGTAATTTTATCCTGTCGACTCCTATATGATGGATGTTTGCATTTGAGATGAAGCCGAAGTAAGAACGAAGTTTTTTCCCGGTTTTATCATGTGCTTCACTTTGCGCAGACTGTCGAAATGGCCCCGTCGCTTTTTTTGAGGATGCTTCACTGCGCAGCCCACGCGATCATGTATTGCGGTGAAGCGTGCAATGTGGGGAAACTGCGGTGAATTCGAAAATTTTTGCCGTATTCTATAATTTTTGAATATTAAAAAGTTATGAATATCAGTTTTTTGAATGTGAATTGAATAACAAACATATTTGATTCATTTTCGAAATTCGCACACCGCCAGTCCCCAACCATGCCTTTGTAACGTTTGTGTGCATACCTGCAGAAGGTCGGCAGTGAGTGCTTCGTGCTTCAGAACAAGCTGCTTTGGTTTCATGAGGCTGTATGTCACTTTATTTGTTTAGGCGTAAAAAAAAATGTTCTAAAATAGAATTGGGGAGCAGCATCTGAAATAGTTAAATATATAACACATTACAGCTGTACACATACTTCCCTGCATGCACAGCACATATTAACCCCGCCGGGGTGGCGCAGTGGTTACGGTGCTCGACTACTGTTCCCAAGGACGCGGGATCGAATCCCGGCCTCGGCGGCAGCTTTTCGATGGAGGCGAAAAGCAAGGCGCCCGTGTGCTGTGCGTTGTCAGTGCACGTTAAAGATCCCCAGGTGGTCGAAATTTCCGGAGTCCTCCACTACGGCGTCTCTCATAGCCTGAGTTGCTTTGGGACGTTAAACCCCACAAACCAACCAAACCAACCAGCACAGCACATATTAGTTCAAGTAGCGCAGGGCTGTGTGGGCCTGTAAAAATTCATCCTGGATGAAATGGGCCTGATACTGCACCTGTTGTGCTATGTGCATCACGTTTGCAATGTTGGCCCTGCAGATCACCGACTACTGGCTGCCCCTCATCCGGGAACAGCTTGGCGATGACCACGGTACACCGGTCGTCCTGGTGGGAAACAAGGCAGACCTGGTGGAGTACAGTTCTCTCGAGGTAGGGACCTGCTAGACCACTTAAGACATTTTAAGCACACTCCGAGACGCTTTAACAGCCATCAGTGTTTGAGAAAGTGCGGTGACAAATGTTGTGCCTTATTATTGTGAAAGCAATACTACGACAGCCAAAGTGAGACCTCGTGTGGCCGCAGCTACATCGTGAAGAGGCATAGCTACGGTCTCCTCATAAAAAAATAGCCTGCCATGACATTTGAATTCATGTTACCCCTATGCCACGGGCAGGAGCTGCCAACTCGGGTCGCTCCTTTCATATGGGAGGGTGATATCAGAATCAGCATTCCAGAACTGTTTGCATTCTCATTACCCCTTCGACACGCTGGCACGCCTATACGGCTTGGTTGAAGCGAGACTTAATATGTGGGCTGGTACTTTACGCTCATATTCTTAAAGGATGAGCTTAAGTGACCCCAATAATGTAGCACCTTACACTGAGAGGGCATGATTGGGGAATAATGTAGCAAGCAAAAGAAGCTTCTGCCATTGTTTTTGCAATTCAACTAGGGTTAACCAGAGCTAAACCACAACTAATTGTTTTGTTTTTTTTTTGGTTCAGTTGCTAAGGGGGACAGTCATCATTCAATCTTTGTATAGATGTCTGTAGTCATTTTCTTTCTTTTGCGTGTAGATTTTATTTGTTGTTGTTTAGAGCAAGAAATGTACTTAGGTAATTTTCAGTCAAAGCTTTGGAAGTATGTCTGTGTGGTTTTTTTGTTGGCCCACTTTTATTTTGCCCTCTTGTTGAGCCCCTCAGTTGTTTAGGTCTTTTACATATTGATTGGCTGACATTTTGATAGCTGATACTGCTCCAGTAGAAAACCGCTGACATTACCAAGCTTTAAGAAAATGCACTTTCTGGACAGCGCTTATCCTGGTCACACTTAGCATGGGGAGATGCTCTGTGTACTTATATGAAAGTGGACTTGAGGGAATGCACAAACATTGAGAGCAACCCTGTAAACTTTAGTTTCCAATGCTGTTACATGAAAGGTCAGCATGAAGTTCTACAGATGTTTGCTGTTGCAAAGCAGCCGTACATAGGGAAAAAGATTTTAGCACGTCTGGAATGTAAATCGAAACGGACATTTCTGTGCAAGTCAGGACTTTTAAAACGTAGGACTCTTGTAACTTCTACATGTCGACATTGGAACTTGACAACTTGAGGGGTTTGACCTTGACAGGTCTAGATGAATACGGGTCTTGACATGCTGGCCCGCACGGTAAGATGTGTAGTACTGGTGTGTGTGAGTACTCCCCTGGTGCAGTACTCTTAATGACATAGCAGTATTTCTAATTCTGTGACGTCAGCGAGACATGGAGGCAGAAAAAGGAGCAGAAAAAATGGTTGTCAGCATTTGCTGCAGTACAGACTTGTGGCGCCCGCTCAAGTTTCTGCACAGAGAGGGCACCGCTGATTAACATCTGTCATGGAGGATGTCACACTTCATAGGCATGGTAATTATCAGTGAGTTCTCTAATCGCGCTCAGAAAAATACAAAAAACAAAGATGAATAAACCAGTCTCATTATTCTTGTTGCTGGAATGCTGTCATTTCTATTAGTGGAAGTTCCACTTAATATGCTACATGGGTGTTCTATAGTTTCGAGTGGCTGACGGACGGTAAAAGTTTTGTTTTAAATCAAGTTTCACCGCCCCTTTGTAACAGTTTTGTGCCACCCTTTCTTTCTTTCCAGATGGTGGTGCCAATAATGAGCCAGTACCAGGAGGTGGAGACGTGTGTAGAGGTTGGTCTTACCCTTTGACACAACTTGCCAATTTTCAGTCCTGTGCAGCGAGCAGATGCACTCACTGTGAAAGGTTTTCTTTTCCACATGTGCTGTGCGTGCAGTGTTCAGCGAAGACGTTCAAGAACATCTCGGAGCTGTTCTACTATGCACAGAAGGCAGTCCTGCACCCGACGGGGCCGCTCTACGTGCCGCAGGAAAGGGATGTGAGTTAAACACCACCCTCTAGGTTCACAACAGGTGGCCCCACAAACAAAGGATGAACATTTTAGTCTAGCATTTAGGGAGGTATTAGTTTTTTCAGTAAATTCGAGACAGCAGATGAAAGCGAGGAAAAGGAGATGAGTGCTGACTAGCAGCCCAGTGCTTCTCCACGTGGGTCCTTTTCAAGATGTTAGCAATCCTTCGTAACAGTTAATTATATGGAGTTTTGTGGCGCATAAGCAACTACGGCTATCACGTTCTGTGAATGAAAAGCCCGGAATTAGGGGCGAGGGGTCAGTCAGCACATGACCTGCATTTCTCACTGTTCTCATTCTTTGTCTTTCACACTGTTTGCGATGAAATTTGTGCCACCAACTACACCAGGCGGCTACAGTGGAGAGACCAGCATATACCTCCCTGTGCGCATGCTGAGAAGCTTAGCCCAAAGTGCACGTCACAGAATTAAGTGTTGATCTCAGACCACAGTGTGTGGCACTGCGGGGATTCTGTGCCCCGACTAAATATTTTCTTTTTGATGGTTGTAATAATATTGCAGACCTGATGGTTATATCTTTTGTGCGTCGATTTGTCGGTCCCGTTCACCGTTTTACACGGAAAGAATGAGTTTTGAGGAAGGTAAACACTTGGAGGAGGTGATGCAGTGCCAGCTTGTGCGGTGAACTCCATTTCAAAGGAATTGTCATTTGTTGTCAAACCACATTGAGCCTCAAATGCATTGCTTGTGCATTTTGAAAAGGTGTGCGGGGACGATTTTGATTAAAGTCCACTTTGTAAGCAGCGGCTCACTGCTGTAAAATACAAGGCATATTAGTCTAGCAGCTTGTCACATGTTGCCATTGAGAAACACTGACACTAATGGCAAAGCAGTGAGTGGTAGGTGTCCTCAGTGAACCCGGAGTTCGGCTTTGTCGTGGAAAGGGTTCACTAAGAGACCAAGCACTTAAAGAAAGGAAGGAATCTACTTGGAAATTCTGGTTGAAAGTGTGAAATGCTAGTATCGAGGTCTTTTCGTAGACTTATTAAAAGGGTCTGCCAGATCCTTCCTGCTCTCGTAGCCATGGTGGCAAGTCGTAGTCTCTGTGCTGAAATCCCCGTCTGTGTTCTCTTCGCTGTGCAGCTGACAGAACGGTGCAAGGCGGCACTGACCAGGGTCTTTCGTATCTGTGACATCGACAATGACGGCGTCCTCAGTGATAGGGAGCTCAACATTTTTCAGGTGAGTCTGTGACTTAGCTGGCCTGTTTGGGGACCTGTGTTGGTGACAGCTGTTTTGTGGAAAGTTTCTCGTAACAGAGTGTATGTGCATTGTTCAGTGCTTCTTCTGGTAGCGCCTGTTTGTAAAGACACATTGCAGCGCTGTTTTTGCATCACAACAAATAATACTGCAACTTAACCAGTTACTAATTCAAACAGGGCTTGTTGCTCGCATCGATACTGCTGCACGTCCTGTAGCAGCTCCTTTGAGATGAGACAATCAGTACCTTTTAATCCCAAGTCAGATACACTAGTCACAGGCCACGCAGGCATGTTCGTACGGCTTGATTGACGCCGGGCTTTATATCGATCTCAGATGGTCTTTCATATGTGCTTAATAAAGAATGCTGAAAAGTATGTATGAGTTCACGGAGGCACAAACTAAGGGATTATTGATTAAGCAAAAGCAAAGTGAATGCTTGTTACCGAGGGTCCACAAGGGAAGTTGCAGATGGGAGCCATTAATGCTGTCGTGTCGTACCCTTAAAGGCTGATCTTTGGTGTCTCTTTTTTTGTTTTTCTTCTGTAGTACTGCTTGAGCATCTATGCCGCCTCTTTTGTGTTTAACATGTGATTCTCTGGTGTCTGCCAACAGCGGAAGTGCTTCAATACACCCCTGGAGGCCAAGGCTCTTCTTGACCTGAAGGCCATTGTCGCCAAAAACCTGGAAGGGGGTGTCGACAACAATGGGTTGACACTGCCGGGTTGGTGTCCACCTTCACTATGGCATTAAAGAAAAAGACAAATAGTAATGTCTGGGCATACTTGCAGCAGAATATTGCTCATTAATTGTTATCCATGCATAATTTTACAAAATCCGCTGATGTAGCTATGGATTGCTATTACATTAGGATGCACGGTTTAGCTGCCAGCCAGCTAAAAGGTGCTGTATTCAGATGTTATTGCAGAACTATTTAACCTTATGTTAATGAACCCTGCAAGCATGCAGCTTGGTTTTAATTTCTTTGTATCATTAGTCATGTGAGGCTCTTGGGAGTAGTTTAGCCGGCGGCAGCGTCACAAACTGGTCTTGTGGAACGCGAAAGATGTACAACGTAGCAGCTAGAAATCTTAGATGGAGGATAGTCATCATTTGTTGGTGAAGCTCTTTACATGCTGATAAAACTTGATGGACTGTGATGCTACACCATAATAGGAGGGCCAAGAACATGTTTCTTTCTTTGCATATGTTGAGTGTTGCTGTGTTTTTCTTGCTGTCTAGGATTCCTATTCCTGCACCAGATGTTCATCCAGAGGGGTCGTCATGAAACTACATGGACGGTGCTACGCCGATTCGGCTACGACGACCACCTCGTTCTTCCCCGAGAATACCTCTGTCCGCCGTGAGTGTCTAAAGCGTATCCATTGTGTAGTTGTGTCAGAACGGTCGTGAATTCATCATCTACTCATCTATATGGCATTTGAATCCATTTTTTTCTTTTATTTTGAGCATGCATGGAGAAACGTTGCGGCGTGAACCAAGTTGCCAATGGTGTTCACTCTGCGCTTCTTTCTTTACTGCAGCGGGAGACATTGTAAGTCAATTTTCAGTGGAAAATTGAGTTGTATGGGTATGTCCACATTTGTACCTTTGGCAGTCCCGACATTTGCACCCTTGTGGGTTTTTCCGGTATGCTAATTTTGCTCTCACCACGCGCAAGTTCTTTAATGACTGACAAAATAGAGTGTTCTTGCAACTGGCTTTACTGTTACATTTGTTTTATCACTACTGGTTCGACACAGATTAGGCTGCACAGTACGCCATTGCTGAATGGCAGTGATTGGCGCTACTAGTTCATGTTGACAACTGCTTCCATAGAGTAGGGAGTATTTGTGAGAGTACATTGTGGTTTTCGTGTTCAATGTTTACTTGTTATATTTAGTTGGCGGCAGTTACATAGTTGTACTTATTGCTTTTTTTTTTTCTTTCTTTTTTCTTTCAGAATCCGAGTGCCTCCTGGCAGCAGCACCGAACTAAGTGCCAAGGGCCTCACATTCGTCACCTCTCTCTTTGAGAAGTATGACAGGGTGAGCATACCTTGCAGCCATGTTTGGTCAGAAGCAGCATTGCCTGCTTGTGTGCATTCAATACGTTTGATTCCTGAGGCAAGCAACGAAAAAGAGAAGGACACGACACAGGTAGTGACAGGTAGAAACGGGTAGTGTGATGGGTGCTTACTTTGCATTTCCCTTAATTTACGGCAAAATCCGCTCAACAGTAAATACTAAGTAGATCAGCAACAAGTTCTGTCTACCACCGTCATCCATGGAAATAAGTGGGACATCAGCTGAGAAAAGGGGAGACTGTATTTGAGGGAAGTTGTCAACTCGCATGGTTATTCATTCTGAAGTATGGTGGCCTCCTTTTGAAAGTGATAACAGCCAGCATTTGTGTTTTTCCTCGTGCAGTTATTTTTGTATTTTCATGTTCACATGTGAGTCGTCACATTTGTATTTCAGTTGTCGCCATTGTAATATATTCAAGCCTGTCAAATGACAAAACCTCATTTGCATGCATTATTGAAGTGCATCTTCACTGCCACTTTGATTGAAATGGAATTGGATTAGATTGAAATGGAATGACCGGAGTCAGAGCCCCTGAAAAAGTTTCGTGTATAGTTTTCTTTCGTAAACTTTTTTTTTTCTTCTTGCTTGGCATTTAATGAAGGCCTTGAGGTAAAGGGCATTTGAGTCTAACGCTCCATAAGGAAATCGAGAAGCCCAGCCTCGGATTAGAACAGTGAAGACGGTGTAATTTAACGACGCATTAGCACTTTTGTTTTTAATCTGTGGCATTGTGATTTTGTTAGTACTATTGCTGTAACAGCTATTTACGCATTCCTCCTCTGCTTTAGTTTGAAACCCTTCACTGGTTGTTGGACAGTTTTTCTGCTTTGCATAATCATTCCCCACAGCAGTGACATAAAGACAGAGTGTACTTGAAAGGATTAGCCGCGGAATAATGTCCTAATTGTTTGGTTGTGTGACTGTCCGCAGGATGTGGATGGCTGCCTTTCTCTGTCCGAGCTGGCGAGTCTGTTAGTCAGTGAGAGTGTACTTGAAAGGATTAGCCGCGGAATAATGTCCTAATTGTTTGGTTGTTTGACTGGTCGCAGGATGTGGATGGCTGCCTTTCTCCGTCTGAGCTGGCGAGTCTGTTTGCGGTGTGTCCCTCTCAGCCGTGGGGCACAGACCTAGTAGGCACCGTGGACACCAATAGCGCCGGCTGGCTGACGCTACGCGGATACCTGGCTCACTGGGCGTGAGTAGTAGGGCATGGGAATGCTGGGCTTAGCATGGCAGGAATTCCAACGGTGTCTGCAATTCCCTTTGCCCCCATAGGTACCTCCAGTCTCTCTTTTGTGCATGGATATGATGCCACCAGGCTGCAGCTGCTAGGAAATAAATTGGAAGCAAAAGGCGGCCTAGCAGACAACACTCTGGGCTAATGTATAAGCTGCATTCGATTCAGCTGTGGTTCTCTGCACTGTTGACACCGGTTCATAGTGCGCTGCACCTAGACGCTTGATTCACAGCGCCCCCTGCACCACCATTGTTCGCAATTAATTTCGGTGCTTTCGTGGCGCCACTGTGGTGCAAAGAACAGCAGCACTCTCCGAGAAAGAGGTGCAGAAAAGGGGTACACATGTTGACGGTGCTAGCAGATGACGCGCGCTGCCGATGAGATGCTTATAAACATTGATGGTCAACATAAGCACGTTTTTCACTGTCGTCGACAGATCCGGCCCCATTCTCCACGAAAATGGCGAGCTCCTTCGATGTTTCTCGTGACAATCTGAGTAGCCTCCTAAGTTCAAAGCTGAAATATCTAGCAACAGCGCTTCTGTTATACTTGTGAATTCGGTTAATTGCAGCCTGTCCATACGAGTCAGTCTCGGTCTGAACCACAGTGTAACAACTGTGTTATTGTGAAGGAAAGCACGGCATTGGGTTCCTCATCTTCGCTGTCGGGAGACTCCAGAAATTCTGTAAAAATTACTTCGGCAATGTTGTCGTCCATGACCTCGCGCAGCACGAAAATAGACGCACCGCGAGAACTTACAGTTCGATGCCTACGGGAGCTGGCGAGTAGATGACAAGGCTTGATTGGAAAATGCAACACCAGTGATATGCGGCGCTGATGACGCGCCAGATGCACCACAGAATTGGAATGGCGCCTGACCGGTACCGGTGCAGATTTTTCGGAATTGGTACTGAGAACCAGTTTTGAATTGAACGAACCTATAACTGGCACAAATAAAAAGAACAAAATGCACTAGAAGGTGACTAAAACACAGCTAATGAATGGGCATTTTGTGAAAGTACTCGGTGATAATACACAGCAAAATCAAGATCGGACAGTCGGAGAAAAGCACAGGAAATTCAGTAGTACTAAGCAGACGCGGCACCGACGTTGTCGATCAGCGGGATGTCAGCAGATTCTCTCAACGAAGACGGCGATTGTAGAGAGCTTATTAAGGAATTTTGAATGTTGAAAATGGCGCACTGGTGCTGTTCCATCAATAGTGGCCTAAAATTAATAATACTAACCGCAGTAAACAATAATAAATCACTAGCAGGAAGCGCTGATACCATGCACGGTCAGGGCAGCTGCCGGCATCATTGAAGGCAGCAGCACTTGTCAGCATCATACGTGAAAGGAATGGGCGTCTTGCTAAATAGGTTTGAAAAATCAAATGGCTGCATTGCAGGAAGAAACTAGATAGACCGGGTATAGCCACAAGTTAGTCTCATAAGCAGCACGGGCTTTAGAAGCATTTTCCAGCGTGGCGACTGTACCTTCAGCGCTTGTTGTAGTGCTATCAGATCGTAAACCTTCCATTGTTTCAACTGGGAACTCATTGTTTACCAAAGCGGACTGATAGTGCTGATAATAATTCTAGCCATTTTAAAGCAGGAATAAAAGTGGGGAGGGCCAGGAAAAAAGCAGGTAACAAGAGTATGAAACAAAGTGAGGGAAAAAAGACAAGTTTGAGGTGAGAAATGCCTCGTCACCCTTTTAAATTCTTCCCCCAACAATCTATTGACAGGTTGACGACGGCACTGGATGTCCACAAAACGCTGGAATGCCTGGCCTATCTCGGTTACATTGGAGGCGGAGAGGAGAGCCAACTCTCTGCAGTCCATGGTAAGGTGCTTGCTACAGTAGAATCTTTGTGATATGAATCTCATGGAATCGCTAATCATCAGAAAATTTGTATGATCAAGAGAAACAAATATCAGTATGCAGAAGCATGGGAAAGGCATTCAGGCAGACCTGTTTGTAATGGAGGAGATTTATTTATGGATATTCAGACACAGCTATAAGAAATAGTATGATGTTGTTATTAACCTAAAATCATCAGTAAGTTCTTTAGAGTTGTCCTTTAAGATTGTGTTGACAATCAGGGCATCCCTACTGAAGCTGGAAATGCTAGACACACACCGTTATTATTATGTTTTTTTTTTTACTTTTTATTCTCTCGCATGCCCGAACATATGCCATTTCACGTGGCAGATAATCCAGGTCCCTTAGGACTTTTTGCAGGGCTCTGTGCTGAAAGAGAAGCTTCTCGTTTTAAATTACCCAACATCTCTCCTGCATCTGTCGAAAGTATAAATATGGGATGCAACAAAATATGCAAATTCAGTGTCTGTAATTTTGTGTAGTTTACAATAATGGGACAATCTTTTTAACATTTTTGCAGTGTTTTGGTTCCTTACTTTCTTGATGGGTGCCTGAAACACTTTTGACAGCTTTATTTTTATTTCCCAAGTTTGCTGCTTTGTTTATCCTCTCTTCTCACTACATGCCCTGCCCATGCCTATTTTTTTTTTTATTTCTGTTGCATCACTGAAATAAAATCGTGCCCTTGGTTCCCTGTGTGTTGATCTGCATGAAAAAGAGGAAGGTTCTTGACTGGAGGAAAGCAAAGCCAAAAAGTAGATGTAACATGGTGATGGGGCCAAGTTAGCTTGGAGAAGTCTGTGCATGCTATGCCAGGCTTGATGCTTTTCTCTTGCTCAGAAGAGAGGAGAAATGCCGGGATGGATCATGGCAATGATATATGTGATATAGTTTAGTGCAGTGGGGTCTCCATTCGACTTTTGTCCATTTGTGCAATATGTTACGTGCACTCATGGCCATAATAATCCAGAGCACGCATCAATGATCAGACTTGTCTTGCACCCTAACTAGCGATATTTGGGACGTATTTAGTACATTCATCCATGCACCTGTCCACATCATTCTAATGGTGCCCTGGGGAGCACACTTGTGTCTTTTATGGTTGACCTGGGGACGTGAACAAGACTGTATCATGCATAGACATCCCAATATAAGTAATGTTTTAACTCCTTGTTTCACTCTAGAGAAGTGTGTGGGCGACCATACATATTTTAGCAAAAACCCTTACACGATTCAAGAGTGCACATGGTTGGGCCAGTCGGTCGTACATACTTAAGCAAGGGAAATGCACAAATAATTTTTTTCCAACGGGAGCACTGCCATTATTAATAGAGCCCCCTCTGTCTATAAGCAGCGGTAATGACGGGAGTACTACCGTTATTATTAATGTGGCCCCCTCTGTCTTTGCACAGTGACGTGTGAGAAGCAGCTGGACACCCCCCAGCAGGGACAGAGCGTGCGCCAGGTGCTCCACTGCCGGGTGCTGGGACCCCAGAGTGCGGGCAAGACGTGCTTCCTCCGGGGCTTGCTAGGCTGCAGCCTGGAGCAGGGCCTACCCCCGGGGCACCCGGGATCCAAGTATGCCGTCGACCAGGTTGTGGTCTACGGACAGGACAAGTACCTGCTGGTGGGTGCTCCTCCTACTTGTCTCCGTTGTCCCGGGTAATCACTGTGGGCAGTTGTCGGACACTGTTTCTGTGTGCGCTCACGCACTGTCCACCATGTAATATTTATTTGTGTCCTGCTTTTCAGTGAAGAGTTTTTCATCTCTTTGACTCACCTAATGCCCATCTGATCGTTACTCATCAGTCCAGTGCTTTTTGGGGAATCCCCCAAAGAGGAGTGTGGTTTGAAATACGATAATGACTACTCATGAGCACCTACCAAGATGCAGCCATACAGTGGAATGCTGTAAAGCTTTCTTATATATTTCGTAGTTGAAGGAAAAAAGATTTCAACGAGAATCAGTGCCACTCATTTGGCGGAGTATGTGTTATCTTTAGTGCGCGCCCCCATTAGTATACAATGTACCCGCTCTCCCCTCTTACCACTCCCCCTTGACTCTGCTTGGTAGCCACGGTTTCCCACCCGCTCTCTCTCTTCCACTTTCCCTCTCCCCACAGAGGCTTCACACAACTGCAGTGCACACCTTTTGTGATAGTAACAGACACTTTAGAGCACACATTCAAGTTGACATCGTGAATCATGATGAAAGAAAGCTGCTGTAGTTAGATTTGCCCTCAGTGAAAACTTTATTGCTTTTTCTTCAATCAGTGGTTTTACCTTAAGCCAAGGCTTCATCGGATAGCTCTTCTGGAAGGCGGAGGTGTGACAGCGAGGTGGCTGATGCTTCTGGATGTTCAATTGGCTTTCCCACTTAATATCTGATGTCAATTTTGCCATTGCCTTGTGTGCGAAAGCACTGATCCGGAAGCTACTACCCTGAGCAAAATCTTTTTTCGCTTGTGGAGCTGCTGTGATTGGGCAAAAGCTGCATAGCAGGTGCATAACTGCCAGGTGTTGCCGAGGCAATGGCAAGTCCCGCAGCATGGCGCTGCAGTCATGCAGCCAATCGATTAGAACAGGTATTTGGTTGGTGACAAACGTGACGTGGTGGCTGTGTGTCTTGGTGCAATTTAATTATAGTTAATGAAACGAGAGGCTCGTAGTGGAGGCCACAAGTGAGCTTCCTCGTGCCATAATATTTTCATTGAATATTTATTTCGCATAGCTGAGGGCTTTTTAATTGTTGAACCACAGTGGCTGCCAATACGCGAACTAGTACTTAGTTGTTTTCGGGGTGATTTGGCTAGTCCACGTCTGGTGCTTTCACGATACAAAAATAAACTGTAGACCAGAGCAGATTCGAACTGGTCAGGTTATAACCATGGTCAGTGACGTAGCCAGAAATATTTTTCGGCAAGTATACAAAGAAAGAGGGGGATGGAGAAGGTGGGAGATGACGCACTCAGAAAATTTTGGTGAGGTGGTCTGACACCGAAACACCTCCTCCCCCCCCCCCCCCCCCCCCTCCCCCTTGGCTATGCCTTTGACCCTGGTACTTAGGTTCTTTAGCCAAGCACCTTGGCCACTGAGCCACCGTGGAGGGTGCTTTTACTCTTTATAACCAGGTCTGTTTAGGTAGGTTTAAACCTCCACCATTTTCTTCTGCTGATGTGATACCTACTAGCCCCTCGAGCCTGCAATGAGCTATTACGTTATGATTAGCAACAAAAAAGTATGTGCGTAATAATTAAGGTGGGTGTTGAGGTTTTGGATTTTAGTGTTTGAGTAAACCAAAACACTTTTAGGAGGAAAGTGTGGCGGTGTAGGCAGAGGGTGTAGTTCCTGGTGACGTCACAGGAGGGCGCTGGCTGTTGATCATCATTATGGAGTGGCAGCACTCTAGTGCAGTTGAGGTCACGTGAGTGTGGCAGACGCGGCTTGAGCGGGTGAACAAGGTGGGGTGGAAACGACATGGAACAAAGCGTGGTGGCGTTGGAGCACGTGTGTGGTGTTACATTGGTGAAGCGTGATAACACACTTCTGGTGTAGACCACATAATAATAATAATAATGCTTTATGCGCACGCATTTTGTTTCCAATGTCATTGTCAATGTCAGTGTCACATATTTCGTACTGTACGTGTGCAGCTCCATGAAGTGGACCTGTTTGGGCAGCACGACACTGCCGTGGCTCCCGAGTTGAGCTGTGATGCTGTCTGTCTCCTGTTTGATGCCAGCAATCCACGTTCGTTCGAGCACGTCGCCAGGGCCTACCTGGTGAGAAAATTATGGGAGTGTTTCTGCGAAACGTTCTGAAATTTGTGCAGGATTCTGTCCCAACTCGACAAAGCTTGCATTTACAAATCTTGGCAGCACTCATCGGACTGCTTTCCTCCCGTTTTGGAATTTTGTGACCTGTGACGATTGGCTGCGTGTGAGATCACACTGTGTAGCATTCTATGGTAGCATCGTTAACAAGTTATTAATGATGTTCAGTGGACACAGGGGAAAAAAAAAACAAAAGTGACACTGAGCCTCTGTCTGAGGGAGGTCAGTTGATGCAGTGTAGTTGCATTTGAGCTGAAGGTAGGCAACCATTCTTAGCCCTTTATTGGCTTTGAGAAAACTGGTAGCTTATTTTGTTTTCAAGTGGTGCACCTAATATATATATATATATTTTTTTCACATTTGCCGGAGCATGCTTGATATTCAAGTGCATGGTGAGAAATTTTGGAGGAGGAAATTTTCTTTCTGTTAGTACTAGTCTCGTCCGACTTATTTATCATGAGGTAATGAAAAAAAAAAAAAAGAACATTTGCAACTGAAAAGAAAGAAGTTATAAAGGCATCAGTGTTTTCTTTCACACAGTTGGCACACACAAGATAGTTAAAACATATGTTTTCTTCAGCAAGGACCTGTGCATGACATCAGTAAATATCAACATGTCATGTTCAGAATATTTAGAGTTACGCGAGAAAGTTTGACTCCTAGTAAAATCAGCGCCAGTGCCAAAACAGTGCCGAGGTTGACACAGGGGGGCCACATGGGGCAAGATGCGGCTCTGCGTGGCCATCAGCGAGTGATGGCTCCCGAAAGATGTTGACACCCTACTGATAATAACTCTGATCTTTAGAACACTAACAATATCTTTCAGCATGCGGCAGCCGCGAGATGATCAAAAAATATAAAGTGAAACTTGTCAGTGAATGCCTGTTGCTGTTTTGAGTCGATATGATGCTGTTTTGTTGTGCGTTGCTAAACTCTGACGAACCGGAGTCATCTTCTGTGTGTCATCTTCTATGTCACTGCTCTTATAATTATCCAAAAACTTGTCCTTAAGATTTGTGAGACTGGGAAGAAACACGCCGTTTCCAAGGGGCAGCGGTGCACGGCGTCGCAGTTGTGTTGTAAGCGTGCTTGGCACAATCTGTGACTAGGCAGAAGAAGTTGACTGCGTTGCATCTGTTGTTGTAGCTGTGCGTTCTAATTGAATCTCTCATGGCCGAATGCCATGATTTAACCATCTCGTGTGGAGTTGCCACTCGTAGGTTTGTTGCTTCACTTGTCACTGGAAACCTTCTTTTAACCGTGACCTTCGTGCTAAACCTGGATGTAATGAAACTGAGAAAAAAGGGGCGGAATTCGTTAATAAATCCAGGATTTTTCTTACTCGCAGTTTTTTGCATAAAGACTCTAAAGGACATCCCAGGAGAAAAAAAAAGCAAAATAAGAAGTAAATGTTAGTGAAATCATTTTGAATGTATTTACTGTAGCCCTCCATTTTTGGAAGCTCAAGTGCTCGTATGTTTGCCTGGCTGCAGAAGCACCTGTCAGGCAGCTCTGTGCCCGTCCTGGTCGTGGCATCTAAGAGTGACCGGCCGGCTGTGCGCCAAGATTACCCCGTGCAACCCGCCGAGTTCTGCCGCAGGCATGACCTGCCTGCACCGCAGACATTTTCCTGCCTCGTGGCGCCACCTAGGGACGTCTATGTCAAGCTTGCCACCATGGCTGCCTATCCGTGAGTGGCTTGGTGGCTGGCGCTGTGCGGCTCTCTTTACACACCAAAAGCTCGCTTTGGTAACAGCCTAAACATATTCTAGTTGCAGCATTGTTTAAAGTGCGATCGGAAGGGCACTCACTGCAGTTTATTTAGGTAAATTGATCAATTTGTAGGCTTTTCAAAGCAGCTTCATTGCATCTAAATCTGAGCTGAAATGAAGAAGAAGAATTGGACATGCGCGTCACTTGTGATGGGGAGTGCAGATGGCCATTTGTTTCCTGGGACGATGGTGTGGATTCCAAGGGATAGCAGTTGTATTAAAGAACAGCACAGGATCTTCTGGATAAATAAGAGGAGGTAATTTGCAGAAGTGAAGTGGTCTCAGCTGCCACAGGCCTTGGTTAATCCCACACCATGTGTGACCTAACTGGTGACGGTAATGATGAAAACAAGGGAAGGGCTCTTCTTGCAATGGATGCATGCTTACGCCTGGGCATTGGTGTGGTGGACTGTGCAGGAGCCTGCGTCGCTTGGTGCACGTGCTCTTGGTGCGACCCATGGCACCCTGGCTGTCGCGATACACCAGGTGGGTGATGGTATAAAAGAATGCCGAGGTCGGGAGTGCATGGAGGCAGAGGAATCGCTTGCCACTGACCTGAGAATAAACACTTAAGGGCGCTAGGTGCAAGAAAGTGTGGGAAGGTGTTGTCACGGTTACGAGGATAAACACACGGGAGCGCTAGCCGCAGGACAGTGCGGGAAAAGACCGGCCAGGCGGAAGGGTGGAGGAAAAAAGGTCATTGGCATGAAAGTAACACGTTTGAGTGGCTTGTCACAGTTGAAATGTGACAAGGATTTTCTTAAGCGTGGCGGCATTCGCTGTGTACCTGCATTACTTAAATTGTGATTTTGATGTATTAAACAGCTTGAAGGGTTGGAGCAGAAATTCTTGATTCATTTGAAAAGTTTAAATGGGGGCCTCACAGCACGCAGGATTTCATCAATTATTTTTAACTACTGCACAGCGGGACGTTGCAGCTGTTTGCGTTGGTGGAATGTAAGCTTCAAGCCTCATTCATTTTTTTTTTGTTTTTAGAACATTCCTGAATGAGCCAGTTAATAATTGTTGTGCTTTTATTGGAAATGCATTTGGAAGTCTCTTTGTATAAACTCGAATGTGCTGAATTTTGGCACGCACACATCTCATTCTCATGTACCGCTAGGAATTGAGCGAGGGGCGCTGATGCCAGAGATTGGCTTACTTCTGGGTGTGTGGCTTGGTGCTGGCAAATGCTCTTTCTTTGTGATATCAGAAGCCTCGTGAACTTATCCTCGTTTACCAGAGCACTGGCGACACCTGTGGCATGCGTATCAGTGAGCGAGACTGTTTATAATAACAGTTGGGACTCCCCATTCATTGCTCGCATGTACGTTTGAAATTGTGATGTATGTTGTGCATGATGCCTGAAGCCATCTGCCATTCTGATTACTGCTTCGGTGTAGATGTTGTCCTGAAAATTTGCAGCTCATCAATATTTAAGTATTAGTTAAGTTGGACAACTGTAGAACAGCTTAAAGTTTGGACATTAGTTCAGTGTCTCTTTATTTAGCTGATTTTGGGAGTCGACCACACTTGTCTAGAGCATTTGTGCAGGGTGCTCTGGAGCAAATTCGACGAAATCTTAACATAGATGCTTTCACTAAAAAGGTAGCTCTGGGGTGGTTTTGGAGCATTTTGAGTTTATAATTGCATCACATCCTTTAAAGTCGCCTTTTTCCGGCAAGAAGCCGTTTTTCAAGATATCAAGTAAAAATATTTTGAAAGAGCGAAAATCAAGTAACCGAGACCAACCGATCTATGACGTCCTGCATGTGGCTACAAATCCTATCGTGTATGCGTCAATTAGGTCTTCAGCGAATGCAGAACTATAGACAGCCGTGCATCCAGTGACATCACACGCTCAACGCTGCCCACAGAAATCTCCCCAATTGGAGCCACAAATTGATGAACTTCGAAATTAATTTGCACTGCAACAAACCATTGTACAGCTGCGAAATTTGGCACAAATGACCAGCAAACTCGATAGAAAGTACAGTGAATAGTTACAGTAAAATACTAAAAATACTAGGAGGCTGAAAAAATACCAGAGTTGCCCATTAATGCGCTTTTTTTTTCTTTGCAGTTCACGTGACACTGAAGCTGCGCTCAGTTAAATTCGATGCCTACCTGAATTCGATGCCTACCTAGACTTCACTATGCTTTCTCACGACTGGCACTGCTCGAGTGCTAGACAAGTGTGGTCGACACTCTACACGAGTGTTCGAGATTATGCTTTCTCACGACTGGCACTGCTCGAGTGCTAGACAAGTGTGGTCGACACTCTACACGAGTGTTCGAGATTGAATGTCAGATTAAATTGCATGCTGTTAATTTGCTGGTGTATGTCGCCCTTCTAGGTTCAGCTTGACAGCTGAGAGACTCGAATATTAAAGGCCGTTGAGTTTGTTGATAGTTTGAGAGGTGAAAGGCTTGGTTTGTGCATTTCTTTTTTTTTTCTTTTCTTTCTTTCGGTGTACACAGTCGACTAGTGTCGGCTGAGCCCTCAGCCTGGGTTGGCGCTGGCGTTGGAGCTGCGGCTGCCGCGCTAATCGGCGTACTTGTGATTCGACTGCTACGGGCGTCAACAAGGGACAGGTGCGTTTGGCTGCTGCTCCCTGCGTATGCTCAGCCCTTGTCAGCACTCTGCGCCAAGGTTCAGTCTTACCAAAGTGCGCTTAAACTGTATTTTCTTCTGCAGTTCTCAGCACGCAGTTTACCTTTCTCACTTTTTTAGCTTTGGCAAAAAATATAGTATCGGGTTATCTTAACGTAAACTTAGGGCCACAAAAATCTTAGGCAAAAATTTGGTAGAGCGGAACAGCTAGTGAGAATACGTGCAGTTATACTGCTTGTGTGTTTCTGACAGCGTAGTACATTGAACCAGAGTAAGGTAGCTCAGTATTTGTAGACAGGCGCACAGTTGCCCTGCGGTTGTGTACATGGATGATATTTTTAAAATAATGCACATTCTGTATCATGGATCTTAGCTTTGATATTGTTGGCCTAGCTGCATTATAGCAAAGCTTTTTCATGACAGCAGAATGCAGCAGCATTTAATTAAATCCATTGAGATGTTACCTAAAGCATTGGTAAAGCTTGAATAGTCGGAAGGAAAGCTTTCGAGCTAACCTAAAGGAGTGTAGATACCAAATTTTGGTTGCATTTTTCTTCTCTTTAGTGATTTGAAAGGCATTTCTGTATACTATAGCTCGCCTCACGGTTTTTGCTTGCCACCGTTAGATAATTTTAAATTTATTTTTCTTTTCTTGCAGTTTCGGTTTTCGGTTTCAGTAGCCGAGAGACAGCTGTGACGTCACACTCAAGTCTAGGTCACACGCGGTGTAAAAAACCAGCCATATATTCGCTGACTCTTCACTTGCTGTGATTCTTGTTATTGAGGCAGGCTGGTTTTACTGTTGTAGTGAATTCAAACGTCAGAGGAACGATAATATCGCTGTTTTTTTTTTTGCATCTCTTACGCGACCTAGACTTGACTTTGACGTCACAGCCATAGCACGGCTGTTGAAAGGGAAACCGAAACATATGATGAAAGAAATTTGATTTTAAATTATTCAGCAGTCATAGGCAGATATCATGCGGTGATCCATGTACAGTAATGTCTTATGCATCATTACAGAGGATAAATCTAGAGCCGAAAAATTAGGTGTCGATACTCTTTTAACATCATTAATATTTACCTTGCAATTTAGCTGCACTCGATTTATTTTTTTTACTGAACGAGGGACAGCTGATATCGATATCATGGACCCGGACATATTGAATTTTTGTCAGTATTGAATAGTCGGAAAATTCATTTGAAAACTCCTTTCAAAAGTATGGCGCTATTGTTTGCCTTTCTTGAAGTCTTATTCAGCAAAATGTTTGCCATGTTTTGCATACAGGCGCAGTTCAGCCGAACGCTGTATAGCAATTCCCGATTGTTCTTTCTTGCAGGTAGCAGCACCCCGGCTGCACCACTGCCATCATTCTCGTCGAAGTTGAGAGCAGCTGCTTCTTTCTCTCTTTTTTTTTATTTTGTAGGTTCTTGACCTTACACCTTGACCCATGCCCAAGGGTGAAGGAGGCCTCGATCCACATAGGGTCGGGTTGAATTGATATAAAGAGAGAGTTTCTAGACACTTCTTTGATGTCCTCCATTCATTCTGGCAGTCATACACGAAGTTATCACAGCCACATAAGCATGCTGCGACCAGCGTAAAGGCAGGCGGCACGAGCCAAAGCCTGTCCGGATACAGTACTAAGTGTTAAATTTGTAAATTTTAGTCATAGTTTCCCTTCTTTTTTTTTCTTCAGCAGCATGAGCGTTAAGGTTTATGGGAGTTTCCTGACACTGTTTTGACTGACAAGTCAGGGAAGAAGAAAATGCAGTAACATGAATCGGCAGTTAAGGTATGTACAGACAGGCACTTCTTAGCCATCTTGCAGCAGTAGTATTCAATGGAATATTTGTTTTTAAAAGATAGGAAATCAGACAGACATTGTCAGAATGTGCAAATAAAGTACAAAATATAGCGTGTGTATGTATGTACCTTAATTACTTATTTCTGAGACCTTGGGTTTTAGCCCAGTTCACCATCCATGTGCCTTATAGTCGGGTACAACCTAATTCTGCAGTAACCAACATACACAAATTCTCCCCGACGGAAAGCAGTCCATTAAGGCTTTTCTGGTTGCTAATCGTCGGAGCAAATTAAAAATTTGAGAATTCGACGTCTTTTTTTTTTGTCAAATAAAAATTGTTTTGTTTCCTGTTCACCGAAGTAATACACAAACTGCGTACCAGTACTGCACATAGTTAACAACTACTGTTTTCTAAAGTTGTATTGAGAACTAGTCACGATAAATGCATGCTTGTGCTACAGCTTGGGATGCTCTATGCAGCCTCTTTAACATCACTATACAAGTAAGCTGCAGTTGTATGCAGATGTCTGCACCAATGTTGGTCTGCACTGTCCAGAAGCTTCCATATGCTTACTGGGTAAAGGGGATGACAACCAGCTTGTGGACAGTGCAGTAAAACTACATACCATTAATATTATGCTTGCGCCAATATCGGATATGCATGTAATGTGCAGGTAATCATACTTGTGACTATAATTTTTCCAACTTTATGATCAGTAGCAAAAAGTGCCACTGGTCTGTTCAGTGAGGGGTACTGAATTAAATTTATCCAATTGTATTATCATCAAATGGCTAAATGTCTGGCTTCATAGAAGGGTCTGTAGTGGCTCGAGCACAGGTGGAAAGGGAAATGGGGAGAGAGAAAGGCCTCGTAAATCATTTTTTTGCAAATGGGACAAATTATTGTTCTCTGTCTTGGATTTTGGAAATGTTAATACTCCTTATCAAAACTCACAGCGAAATTGCGGAAACAATGGAGAGGAAATGATCTGAAAGCCATCGTATAAAATAAAAAATGACAGCCCGCTTCGTATTCATGCAGTCCTTGCGCTTTCGAGCGCAGCGGATCGGGGAGTCTCAGACCTACCGAAACCTCAATTGTCTTTAAGCCCTATCAGCAAAGATTGATTCTCTGGACTCTTCCTGGCTATGCTGGCATTAGTGCAGTAGCAAAAGACTTGTTTATTAGCAAGAAAATTGGATTTAAAAATTTGCACCAGTCATTTCGAGCTTGTGACGTCATCAACGAAAACTAGTGCTTCAACCAGATAGCAATACAATGGTGCTTCCGGAATCTGTGTTAAAAAATCTGTGTCGGCATATGCATTTTACTTGCGCGATCGGCCAATATATTCAGCTTCCCAGTATTTTCTCACTTAAATTTTGCTAAATGGTCTATTTGTGATTAGCTAGAGCGCAACACACTATCAATACAAATTGCAATTTTTCCTGCCTACCATATCGTAAAGCACAGAGAGTTTTTTCAGATGTGCACTCGACTTTTACGTGATTTCACGTAGGTATACAGTGCTCTAGAATTCTAAAGCACCATACCTGGGGTGTACACAAGGAGGATCCTCCTTGGGTGTACACGGGGGCGCTCGTTTTGCTTTCTGGCTCCATCCAAACATGGCCCCTGGCAAGTGTACAGCGTGATGCACAATTACATATGTGTGCCTTGGAAAGCTTCTCTAAGCTAAATCGCTGAATCCTTGCAGCTTGAATTTAGCACAGAAACGGCATCTTGTCGTCAGTATTTTTAATACGAAATTGAATGTTCCCATCGTACGCGGTGGGGGCAAAGCAAAACACGCTGGTGCCGCTGCGATAGCACTGGCAGCGCCATCTGGTGGTGTTTACCTTAACCTTTCGTCAAAATGCTCTTTTGATTGTGACAGAATTGCCGCAAACAGCACCAGAGTGCGCCACCAGTTCCATTGCTAGGGCAGCGTTGCTTGTTTTGCTTTGCCTCCGCCTCATACGATGGGAACATTCGACTTCGGATCGAGCCAGGCAAGTGCTCTAAACAAATTTGGTAATAAAAACACTGGAGAACAAATGCCACCTCGGAAAATTCCACAATGATTCAGCGGTTTAGCTGAGAGAAGTATATTGTGCGGTACGCATGCAAGACGTGTGCAACGCGCGTGGTATAACCAGTATAACCGTGTCTCGCGGCTGCCCTAATTAACCTTCACTTATCCACCAAGGTGGATAAAGAAAAAAATTGGTGGTAAAGCGATGAAATCGAGCCTAATTGGAAGCTTCGAGGCGAGCACGCATTTTGGAAACAATTAAGCTACAAAACAGCCAGAGGATTAGTTACTTTCGAGCAAAAGTACGCAGAACTCCGTGTTCAAGCGCACTTGTTTCAGTACGCTTGATGGGCTTAATTCTTTTTGTACTTTCTTTTCCGCTGCTGTAGTCAAGTGAGTTCAGCTGGATAATAAAATGACTAATGAAACCACGCTGTCCATGCATAACCATGACATAACTGCGTGATCTGTAAAATTCTTGGAGTGGATTTGCATGGCAGAAAAAAATTGCAGCCCTTTATGACGCCACCGTACAATTGCGCGAACTACCAAACTTGGATCACGAGCTAGGAGCACGCGAGCTACTGAATTTCTTCGTACACGTCGAGGAAACTGCTAGCAATTCACCATTAAATGCCTGAATAGCCGCCTTAACGTAAAAAAAAAAAAAGAAGCAGTGGCGCGAAGTGAAACAAAACCAGCGGTGTTTTTTTTTCACCCGTCTTTAGCGGCAATTAAACTTCACGTCTAGGGACGCTGTGCGGTATTTAAATAGCCGGCGCATGCTCTTCGCGGCGGCAGCCGCTTGGGGATCCGCTGCGCCGCTGTCCACCGGACTGCGACCCCAGGCCGTCCTTTTGCGTCCTTCAGTGCGTTTCACCTGAAAAAACTCGTTGCTTCAAAGTCGATCGTGCTGTGCACAGTGCTAGCGTCGTTTCAGAAACTATGGCGTACTCATCGAGAGCCTGCACCAGCCTGGTAAATGCATCTCGTCCACGTTTTGTTGTGAATACCGCCTTGCTTTTATTTGTGGGTCACGCTGGTCGTCGTGTTACGGTGTTACCACGTTGACCCCCATCAGGATTCGATGCGAAAGAGATCGTATTTCACGGTCGGCGGAGCGTCTTGGGCCGGCTATGGTTTACTGAGCTGTTTTAATTAACGAGTTGGAACCTCTGTAAAGTGAATATTAACATTAAAGTGCACAAGTCGCGGGGCCGAGCAGTCTTCGGCAAATTTGATATGTAAACCCCTGCAGTTGCTTACCCATCCAAATGTGTTTGTGAACTCTCGCAGTGTTTGTGCACTTTACTTTACCGACTTGTTTTTCGCACACGCAGTGCTTGGCACAGTGCAAGCTGCGCTTAGTGCATTTCGTAAGTTTGCATTGCCGCTCAGAAGCAGATGGGCGATACCACTTTCGCAATACAGCGATTGCTGATCAAGCTGGTCATATTCTCGTTTTTAAAGCTTGGTATTAAAGTCTTTCGCTTCCCTGCACTGTTGCATTCAATTGAATCATGCGCCTTACTGAATGAATCGACTACGTTGAATAAAGATTTCTAGGTCAGCCACGCCTACAGTCTTTCACAGAGGTTGGTGCCCTGTAATATGTGCCGCTGTTGTCGCTTATCAGTCAGTGTCGCGCTGTCAGCTGGGGGCCTCATCGAGGAAGGGGTTCCCCAGTAAGCAAAGCGGGTAGATCCCCTCTATCTAAGCGAAAGTTCTGACGATGATGCTGTCGATTTCTTCCAGCTGGCGCAAAGGCTTTTCATCCAGTCACGTTCTCTGCACATCTCTCCACTGTCCAGTGCGGCAGCACAGGTGAAGTTTCTGTTTTCGTTGGTGCGATATGCATAAATGAACAATAACATTTGATGTCACTTCTCACCAAAGTGAGGATACAGTCAGAAGATGTATGCTGATGTCCATTACCACATATTGTTAGGGTCGCTTTCGATTCTCTTTATAAAAGGCACTAGAGTAGATATGGTTTGCACGTGTTTGCTTTTGAATGGCACCATGGTTGTGCTTCAAAAACAGCTTCTTTCTCATTAAAGTTTTTATCAAATAGGCTTTCTAATTTACACACATGTCCGAGGCACAAGTGGTAACACGCTGTCCTGTAGTCTTCAGATTACCAGTTTTTGTTGAGTTGCTTTCTCTGTTAAAGTTCCTGTGCTGCTGCACATTGTACCAGATGTATGCAGGAGCATATAGGCCTTTGCTATTGAGATTCAATGACATTTTCTTGTGCAGCGTGAAATTTCCATGCAACATTATTGATGTGCAACAGATACATTAATACATTTTGGATCATACCAGTGAAAGTTCTTATTTTTGAGCACAGGAAGAGGGTTGATGTAAGGTAATGGAAACATTGAGGTTAGACGTCTTTGATTGTCCCCTGTAAGCCTGCAGATTAGTCGAGCTACTCTTCAGCTCGGGTTGCGTTTTGTATGGTATTTTGTTCCCAGTTTGAATAACTCCTCATTGGTTTTAGTATTGCTCCCGTTTTTATGGTTTCAAAGTGCTTAGTAATCAAATATGGCATTAAAAATTCATTCATATTCGTGACTGAAGCTTAGACGGTAGATATGGAAAAGCATGCCTGTTACTATGAGCCTCCATCAAAAAAAAATATATATATATTTATGTAGAAGCTTGCATTGCCAGAGTGCAGTTCCATTTTTTTTCTTAACTATATTACAGTGCATTTAAGAGGATCATCCTTATGAACTGCAGGTTGCCATCAGCAGGTTCGAGTCCGACCGCTACCTTCCCTATGAGAAGCTTGAGAAGAATCTGCAAATTGTTCGAAAAAGGTCTGCTATTTATGTCTTGTGGAAGGGGCTCACTGCTTGGAGTAATCATGTTATCTGTCTTGACCTGCTTGTTGTGCTGTCGATTATGCAGTTATGCAGTTTATTAGTTGTTAGTTATTGATTAGTTATAGTAATTCAATAGCAGTTTTGTTGCCATCATCAGAATTTTTTAGTTTTGCTAGTCGGAGGACAGAAAGGATAAGAAATTCTACTTTCTGAGTATTATTGCCTAATTTGGTGTAGTTCAGTGTACAAACTAGAATATACACACACTTTCATGCTGCGCCTTGATAAGTTTATGTTGCCATCATAATCTTCGCATGCCATGTCTCCACAGTTTTGTGCTCAAAAGTAAATGCTCGCACCCTATACATAAAGCAGGATTGAGCACTTTGTGCTATGACTTCTCAATAGGTATGGTGATCTCAGCCTGGCACCAAGGGTTGATGCTGGAGCTCTGTTCACTGAGATGGCCTGCCTTGAAATGCCTTTAAGTGGCCTTGAAAGGACAGTTTCCAGGGTCGTTGAATGACTACATAACTGTCAGTCAACTGCTCTTGCAGAAAGTTGCCCTCCGTGCCCATCACAAGCCATGCCACAAGGTCTGCATGGCTGAGATAAACAGTCATGGATGTTCTTTTGCTGCTGCTCAGTGTTTAAAGCATTTTGCTTCTACAGACTGTGTGTCATGCTCTATATCTGTTCAGTAACTTTAGATGGGCTGAAAACATGAAGAAAAAAAAAAGAAGAGTCTGTGCATTAATTAAAATTAAGTAGATATGGTATGTTATATATAGGGCTTCATATCCCAAAGCGATATTGGCTATGAGGGATCCTGTATGAGGGTTTTGGGGTGATTTCAGCTGCTTGTATTTGTATAATGTGTGCCGACATTGCACACTACATTGGCACACTATTTTATTATCTGCATCAAAGCACTGGCACTGCAATCGAGGTCAAGCTTGCATCTTTGGACTCATTAGCTGGGTACTTCAACCATTAGGCCACCACAACGAGGCAGTGAAGTAGAACGGTTAATGAACTCCAACTAGTTAGATTTGCATGATTACCTTTTTGCTTGTGACAATTCTCATGTGCAAGCAAATCTTCTATTTTGCAAGCTGAGGCTAATTGAGCCGTGCACTTTTCTTTTGCGCTAGGCTGAACCGGCCACTGACCCTTTCCGAGAAGATTCTCTATTCCCACCTGGACCAGCCTGAGGAGCAGGAGATCGAGCGGGGCAAGAGCTACCTGCGACTGCGTCCAGATCGGGTGGCCATGCAGGATGCCACGGCTCAGGTGGGGGCCGGGAATTGTTTCTGGCACTTTTTCTGGCACTTTTATTGAACATGCCCACAGAGTGAGGTCCTCATATCATTCAAGGAGACATTTCAGTATGGATCTGTGGTTCTTCTGGCACTCATCGTAGCAAATGTGTGCGAGACTGCATTTAAAAGCAGGAGGCAGTCATTAGCATCCTCCCAATTAGTGATCAGATGCGTGCTGTTGAGCAACCACTTCCTTAATCGAAATTAGTTCACCTTGGGGGATCTGCCTCGATGCATGAGGTTCCATTGTGCCATTTCAATAGTTCAGCTGTCAGTGTGCCTATAATTGCCATTCGTTTGTATACACTAGTAAACACCTTGTCTTTTGTTGTCTGCTTGTCTGAGTTGCATTTCGTTGTTCCAACAGTAAGGAAATTATGAAGACATTATTGTTTTATTCTATTTTTTTATTTTTCTTAAATTGCCCTGGCCGCAGTGGCTCAATGGTTCAGGGACTCACTACTGAGTTGGGGTACCCAGTGCTTGATATCGGCTGCTGTGACCATGTTTCAGTGGGGGAGAATGCCAGGTTCCCATGGTCTGTGCGACATCGATGCACACTAATGAAGCTTAGGTGGTAAAGATTAGCCACAGCCGAAATTCATTGAGCCACCTTGTCAGAATTAATGGTTAGCTTCAAGTCATTAATTGCAAACTGGTGTCTATCGGTAATAGGTAAAAAGTTTACTATATTAGCATTTAGTTATCCAGAGTCACTTTTTTTCTGATGTCTGCCAACGCTGGGATTAGTTTGCTGGCAGACAAAATTCATCTTATCACCACAAAAAGCCTATTTCTAAAAATTGAGGTTTTACTGAAACACCTGGTATATTAACTTATGGCATGCAAACATTATGTAGTGGCCTTAATCTACCTCTCTTTGTTCACATGCTGTTAATTGGGGAGAGTGCAAATTGTCATAATATTTAATTTATGCTTTTCAGTGCCTGCATGACTACCCTCAGCTTTGAGAATTGTAAATGTGTCTATTTGTTTGTTGCTGTCTCAAAAAAAATCAACAGTTTTTCTTAAAATATGAAAATATGGTTAATGGCTTGTCGAAAAATGCAGCTGTTTGCTATTGTGCAGATATTAAGTGTCATTTGCATGCGGAGAAGACCTTGTGTAACAGCGGGAAATGTGCATTGGCTGTAGGTGCTGTCATTTAATGAACTTTTCTTATCTTTCTATCTCTTTGCTACCAGATGGCCATGCTTCAGTTTATCTCAAGTGGCCTGAAGAGGGTGAGTGGGCATCCTTGATAATGAGTGCTGCTATCCTGACTGCTTTTACAGACTTAACCGTGTTGATTGGCAGGATTGAGAAAAGGGCAGTCCTGGTATTACTGTCATTGCTGTGCACAACAGAAGCGATTTCCCCAGTCAACTTCATTTAGCTTGCCTTACCAAGCAAACCTCTGCTTCTAGGTGTAGCCACTATTAACTATTGCTTGTTTGTACTCGCAGCAACAGGCAAAATGCAAATACAAACCAGTACAGCTTAGCAAGCCCAGTTTAACAAGTACTACTTAAGACAATAGGTCTGAGAGAAAAAAAAAAAAAAGATGCATGGTTTTGCTGACTCAGAATTGAAGGCTGAAGTTCCATGCAGCACTGTAGTAATTTACCTCTTGTTGTTTGCATTTACAGTTAAGCCTGGTTGTAACGAACTTGTAAATTGTCCACGATTGTTCGTTACGTCCAGGTTTTCGTTATATGCAGTTTTCGCGTGAAGACTCCAAAGGACCGTGCATAGCGAAAACCAGATTAAGAATTCATTCTAAGGGAAGCCACCTTGAAAAGGTTTACAGTAAATCAGAAGGATTCGAACTTATAGAAGCGATGAAAAGTTTCGTGATCACGCTAAAAGCATGCGGCGAGACTGTGGCGACAGGCTCTATCTCCGCCGCAGCTCGCGTGACGCGTTAACGAGGGAGTGAGGAAAGGGTCGTCACTAATATGGACAAGATAGTCAAAGTAGCCGAGGAGTTCTATACAGATCTCTACAGTAGCCAAAGTAGTCAGGACCGTAATGAGATTGGCGGTAGGGAAAAACAGTCAGATGTTCCACCAGTAACGAAGGACGAGGTCAAGAAAGCACTAGAAACTATGAAAAAGGGGAAATCAGCTGGAGAGGATCAGATAACTACAGATTTGCTGAAGGACGGGGGGGATATCGTGCTAGAAAAACTGGCCACCCTGTATACGCAGTGCCTGGTGTCATCGACGGTACCGGAACCATGGAAGAATGCAAACATTATCCTCATTCACAAGAAAGGGGACTCTAAGGACCTTAAAAATTACAGACCAATCAGCTTACTGTCTGTTACGTATAAGGTATTTACTAAGGTAATCACTAATAGAATCAGGACAAGCTTAGACTGCAATCAAGCAAAGGATCAAGCAGGGTTTCGGAAACGGTACTCTACTATCGATCATATCCATACCATCAATCAGGTGATAGAAAAATGCTCGGAATATAACCAGCCCTTATACATAGCATTCATTGATTACGAAAAAGCATTTGACTCAGTTGAAACCTCGGCGGTGATGCAGGCATTGCAAAATCAGGGGGTAGACGAGCCGTACGTGAAAGTGCTGGAAGATATATATAGTGGCTGCACAGCAACCATAGTTCTGCATAAGGAAAGTAACAAAATTCCCATAAAGAAAGGTGTTAGGCAAGGGGACACAATCTCCCCAGTACTATTCACAGCTTGCTTAGAGGAGGTATTCAGAGACTTGGAATGGGAGCAGTTAGGGATAAGGGTAGATGAAGAATACCTCAGTAATCTGCGATTTGCTGATGACATTGCCTTGCTAAGCAACTCGGGGGATGAACTGCAAATAATGATGGATGACCTAGACAGAAAAAGTAGAAAGGTAGGCTTGAAAATCAATATGCAGAAGACTAAGGTAATGTTCAACAGCCTCGGGAATGAACAGCAGTTTACATTAGGTAGCAAGATACTGGAAGTAGTAGGCGAATATGTCTACTTAGGACAGGTAGTAACCGCAGATCCAGACCATGAAAAGGAAGTAACAAGAAGAATAAGATTGGGATGGAGCGCATTTGGCAAGCACTCGCAGATTATGACTAGCAGCTTACCGGTATCGCTCAAGAGGAAAGTATACAACAGTTGCATCTTGCCTGTACTCACCTATGGGGCTGAAACGTGGAGGCTAACCAAGAGAGTTCTACTTAAGTTGAGGACAACCCAGAGGGCTATGGAACGAAAAATGGTAGGGGTAACATTAAGAGATAGAAAGCGTGCAGAGTGGGTCAGAGAAATAACTCAAGTAGAAGAAGAAATGGACATGGGCAGGACATGTAGTGCGAAGAGAGGATAACCGATGGTCACTGAGAGTAACAAATTGGATTCCAAGGGAAGGAAAGCGTAGCAGGGGGCGGCAGAAAGTTAGGTGGGCGGATGAGATTAAGAAGTTCGCAGGGGTCAAGTGGATGCAGCTAGCACAGGACCGGGTTAAGTGGAGAAATACGGGAGAGGCCTTCGCCCTGCAGTGGGTATAATCAGGCTGATGATGATGATGATGAGGAAAGGGTGTGGTGAAGGAATCAGTCTGGGGGAGAGCGCGCGCGTGTTCGTGCCGTCTCCGAGCGTGGAGGCACCTGCGCCTTCAAGAAGTTCCTGCTCGCCCACCACCGTTGCCCTAGGAAACTGGCCGGCGTGCTATGCTATTCCCACTACTGACGCCCGGGAGCCCAACCACATTGCAGCGATAGACGCACACTGCTCGCCCCATGTCTTTTTCCTTTGTTCTGATATTTTTTGCTGCTTGTGAGCATGAACCAACGCTCTTAGATAAAAGTCTCTAATCATGAACTACCGTAGCGCCACGTTCTGAAAGCAAAAGCAGTGGAGGCTACTGCGGTCGCTCATTGCTATCATAGACATTCCTCTCAAGTAAGTTCTTGTTTTACCATCCTGAAACTTGCGAGATTGTGCCAGATTTCCAGTGACTCGGCACTGGCTAAGAGACAGTCGGCGCAGCGAGTTCGTTACATCAAGGTCAACCGCTGCGACATCGTCACATGGAGTTTTCAAATACATACACTTTAATGGAGGCGGCTTTGGGGAATTGAAAAACTTCATAATATCGAGGAATTCGCTACATGGAGGTTCGTTACATCGAGGTTTAACTGTATAAAAGAGAATATTTTTTTGTTTCATACATCTTGCAAAAAAAGTCTTCAAATAGGGAGCTTTTAATATCTTACTTTGCCTGTTGGTTTGACCTGTTCATAGGTGGCAGTTCCTTCCACGATTCATTGCGATCACTTGATCGAAGCACAAGTTGGTGGGGCCAAGGACTTGGCACGTGCCAAGGTGAGCACTGATTCAGTGGATCTTTCACTTAGATAAACATTATTTAAAAAGGGTAGGAAAGTAAGTTTGGTATAACCAGTGCTTCATTACATCTGTTATTAATTAATTGCAATGCTTTGTGAGGAATACTCTATTTCTTTAAAGTCCATCGCCTCTTGATGGGTCATTTTGTTTCAAAAAGGTGCGGTTACAAGGTGTGGTTGTATGTTTATTATTCATTAAGTGATTATATGATAGTTAATTTAGATGGTGTGTTTCTTGCATTGCTGAAAGAAAGGCATTAATAAAGCTGTAATAATTCTACTTCCTCAGATCTCATTATTTTGTAAACCATTCATATTAATGTTCTTGCTATTTTTATCAAATATTTTTCTTATGTGTTCAAAAGGACAAGCATTTCTTTCTTAATGGCTCAGTGTACCCTCGCGTCTTTTGTGAGCAAGAGGATCTGAACTGTATTTCTGAAGGGCTTATTTTTCTGAGGGTGGGAGTGCTCGGTTGTTTGGTTTTGTCTTGGTGTCAAGCAGCTTGCTGCATATGTTTGGACTTTATTTTTGTTGTGTTTATGTCACTTGAATGGATTCGTGTAATTTAAGCAGGTTAAATTGAACTTTTTGAGCTGAAAAAAAGGCAGTGAAAGCTAACTGCTCGGATGTCTGGTGGTTGGTTGATCACGACATCTGATGCTATTTGTCTGCCTTCATGTTCTCTTGATGCCTTACCTCAGGACCTGAACAAGGAAGTGTACAACTTCCTGAGCACTGCTGGCAGCAAGTACGGTGTAGGATTCTGGAAGCCTGGCTCTGGCATCATTCACCAGGTGAGGCTTGCGACACTCGGAGTCACTTCTCACTTCATGACTGGCTCCAACATTCTTTTGAGTAATAAAACCTCCAAAGGGTGCATGTTTTCTATTTTTACTATCTTGAATATGCAGCTTTTAGAGACTACTGGAACAGCAACTCTTATTTCTGTTCTGTAGATTGAAATGAAGAAACCAGTGTGAGAGCTTGGAGCAAATTTGAAAGTGGAGAAAGAAAACTTCTTGACACGTTAGAGCGATGCTTGCCTCGCTTGCATGGACATGTCCACACAAGTTGACTGCACTGCGTTTTTCATGTTGTGCCCAGATTATTTTGGAGAACTACGCTTTCCCTGGCGTGCTGCTCATTGGTACCGACAGCCACACACCAAATGGAGGCAAGTTTCTTTTCTCTTGGTCTTTTTTCTCCTCAAGACGTTAACATCTGTAAACAGCTGTGACTGCCGATTCTTGCTTCCAGTTTGGCCATTCAGAATGGCAGTCATTTGCCATTCAGCCATTGTTCACCACTTGGGGCAGCATTCAGCAGTGTCTACTTGAGGACATTTTGTTTTACTTCAAGGAACCCTGGAACACTTTTACTGAATAAAAAGCTCTGTCATATGGCGCATCTGTAAGAGTATTCTTTAGTTGTCTGAATGGAGGAACTTGGGTTATGTCATTTTTGGTGCTGTTTGCTAGCTGTGATATCTATGTGCAGTGTGTGTGGTCTGGCGTGGCAGTGTGGCATGACGTGCGAGGTGTAACGTCTGAAAGCTGCAGTTTAGCTTTACTTGCCTGATTTGTGGCGTATTTCGTTAGCCGTTAGCACACGCTGTAAACCTCCTGCAAAACCGGAGCACATGAGACGCTGCAATCGTGTGGCTTTTCTCTGCAGGTGGTCTCGGCGGTCTGTGCATCGGTGTGGGCGGTGCCGATGCTGTTGACGTCATGGCCGACATTCCTTGGGAGCTGAAGTGCCCCAACGTCATTGGTGTCAAGCTGACGGGGAAGATGTCTGGCTGGACGTCGGCCAAAGGCAAGCTTTGCATTCTTTGTTAATCGGGCAATTCCTGCGTAGGAAATGCATTATGGGATGTCTTCGAGAAATTCTCCGTGTCCTGAATGTAGTTTCTGCATTAACCAAATCAGAAAACGAAATATTTAAACAAAATTGCCTGTCGGGTTGGGTTTGATAACTATAGTGAACTGTGAGGCATACCCACTCGAAGTGTTCCTATTTTCTGCACTGATATAAGAAATCTTCGTGCAGTCGTTATCGGTTCATCTCATTGGTTGCACATTTAAGGCTTTGTTAATTTTTTACGCATGCTTCAAGTGCCTCACGCTAGATTAGGTTAGAGGATGAGGAGATAATTTTTGGATGGATACTTTGAGGACTGATTTGGAGTGGACTGGTGCATTACAGCAGCAAGGCGATTATTTCACTATTTTGCTGTTTCTTTAAAAAAAAAAGCAACCAAAAACATATGTTCTTGTTGAATTATTCAGACGATAGGAATGAGGAGCGCTTGTAGTGACTGTGTGCAAGTCATAAAGGTTGTGGAAAAGACTTAAAGTGTAGCAATTTTAGTGCAAGATTTGAGAAAAGGAATACTAGTTTCATGCATAAGTATAGAAAGAGCAGTCTAAACGAATTATAATAGGTGGATTTTAGATGCTTTTGCATTATTAGAATGAAACAGCATGTCAAGTTACTGAGAATGGTAGTGGTGAGTTTTGGCGGGGAAGATAGTGTTGTATTTTGTGGGGAACGGCCGCAACAAGTTCCAGAGCATTGCTTGTGGTGCTCCAGCAAGCACCTTGCCTGTTTGGTTTGCGTTTCATTTTTGATGGTCACTCGTGTTCTCTTCATGCTCGCTCCGGCAGACGTCATCCTGAAGGTTGCCGGCATCCTGACAGTGAAGGGGGGCACCGGGGCCATTGTGGAATACTTTGGACCGGGCGTCGAATCCATCTCATGCACAGGTGAGGCCGCATAGATGTTGACTGTTCAGTTGAAAAGGAAAGGGGGGCATATTGAAATTACAAAGGGGTTTGTTATGCACCCCTCAGCCAGTTTGTTTGCTTTTTGTGAGCTATTGTTAGCAGTGTTTGTAAATAAGGTTTATAATATACAAGTTTATACGCAAGACAGCTTGCAGATAACTCTGCTGTTTTCCCGTGATGTGCATGTTTTTATTTATTTGGTTTCCAAGACTATCAAACCTATACAGTTCTGGGCGAAAAAAGAACCGACGCTGCATATTTCATTTCCATGCTGTCCATCTCCGCATCGCCCCGTCGTTTGCACATTTTTCAAGAATGAACATATAGGTTGTTGTGCAATTGAACGCATCCGGTAGAATGCTTCTCCCAGTTAAGACATAAAATTAGAGCTCGAATTTACACTGGATAGACGAGAAACGAAAGCATACACAGACACAATGTGCCCAGCAGAAACCAGAAACGCGGCTGCCACACATACGTTTTTTTTTGCAAAGCTGCGCGGCCACGGCAGTGTTCTCAAAGCGATGGACACATTGGAGTGGAACACTCAATGAGTTTGAGCCAATTAAGCATACCTTTAGTTAAATTGAGCATGGACAGTGGTATTTCTTTGCCAAATCAAGGGAAATGTAGCGATTTTGTCTCTACTGTTGTTTGGAGGCAAATTTGTAAAACTAAATGCCTCAGCTGTGGTTAAAATCAGGTGGGGGGGGGGGGCTCTGTTTTGTGGGCAGATCAGAGAGATTGCTCACATCTCATTTATTGGCCTTGTGTGGTGTGCAGGCATGGGCACCATCTGCAACATGGGTGCCGAAATTGGGGCCACCACCTCCGTGTTCCCTTACAACAGCCGGATGCGAGACTACTTGGCAGCCACCAACCGCAAAGGTGGGTGCTATATTTTTCCCCATGTGGGATTTGCTCGTGTGCAAGACTGGTGATGTGTCAAATTTGATCAAGCTTAGGTTTTGCCGTTTCACTGGTCTGGGTTCTCGTTAGGCTTAACTCGGTGCTTTGGCACTTCCCAGCCTCTGGCTGGTGGATGTGTAGTCTGTTGTATGTTTTTGCATATTCAGAGTTTCTCGCTCTTTGAAAATGATTTGAGTTCCCGATGTGAGGGACGAGCATGATGTCTGGGGATTCCCCTAGGCAGTCACATCAGTTTTTGTAGCGAAAGCTACACTGGTCTGATTAGCAATGTATTTCAGGTGTGCACCGTAACTATGGCAACCAACTTCTTGCACGTGGTCGCCGCGCACCGTCGCCGCACCGATCTCTGTGCAGTACCGCGCGCGATGTCGTCACTTAGCTATGTGCCTCACTGTGCATGTGTGGTGCTCCGAGCAGTGCACCGTCGCTTCGCCGGTCTCCGCACGGCGCCACGCGTGACGTCATCACTTAGCATCACTAAGCTATGTGCCTCACTGCTGTGGAGTGGCCGCTCGCCTCAGGAGAAGGAGCAGAGGAAGAAGACTCAGCTGGTGGCCGCATGTATCGCAAGCAGCCTCTTCAGAGCCTATGAGAAGCTGCTTCTGCTGACCACAAAGTCATTACCTGGCATGAGGCTGCCCTGCCCGTCTACGCAAGAATAAAGCGTGGAGAGCTAAGCACATGTCAGAGAAGCCCAAGCTATGTGAAAAATGTCTCGCCAAGCGTTGGCGTGATAAGGCGGAACGCAAGTTGCGAGTGGCTGATTACGAAACCACATCGCAGGTACAAGAAGATAGTCTTGTTGACAGTGGAATTGTCATACAAGGTGTCTACGTGACTTCGGTGACTTCTATGGAACAGTCTGTGAATATAGTCGGATGTGCATTCTACCTTGTAGCTTTTGATATGAATATCCTGGCCTAGCTGAGCTAAGCCACTGCCAAATTTTTTATTAAGGTGGCTTTCCTCTTCTCACTTCTTCAAAGCTTCAGATGGACGCCAGGACAAATTGGAGTAATTAATATTAAAAAAAAAAGTGTAGCAGTCGTTCTGGAACGCTGGGCTACAGAGATATATTTGCAACTCGGCATTTAGTTTCGTGTTTGATTTTTAAGGTATGTGCTGGTTTAGCTTTACGTCTTCAATTGATATGGGACTCTCTATATTAATACAGTTCCCATTGAGGCCCACAAAGTGTTTTTCTCACAAGCGGAAAGTGTAATTGCCACTAGCATGAGAATCTGCTATTGAGAGAGGAGAACTCGAGGCCACCTAATTTATACTTGGGCCCTTCTTTCAGGCTCTGCCTTTCACAGAGATAAGTTTTATTGCAAAGTATGAGGCCAGCTGTGAGCTGTCTTCTCTGCCCTTTTTCGCAGTAAAGGGCTCTCTCTCTCTCATGCACAGATCACCTGCCAAACCAATAAACATCCTCCCTCTAACTTTTGTTGGCATAGGCTTCGCTGTATTGTTACAAAGCAGGTCTTGGTGTGTGATGACCGAGGTTCGGCATTTTCTTTCGCAGAAATCGGAGCGGCTGCCGAAGCTCACAAGGAGCTGCTGACGCCCGACAGCAACTGCAAGTACGACCAGGTCGTCGAGATCAACCTCAACGAGGTAAGCCCGTCTCCTTTCTCGCCCGCACATTTGCACTCGCTCACATCTTTGCCTGTTCACTCGTTCATGCACTCACTCATAGGATTACTCATAGAATCACCAAGACATGCATGCAGGCTCCTGCATTCAGCAAGACAGTTTTGCCCTACAAACGAGCCCATTTTTCTGCAAAGCCAATCATGCATACTTCGACAATTGTTACTGTTGGGGATCTTGAAAGTGGGGAATGTGCTCGTAACACCTTTAAAGTAGTGCTATGACACAATGCAATTAACCATTCATGTTGTAATGCGGGTAATCTTCTTTTCCCCTTACACTTTGTGCGTGAAACATTCTCAATGTTGCCTCTTCCATTCATCCCTTGCAAATGAACAGATCCCTGGCAGGTTTGGGCTCCGTTTCTTATGTGCTTGGAAACACGTTAAGTTGCTGCCTATTACAGCAGTGATTAACTCAAGTTGGTGGCTGTCGCAGAGTAGGTTCTTAGCGATTCATGCAGCCCACAAGCTTGTTTTGGCCGATTGCGTGCAGTGTGAGGGCTTGCGAGGTGTTCGTATCTGGACACCTATGTGTTCCGTCTTTTGTCTCTCAGCTGGAGCCACACGTGAACGGGCCGTTCACACCGGACCTGGCGCACCCCATCTCCCAGCTTGGCAAGAACGCTAAGGCCAACGGCTGGCCCGTTGATATCCGCGTCGGTGAGTGTTGTCTACTGGCAGAATATTAAAGATGACTAATTAAATATAGGTGCATCCGTTTTTGGATTGGGTTGGGTTGGTACTGAGTACCTCCTGGAGAAGGAAGAAAGGCCTACCGCACTACTGTAAGCACTTGGGATCAAGAAATTGTTTCCCTTCCCAGCACTTATACAGTTTGAGACCTTTTTCCCTAGCATTTAACTCCTAAAGAGCTGAGTGCTATGTATGGGGAACCTTGCACTTATTAGAAACCGTTAGAAGCCATTATAAACTGGTAGTTACCTGGTGGCACTTAGGATCGAACCCAGTGCCCCTGGCGTGCGAAGTGGATGGTCTATTCCATTGCATTGCTAAGTAACTCTGGGGACGATTGGCTAAGTATGACCGGTGACTTGCTCAGGCAAAGGAGAGTGATCGTTCTCGATTGCTGTCCTTTGTCTGCGATAGGTATTGAGGCACTGGAGGTACTAAGGGAATACAGTCGAACCCGGATATATTGAACTCGAAGGGGATCACGAAATAGTTCAATATGTCGATAATTCGATATACAAAAATCGCCCTGAGAGCGCCGCTTGTGATCGTGAAAGATGGTGCTGTATTTGTCGCGTAATCAACCCACTCGCATAATGAACCCACCCTCCACTTTTGCCCCTGAGAATTTGGAGAAAAAAAAAAGCCGTTTGTCATTGGTGCGTCATTGTTTCGGCCGCAGCATCCACAGCTCATTTATTGGCAGCACGTCAAGATGTTGCGCAGCGATAACATCATGCCGGGTTTATCTTTTGGCTATACTTCTGATAGCTCCTGCAGTGGTGGGGAGCGAACTTGGCAGAGTGCCCGTGATAGCTTGATTGCACAAGCCTGGTTAATTTATCACGCCGTGCTTGGGGCAGGCAGAGTTCACTGCCACGAAATCATTGGAAAGCGTGATAGCTGCCATTGCCATTTGAAGCGAACAATACTAAAAGTCGATGTCATGATTGCAGCTGATCGTGTGATTTCGTTGATTCATACATGCAAGGATGGATGACTCTCGCAACAAAAGAAAAAGAACTGCCGCTTCTTAACGTCCGCAGCCGCCAAACTGCTACTACATATGTTCAGCACAATGACAAGAATGGTCGACTCTTGGAAACAAATAATAAATAGAAATCTGCCGAGCTGACTTATTGGCGCATACGTGGTGTGTGCTGCTGCGAGCGAAGACCGGGAAAGAGAGGGGAAGGAGAGAGAAAGCTCAGCAGAAGAATGCACACACCCTTCTTGCGCTTCGCTCTATCGCGTTTTTCCCTTCTCCCGAACACCACGGCTGCATTGGCTGTGTCTGCTCTGCAGCGGCCATTGCCAAATCGGCTCCCTCTGGTGCCTTCATGCACATGGCTTGCAAACTTCATGTGCTGGCGCGCGGCAGACGATCACAGCAGATGCACGCGCCTTTGGGGAAAGGGCACGGCGCTGCTCTAGACCAGCTGTCGTCGAACTGTTCTTTTTCGTTCCTTCCACACGTGGCTTGAACGCGTCACGCGGCAAACGGCCGAGGGTGATGCGATCGTCTTTGGGAAAGGCGCACCTTCCAGTGTGTGATGCGGAGTTCGATATATTGAACGCAAACCCTGGTGAAATTGAAGTTTGATGTACACCGCTGCTTTTCTATACTTTTACATGGGATTTTCAAGGGGATATCCCGTGAGTTCGATATAACCATAATTTGAATTATCAGAGTTTGATATAACTTAGCACAGGCTGTGATCGCAGCTTCGGACCACAAGAGTGACTTAGTTGTAGGAATAAGGTTGGAGTGCAGGGCATTTGTCAAGCACTTGGAGGTCATAATTAGCAGTCTAACAGTATCCCTCGAGAGGAAAGTCTATAACCACTGTGTCTTACCAGTACTCACCTATGGAGCAGAAATGGTAAGGCTGCTGAAAACTGTTGAACCTAAATAGAGGGCAATGCAGTGCTGTCTCTCTTGTTAGAAGCAGCAGGGCACTGCATGAGGGACAGAGAGATTGTGATTCCTCTTCAGCGCAGTAGGCAAGTTGGTCTTTGCGGGTAAACAAAGAGTGAGAAAAGAATTCGGCCACATTTTCGGCTGCGTGTTAGATGCCGCATTAAAGAGGTAATTAGTAAAAGCTAGTTCATCCCCCCAGTGCATTTCAATCAGTATAAACCATAACGTGTGTAACATTCCCTTTTCCACATTTACAAAGTTCCCAGGAGTGCTATGCACCACTCTCCAGTCACTTATTATGGCTGCTTCAGCAGTTGATTGTTGATGAAAAATAAGTGCTAGCACGTTCACGCAGCATGGCATTTTAAACTTACCTCGAGGGGAAAAAAGAGCAGAAAAAGTATGCATTCGCTTGTTACAGGAAGCATGCCTGCTGCTATGCTGAAACAACCAGGTGCTGTTGTCTGCTTTTTGTCTGCAATGTTTCTACATGTTCTGCCAAGATCGGACCTCTGTGCAGACAGTGGTCATATTTTACATTCCTGTTATGCAGGCACTGCTGTTGGCCATTTATGGAGTGCATAAAACAGAAAAGGGATGATGCGTAAAACTACTTTGTATATTTCTTGTCGTATCTGCATTGGCAGAACTTGGAGACGAATTTTTGCACTACATCCAAGCTGCCACATGCACTTTCAATGTTTTGACCCATCAGATGACATTTCGTAAATGGCCGAATTTGGAACGGGTTGTTGACAGTTCCTGGCCAGAAAACAAAGGGGTCGAGAAAGGCTTGAGAGGGGCAGAAAAAAAAAAAAGAAAAAAGGCATAGCATTCACCAAATTGCCAAATTTTGCAATTTGTACAGCGAACAGATGTCGTAATTGTTGTTTCGCAGGCCTGATCGGCAGTTGCACTAACAGCAGCTATGAGGACATGAGCCGGGCGGCCTTCCTGGCCAAGCAGGCTCTGGACCATGGCATCAAGGCCAAGTGCGCCTTCACTGTCACGCCCGGCTCGGAGCAGATTCGGGCGACCATCGAGCGGGACGGCCAGTCCAAGATCTTCGATGAGTTTGGCGGCATGGTGCTGGCCAATGCCTGTGGGCCCTGCATTGGACAGTGGGACAGGTTCGTTGCTCAAAGAGACGCGTGTATGTGTGGTTATGGCAGTTAGTGATTGTAGTCTTTGTTGTGCGACAGAAATGAACTAACAGTCCTGATGTGGGAAGCACCTTAATGTGGGGATCGGAGGCGAACTCTCTTATTTTGTGACGTAGAGCAATAAAAATTCATTCGTACACGGACTTGAAATAGCATCAATCAGTTTGATATGAAGAGTCGCAGTGATATCTTCAGTAGCTTTTGTTTTTATCATTGTTTATGTGTTTTCCACATGTTCCCTGCTCACGGAAAACTTAGCACAACAAAATGGGCTGTGAGTCTCTAAATCGCTATAATATTTACTAAAAACGGTGCTCTAAATCAAGACATTCGTAATATTTTTTAAAATTTCTCTGCTCTTTGTTTTTTAAAGGACATAGTGTGCAACTTCTCCTAATGTTTAGAATGCATCATGGCTTAATTACTGGATAATAAAAAAATTTGAGTGTAGGAGATAAATCTGAGACTGTATTGATACAAGGCATATGTCAGTAATTACAACAAAACAAACTGCATTCAAATTTGTGCTTTAATTTTTGTGCCATGCTTTCCACAAGCCAGGTGATAAGCTGAAAGCAAACTTTTGAGGTAACAAGCTTGAAAGTTCTAAACTAGAATATATTGTCTACGTATGTTACACTGTCTATATATTTATTTGGAGCACTTAGAATTTGTTTTTGGGTGAAATATTTCAGTATAACAGAGTGAGTATTGTAGGTGCTGAAGAGCTAAGCTTCTAAATGAACTTCTTTTGCAATTTTCACAATCTGATCCTCGCTTCCCCCCTTAATAATGGGTTGCATAATTGTTTGTTTTCTGTTCCATTGGAGTACAAAAATCTTAACCAAATTAATCTCACTGGACGCCACTACGCTGTACTTGGGGAAACTGCTGATGTGGGTGGCACCTATGCTTCATTCTTCACTCTTTTCTAAACTATAAGAGCTTCCTCTTCCAAGGCTTCTTTGTGTTTACTGGTTTTGGTTTTGGTATTGGTCTATTGGTTTTGGGTATTGGTGTGTCTATCGGTAAGATTGCAACATTTGAGTGAAACATTGTGTCGGTACTTTGGGCTTAGAAATCTGGAAGGATTAAGGTCTAGGCATCTCAGTTATGCCAAGCTTTCAACTACCTCTAATTATCTAGAATGCACGTATGAGACAGAAACAGGATGGTAAATGTAGCTCCTGAGAGTGTTTGCCAGTAACCAATTGCATAAGAAATCTGTGTTAGGCAGCTTGTTCATCCTGTCTTTTTTTTTTTTTCTCTCCACTTATTTTCAACACTGAGCATTTTGTGGCACCTATGTGTGTTGTTGATATCTGTTCAAGTGACCAGTGGCCTAGTAATCTGGCTTCCGACTTCTTGTTTTCCCAGGAAAGATATCAAGAAGGGCGAGAAGAACACAATAGTGACGTCATACAACCGCAACTTCACCAGCCGCAATGATGGCAACCCTGCCACCCACGCCTTTGTAACGTCCCCAGAGCTTGTGACAGCTCTGGCGATAGCTGGCCGTTTGGACTTCAATCCAATCACGGACGAGCTTACTGGGGCCAAGGGTGAATATTCTGTTCACGCACACCAGTTCTGAGTCTCTTTTTTTCTTCTCGCTGTGCAGTTACTGCGAATAAGGAGCATGTTAATAGAGTACCAGTACTGTGTTCTATCGGTTCACACCTTATTCCTTTCATTGCACCATTTTTGAAGTTCCAAAGTCTTTTGTTTGATATGGTGTAGCAGACTGTTGTATTAATTATCCTTTGACTGATGGAAGTGTTTTAGTAAGTGTACTAGGTAACATGGTCAAACAAAACCACAAATCTCTTATGAAACTTGTGTCGAACTCAAGTGCAAAAAAAAAGGGATAAAGAAAGCTTTGCATGTGCTACTTGGTGTAACTATGCTAACATACCTCCCTACCATTTTTTTCTCATTGCCTGCTCTTGGGCTGTTCCTCAAAGTGGAAATCGATCAAATACGCTGCCTACTATGTGTGGTAAAGCTTCAAACGTTTGCCGTCGACTTTAAACGTTACGTCTCTCATCATGCATTGTGGTTCTGTCGCAGCGTAGCCCCAGTATTGTTTATATTTTGTTGCAGGATCACATTGCAGAGTCAGATTCGACTGCATTGTCTACAGTGTAAGATGATGCAGTTGAATTTCCACAGGAGGGTCTAGTAGATGCGGTTGATACGTGAAAGGCTCAAAGAAGTGAAGAGGAACAATAATAGAGTTGAACGTTGAAAGAGATGTGTGACCAACTAGCTCAGCGTTCAACTCTACTGTTGTTCCGCAGGAGACTGGGGTCTCTTAATACACAAAACTCTCTGCATGCATTGCATTGCTTGCACTGGAAAAGAATGCGACATCTTCAACGTGCACCAAGTTTTTGCACGGCCAAACGAGCATGCTGTGCAAATGAGTGAAGTCGTGCACGTAGGACAATAGGCAAACACGATTGAACTTGTTTTGTTGAACTGTGCCCGTCTGTCCTCCAGGCGAGAAATTCAAGCTGAAAAGCCCCGAGGGTGATGAGCTTCCAAGCCGAGGCTTCGACCCCGGTGAGGACACGTACCAGGCGCCACCTGCCGACGGGTCGTCCGTCAGTGTGGATGTGGACCCCCAGAGCCAGCGGCTGCAGCTGCTCTCGCCCTTCCCCAAGTGGGATGGCAAGGACCTCGAGGACATGGTCGTGCTCATCAAGGTCAAGGGCAAGTGCACCACCGACCACATCAGTGCGGCCGGGCCCTGGCTCAAGTACCGCGGTCACCTGGACAACATCTCCAACAACATGTTTATTGGGTAAGGCATGTTCCACCTTTCTTTTCAGTGTTCACTCTACAGGAAGCTGTTCTTTTGTTTTGGAGGCTACAGTTAAACCTGCTGATAACGTAATGGAGGAATGCTTGCCGTTTATCATAGCACATTGGTATGTACTATTCATTACATACAGTTGTCACATTAAGACTGGAAAAGGCAATAGAGAGTGGAAGTAAGAATGAAAGATAACTGCAGGCGTTTTTTCCTGTCAAAACTTTCACAGTAAACCCACCTTGCTTGAAGACAGAGAACATTTCGTGGTTGCCCTCGGAAATGAACTCATCTTTAGCCCTTGTGTTGTTGGTACTCTCCACCATCTCTCCATGCCGCATGTCTGCCGTTTGCACTGGGATCGTACGAGCAACAGAGTGGTGTCACTTGGCTTGCGCTACATATCCCATGTTTTCTTTGCTGCATCCTGTTGTTCGGGGAGGGTTTTGAATGTGAAATATTGCCACTTTGTGGGGTACTGCAGAAGCAAAAGCTGTCGAGATTGCTGATTTTGCTATCATAGAGACATACTGTTGAGGAAGCTCCAGATTCTGAGTAATGGAAAATGAGCTAATAATTACTGAGTTCGTTAAGTGAAGGTCAACCTTCACTGTGTGGAGGTTGCAAAAGCACTCTTTGATGGGCTATAGGATTTACCGTATTTATGGCCGTGTGTCATTGCATGCTTCTCACAGTGCATGTTGTACGATTGGCGACTATGATGTTGATGATCGATGTGTACTGTGCTATCGGTGAGGACAGGGCTTGAGAAAAGGGACTAGGTGACATTTGAGTAGCGGCGAGTCATCAAATCGGGAGGGGTGCTTGCTACAGTAACGGAAAGTTTGTGAACCAATCTTCACCTCACCGGCAAATTCTTGCCGTTGGTGATGTCAAGCTTACTGAGATTATCGTCATGGTGCACAGCTAGCGTGGAACTCGCCTTACTCGATGTCATGGTTGTTGGGGACGCTCATTTTAGGTCTCCCCCCCCTTTTCATGTGCTGCAGTGCCATCAGTGAAGAGAGCGGTGAAGCCAACAAGGTCCAACACCGGCTCACGGGCGAGTGGGGTGGAGTGCCAGACACTGCACGCAAGTACAAGGTACTATACTCCATTTCATACATCAGGTGCAACGCAGCGAAAGCTACACAAGTAGTCTGCAAAAAAAAAAGAGGCGTATCACTACGCGCTCGTTTCATGGCCGAGTGGTTTCTGCAGAAACGGGCTCTATTCTGAGCATACACGTTTGCAAATAACTTGCTTCGCGTGCCTGGACATCTTCGCAGTGCGGAGCTTATAGAAAAAATCCACTCCGAAGAGGCAGTCGAGATCGCTGCGTTGCGCTGTGTGGAGGGCACCGCTGGCAGGGTTGCGGGGCAGCGAAAACGCGACACAAACGAAAACGCGGAGCAGCGAAGACGTGACACGAACGAAAACGACAAACAAAACATACAAACTCACCGAATCCGATCTTTTCTCCTTAAGAAAGGTGGTTTTTATGGAATTGATGGCAAATGCAAGATTTATTAAGCTTGCTGACAAAGCAACTATTATTTCCTCTCCTCAATAGCAGGCACTATTTTTCATCACGGATGCTGGGAGCGCGAACAAGGGCTCTAGATTTGGCAGTGTTGCACTTGATGTATGAAACGGAGTATAATAGGTCTCTACACATATTGATGCACTTGATAATAGAAATCATCTTTTTGGGGTCATAATTATAGTTTATTGTGTCTGTGATGCATTCCATTCTGAAAAGTATGCTTCTGGGTGCGAGCCATAAAAATCGTCATATAATACGAGTCGTAATTTTGGGACAGCTAAAATGGGGGCAAAAGGAAGTTTTCATTCACGTATAACGTGAGTGGGGAAAGCTCACCGAAGGCATTTATTTGCACTTCATTTCGCGGGTTGCTTCGCTGCGAGGTTTGCGCGCCCAGTGCCACCCTGCACAAGACGTTAAAGGTATGCTCAACTCCAAGTACCTGATGCTGGTTTGCACTCCCCTTCTTGTGCCGACACACTTGATCAGAGAATTTCGTGCCATGAGAAGAGTCCTGTAGTTACTGTAAACTGGAACGAGCCTATTGGCCATATCGCAGCGCTGGTTGCATCATGTGTACGTTCTTCAACAGAAACTGACCTGTCAAGCCATTAAAGCTTTTAAAGCTAGTTACAGTAACCGTTCAGGCACAGATCTTGAATTTTGCGCAACTGGTGAAAATTTGATTTTGGAAACAAAAAGCTTAGTAACTGCTCCACTTTTTGGCAGACACCTCTACTACTCCAGCAAAGCGGTGGTGTAGCATTGTCAGCTTGTTTCTTGGTCGTCAGTGCTCCCAGGTCAATCCAGGCATGGTTGCATATTAGTATTGTTTGAATTATTGTTGGTGGAACTGATTTCAGTTCGAGCGCTGCTTTATGGGCTTTTATGTGCTTTGAGTGTAAAGGTTCCAGTTAGTGAGCTTTCGTTTTGTATACCACTTAGTAAACTTCTTGAGGTAGCGTGTGGCTCATGGTTGTGATCCCGTCGTTCTCTTTTGACAGGCTGAAGGTATCAAGTGGTGCGTGGTGGGTGATGAGAACTATGGCGAGGGCAGCAGCAGAGAGCACGCTGCACTCGAGCCGAGGCATCTAGGCGGCTACGCCATCATAGTCAAGAGCTTCGCTCGTATTCACGGTATGTTCTTGCAGGACGCACCTCGTAGGCTAACGCTGGAGCAATGCACTTTATTTCGATTGAAAAGCTTGGCTGATTCATGCTTCGGATATCTGATTTGCCACTGCCGATCGATTTTTAACAAATTGTAATCTTTGCACAAAGCTTGTGTGACCACGAGCGTCAAGTGTTAGTAATGCATTTATCCGTGCCTCCTATACTCCTCGAGGGCTTTACTCATGAAAAGGCACGGCTTGTGATGCGGTTATTAAGAAGTAAGAAATGGTCTATCTGCTCTTTTATGATGCTTTTGCCGAGCCGGTCGAGCCCGAATGACACGCTATCATATGTGCAAAAAGGACGGCTGCTCTGTAAAAGTTGCAGAGCGACTGTGGCCTTCGTACAGTGCAGTGAACATAGAAGTTGGGTCAGTAGAAAGTTTAAAGCTTCTGCACATGGCCTGTAGTTGGGAGTAGCGCCGTACGCCCTGGAGTTGCAGCTGGAAATGGCACGACTCTGTGACGCCATTTTGGGTCTCTTGATGGATTGGATTCTCGGTACACGAGCCCGTCGAGAAAACCAGCACTGTTTTGCATGCTCAGCCTGTTGCCTTTGCGGCGTTTCCTTTCTCCTTGCAGAGACGAACCTCAAGAAGCAAGGTTTGCTTCCGCTGACCTTCCAGAACCCGGCTGACTACGACAAGATCAAGTCTGATGACAAGATCTCGCTTCTTGGTCTAAAGGAGCTCGCGCCTGGCAAGGTAGGCGGGCCAAACAGGGATGCACTAAACTGTAGTTATTCTCTCCCATTTTCTTTTTGCCGTTTAGTACTTTTCTATGATTGCCTTACATACTATGTCAAACAGGCGCTGTTCTAGTATAGTACAGTCAAACTCACTTATAACAGTAATGAAGTGCCAAGAAAATATTGTTATAACAAATAATTGTTATAACTGGGCTAAGCCAAAACAATAAAGAAAACATGAGAAACTCGAGAAATTTATGAAAAAGGAAGTAGCTTAAACTATTCATTTATTTACAGGCAATAAAATGTAATCAGTCTGCATAAATTTGACTGCTGCATGCCAATACAGTCGAACCTCAATATATCGAACACGGATATATCGAATTATTGATTATATCGAACACTTTCTACATCACGCGGAAAATCACATGCATTTTTAATTTTTTATTTCGAACGGCGTCGGTTGCCAAATGGATAAATCGAACTCCGCCACCCCAAGCCATGTGCACTCTGTTGACAGGAGGCGAGCTTTCCCTCAACGCCCTCGAAGATAGCGGCGGCGCGATGGGCGTTCCCGACTGCTGCGCACGATCGCTGCATACATCGGTCGCGCCGAGGGCGCCATTTGAACGTAGCGGCGTATGCACGCGGCGGCTTGGCCGGGCTAGGGTGGCTAGCCTGGTTTGTCAACGACTAACCGCGTCTCGGCGCCGCCACTTGTGCTGCGCCAGTCGTTGTTATCGTGTGTGGCCTAGGCAGCCTAGGTGGCCTAGGCCTGTCACGGCGTGGTCGGTGTTGTGATGGCTGCAAACGCGAAGAAGTGGACGACCCTGACATTTGCTGCGAAATCGGAAGCGGCGGAAGTTACTGCTGAGCGGCCAAACGACGCTGCCGAGGTTGATCCCGTAAGCGCTGCCCCGCTCCCGACTGCAACTGAGGCTGTAGCTGCTTTGGACCTTGTACGCCGCTACTGCGGCGCAATAGAAGGCGCTGGACTATCGCTTGTGGACCGTTTAGACTACGTTGAGGACGCCGGGGTTAAGCACGCGGTTGCCAATTTGAAGCAAGCTACGCTGCTACAGTACTTTAAGCCAAAGGAATAAATACTTTGTTTGAAACTTCAAGTGAGTATTTATTGCGCCACTGTGCCACGGTTGGTTCATTGATTAATTTTTACTAGTTTTTGACGCGTTTTCTACGTGATTTTGTATATCGAATTCCGGCTATATCGAACTATTTTGCAATCACCGTGCTGTTCGATATATCGAGGTTCGACTGTATATTGTTGAAATCTTTCTGCAGGGTGCCCAACTGCTGCAGATAGCTGAGTGGGAGATGTTTAGCATAAGTGATGTCCCACAGGGACTTGGTCATTCTTGAGACTTGGTGATGTGGTTTGGCTGTCATGGTCACGGTGTTTGTTTCTTTCCTGCTAGGGTTTGTCCTTAGCGACCAAATGTAATTGTTATAACCAATAATGTACTGTTACAGCATTGTTATGTGTGGGTTATTTTACCATAGAATACATGGCAAACTTAACGGTGCTACAGCTGTCCATCATTATATCCAATATCCTGTTCAAAGCGGTATTGTTATAAGTGGGTTTGACTGCACACTTTTGTTCACAGTGTAAGTGCAGTTTATTGTAGAGCATTACTTCGGCGTGGTGTTATTAAATGCGTGCGTATTAACAGATGTCACTTCGCACTTCTAAACCCTCTGTAGAATTCCAAAGTTTATGTAGGCAAACAGTCTTTTGCAGCTTATTGAAACAGCTTTTGATATTTTTTGCTCCTAGAGACATGCAGAATCAGATGATGAGAGAGCTTAGTGATAGACGAAGGGTATGTTAGTCCAATTAACCTCTTAGCATATTCCGTCGTTAGTTTTTCTCTGTGTGCCCTGTGTGGTTGAAGTGAACCTATTAGCGTTAATGTTGCTTAAACAAGTAGACAGCAGTTCGGAACATATAAAACAGTGTTAAAGGAGCACGAGACATCAGATTTTAGGTTGGATTATGTTAGGACATAACACGAGGCATAAATGAGCTGCTACATAATTGCTGCTTTCTCATATTAGTAATGTATTCTGACACTTGCACTGGGCTACCCCAAGTGCCACAAATGATAGCAAACGAAGAGGCAGCTGTAATACTCTAACATTTTTTTTTTTTTTTTGGATCATGTCACTGATGTTTACGTTCATGTCGTCAGTAGCACCTTTGAGTTGTTGAAACTGTAGTATGAGCAAATAAACTTAGTTATTTGGTGTAGGCAACTCTCATGTAACGATTGATGTTTGCTGATGCTTTCTAATGACTCCAGAGAAAAAAGCAATTCGTCCATCAAAATTTGGTACATTGGCACCTTTTGCCTAAAGACCCTCAGTTGAGCCTTGTTTTGAGGTCTGCTGCCATAGTGTTGACCCCTTTTTCTGTCTTTTCTATTTGCCATGCTAGCCTGTCAAGTGCGAGATCAAGCACAAGGATGGCTCCAAGGACACCATCACTCTAAACCACACCATGAACGCAACACAGCTGGAGTGGTTCCGCGCTGGAAGTGCACTCAACCGAATGGCTGAAGTTAAATAGTGCAACAGTAGAAGGAGCAGCATCATGTACAAAAGTCAAGCACTGTCTTCCTGAACGGAAGGGGAAGAAGAGAAAAAAATGTGGGAGTTTCTGTTTTCCCGGTCAACAGTCACAGCACAAGGCTCCAAGTTTCGCATGTTTTCATCACTGCATAGTACTACTACTAGTTGTTGCGGAACTGCCAATGCAAAGGCCTTATTTTTTGTTGTCTGTGGAACAGTTTAGCTGGACATTTTATCCTTTTATTTTGCTTTTTTGGAGGAACAGCTTCCTGTGGTATTGTTTGTTTCCTTTTTTTAACTGTGTAGCGTTTAGGAACGCACATAGGAAGAGAAGAAGCAGGGAGGTAATAAAAGATAGCACTCCTATGTAGATGTGGCTCTTGTTTTTGCGTGCGTGTGTGCGTGCTTACCTGCATGTGTGCTCATGGGGCAAGTGGGGGGGTGTTACCTTTTGTTTCTAGAGTAGAGTCTGTAGCTCAACATGGTCAATTTCTTGCATTTTGCTGGTGCTGGCATTTATACGTGCTGACCTTGTGCTAAATACATTAGATGGCTGAATTTTCAGTATAATATTTTGGGTTCTGTGTTCACTGTTGAGGTATTTTTTTTTATTTATTGCTCTGCTTGTAAGGAAAACTGCCATGGGTGCCCAAGGATGAACTGGAAAAGGTTTTAATCTAATCTATGACACTGACCTAAGCATTATACATGATTCTAGAGGAATGCAATTTCATCTGGTTGCCTGATGAGGTAAGTGAGCATACAAAATGTTTGAAGAAGACTACTCGCAGGCTGCTTTGTGTTTACAGATGCATGCATGCTTCCCACATAACTGTGAAGGCCGAGATTTGCGCCTTGGTACATCAGTCCGAGAATCTCATCATTTGGCTGCAGTCTCAAACCCTCTCAAAGAGCAGAATGAAGCAATGCTACCCGCAAAGCAGGCTGCACAAGTATGTCTGTTGAAGGCCACTTTTGCGTTCACAATGTTGCACGCCGCTTTAATTCAGACTTGTTGACATGGCTATAACGGGCATTTTCTATGTTCAGAAGTGGTACGTAGAATTTTCGCTAGCCACAAGCTGGCAGCCAGATTTTTTTTTTTTATCTAGGAAAAGAATGGTACAAAAATTGTCAGTAAAGTTAGGAGCAGTCTAGACAGCAGCGATGTTGCATCTTGGAAGAGGAGAAGGAAACTTTATTGAGGACAAATTGCAGTATTCTTTTTTCATGAGAGGACGCTTCTCCTCAAGCCGCCCAAGGGGTGGTCGTCGCTCGATGGCGCTAGACGACCTCCTTGGCCCAGGCCGTGATGGCATGTTGCCGGCCTGAATCAGCTAAGCATTGCGGCCTCCCACTGTTCCGAATTGGTAATCTGCAGGCCCTCCGGTGGTTGCATGGTTTCACATTTAAACATGATGTGCTCAGATCTGCCCTCTGATCACACACACCCAGCAAATCACAACAAACACGACTCGGAAAACTTCAGCCAAATGTGTGTTTTAATCCACACAAATTAGCACAATAATATTGCATCTAGGGGCTGCCGCGTTAAGTAGATTTCGAATGTCCCGCGCCGAGCGCAGAGCTAGGTGCCAGGGGAAAAAAGCCGCGTGATTCCGAAGCGCAAGACTACATTATTTATTGCATATTTTAGGAGCATTCATGCGGGCTAGCAGTTAGAAAATAAATGCGACAAAATCTCAGTCACGTGCGTCGCGTGTAAGGTTTATCCGTGGGTTTATCACTGTCTCGTGCGTGTGCGCGCGGTCAACATTAGACAAGGCACAAGGCGGCGAATTTAGTTTAGTTTGGTTTGGTTGTGCTAGTGAACTCGTTCTCTCAAGGCCAAAGCGTGGCACGAAAGCTGAGAAACCTATTTTGCGTAAATTTCCAGCCTTCGGTATCTGCTGTAGCACGAAATAAGTTTTGTTGCGAGTTACGTTGGTATGTACAGGTTTAGTCAGTCGTAGTCGACGCTTTGGTTGCATATCATGCTCAAAATACAGCGCGCAACGCGCGGTACTTGCCTATTTTATAAGCGCACGATTGTTAAGCAGCCGAGACATAGTATTTTCGCAACCGTCGCTGCTGTTTAGAGAATTCGGTTATATTTCGTGCTGGGGGCAAGTGCTTTACGAATGTATGCGCTGTCAATTAGCATTCGGCATATTTTGCATTCACTGCAACAAAAAGTTCTTATTGTCGTTACGAGATATCAAGCTGCTGTCAACACCCTAGTTAATATTGTTATAAACTTCTTGAAGGTAAAATGATTTGCGAAGTTGTACAGAGTTATCTGAAATGCGCAGCACTGTACGAGAATTTACTTTGCCGCGTTGTTGCCTCTGCGGGCATGCTGCTTACTGTGTGTTTTCGGGTAGCTGACTCTGTTTTGTTTGTTTCCTCCGAAGCTAATCTTCTTGGGCTGCAATGAAGCGAAAGCGGTCGTGCCCCTACGGGCCGACCAACGACTACGTGTTGAGTAGCCCCATCGGCCGCCTGGCCGTCAAAAGCTGCCCGCATGGCCTCCATAGCCTGCACCAGGTAGATGACATTGACGACGCGACCTTTTCTCCGGACCCGAGGTAATATAACGTCTCCTTGCCACATAATCGCCTTGGAAAGCGTGCGTGTTGTCTGTTATCGTACATAATCCTGCTGCAAATATGTACTTTGCACGCGCTGTCGATGTGAAGTAGTTCAGGCCGTTACATTCTTGTCGTCAACAAACATCACGGTCATCATATGTGTCATTGGTGCATAGGCTTAATGCTATCTTGAAGTGTGTTGCACGTGAAGGAGGCATGTGGGCAAGCACTTGTGTTGGGTTGGTCTGCAGGCTGTGTCGTGTTTTTACAAGAAATTAACTCTTTTTAACAGATAGTGCTGTGCCTTTGACAAGATTGCTATTTGTGTTACTTGTCTTTCTACCTGCCTTTGCATGTTCGAAGTTGCTTCTTTCTGTCACGCAAACAATCATTTGGCGTAAAACAGTTTGGAACATGCAGTCAATCAGTAGCTGGAATTGCAGTGTTAGACATTTAGAGAAGCTGATGTGCCATGGTAGTGTTAAGAAGTGTAACAGCAAGAGGACTGGCATAGTGTGCCACAGTAGGGGTCACATGAGTGATCCATGACATTGTACCACATAAAATTGTCATTCTTTAGCGCTGTCCACAGATGGTGAGGGCATTGCATTTGCAGTGTGCCCGGTGTCAAAGTCGGTAATCTAGCTATTAATGCCACAGCGTCAAAGGTCCCACTCTCCAGAAAATCTGGCATCGGCATTTGGTCGCCAGTGGGCTTGAAGTGCTGACTCAGGCAGTTCCTTTGAGGTGGGAGGGTGAAGTCTTTAAACCCCACAAACCAAACCAAAGTCGAACTCACCCTTGGGTCTCAAGTCAGATACACGGGCATATTTATATGTCTTCGTTAAAACGGGCCATTATATCTATGGTGGGTGGTTTTCTATATAATGTGGTAGCTTACGACTGTGTGCTAATGAATATGCATGGTATAGAAGAGGCACAAAGTCATTAGGGACCATGCGAGCAGCAATGTGTGTGTATGTAAATGACAGTCTACAAGAGAAGCACAGATGGAAGACATTAATATTGTCACTTCATGCCCTTTAAGGTAAAGTTAGTGTTTCACCCCCCTCCCCCATTCTTTTTTATTGTCACCTATTTGCACATTCCGGTTCAAAAGATGTTGAATGTCATTGTTTAACAGCATTGTATTTGGATTGCATGCAACATGCTTTTTGCTCCATCATAAAACAGTGTAGAACATGCTCCCAACTAGATGGCTCAATGCAAATCGTGACAGTTACAGTAATAGGAGGTTACATACGCCATTTTGTTTGCTTGATTATTTTTGTTATTTCAGCGTGGAAGTGAAGCTACTAAGCCAGGAGTTTGAAGACAATGGCTACACATACCGGCCAGTGCTCAGTTGTGTGTTGTGGCTTGATGCCTACTTCAAGGACCCATGCCAAGAGCCGAGACCACTCCCTTCTATCTGCGGAGCGACTGTTTTTCCTCGAGGTTTGTTGTTTGCAGCACTGGGGGCATTCCTTTTCCAGTTGCGTGTAGCTGGTGTCAACTGTTACATTCATTTGTTGCATCTGGCTTTGTTGCCATATTCATCTGTGTTACGAGCTTTTTATTTGTATTCAAGGTGGACAGATATGTTTGCCTAAAAAAGTCTATCCACATTTTGCTTTTGAAAATGTCAGAAAGTAAGGGCTGCAGTGTGAAGAATAGAAACTTAGATCACTTGTATAGAAGTACTCATTTTGAATGATACCAATGCAAAAAAAACTAGTCTTGTCTTATTGTAATCTTTTGTGTCTTCATATTTTTAGTGAGTAAGCATTCTTAGGGACAATTTACTTGACGATGGATCACCTTCGCTGCTAGCGATGCATTTCTGCGAGTTTGTTTACGGATGCTAATACCCCCAAATGCTATCCAGTCTGGCAATGAATAAGGCAAGAACAAATGCCCGCAGCTTGTTCATGCCTCGTTGTGATCTCAGTGTGAGAAGTTGAGACACAATATTTTATGTATTTTATGTGCGTGTACTATTTATGTATCAAATGGAGGTGATTATCGAAACTTGCTCAATGATCTTAGTTGAGACACAATATTTTATGTGTGTGCATTTATGTATTGAATGGAGGTGATTATCGAAACTTGCTCATTGAAGATCATTCAGAACCTGACGAACACATCACACCAAATACTGTATAAAAATCGATTCCAAACAAACCATGCAGCATAATTATTGTGTATGGGATTTGATCTAGGCAGGCAGGGTGAGCATAATTTTTGCTAGAAGCTCAAGAAAAATCTGTATACGCAATTGTACATCTTCCCTAAAGCCACGAGAGCGAAATGAGAAACTTCTTGAAGACATCCATGTATGCGTTACCTGGATGGTGAGACCTTGGCTGCTGCCCCAAACATCTGTTTCACCAGGCAAAGATTGTGTTCGGAGCACACTCAGGAAGTTAAAATGGACACACAGAGAACATTTTTTATACTCAATGTAACTGATTTTTCAGCAACCTTCCATGTTCTTTAGTGTCAAGATGTTTGGAGAAGGAATTAACGCACGTCACATAGTTACAGCATATGAAAAAGTTTCACATTGTCCATAGCATTGTTCTCTTTGATCCTTGCATGCAATATCAGCTGATCCAGACCCTGATAAGTGTAGACGATTAGTATTTCTCCTAATCTCGCGCTTTCTCAATTTTTTTGATTTCAATCAAATGGCGCACTGCAGCGGCGCTGTCTGTTGCCAACTACAGGAGCGGAAAAGGACGCCAATACAGCGCTGTGCCTGGCAATTCCATGTGGCACATGGGCTGAAAATGTGTAGAACTACATTTCAGGCATAAGCAGAAATATTTCCACAAGAAACCGGCCCGCTCCGAAATATTTTCAGCGCGAGTTGGTTTTCAAAAACAACTTTTCTCGAGGCATTGTAGGCATATTGCATTTTATCCTACACCCCCGCGTTGCTGCCAACCGCAGCACCAACTTTGTTTACAATCATGACGCTTGTCTGTGCTCTCATGGCAAAGTCATCTGTTTGTAACGTAACACATAAGGTGATCCTCATATGTACACAAGTGCCGCAAGATTTTTGTAGGAGATACAGTAATAATGCAAATACTATTAGTATTTACTACTTAACAATACTTACACTATGCTACTTAAATAGCTAATCCTAAGTTATTGAATAATAAATTAGTTAAGGGGGGATGCCTGGCTAAAATCGCAATTTTCATTAAAAATAGTTTTTGAAATTTTGCTATATTGAATTGCGTATGTATTGAAGAAATCTCTGACCAAGTTTGGTTGTCACCTGCGCACTAGAAAAAATTCGGGGGACACTTTGGCTCACTGAAGTGCTTCAAGGCAGAAGCCTTTCCTGGTACACTGTTAGGCATTGACTGCGGGACTGTTTGTGATGCCTATAACCAATTGCCTAATTAGCACAAGCACTCTAATTAGTTGATTAGTGTATTGTACTTCTGTCAATTACGAGTACAAGGCATACTTATCAGTAAATCTTAGTTCCTGTTCAGCAAGTGCAAACTTGTGCTAATTAGCACTAGTGTGCTAATTAGTGTGACTGTCACTGCTCAATTGTAAGTATGCCATCGCTTGACTACATCAACATTTAGGAAATATAATTAATGATGAATTATCCGAATTAGGCTAATTAACTAAACTCAGTTGCACTGTGCTAATTGCCCCCCCCCCCCCCCCCCCCCCCCTCCCCCTCAGGCTCCTTCAAGACATCAGTGTGGCAGAAGCTGTCCGAGGTAGTCACGGCTGGAACAGTGGTGAGCTACGGGGAATTGGCCACGCTTTGCGACAACCCCCAGGCCTCTCAGGCGGTCGGCTCTGCCATGCGGTACAACCCGCTCCAAATCTTGGTTCCGTGCCACCGCGTCATTCGCCAGGATGGCTCCTTGGGCCACTACTGTGCTGGGAAGAGAGACAAAGTCAAACAGTGGCTGCTCGCCCACGAGGGAATTGCATTCAAGAAGTCTGCAAAAGCCTGGAAACGAAAGGTCAGGCAGATACCGTGAGCATCGAGCCTTCTTGCCGCCGAGTCAGCGTGGTGGAACGTTTGAGCTTACTTGAGGTGGAATGTAAAAAATGTATGATTACCTTTCGCAAACTGGCAAGCTCTGCGATGACGGCAGGATACTCAGAGTTAGATTTGATTGCTCGTTACACATTTTTACGAGGAACCTTACGTTCAGATTTTCCGATGGACAAATCATGTTATCTACTTGCCTTCTGGCTACTTATGTGAAAGGAGTTAGTGTTTACACTTAAGCCACTACGTTATAGTGCACAGGATATGTGCTGTGCCAAAAGTGTTTTGTGCACTTTCTACTTTTGTGTTGATGTGTCATATTTTAAGAGAAGCTCAGTTTTGTTGTTATGAGATGGCTCTAGTACAAAGCAGATATCTCACAGAAGAAAAGGTGAAACGAGTGGCTACGCGCGGCAAATGTGAAGGAAAAATGTGACAGGTTGATTTCTCCAGTCTTGCCCACACGGGGTACTAATGAAAGAGTACCAAGATTATTCGGCAAATTTAAAATTAATTTCAGGCAAATAAAATTTGTCAACTGCAAAATTTTATCTCCATTGCAAAGTTTAGCATGAATGGTGCAGTGCCTCTCGTTTGCTAACTCACATGGTACTGAAGGCGACTGCTGGCTATAATTGTTTTTACTTTGTTGAATCTGCAAGCCTAAACTATTCATTTTTCACTACCTTGGTTGCACCTCCGTAGCAATATTTAGTTGTCCCATAATGACCTCATCGAAAGTTGCTTTTGTCAACAATTATATAGTTAATTTTTCGTCGCAAGGTTTGCTTACTGCAAGCGATCGCTGCTATTCCTATGATCACATACTCCCATTTATTATCGGCAGCAAAATCTTACGAGATTATCTTTTTTTTGAAATCTTACGAGATGGTGAAAGTGCATTGTTGTGTATATTAAAGCATTTCTACTCGATGTGATAGTAATTAATAGTTGGGGGATGCATAAGTGAAAACTAGTAACTTTTCCACAACATGGAGGCTATGTGGCATTGCATTCCTGAAAAATACTGCCTTAGGTTATATTTTCTCTTGCAATCTTACTTTAGAGGACCTTGCTGTGATACTGCATTGAAGGAACAAACAGATTTTTATCTGCTTCCAAGCTGCATTCCCTTTCTTGCCGTTTTATAGGATATAGCTAAACTAACCTTGTAATGAAAAAAAATTTGATTTCATACTTCCACCTTTTTTCAGACTGATGAGCTAGGCACGCTCGTGAATAGATTAACAGACTCATGGCTTCACAGTGCATGCTACTGTAATACTGGACATTTCGACATGTGCTGTGGAAGTACTGTGCATTATTTGCTTTTACTAATCAGTAACTATTGATATTGCTCTAAAAACTGCACATTTGCTCAGTGTAACAATTTTAGCTATGAAGGCCGCCTATATGCTGTACGAGAGCATCTATTGTTGAAGCAGGAGTTTTCCTTTCATTGTACTTTTGATGACTCGTTTAATTAATAGAGTGAAAATGGTCAGTGAGCTGACAGAAATGGCATTTAAAAGCAACTGCTCATGTCTTTCTTGCTAGCTAAGTGATGTCTTGCTTCAGTGCTCTGAGAAAAGCTCTGAAGTCGTTTTTTTTCACGTGTAGATGAAAGCACTATTTACTCTTTCTTTGAAATGATGTTTGTGATATTGTAAAAGATATGTTTTATATCTACTGCAGAGGTCAACAAGGGGCTGTTGACATGTATTATATGCCAATGCTAAATAAACAGATTTTTTATTTCTCCGACTTCTGCTTGAAATGCTGCACTCTAAGTCCAAATGGAACATCAACATATTTCACACACACTTTTTTGCAGGTTGTTACCAGCACGGAATGTTCAACAGCATGCAGCTTTTGTGTTCCTCATGTACGCTGAGTTCCCAGTAATTAGCCTCCTGCAGTGATACACTCAATAAGACCTTCTGCTGATTGCCACAAGGTTGTGGGTTTGAACCCTGTCATGTCAGTGTACGTTAATTTCTTAAAATTGATCTGAGGCCGCAGCTTTGCAATGTGTGGACCCCTGAATGTGTGTGCATGCGCCCATATACAAGCACCATTTTTCAACGTTTGCCACTCAACGTTAATTGCCTGCTGTTTTGGCAAACTATTTGCATTTGTGACACTGCAGCCCTCAGTCTGAACAATTCATTTTAGGTACTGTTTACAACACTTCACAGTTTAGAGGCTGAACTTACACTTCAGTTAATAAAGAGCCCATGAAAAAAGCTATTTACCAAAATTATAAAACACTCACGAGCAATAGGTATTCCATCAATCCTCTCTGAAACGCAAAAAAAATTTAGCTTTATTAGCACCGAACATATGGGCGACAACCCACGGCCGTGTGCAAGTAAAAAAGAAAAGTCACGACTGCGCCGTCCCGCCCAGCAGCCCCACTGATGTCACTGGGGAGATTTGTGTGTGGAGGTGTGTCGCCCCAGTCAGTTGCGAGCGGTCGCGAGGCGCACTTTTTATAACATTATTTGCGAAGAATTGGCACAAAGTTTCTAAATTTGGCTTGAATACTCGCAGAGAACACCTCTATGGATTTATTCCATTAGAATTTGACCGCAATTAGCATTTCAGGGGCCCTTTAATGCACGTTTCAAACCTGTAAGTCACGCGCTTCTCATACATTGCAACATAGGCTCACAAAGACATGAAGCAATATAATGTGAGCACCAGGCCCAGAAGATTTAGCATAAAAAATGTGCGAGTAGAAGATGCCCTGTCAGCACTCGTATTCTGAAGTTATCCTTTCAGCTAAAGTACTATTGACATGTACCGCACAGCTGCAAAAAGTATGCAAGGCTCTGCACTAAAAGTTTTATGTTTTATGTCCAATGAGAGTGGATGCATAATGTCAATTCCAGCACAAGACAACCTGCTGCGACTTCACAAACTTCTTTGGCGCAACTTGTCAACTGGTAATACTCCACCACCATCGCACTGATCCCCAAGCAAAGTGCACACCACGCAATAAAAAGATTGTTGCTACCCTATTCCTGTCTGGCCAAAACGTGGAAAGCCTGGCGTTTACACTTGTGATCTCGGCATCAGGAGTCCTTGGCGACGCTTTCGGGCTCTCCCCACAAATATACCAGTCCTCGCGTAGCTGTCAACAGCACCGCTTTCGATGGATGCTGGGACAGGGACGACACTGGCGCTTCGGTCGGGTGCCGGAGCCGGTCGACCAGCGACCCTTCCACAAGGTTCCAGCAGCACACATGGCCGTCCTCCGAGCCGGAGTAAACGTGCGAGTCGTCCTGATTGAGGCAGCAGTCGAGGTAGAATTGCGCGTTCTTGTGACCGTTGAACTGCTGTAGTGACTGTCCGTTCGCCTTGTCCAGAAGTCGCAAGACTCCTCCCAGACAACTCACAAGCATGCACAGGCCATCACGCGTCATCTGCACGCGCGTCGCGGAGCACCCCAGGGCGTCCTTATACATCTTGCCCATGCGCAGGTCGTATCGACGCACCGAGCCGTCAAGCGACGAGCTTACGATTTCGTGGTCGGTGGCGAGCACGCTCGTCACGGCGTCGCGGGCTTCTTTGAGAGCTTGCACGGGGTCACGGGCTCGGCTTCTCGTGTCCCAGCAGCACACGCTGCAGTCGATGGAGCCCGAGATGAGGATCGAGGAGTCCTCGTTGAAGCAAACCGCCTGCACAGCGCCCGCGTGACCGCGCCACTTGCGAGTGCTCTTGGCAGTGGTCACGTCCCAGAGTACGACAGACTTGTCAGAACTAACCGAGGCGATGCTAGCATTGTCGCAGGATGCCCGGACATCAAGGACGTCGCCGGCGTGTCCTAGATACGTCTGTAGCAGAGTACCGCGAAACGGGTTCCAGAGTTTGACGGTGCGGTCGCTGCCGCCGCAGAGGCAGTAGTTGCCGTCGGCGTTAAAGCGTACAACACGGACGGCACCCTGCTTGCAGTCCAGCTGCTTGATGTTTAGGCTCGGAACTCCAGCCACCATGGCTTGCGTGGATTGTCTACCGTCTTTCTGTCTGTTTTTCAGATGCTGGCACGCAAACTAACCACCATACGCCAACTGCAAGACGATACTATACGTCGCGCCACAGCGCCATTACTCCATTACGCTGAAGTGTGGCTTGGCTCGATATCGCCTGCCTCAAAGCCTCGGAATTTTTTTCTTCTCGCTCTTGTTGTTCAACTTTTATGTTAGAAAAGCTAGCAGTGGTATAAGTGTTAATTTTTTTTATAGAAATATGCATCACCTGTAGCACTAAGTGGACACTAAAAAGTACAGTGCATACAAATACAGTGCAATGAAGTTTCAGTTTCGGTTGCGGCTTGCTTTTGGCGCTTACGGAATATGTGTGTCATGTCAATGCACACCGTCAATATACCATAATAAACCCTCAACACCCTCTATGTTAAAGGCGAGTATTCCGTAAAAAAAAAAAAAAAAGAAAAGAAGTAGCTGGTGGTTTAACTTTGATCAATGCCTCCTGAAGAAACTGCCTGCAGCGTTTTTTTCTGTCCGCCGGAGAGCACGCGTCCGCCGTGTGGCGGTGCTGTCAGATGACCCTCTAGCAGACGACACGCTGGTGGCACAGAATGCTCTTATGACTGTTGTTGCAGCGAAAAGTAAGCATTGTGGTGAGCTGTATTTTTGGCATTGTTTGTGTGTTATGCTTAGCGTAATCATTTAATTTAACTATTGGCAGACCGATGCGTGCACTTGCTGGAACGAATACCGAGCGAATAAAAAGCGTGGCTGTTGAGTTCCATTTCGGATGTCCGGTGAGCGAAGAGGACCGCGACGCTTCATTTCATGAAGTTCCTGCCAGCTTAGACCTACGGAAAAGGTGGTTGAAGATAATCCGAAAAAGAAACTGGCAGTAAAATACTACATCAAGGTTTTCTGCAGTTTGCAGCTTACATTTCTAGCGAAATGACTGAAATGAAAATGCCTATGTGTAAAATGACCTCGGGCCAATCATTTTTAATCAGTGGCCGTCATACCGTAGCCGGCACCACCAAAATCGACAGCAGCATGAAGAAGAGAAAACGTGAAGATGATTCACCGGTGGGCACTGTCTATGTATATTCCTCAACCTGGGCCATCGGGCGCGAGCAAGAGGCCTTAGACCTGCGTGGGTGGCTTGCATCAAGTAGGTGCACATGAGGCAGCCGACCATGTAAATCATATTCCCGTCCATCAAACCACGTCCACCTTATTACTCTCGTGTGACAGACAAAATTAAGACTGTCAGCAGCGTTGCTTTCAAGTGCTGCCGTTGCACTGTACATGGCTACAGTATAATTATAACTACATTACGACAGCTTTGACTTCGAAGCCACGCATTACCTTGGAGAACGCGTTTATGTTATGCGAAATTCACTTGTTAATGCTGTGAAACAGGTGTGACAGCGCCGTCGGCTTGCTCACAAGCACTGTTTCTTGCTTTACTCCATGGCCTGTGCTTTGTAGTGTGTTCTTTCAGTGCACAGATCCAGTCATGCAAACATATTAGCCAAATTTTCAGTGCATAAGAGCACTCTAAGCTTAGAAGGTAACGCGGTGGGTGTCACGTTTACTACTGCGCTGCGCAGATTGCCTCCATTACATGCAGAAATCTGCAAGCCTGGGCAGCCTATTCATGCAGTGCATGAAGTCTGGCTACTCGCATCAAACAATATGCATATATATATTTCTTTGTCGTGTAAAACAACGTCAGATGTGAAGAATTATTTAATGAGTTTACTGAAAGAGGAATCCGTGAGAATGGGTGTGTGCACTGCGAAAGAAAATGACTGAACAAGCGTCATGAGTCTATTCAAAAACTTATATTGCGAGTAATCAAGCCGCACCCTTGAGAGATTCGCCCTTCCATTTTATACACACACAAAGAAAAAAGAAACACGACATAATTTTACTGCATATAGAAGAAGTTAATGTAATTTCAAACTAGCACTGGACTGCAGTTTTAAAAAACGATATTCAAGGTGTCTACAGCGCCGGAAAGGGCGTTAGAAGTTAACTGCACGAACCGTATTTCTCAGAAAAGCAGCGCAGAAAAAGACGCGGAAAAGGACGAGACGCCCGTCCTTATCGTCCCGTCCTTGTCCGCTTCTTTTTTGCGCTGCTTTTCTGAGAACTATGAGCCCGCTCAACTTGCCACATTAACTGAGGTGTATCTATTAGCGCAACAAGAAAAAAAATGAGCAGAAATGCAATATTGTCAACAGCACTAATGTCGTATGCAAATGAAATGCAGGAAACAACCAGAACTTGATTTCATCAACATATACAAACATTGCAAGGTTAAAAGCAGTGCGCAGGAGAACATTGTACAGTGCACGTTAACAGTTAACAGAACAGTGCACGTTAAAGAACCCCAGGTAGTCGAAATTTCCGGAGTCCTCCATTACGGCGTCTCTCATAGTCTGAGTCTCTTTGGGACGTTAAACCCTACGAACCAAACCAAACCAAGCCTATAGACACTCAATTTTGAGTTCGTGTTTTATCTTCTGTAACTCGTAAGGCATTACTGTACATGAATCACCTCATGATGTTCTTCTATGACCACTGAATAATTTATAATCGAAATTTCTTTTCTCACTAGTTACGGTTTCAACAGTTGAGCGATGGCTGTGACGTCAAAGTCAAGTGTAGGTCACGTGAGAGATGCATAGAACATCGATATGATCGTTCCTGGGTCGTTTTAATTCACCAGAACACTAAAGGTAGGATGTCTCAAGAGTACGGATTAAAAAGGCGAAGAGTCAGCGATTGCTGTTTTTTCATGCCGCGCATGACCTATACTTGATTATGACGTCACAGCCATCTCTCGGCTGCTGAAACCGAAACCGAAACTGGCGAGAAAAGAGAATTCAATTAATAATCACTTAGCGGTCGTAGGCAAAAACTGCGTGGTTATCCATACACAGGAATGTCTTACGCATCATTAACAAAAAGAAAAATGCCAACAAAATTTTGTGTTTATTGTTCTTTCAACGTCGCGACATAATAATAATAATAATAATAATAATAATAATAATAATAATAATAATAATAATAATAATAATAATAATAATAATAATAATAATAATAATAATAATAATGATAATAATAATAATAATAATAATAATAATAATAATAATAATAATAATAATAAATTGTAAACTTTGAACTTTGCCCTCACCGGGAATCAGACCTCCATCCCTTGGTCCCCCAGCCCAGCGCTTTACCAACTGCGCCACGCCCCGGGTTTTTTTTTTTTCAGCATGGTATTCATTACATGCATTTAAATTCAGCAAAGAGCTATATAAATTGTTTACAAAGTAATCAGCCTGGAGGCGAAAAGTAGAATTGAAACATACAACACAACACCACACAACTAGAATACGGCTTAGCACAACTTTACTAAAACGGTGGCAACAAAAGACAACACATCAACAATGGCAGCTAATCCTGTTGATAGTCATTATCTTCTTAAGTGTCTCTAAGCTGGTGCTCCATCTGGCCTATAGTGAACTAGATATTCTATTTCACTATAATCTGGCCGAAATGAGTAGCGTAAAATCGTGGCGTGGCGTGGCTTCTTGTCTCCCCCGCGCCACGCCCCGGATCGTGACACGCTCTTCATAATTCCCCTTGTCTACCATGAGGATAATAGCGGGATAGCCCCTTTTCTTTCCTATAAACGAATTTTAGAACGCCGGTGAACTTTGATGACTTCAATGAAATGTTGCTTTTGTTCGACAAAGGGCGCGCGATGTACCATCACGACAGGTTGTTGTTGTTGTTGCGACTGTAGGAAGAAGCAAAATGAAAAATTATGGCCTCTCCCAGATATCTCTTAAGAGGAGAATGGAGAAATCATACCTTTCTCTCCAATCATTTGCCTGTCATCCACAGCCTTTTACTGGCGTTCGTTGCAGTGCTACATATAAAACATTACGAGGGACCTTTGCGTAAAGTACTGAAAGGCAAAAGCCTGAGTGCCGCATTCTGCTAAGCAGTTTCAGTTTAGTCGTTCAGTCGTGTCCGACTCTTCGTGACCCTATGGACCATGTCACGCCACGCTTTCCGGTCTCTCACTATCTTCCTAACATCACATAACTTCATCTGCAGTGCCTCGAGGATGCCATCTAACCAACGCGTTCGCTGCCTACCCCTTCTCCGGCGACCCTCAACCTTTCCCAACATCAAATCTTTCTCCAGCGACTCCTCTCTTCTCATCAGATGACCAAAGTAGCTGAGCTTTAACTTTAAAATTTGACCCTCCAATGAGCAGTCAGGGTTTATGGTCGACAATATCGACTGATTTGATCTTCTGGCAGTCCAAGGAACTCTCAAGAGTCTTCGCCAGCACCACAATTCAAACGCGTCAATTCTTCGGCGGTCAGCCTTCTTCACAGTCCAACTCTCGCATCCATACATCACAACTGGAAAGACCATAGCACGAGTTATACGGATCTTGGTTGGCAGACTAATGTCTCTGCTCTTTACTAGGCGGTCAAGGCTAACCATTGCTCTCTTTCCCAGAAGCAGGCGTCTCCTAATTTCATGGCTGCAGTCTCCTTCCGAGGTAATCTTGGAGCCCAAGAACAGAAAATCTGTCACAGCTTCCAATTCTTGTCCATTGATGCTCCAGGACTTGATAGGGCAAGACGCCATGATCTTTGTCTTTTTAATGTTCAGTTTAAGCCCAAACTTCTCACTCTCTTCTTGTACGCGGATCAGAAGTCTCTTAAGTTCCACTTCACTTTCTGCCATTAAAGTGGTATCATCCGCATATCTAAGGTTGTTGATACGTTTTCCAGCAATCTTCACTCCAGCTGAAGACTCGTCCAGACCGGCCTTCCTCATGATGCACTCTGCATATAGGTTAAATAGGCAGGGCGACAGTATGCAGCCTTGCCTCACTCCTTTCTCGATCGGAAACCAATCAGCAAGACCATGCCCAGTTCTGACTGTGGCCTTTTGCCCTTCATACAGGTTCCTGAGGAGACAGATGAGGTGAACTGGAACTCCCATCTCTTGGAGAGCTTGCCACAATCTGCTGTGATCTACGCAGTCAAACGCTTTCGCATAATCAATAAAGCAGAAGTAGATGGGTTTCTGGAACTCTCTTGCTTTTTCTATGATCCAGCGAAGGTTAGCAATTTGGTCTCTAGTTCCTCTGCCCTTGCGAAACCCAGCTTGCACGTCCGGAAGCTCCCGATCCACATACTGCTGCAGCCTACCTTGGAGGATTTTCAACATCACCTTGCTAGCATGCGAAATAAGCGCGATCGTGCGGTAGTTGGAACAATCTTTGGCACTGCCTTTCTTTGGAATGGGGATATAAAGTGACCTCCAATCCTGTGGCCACTGCAGGGTTGTCCAAATCTTCTGACATAATGTATGCAGAATGTTAACAGCGTCATGGTTGAGGTTTTGAAGCAACTCAGCTGGAATGCCATCAATTCCGCTAGCTTTTTCCTTAGCAAGGCTGGCTAAGGCCCATTCAACTTCACTCTTCAGGATGCCCGGCTCGAGATCAGTAATCACAACCGTCTTATGTTGGGTTTGCACATTCGGGTCCTTGTTGTACAGTTCTTCTGTGTATTCCTGCCACCTGTTCTTTATCTCTGAGGCTTCAGTGAGGTCCTTGCCTTGTTTGTCCTTTATCACGCCCAGCTTAGCACAGAAGCTTCCTTTCATATCTTTGATTGTCTTATACAGAGCTCCAGTGTTCCTTAATTGGTTGTTGTCCTCAACTGCTTGGCACTGTATGTTCAGGAAGGCATTCTTATCTCTCCTTGCTATTTTCTGAAAATCTGCATTGAGAACCTTGTATCTTTCTCTTTCCCCCATAACTTTTGCCATTCCTCCTTTCCTCAGCTATTTGCAAAGCCTCTTCAGATAACCAGTTTGCTTTCTTGCATTTCTTTTGCTTTGGAACTACCTTAGTAGCAACTTCTTGTATTATATCACGAACATCAGTCCACATCTCTTCGGGCTCTCTGTCTTCCAGATCTAATTCTTGAAATCGATTCCTCACTTCCACAGCATATTCTAATGAAATTTGATCCAGATCATACCTGAAAGTCCTTCTAGTTATCTGCGCTTTCCTCAATCGAAGCTTAATTTTGGCAACAAGAAGCTGATGATCGGTGCCACAATCGGCCCCAGGCCTTGTTTTTACTGTTTGTATAGCGCTTCTCCATCTCTGCCGGCAAAGAATATAATCGATCTGATTCCTGTACAGACCGTCCGGTGAAGTCCATGTGTACAGGCGCCTCTTGGGCTGTTGAAAATGAGTATTCGCTATGGTCAGGTTGTTTTCTTGACAAAACTCTACTAGCCTCTGCCCAGCTTCATTTGGCTCGCCAAGACCGAACTTGCCTATAATTCCGGATATTTCTTCACTCCCGACCTTAACATTCCAGTCTCCTATGAGAAAAACGACGTCTGATGATGGGGTGCGGTCTAAAAGGCATTGTAGGTCCGCATACAATCTCTCAACGTCAGCTTCTTCAGCAGCAGTGGTCGGTGCATAGACTTGGATAACTGTTATGTTGAAAGGGTGACCTTGGATCCGAAGTGAAATCATTCGGTCGTTTTTGGGGTTGTACCCTAGCACTGCTTTGCCCATTCTTCTGTTTACTATGAGAGCGACCCCGTTCCTTCTCTTGGATTCGTGCCCACAAAAAAAGACATAATGGTCGCCGGAGTTAAATTCTCCCATTCCGGTCCGCTTGAGCTCGCTGATACCCAAGATATCAATGTTCAATCTGTCCATTTCTCGCTTGACGACATCCAGTTTACCTTGCGTCATAGATCTTACATTCCATGTTGCTATGTGATATATCTCCTTGCAACATCGGACTTTCCGGTCGCTTCCCGACACATCCACAACTGAGCGTCCTTTTGGCTTTAGCCCAGCCGCTTCATTCGTCCTGGAGCTACTAGGAATCGCCCTTTGTTCATCCCCAGTAACATGTGGGACGCCTTCCAACCTGGGGGGCTCATCTTCCGGCGCCATATCATTAATGGTATTATGACTGGCCATAGGGTTTTCTTGGCAGGAAATACCGGAGTGGGTTGCCATTACCTTCTCCAGTGAATCACATTTTGTCAGAACTCTCTGCCGTGACCTGTCTATCTTGGGTGGCCCTACACAGCAGAGCTCACGACTTCATCGAGTTTCGCAAGCCCCTCCGCCACGACAAGGCAGTGATCCACGAAGGGGTTCTGCTAGGCAAATTACACCAATTAGTAATCAAATAATTAATTAGTCAACGATTATTTAGGTAGTTATAGTTAGGAAATAAGACCTTAATTAGTTATGAATTACTTAATTACTCATTATGTAGTAAATCATTCATTGCCATATGGCCATATAAGGCATGCATCATGCATACTGTGGTGGTGCTCTGTGATTGGTCGAGACCTCTATGACGTCATCCTGCCTCGGCCAATCAGAGCCTCCGCAAAAGCGGGACATATTTTGTCCACGACAGCATGAGGAAGTTCTCTCCTGATGGGGCTGGGACAGGTAGGTCACCGGCGCTTGCGGCGGGGGCTAGCCTGCCACCGGATTTTTATCTGTTGTAGGCCGTCATTGCACCCGCCACCGCTTTGGTGGTGGACGACGGCTGTTGTTGCGGCCTCGCGTCTTTCTCTCCCTCTTCCTCTTCTTTCTTCTCTATTTTCTCTTCTGTCTGCGCCCCACCGGGGTGGTGCAGTGGTAAGACGCCCGACTACTGTGCCGGAGTACCCAGGTTCGAACACGACCTCGGCGGCTGCGTTTCGATGGAGGCGAAACGAAGAGGCGTCCGTGTGGTGTGCGATGTCAGCGCACGTTAAAGATCCCCAAGTAGTCGAAATTACTCCGCAGCCCCCCACTACGGCTCCTCTTTCTCTCTTTGCACTTCAATTCCCACCTCCCTCCCTTCCCTTACGGTGCGGTTGAGGTGTCCACAAAAAAAGTAAGACAGTTACCGGGCCTTTTCCTTCCTATAAATCAATCAGCTCTCTTCTGTCTGCACGAGGCAGCGGAGGTGGCTCAGCTACAGAGCCAGTAGCAGGCCCGTGCATTTTCTTTTCCTTCTTCCTACAGCCATGACAAGAACAACAACGACAGCATGAGCAATTAAAGGCTTTCACCTTAATAAATTGGTTCACAGGAAAGGAAAAACGCGATCTGTCACACTTGTTCTGTGGACTGATTTAACTGATTTATTTATAGGAAGGGAAAGGCGCAGTAACTGTCTCACTTGTTTTTATGTGGACACCGCAACCGCGCCGTAAGGGAAGGGAGGAAGGTGGGTGAAAGTGGAAAGAGAGAGAGGAGCCGTAGTGGAGGGCTACGGAGTAATTTCGACCACCTGGGGATCTTTAACGTGCGCTGACATCGCACAGCACGCGACGCCTCTTCGTTTCGCCTCCATTTCGACCACGCACGTGAGTACCTCTAATGTGCACTGACATCGCACAGCACGCAGACGCCACATTGTTTCGCCTCCGTCGAAACGCAGCCGCCGATGGTTGGGATCACCGTGGTTGGGATCGAACCAGGGTAGTCCGGCACAGTACTCGGGCGTCTTACCACTGCACCCCCGCGGCGGGCCAAGTCGCGACATCCACGTTTTGGCGTTTTGTCTGTAAGACGGCTCCACGCGTTGCATCGTCATCATAATCATTATCATCATTATAATTTATTATCGGTGGCTATATTGAACTAGAATATTATCCTAGTGGCGCGAACGGAGAGGCGCAGGCGTGCTCCTTGGCGTAGAAGCCACGAGATGGCGACACTGTAACTTCTTCTAGCGGCGGCATTGCTGGTGCTTCAGACAATTGTGCGCGTTTCTGGCGTCGTCGCCCCATTGTGGTGCATTTATGCTTCTTCAGTAAATATTCCTGCATGCCGCTGGCTTTAACTAGCTTCAGTATAATTATCTAAGCATTTTTTTTTGTTACCTTGGCTTTCTGAGCAATTCAGCAGTGGTGAAAAATTGTGTCGTTCTGTGTTGTCTGCTACCAAGAATGCTTGCGAAATGCTTGATTTGTTGGTGATACCAGTTATTTACATGCACCTCTCAGGCTAAATTTGTTTACCTGCGCTTATGGTGAACCGCGTCCACAGGCCGAGTACTCATTCCTCACCGAAACGCTGAGTAACCGCCGGAACACGTGGTCCGAGAGCCGTTCCGACTGCTCTCAGCAGCACGTAGGCAGCTCTGCGGGGCTAGTCAAATAAATCCCCTTGGTAGTTGTAAAAGGCACGGCAGCGCCCCTTGCGGGAGGAGAGGCGTTTTGCTTTAGCCGTTCTGATGGCGCGCGCCACCATTCGCGCCACTAGGTGAGTATTCCAGTTCACTATATTGGTGGCACTAAATGATCTTCGCACGGGTTTGTAGCCGCTGAAGACGAAGCAGTTCTGTGTGCAAAGTGAGCGCCGTTTATTCCGTGTTTACCATCGATTACGTGAGTGTCATTTTCATAAACTATTGAGCAAGTTAAAGCGATGGTGCGCATTATTTTCATGCGAATGCTGTGCGTTGTGTAACCAGTCGAGTACTCATATGCCGTGACTGGCAATAATGATTAGTAGCTATAATGTTACGAATATGTCAGAGCAACAACAAAGCAGCACAAGGAGATGACAGGTTCATGACCACATATTTCTTGAAAAGGCTGATGCGAAGCGTTGTGAACAATGGTGTTTTAACGACCCGGAGCGATGAGTGGGCTGCTGCAGACACGGTAGCTGCGGACACTGCAGGGAATGGCAGCGGATTCATTTCTGCCAGCCCGGTGTTTAATGGCAATGGCGTCGTAGAGCACACGGGCGCCTTTTGGGTTTCGCCTCGGCTGAAAAGCGACCTCTACGGCTCGTATTCAAGGAGTGTCTAGTGACTCGATAGCCGCGCGTTTCAACCACCGAGGGAGCACGGCGGAGCGCGGGCTAGGCTGGCACCTTGCACCGTGGCTGGCACAAAGGGGGCATTTCCAATCGCTGCCTTTCATACGTTGCTGTCAAGGCGCGGGCTAAACTTTTTAGAAATTGGGTTGGACTAGGCACGTGAGATGCCACATGTTGTTTGCCGCATCCCAGACAACAAAGGACTTCTCGAAGCGTAGAGCTGTTTACCTTGTTTACCTTTCCGCTGTTTACGCCTAGAAATTAGGTGCGGCGATGATGTGATGACGCTTTGTTGAGGCACCTGGATCACGAGTGCTGTCCCTCTGCTGCTTTTTGTTAATTGTGCAGTAGAGCACTCGCAACGGCGTCCCTGAAATGCAAGTTCCCTGTCGTAAACGCTCTACACTCATGTTTACATATGGCGTCTTCGGGCACTGCCTTCGCACCGGTGCGTTGGTGCTTTGGAAGGGCCGGGGGGGATGGAGGGAAGGTTGGTGGTTGCTCCTAGCCATACGGGGCTGAGACTGGTAGGTCATTGCCGCTTGCGGCGGGGGCTAGCCTGCCACCATATTTTTATCTGTTGTAGGCCGTCATTGCACCCGCTACCGTTTAGGCGGTGGACGACGGCTGTTGCCGACGCGCGTCTTTCTCTCCCTTTCTTTTTCTTCTCTATTTTCTCTTCTGTCCGCACGAGGAAGCGGAGGGGGCTCAGCTACAGAGCCAGTAGCAGGCCCGTGCATTTTCTTTTCCTTCTTCCTTCAGTCGCAACAACTACAGCAGGGCCGTTTAACACATGAGCAGAACGCCCTTATGTGCATGCCGCAGATGAATTTGAGAAACACTCGCAGAGTGTCGTCGCCTTTTTTTCTCCCGTTCTGCGGGGCCTGAGAATTGGAGTTTTACGTTTGTGCAAATAGCGTATGTCACAAAACCCCGCCTTTACGGTGAACTGAGCATGAGGTTTGAGAACATAGTTAAATCTTAGGTAGGTCAAATCGTGAAGTACACGGTGGTACACTACAAGTACGAACACGGCTCAGGGTGGCCGCGCTCCGCGGAGAGTCAGCGCATCCTGCGCGGCCGCGCATCGAAGGAATGTGGCTCAGGCGCACAGGGGCCTGGAGGCGGTGCTTCGTGTCGTCTGCTACAGCGCCGAAGCGCACCGTGCTTTATTGCAATGAGCATCCAACTATGTGCCGGCAGTCGCCAAACGCGCCGAGATGGCGTTATGGCACTTCGCTCACTGCAGCGTGTTCAATCCTGTGGAAGGTTATCAATTTGCCGGACCATGCTAGCTAGGGCCCGGCAGTCTGTTATACGCAGGTGAGACTGATAATCTCCTGCAAATAAGTTCCGAGCTAAGTGGCTGGTCTGTTCTAGAGAGCGGTTCTTGGATGATTGGTAGAATCTCGATCCATTCACAATCTTTATGTTTGTCATCTGACTAACGACACGCTAACAGTTCTTAAAAGAACCTATACGAATTTTTGTTGCTTATTTATTACGCTGTCTCAGTGCTAAAACCGCTGTAACAGTGCAAGCACGGTGCGCTTCGGCGTTGTAGCAGACGGCAATAAGCACCGCCTCCAGGCCCCTGTGCGCCTGCGCCACTTTGCTTCGATGCGCGAACGCGCCGACGCATCCCGCGGAGCGCGGCCGCGCTGAGCCGTGTTCGTACTTAAGAGTGTACCACGGTGTACGTGTGTCGGTGTGGGACCGAGGAATAAGTTCAAAAAGTCACTTTTTATTTCGAAAGCAATACAGCTAGCACTTCGAGCCTTTGGCGTGTCATGGCGCCTCCATACATGACCTTTCACGTTACCGTGTGACGTCACGCCAGACCGAGAGACGGGGCCTCAGCTCGCGCCATCGGATGGTGGCGGCGAGTCCATACACGGCGCTGTGTCGCAGCCGAGAGAGGGCGCTCGCTGTTTATGACGTCACTCTAGGAGGATAAATGGGGCTGTGACTCGGCTTCTCGCAGTAGGTCTCCTCTGATGGGGCTGGGGCAGGTAGGTCACCGCCGCTTACGGCGGGGGCTAACCTGCCACCGAATTTTTATCTGTTGTAGGCCGTCATTGCACCTGCCACCGCTTTGGTGGTGGACGACGGCTGTTGTTGCGGCGCGCGTCTTTCTTTCCCTCTTCTTTTTCCTTTCTTCTCTATTTTCTCTTCTGTCTGCACGAGGCAGTGGAGGTGGCTCAGCTACAGAGCCAGTAGCAGGCCCGTGCATTTTGTTTTCCTTTTTCCTACAGCCATAACAACAACAACAACATCCTCGCAGTAGTCGGGGCGCAGCCTTGCGGTATGTCGGATGATGCGTATAAGGCGAGGCTGGAACGATTTGCTACAGCCAAGCGGCGGCGCCGTGCTGAAGAAACAGAAGAACCGCCTGGTTACGCTTGGCTCAACTAGGCGTAGCTTGAATGTTTAGTTGAACTGGTTGGTCTATGTATCAGCAGGACCAATTGCTTTCGCAACTCCCCGGGCTTAACCAAGTTGAGCCACAGCAATATTTTTTGCTAACAACTGCATATTCTTGCTTTCGCATTATTAAAAACATTGAGCATAATTATATAACGGCGTACAAAACTGCTAGAAGCCAGCAATAGCGCTGAGTTCATGAAAAGCCGCACCCCTCTTCCCGCGTTCTGCTGAAGGCACCAGAACCTACGCGATCGTTCTGTCCGCGGGCGGCTTCTCTCTAAGGTCGCGTAGTTATGGGAGGCCAATGTCATTCGGTGGGACTCGCGCTTTTTTCGAGATAATTCTTGAAAAATCTATTGCACTTTCTGGGGTAGGTACGCCGCAAACACTTTGTATTGATCAAAGCGGTCTGAATCCGCGCTGTACGGGCAATAAAACTTAGTGAAGTTGGTGGACCTGCTATAGTAGAGGTGACGTCTGCTTGCAATTCAGCGTAAGGCGTTGACACTTGTCGGTGTAGAAAGGTGCCTTAGGCACCAAGCAATGAAGTAAGTAGAGTTAATTGCGTCATGAAAACCGCGAATATTTTTTACTAAAAAGGTTGGAGGTGAGATTTCTTTCAGAATCAAGCGGCAAAGGTTAGTACGGTTGTAATTGCTTTTTGATATATTTTCTAGAAATTAAAATGGGCAGACGAAACTAAAAATGTAGCTTCGTCCTCAAAATGTGTTTCACGCAGTTAGCCCTAGTCGGACGCAAAACAATTGTAATGCTTTGTGAAAACCAGTGATGCAGAACCTATAGTGATGAGCTCAGAATCCTGGGCGTGTATATTTAAGCGGCCAGGCAGCGCATATAAAGCAAAGTAGTGTCGGTGCCTAAGGAGCTTAGGTTAGTCGCACACGTGCTGTGGAGATATCAGAATGTGCACTGTGGACTTGCAGCTTACAACATGCATGCATTCGCCTTGTGCAGGGGCTGCTGAATGGCGAACCCTGACCCCTCACGCCAGGAGTGTGGAGAAGATGTAGTGTTGCTTTCAGAGTCATCTGGAAGACCGTTCGCATCTCTGCAGAAAGCAATGAACTGGTTCAGCGCCTTTTCTCACCACTGCAAATTACCCTGCACAGCATCAGAAGGTAGAGAATGCCACGTTGTAGAGAATGTGCCTATCTGGAATGTCCTGCTCTTCCACGTCCAAAGTGAGCTTCGAGAAGCCTCAGAAGGTTCTGGCCAGTTGTGTCTGCAAGGCCTCAGCTTCACCTTCCCAGGGCTGGCCGGTCGCAGAGCAGGTGAGCTGTGGATACAGCAGAGAGCCGTGGTTTCGTTAAACTGGCTTTTGAAGACTCATCGGTGCATAGGCAGCGTGAAGCAAAGCTCTTCTAACATCTATTACTACACGAACCCCTCAGATGGCTTTTTCAGCGATGGCTTTCGTGAGAATACGTCCATCAAGCAGCTCAAGATCCAGTTCACAGAACTTTACAAGGACGCAAAACTCTGCGCAGCCATCTCGTCACTTGTCCAGCTGGAACGACTCGAGTGCGAATGTAGCCTTGCTGCTCCAGGGGCGCTGGCCGTCGCGCTTGGAAAGCTTCTTTGTGCGGCAAGCTGTTTGAGCGTGTTGAAGATTCCGCGCTTGCAGATCACTGAAGACGAAGCGGATCAACTGCTGGTGGGACTCAGGTCAAACAAAACATTAAAAGAGCTCTCGCTCTGGGAGTGCAGGCGCTACGGAGTTTCTTTGATAAACCGACCAGAGTTCGCCTGGTACTTGTCGGAAACCACCACACTGACAACATTGAGCGTTGAAACCACGGTAGAGGAAGGATTTAATGGCCCCGAAAACTACTGGCTGTGGCTCCTGGAAGGCCTTGCAGCTAACAGAACAGTCAGCAAGTTGAAGCTGCAACCACGGATGATCACTGAGATGAGCGCGAAACGAATAGCCAATATTATTACGGAGAGCAGTGTTCTTCGCGAACTTGAGCTGGCCCCTCAGATCAATCCTTTCAACGAACGATTCACAGTATTCTGTAACTGCTGGCTCGAGGCTTTCATGGATAATGAAGGACTGGAGGAAGTGAGGCTGGTTTCGAGTATCTTTCAACTCCATGAATGGGAGCTGTTTTTTCTGGCTGTGGCCATGAAGGAGAGACCAAGGAAAGTTTTCGTTAGCGTTCCATCTTTCAGTCGTAGCAGCTTGCCGCAGTTCTGGAAAATACTGCGAGAGAGTGGCGCCAGGAGGAAGGTGCATATTGAGGCGGGATGCTACCATGTGGGAATAGATGAGAGCCACATGCTCGAGTATGGAGTGTTCACAGAGGTTGCGGCATATCGGGGCCAGTACAAAAAGCCAGAGCTCTGTGGAACCTTGAAGCAGATGGTCGCCTTGAGTCACGTTACGGACTTTCATCTGCAGATTGCAATCCGCGACTTAGACGGTCCCTTGACGTCAGCTGTCAGCGAGTACTTTAGAGAGACTGCCACTCTGGAAAGGCTGCATCTGATTGCCATTTTTGACTCACTCACTAACGACCTTCAAAGGCATTCTTGGAAGGTTCTCTCGGAATCGCTTTTGTTGAACAAGAGCATCCGACACTTTACCGTGGAGGCAATGACATACCCGAAAACGAATGATGAAGACGTCCACTGTCTCGCAGATACCATCAAGCTAAGTGGAACCATTCACAGCGCTGAGTGCAACATTGGAATGAAGGATAAGGCTGTTGCCTTCACTCGGCGCCTGTCTGAAGGAGTCGATCAAAACTTCACCCTTATAAACATCAGCCTGCCTACGTCGCTTGAAATCCACGCACCGGCTCAAAGGGAATGGTGCACTGTGCTGCAGGTGGCGCGTCGTAACTCGGACTTTCTTATCCGTGCGGCGGCGTTTGTCAGCAGAATCCGTTTTGACCGGTACGTACCACATCAGAGCGTGTGAGCGTTGCATATTGGGCTTATAACCTGTTTGTTCTAGCTATCTAATAGTATAGGAATGCTTGCGTACCTTCCTGTCAGTAGGCCCGTGTCTGCTTTTTGTAGTGAGAGCTACACACTACGCCAGCCGCTTCGCGAAGTCAGCGTACCTGCACGCTGAGCCGTGGCACCACCGCTCCGTCAGTTGTGCGCATGCGCAGAGTGAAGTCGTAGCCCGCAACTGATGTGCGCGCCGCGCGCCTCGCCGCTGCCGAGAGGAGCGAAAGAGAATGAGATGAGAGGCAGGAGGAGAGGTGGCGGCGTTGCTCTTTAAATGGGCGGCTGACGTCATCAGTGGTGTAGTATGTCGTGCCTTCAAATTAATGACGTTATCTGCAATGTAGTATGTCGTAACTTGAAATTGATGACGTCATCAGTGGAGTATGTCGAACCTTGAAATTGATGACGACGCGACTATGACTCCGTATGGCCATGACAATGTCACACCTTAACTAGCTTAGTAATAGGTATGGCTAATGACTAACTAGTCACTAACTAGTAATAACTAATGACTAAATAGTCACTAACTAGTATAACTAATAGCAAACTAGTCACTAACTCGTACTAATTAGTCACGATTTTGTCGTGGCTAATGACAAACAGAGCGAAACGTTGGGCATGTTGGTATCGGTTCATCTCAAAGGAAGAATAGCGCAGAAAAAGACGAGACACTAGAAGGATCACACCAGGAGCTCTTACTAGCAACAAAGGCGTCGGAATAAATACGGAGCAAGAAAAACAAAACAAAAAACGAAGGAACAAAATCAGAAGATTAGCAATGGCAATCTAGAAAATGTTTCTCCGTCAGCGCAAGGGATGGCTCACTGATGCAGTGATCTGTCTTGGCAATGTGGTATGCTTCATCAATCTCTCGAGTCCTCTGATCACGATTAGTAAAGGTTACTGTTGTCTGGCCCAGGTGGGCTTTGCAAGATTTATCAGTTTCCCGGTGTTTTCGCACACGGCATGTGAGATGTGTGCCTGTGCCATTCTTAATACCTCTACGGTGTTCCGTGTGTCGTGTATTAATGCAACGGCCAGTTCGGCCGATGTACACAGCACCGCATGACATAGGAATCTTGTAAACTACATTTTTCCTGCAGGCTCCCATCGGCTTGGCATAATTACTGTTGCATTTTCTGCGCGTGCTCACGCTTTCCTTTTCGGCGGCCTTTTTTTCCACGGCGCGACAAATTCGGCTCAGTTTGTTCGGCGCTGAAAACAAAACGACAACCTTGTAGCGTGCCGCCACTTTCTTATGCCCATGATGCAAGTTTTCTGTGGTGTCTAGCCTCTGGGGAACGCTTGGACTTTCCACAGACATCTTTCACCAGTCTTGCCATCTTCTCGCAGGCCCAGGTAAATGACATGATGTGGATAGCCAATGGTTGACAGCCGGGAGACCTGTGCTTCGAGACTTGCCTTTACTACATGGTGACAGGACTTGAATAATGCTCTTCTGATGCATGACTGAGCGATACCATTCTTGACAAGTTTTGAGTGCACCGAGGAGAAGTGCAGCAATGGTTGAACCAACCTTGGATTGTATTCCCAGCAAATATGGTGGTGCTGAAATTATAGCCGACGCCTTCTTAGAACTACTCGCATTCTACCTCTCTTCAACATGTGTGGAATGGGAAGGAAATGTGTACCGGCCAAAGTCGGGTTTCTGCATGGGCTCCTGCGTCGCTCCGGTGCTGAGTGACATCTTTTTGTCTAGGGTTGACGGACTTATTGATGTTGACATCTGTGGAATGGTGTTGAAGGTTGTCAGATTCAATGACGATTACATTGTATTTACTGAGAAAAACACTTTTAACTGACACCTTGTAGACGTACTGAAAGTGTTTAAGGAAGGAGCATTCGGTCTGAAATTCCCCTTCCAGTTTCGCAACGGCAATGTGCTGCAGTTCCTCGACCTACGTCTTCGATTTCAGGACCACCATGTTTGCTGGGAATACCGTCCAAGGCCCCCCCCCCCCCCCCCCCCCCTTCCCAGTTAAACTACTGCTTCACTTCTCCTCAGCTTGTCAAGCATTGCATCGCTGAGTCATACATCAGAGGAGCATTATTGCAAATCCTGTCACCACAGTAAATGCAAGTCTTGAAGTACAGGTCTCCCGGCTGTCAACCGCTGGCTATCCACATCATGTCATTACTTTGGCCTGCGAGAAGATGGCAAGAATAGTGAAAGATGTCTGTGGAAAATCAAAGCATTCCCCAGAGGATAGACAGCCAGCACAGAAAACTTGCAGTTGTTCCTTATATTCACCGCACTGCTCGTGGGCTTAAAAAGGAGGCTGAACGCTTCAAGGTTGACGTTTTGTTTTCAGCGCCGAACGAACTCAGCCGAATTTGTCGCGCCGTAGAAAAAAAAGAAGCCGCCGAAAAGGAAAACACGAGCAAGCGCAGAAAATGAGACATTAAGCATGCCAAGCCGATGGTAGCCTGCAGGAAAAATATAGTTTACAAGATTCCTGTGTCATGCGGTGCTGTATACATCGGCTTTATACATTGCTGTTGCATTAATTGCATTGCATGTAGAGATATTAGGAATGGCACAGGAACGCATCTCGCATGCCATGCGCGAAAATACCGGGAAACTGATAAATCTTGCGAATCCCACCTGGACCAGACAACATTATTCCTTAGTAATCGTGATCAGAGGACTCGAGAGATTGCTGAAGCATACCGCATTGCCAGGTCAGATCACTGCGTCAGTGAGCCATCTCTTGCGCTGACGGAGAAAGAATTGTCACTGCAAGAAAGGTAGATTGTCACTGCTAATCTTATGATTTTGTTCCTTTGTTTTTAGAGCGCAGCTCTTTGGCGCCCGTTCCTGGGTTTCGCGTCGTCGTCGTCGACCGCGTCGGCCTCGTAACCAGCTCCGCCCCCTTTCATCCCCCCAGTTCGAGCCGGCGCTTTGGCAACCGGAGCCTCGCAGAAAGAGGGGAGGGGGGTAGACTCAGCGGCGATTGCGAACGATAACACGAGGAAAGGAAGGGAGGGGGGGCGGGGTAGGGTCGCCGGAGGCAGCGCTAGCAGCGACTGACTGATGCCGCTGTCGCCGCTAGCGAGTCAAGACAATGTGACTGTGTAGAACACCATCGCAGCCATGCAGAAAGAGCGGAGGGGGTCCCCCTCTTTCTGCGTGGCGGCGGGGGTGCTCTCCGGTTGCCGAAACGCCGGCTCGCTGTCAGCGGATGACGGTGCATGCATCCCGTTCTCACTCGCTTCACTCGCTAGCAGCGTCAGCGGCATCAGATCTGTTCGTCGCGCAACGTTCCTATGAGCCCACGCGCTGCTTTCCGCAACCTTCCGACAACTCAATTGCTCTTTTCTTTTCTCCGACCACAAAGCTTCTTTCATGACAGCCAAGAACTGTTAGTGGAGCGTTTTTTGGTGGAATACGTGTGAAAAATTAAAAAAAAAAGTTGTCTGTATATTGTACATAAGTGTCTTGCTCGAAATACTTGCCTCAATCTATCGAAAAGGTGAAACAGCTGATAAGCTGCGCTCAAATTTCGCATTAGGAAGTAACGTAATCGTAGGCAATTTTTTTGTCTTGTTTTTCTTGCTCCGTATTTATTCCGACGCGTTTGAATAAACGCCTTTGTTGCTAGGAAGCGCTCCTGCTGTGCTCCTTCTAGTGTCTCGTATTTTTCTGCGCTATTCTTCCTTCAAGATGAACCAATACCAACATACCCAACTTTTCGCTCTGTTTGTCATTAGCCATGACAAAGTCATGACCGATTAGTACGAGTTAGTGACTAGTTAGTTATTAGTTTAGTTAATGATTAGTTAGGCATCAGGTATTACTAGTTAGTGAGTAGTTAGTCATTAGCCGTAACTATTACTAGGCTAGTTAAGGTGTGACATGGTCATGTGACATGGCTTCCCTTTCCCCCTTTCTCCCCCTTTTCTTAAATCAGGTAATGAAAGCGGTACGAGAGCTGGGTCTCTTATGAGCAGCGGCTGTCACGTTGCTGAGAGGGAGGAAGCTTCCTGAGGCACAGATTGCCAGTGAATGGAGCAAAATATTACGATGCGGCGCTTCATTATCACTACGTGATGACAGTGCGTTATTCGCAGGCTTTTTCTTTGATTTTAATTGCTTCTCTTCTTTGTTTAGAACTCGTATTTTACGTAGCGGGCGTGGGTGGGACTCCTGTATTTAGGTTTTTGGCTTTTTAATGAATGTTTGCAGGTTCAGTTTAAGTTTCGTCTATATTATTAAAATGTGGTAGTCCATTACTACAGCCAAACTTCACCGTCACTTTAATATATATTAAAGTGGTGAGAGGCATTTTTGTGATATGAACTTTAACTTGAGAGTATAAGAAGGTTTCCATTCTTTACCACACTCACTGCAGTCTTCTACTTGGAAGTTAAGCTCATAATTTTGTTTTCTTTTAGGCGTGGTGCTGCCGCCCTGGAATGTGTATCCCGGCACAGTCTGTTGGTGGAGAAGGTCGCCCGGCTGTCGTCAGTCAGCAAAGTCAACGCAGCCGCGATGATCCGCGAAGCAGTTGCACGCCTGCGGCCTATGAATGAGTTCATGCGACTATCGGGAGTGGTGCGAGAGCGAGTGGTGTGCCACCCACGAGAAGATGGTCGTCCCCAGTTGGACGACCTGAATGAGAACTGCTGGGACGCTCTTAGGCGTTATCTCACCCTCTCCGACATTGGGAAGCGTCGGCTGTTTTCACTGACGATCTGGGAACTGCCCTGTCCAGGTGCCCACTGTTAAAATGAGACCTGTTACTGATTGCTGAACTAAGTCGTTCCCTTACATTTTGTAAATAAACTTCACACGATGAACGCATGTACGGGAGGCTGTCTGAATTTCAGGGTGTGTTGTAAATCCAAACTCGCAATCTCATATTGGCCAGTAAGACTGCTCTGAAGGTGGCATGGAGATTTACGCTCTTGAGGATGTGGCCTGTGTTATCATGGGATATAGAATGGCCTCGAGAATGCAATTCATGCGCACTTTGAAATTGGCGCGCTTGTACACATATGCATCTAGGTGGAAGCGCCGTACCAGGTCGGCGCCGATAGTCATAGTGCCAAAAAATGGGCAAATAACGACTGCATGACGGCGGATGATCCGTCTTGGCTGTGGAGTCATCTCGGCAGACACGGCGCTTGCGTGGCAGACGGCGCAGCTGCCAAGTGAGCATGGCGAACGCTCGCGCTGTATTGGAGCGTCAGATCTACCACTTATTGTGGTCCAACTTTCGATTTCATCTCGCTGGGTCCGAACCTAAACAATGAAAATTGATTTGCAGGAAAGGCGCTCCCCACCAGCCAATGCTGAGTGCCAAGATCATGTCTGAACAAAATAGTCTCCCACTGCTCTTCTGAGGGGTTTGGAAGGGGTCAACCAAGGGGTTCAATTGACATGCCCACACAACGGGTTAGCTACCTCTCCATAGTGCGGGCACTGCGGAGAGTGTAGTGTATGATGCCACTGGTGTAACCTAGCTGACGTTGGGTACGTATTAGTATGTAATCTACTTAGGGTGTTTTCGTCCAACTTATTAGGGAATTTATGTGGTGCTGGGTACTTTTTATGGCTGTTCTGTTTGGTGCGAAATTATCGGAAGACAAGGTACCTATGAACAGTCCAAGCCGTGGAACAGCCGGAAGCTTCCAAATCCCGAGCTCGACTTCCCAATCAACACAACAGCGATGCTCATGTTTAAACTCAGTGATGGTTTATTCCGAAGCCCCAAAAAATCACTTAATCTGGACAATCTAAGACCGATATCGCTAACCTCATGTTTGAAGAAGTTACTCAACACTAGACTGAGTAGATACTTAGAAGACAACCTTCTCTATAATACTTATTTCGGCGTCCGTTTTCATGTCGACGCAGGACGTACTCATTTCCATCGAAAAGCGGCCGCCGTGGCCGGGATTTGATGCCGCATCCATGGACACAGTAGTCCAGAGCCCCAACCACTGCACCACCACGAAGTGTTGGGGTGACAAAGGGCATAGAATATAGTGCAAATGCATAATGATGCCACTTAAAAAAATCAGTGTGTAATTGGTCAATAAGTAATTTGAATAATGAGAAAACTGAAGAATTGAAAAATTAGAAAAAGGGATTCAAAGGTGTCAAAATGCTCAGAATGAAAAGACAGCGCTTTCTGATGCAAATTAAGAAAAGATAGTGCGTAATTGATCCATCAATGAACTATAAAAATGAAAATAGATAAAAATGGGGTTCAAAGGTGTCTAATGCTCACTATGAAAAGCCAATCTTTGATGATGCTAATTAAGGAAATTTAAAGCATAAGAACAGATCCCCATATCTAAGGACATGTGCACGTCAAAAAATTACAAAACAAAGTTGCCTTGAAATGCCACTTTCTACAAATTTTCACTACATTCATGTTAGCTGCATTGAATACGAAGTTAAATAATGAGTTTTGGTTAATTTAAGAGTTTACGTTATTGTTTTTCTTGCTGTCTATATCTAAGTCGCATAACCCGTGACACCAAATATTTGTTTTATTTCATTTTTCCCTTAAATGCCCGAAGCCATTGCTTCTTCTTCTTTCCTTTTTTTAAATCCATGAAGTATAAATTTAAACACCATGTAGTTCGAGGTGGACATGAAGTCAGTTTTTCTTGCGCTATTACTCGTTTTGTTTTTATGGAAATTCCGTTTCTCGCTGGCAGAAATGCAACGAATCTTTCTTGTACAAAAAGGCAATACCAATGGGTAAAAAATGCCCTTCATTATACAACGCTCACAATTACATCGTCTGAAATCGCAAAATGTTGCGAATGCTGATGCGAAATAATTGCTGAAGGGATTAATTACCGGTAAGCAGCCAGTTCCGCGAACGATGCGCTTCATTCGATGTTGGCGCCGCAGTCAGCAGCCGTGAGCGGCATTTGAAGCTCTGCCATTCAGTGCTGCGTGCTTGGCGCTGCTATAAGGGGGTACGGATCCGCTATCCTTCGCCTCATCGTGATCTAAATCAACAAGAGTCAGTACTGGCGAAGACTGCGGGCAGGAACATTCCCAAACCTGCATATCCTTAGCAAGATTTACCCGTCGCAATATCGGGACACCTGCCCATGGTGTGGTAGCAAACCTTCAATATACCACACCACGTCGGAATGTATAGATTTCGTAAAGACCCGAGTGCGGAACAGTGGGAGAGCCGGCTCTCCAGCGGCGATCTGGGTTGCCAACTGGGTCTAATCCAGCACGCCCAGCGAGCAGCGAAGCTCGGAGCCCTGGAATAGGGGCGCCGACCCTTTAAGAAGAAGGAAGATGGACCTCTTCTTTCTTGTCTGCTACTAGCACAAGACCTTTCTAGAAAAATTAACGTCTTTCCTATCCTATCCTTGGCGATATGCCCTAAGTTCACTTTCTTTGATGGGTTGTGGGCACACCAGAAAGTCCACAAGAAAAAAGAAAACAAAACCAAGAGGCTACCAAACGCGTCTGTGAATTGTTTCATGATTAAAGGATCACGCTAACGTTTTAAATGCAGCCTAATATTCGGGTTAAATGAGTTCCCTAGAACTCAGCAACGCCGCTCAGAGAAAAATGACTGCCTTCTTACGCGCTCTTACTCGCGCATTGCAGTCGTATTCTCTTCTTGCTACGTTCGCACGATACTAAGGACTACAATGTCTTCAATGACAGTGGAAACCATGTGAATATGAAGACGGCCAAAATGATGTACAAGGATGCTTGTCTCTCACGCTCAACAGAACAGCACAATGCAACTAAATTTGCTTTACTTACTAGCTTAATGAATCCCCGAAAATAGAAAATAAGACTTGGGTCAGTTCCCATCAGCCGAGCTAGAAAGTAATGCCTTGGCCAGAATAAGCCACGAATGCAGTATACTTTTTATTTCTCTTGCCAGTGGTGATGTTATCATAGTTTTTATTCTTATTACTATTGGTGGCGCTGGTGTTGTACCTTTAAAAGTTGAAATCAGTATTGAATTGCACGTGATAATGCTGCTTGCATTGAAGTACTTGTTGGCATTTTTGGTTCTAATTTGTTGCTGATGTTGTCAGTGCTGCCGTTTGTATTACTTTTCTTCTCGTTATTCTTTTTGTTGATACTGTTGATTTGGTGTTGGCAATGATGCTGCTACTGCTGCTCTTGTTGCTCCTGTTTCTGTTATAGCGATTGTTGTTTTTTCTATGGTGGTTGTGATGTGAGGGGTGATGGTTGTTAAGAAGGTCGGCCATATTTAGTAGCCGCATTCGTCCCGGATTGAGGTTGGTGGCAGCGTCCGAGGGCAGGCGAATGCATCGTTGAAACCACTCAGCGAAGGCAGCGAGAAGCGGCACACACGATCGGCCACGTCGCGATAACCGTGATTTCTTTGGTACCAGTTGATGCACAGCCCGACAAAGAAAAGCCTTTCGGGCGTCATGTCGAACTGCTCCTTCTCCTGGCGAAAGTGTGCAGCGTGCTGTGGAGCCTTGCGGAAACCCTGCGGGAAAACAATATATAAATACTTTCTCTAGGGCACGCCGTGAACGTGTTCATGCGCCCTACCATGCCTCAACGTACCACCGAGCAAGCCCCTTACAGTGCATTAACTGTGTTCACGACAACGGATGCTCATTGAGGGCAGGTTTCTGCACTTATGTTAACTAAATGTTCATATAATAAGTTACTATTGAGTGACTGGATGCAGTTTGGTAGAAAATGGCGCTTTAAAACACGCTGTACATGTGAAGAAGAAAAACGCATGCGCACTTAATGCAGTTTGGAATGCCGCTTTCGGCAAAGCACAGCTGTTTTTTTAGATTTCCGATGCTGACTACTACAGAGCTACAGAATAGTTCGCACTTGTAAATTCTCCCTGAAACAGGTGAAGTTTTCTTTTGCTGGTTGACGAAACTGTTGGAACAATGCCACTATGCTATTCTGGGTGTCGCCGTTTGGTCATGAAGGTGTTATCGGGCGCTAATTATAAGGAACACCTTTCCTCCTTGACGCATCTTTGCGAAAGTGAAGCTTGGAATTAAGCCAACTCGCCGTCTGCCTTGCGCCATACTACTTATGATATCCGCGATGTGCTTATGAGATGCTGGTAGCTAACTGCGTCGAAACGTTTTGACACTTTCTTCCGGAAGTATATCAAGAGATCAAGAGTGAAAGACAAACAACCGAATACCGGGATCACTTCTTGTATCGCGAAACCTGCCTTTAACTCAGGTTCCACCTCTGCTTGATCTCAAGAAGAACCGTCGTATTTGGCGCCAGCTTGATGGCACTGTTAGCCTCTGATCAAACTCCGTTCATCCGTGGGAATCGCCAGTGACGACGGGGACTTTAGATTCGTTGTGAGAAGAGAGAGGCAGGAACGCACCAGTACGTCTAGTTAGAAACAAATGCAGCCAACTATAAAATGCTTCACGTAAGTCGTTTACATGACTTCGGAAATAAGTTCCCCGTTTTTTTTTTTCTGTCTTTTGGGCACATGGTTTTGGCTGGGATTGGTGACATTCTGCTTTGGCGAATTTATCAATGGCTGCTTTGAAGCGCTATAGTTCATTTCATGTCATTTCATTTTATTACCTTAAAGACCCCTCGCGGGGTATTACATAAGGGGTGGGATGAACAGAAAAGGTACAAGACAATGCAATATATGTGATCATATACAAAAAATGTTGTTTAGATTGCTAGCAAACGATAACGGGCAGGTGATGTCGGCGATATGCTGGGGAAGGCCGTTCCAATCTTTAGCTGCACGTGGGAAGTTCTTGCCTCAGTCCAGATAGTTAACGTCAGGGGGATTGTTCTTCGGCTAGCTTTGATGGTTTAGTTTTTTCAGTCCCATTGGACACTAGTTGGCCCTTCTCGGGCACGATGGCTACCGCTCTGTTGTGGAATGTGGTATAAGCGGCCGCTGTACGAAGTTATTTGGCTACGGCCTGAGCTTTAGAGGGGTGTTTCTGGTTGACGTCTTTGGCGGGATCGTGATTCCCTACATAATGTGGAGTTTCGTGATGCATGTGATTGTGCGTGTGTTTAAGTCTCAGATTTGGGCGCTTTTGTGCGCTTCTATCAGCTCGCCTAACGTGTTAGATCTGCAGTTTCTCGGTTGATCTGTCTATGGATAAATCCAGGTCCGCTTTATAAGCCTGTCTGATTAGTCCATCAATTTTAGATTCCTCGCCTTTATGCAGTTGAAGATTGGGCGGGCGTACGTTATTTTGCTAATGACAAAGGCTGGTAGTGATCGGCCGAGGATTTTAATTAATATGATGATTTGGTTGACCTAAATGTATAGATATATCATTTCGCAGTTTTGTAATATTTTCGAAGTATTAATCCAAGGTTTCTTATGGAGTTGACTCGCTGTCATCATAATGATATTTCGGATGAAGGGAAGGCTGTGCTCCTGCCACTTCATAGGCTCGCTTTTGTTCAGGAGCTCCGATTTGGGGTGGGGACGTTCTAGTTCAACAACTTTTGACTTACGCTTCAGTGTTGACGACAACCCTGTGAAGTGTCTCTCCTATCTCCCCATCGTAACCCTTCATGACCCGTACGGCAATATCGTCGGCGAAGAATGTGTGTCTGAAGTTTGCGATTGATTCGAGCTTTCTTGATAGACTGATCAGAGCTATAGATGAAAGAGGAAAGGTAACAATACCGGCCACTACTGAGTACCCCGGCATTCGATGATTAAATAATTCCAGGAATATTTCGCCGATCGATAGCTTCGCCGTTCTCTCTTTGAGGAAGAATCTGATGTTGTTGAAGGTTTCCGAGTCTGGGTTTAGTGCCGAGAGGTTCCTCAGTAAACCTTCATGCAATACATTATCGATTGCCTTGTTTAAGTCGTGGTCTATGATGACTGTCACGTTATTTCTTTTGGGAATAACTTCTTTACTAAGGTGGAGCTGCGTTGACAGGTCTGCTCTAAATCTTACCATTGAGAGGCTATTAGGTCGTTCTCTTTGGCACTCTTATGTATTTAGTTTAGGACCACGTGTTAAATTAGCTTCCCTTGGCATGAAGTGAGGGACATGGTCTAGGTTTTTATTAGGGAGCTTTTTGCCCGGTTTGCGTATGAGGATAATCCTGGTGAGTTTCCATTCCTGTTATACTTCTTTCACTTACTACTACTAATTGTTCACTAGGTCAATAATAAGAGCGAAAACCAGTGAAAGATAGTTAAAAAGTTCGTGGGAAGAATAGGTAGTGTTGACTGTTAAGGCGAAGCTTGAGCTTCCCGTAAACTTTTTATGACATGCCCACAACACCAAGAGGGACTCCGCCATGCCAAACACTGGAACTTGTCCATGCTTCCCAGCCATGGTGTAAAAGCAGATTGAGGTGTTTTACACTGACCGCAACCACGTCGTGTGGCGCGCATAGATAATGTGCGCCCTCTTGTACTTTCGCTGGCAGCAGCGGGGCAGAGGCTAGCCTGTTTTGAGCTGCCAGTCTCTATCACAAAGTGTGACAGTTAGGTTCCCTCCATGTACGTTTTCACAAAACCAGGCTTTTGTGACACGGTTTTGAAACAGGCACGGTAATTCTTGCACGGGCTTATACGTTGGCACGAGCCGAGCCAGTGGGCTGTCGTCGCAACATATGTTTCTGGCGGCTGTGGGTATGTTGACTGTCGTTGTGGGATGTTTACGAAATTCCGCTGCGTCCAGAAGCAAACATGACGTGATTATGGGCAAGGCGTAATGTTTACCTAACTGTAGATCGTGGTGTCAGATTTGCACGGATGGATCCACGTCGACTTTTAGAAGTTCAGTCAGCACATTCTCTACTGGAACTGTAGCGCCGGGTAGTCCCAAAGCAGGTAGGATATTGCAACCGAGCGAACATGTTAGTTCTGTATTTATGAGTTTTGTATTTAATGCACACGTGTTCCAGATAGATCTGTACATTTATCGGAAAAGTGGATGGATGCAGTTCTGACCAGAACATATGCCAAGGTCTGGGATATATATCCTACACAACGGCAGGTCGCCAAGCTATGATTAAATGCCTTTTGTGCTAATCTTACGAATAGGCGCCATTACATCTAAGACCAGTAACTCCTCGGGTTGCCTTATCAATACAAAATTTGTTGTTTACACAAAATCGCTAATCAGGCCTCAGTTTGACAATGAATATAAATCACGCACTTTGAAAATCCGAAACGATATGTGCGTTACGAGGGACGCCACAGTGAAAAGCTTCGGATTATTAAAATCAACTATGATACTATATTAATCGCTGTTATGGGGCAAAGCGCAGCGCCTTTTCTGTTTCGGCTTCATGGAGAAGCTGCCGCCACAGCCGAGATTGTAACCATGTGCTTAATCGGAATAGCCCACCATCCAAGCGCCTTTGTTCAAAACTCTTAGGTCATGAAAAAAGCGAACTAAATGATTCGAACGGCAGATAACGATCTGGACTCCACATGCTCTTTGAGCACCACAGAAGGCACATTAAATGTGAGATGGAAAGCTAAAGCACAACTGAATATCTGTCGGCGATCTCATGGTCTCGAGTTGTATGCATCCGCTGTACACTTTGGTACCACTCGACAGGATGGCTTGGAAAAGAAGATACGCCGGCGGTGTTTATAACAAATATGCAGCTGCATAATTCATGCTGCTAACGCATATTCTTTCGACAATTTCCTGACGTCACGTTACTAATGGCCATATACTTGCCTTACCATTCCAACTGCAATGTTTCTGAAGTGACCTCTAGCAAGTTACAGTTTACAGCCGCGTATATAATACACGCGAAGTGCACCGAAGTACACGCAAAAAGATAATATCTTCGCATGCACCGGTCTTTCCTATAGATAGTTAAGCGCTCTCCTCATCGGCATAAAATATGAGCTTTGCTGCAAAAATGTCAGTGGTTTTCCACAAGTCATTATCTAGTCACGTAACAAGACGAGTAATGCACTAGCCATTAAAACGTAGGAAATGCACTCTTGGTTTCCTTTCAGTCCCAGAGCTTGGAAATACAGCGACGGAGGTGTTGTTATCAGCAAAAAAACAAGGCTTCTATCAATCCAAGTTACGGAGACAGTTTTATTGGTGCATTGTTTGGAGCGTGTTATTTATCTTCAAATTAATCTTAGCTACACACATCAGCAGGGCAGTATAACGAAAGAAACCTTGCATACATTGTGTCTCGCTAGCGACTTGAGAAGGACGAAAGGGCTGAGTTCACGCTGCTCTTGTGCTCAATAATGGAGTCCTAAGAAGCAAGAAATAGCGAGAAATGACTCGGTGTCAACACTAGTTTCAAGCTTGCCCTTGCAGTACGCTCATCGCAGCACGGCTTCTTACAAGTACGCGCCGCAGTTTGGGTCAGTGGTTCAATGGTTTCACTGTCACAGAATAAAGTCGTTCTATTTGAGCAATGTCGACCAGTTGTCTTGCTTCGAACACGGCAGTAACTAATGAGTGAATACTAATGAGTTATAATACTAATGAGAACACTAATACTAAATACTAATGAGTGAATATATTTTCAAACGATCAGGACGTGGCGATAACCATTCGTTAGAACCTTTCATCGCATTCTTTTCTGCGTTCAAGCTAGGAAATGGCGTTTTTCGGCCCCGGACGTTTTCCTTGTTTTCGAAGTGTGGTGACTGCGACCAAAAATAAAAGAAAAAACAAGGCCTACGTTTTCACTGGTGCACAGCGTTTTCAATCCGAAGTACAGCTTACTTGGACACTAATTTGAATCATGTGGTAACTGTAAGATTTTGTACATTCTGCTATAGAATTGTTCTAATGAATAGCCCAACCCTACGATGGGCAGCGAAATCTTTCATTTAACTTTTGTCTTTCGTCAGAGTTGAATCCAAATCCAAATCCAAATCTTTTATTCAGTATTTTGTACAAAAAATTACTAGGGCAGGAACAAAAAGTACTGTAATAGTAGCTTGACGGGGTTCCTGCCCCTGTCTTGGCATGGGCAGGAACTCTGCCCAACCCTGGAAGTAGGGCTGCTGCAGAAAATCAATAGAGAACGCTTTTGAAGATAAGAAAAATGTTGAAAGCGCTTATCGAGGGAAATTTATGGATATATTCATTATTGTAAAATCAACTGTAAGGTATGTGAAAAAAAAATCCTTTTTTGGTGAACACTATTTCAAATCTGCCGTAATATTTGGTTATTAGGTTCATCGGTCATTGAAGCAAAGAAAAGGAATACTGACTTTGTAGGCACTGAAGAGGATATCGGCTGTTACTGCAGCCTCCAAGGCCCGCCTTGATATTTCTCCGCTACTCCACCCCAGGTCGAGGTAGTGCCCTCGCAGGCACTGGTACTTCTTCCTCAGTGCATTGACAAAGTCGTATGACCAGACGTTCTCATAACTGCCCGTCTCGTTGAGTATGACTGGGGCGTACAAGAACAACTTGCTCACCTGCGATTTCCATCACAGACGTTTAAGCACACTGTCATAATTTCTGATAAGAATTCAAAAGCGTTTACTGGTGGTACACATAATGGACAAAAAATATTCTGAACTTTCTCACGTCTAAGTAGACATTTAGTAGCTATTGCGATCTTTGAACTGTCAGCCGCTGGTGTATGAATCGTGCCATTATAATTATACGCAGGAAAAAATATCTTTACTTTTACTAGGTGATCTCACGAAACTCACAAGAACACTGATTCAACCTCGTGACGTGATGCAATGATCAATACGCTCGATAAGGCAGTGTGGCTGTCTCTGCAGGACACACTAGTATTCGTCGATCGTAGCTTACACACGCGGACGGCCGAAGCGTGCCGTTTATACCGAAGCGAGTTCTTTCAAGCAAGCTTTTTCACGAACAGCTCGATTGTTAGCCAACAATGGCTAACGATGATGAAAGCGGTGCTAAGTTAATATTCCTCGTTTAGGCACTTGAAGAGAGAGTGTTCCATGCTTGGCCTGCGTTCGATACGATTTGTTGGAACACCCACCTCCTGTACAACACTGCGTCCGATAACCGCGTAGTTCAGCGAGAAGGACTTGTCGAGAGGCGGTACAACAGTGTCCAGGCCAAGGTGGATTACATTGTACACGCTGACCATATACGGCAAGCCTGTCCTAAAGGGAGGGACGAAGAACTTGCTCGTGTCTGCCGTACCGTCCAGCAGCAGGCCCACCATGTACTTGGCGATGACGCGGCACAAGTTCAGATAGCTGTCTATGTAGATCACGTCTTCCTGGTCTGGCACGTGCCTATATAACCTGCATGGATTTGTTTGGTGCTGCAGCTCCTACTCTTCACCATGACATAAATTTGGATAGCGATTAAGCAGGGTCAATGCATTATATCTCCCCAGGGTACATGGGGTAATGTGCTAAAAGCGAAAATATGTATTTCGCCTTATACTAACTATTTACATTAACTAGGCACAACACAGCGATGACGCCATGAACTAGTCAATGCGGAATAGGCAAAAGAAACCGTATCGCTTGTTGCCTTGCCAGAGTTGTCGTCGGAGTTTGGCGTAAATATATTTCTTTGAGCGCGGCTACATTATAAATAGAAGCTAACGAGAAATAGTCGTAAGTGTCATTGCGTACTCTTGTGTGGCAACGATACAAAGAAATCATGCGAATTCAGGGTTTTTATAGGCGCCATTAAAACCTGATGAGATCGTTACAATGCATCTATTAAGCCACCAGTCTGTTTTTTTCTAAAATATCGTTTTCATGGACTACGACACTACGAGGGGCTACGAAAATGCAAACTGTCTGCTGCAAAAAAAAAAAAAAAAAGAAAGAAAAGGTCACCGAGGACGCATAAATCATAAGCATAATTCAAGCGCAAGCTTTTGCGTGACTGAATTTCCAATGTCTTATTACTGCAAGGTGTTTTCTTAGTTACGGTAGCGGGGTTAGGGACGCGATTTATAAAAATCATTCTATGCCTTTATCATAATTTTGCAATTCGATTGACCATTGCAGCCGTTGTTCTTGGGATTAGTCAAACAATACTAACAAATTAAAAAAAATGACGGTCTTACATTCACTGTATTCATTTTATATGCACACCGTGGAAACGAATTGCACAAAAAAGGGTTAACTGCCTCCAGAAGAGAGAGAGTGTATATAGAAAAAGGTGACCCCATCATCCAAAAAAAAAAACAGCGCGAACAAACGGGGACGATGATGTATCACCAACTCGCCCGCTTAGCTATCCTGGTGACCCCATCATCTGGCATTTCACCTTCATACAGACAATTAGGAATTTTCAATCATTTAATGCAGCAGGTCCTTCATGAAATTTCAAGGGACAGAGCACTGGTCAAATTGAGCGATAAGATTATGATAGAAATGGCAAGATTTTGCCTCATATTGCACAGATTGAGCACTATATACAATATCAAATATACTAGGTTTTGTAGTTTTACTTTGTAATTCAAAAAAGCATAAAACTACTGAGGCGACATCTTGCGGAGAAATGCTGTTATTATCCCCTGTAGTACCCCATGTGAAAAATATCTTAGGAATACATCACCGGTTTTCAAAATGCACACTATTCTTTTTTCTTCTGGGAGTGCTTGCCATATTTTATTACATTTAGCCCTCTCTCCAGTGCGCCCTAAATAAAACCCACCATTCCTTCCAAACCGTGAATGCTATGCTATGCTGTTGGCATTCTTTGCTGCCACAGGCTTGTATCAATATATTTAAACCCTTATGCCGAAAGGCGAACTTGCGCAATAAAAAAAAAAAAAATATATGCTATGCTTTCAGCTCTTGTCAATAGATGGCGCTACAGTTTTTGAATTCTTTAGTTGACAGTTGACAGCCGTGTGGTGCGGACGCGTGTTCCATCGCTCCTCCGATTGCACGTGGCTACCGGAAACGGACGGACTGGCGACAGCGGGAGCTTCCGAAGCGTCAAATAGATGAGTTTTCTTTTATTAACTTTGTTTCGTTTTCAGCTAGTTAGGTTAGGTGCACCCTAAAGAATAGATTTTAGCTCTTTGTCCTAGCGGCCTGGTTTTTCGTGCCGGCAGCTAGGTTTTCTCGGCGTTCATTCTTTAAATATTTTGTTTAGATAAATACTTTTTTTCTAGGCTATTGGCATTCGCAGAATTGATTTTAACGCGTGTTCGCTAGTCGTTTCTTGTGTCTTCTTTTGGCAGTTTGTATATTCTGAGAATTCGTAATAGATATAGTTCAGTCGATACATGCTTAAGATGTCCAATCAAAAGAAGTAAAGTGCACTCAGTGTGAGGCGCAGGTTAATCTCAAGGAAACGCGTTTTGACTCTGTAGGTGAAGTGGAAGGCAGCGACTTTTTGTGTCGGTGTTGCGTGCTGAGTGCGCGCCTAGATAGATTTGATCAAGAATGGGGCCGTTTAGCATCTCATGTGGTTGGTTGGTTCATAGGAAGGGAAAAGCGCAGTATCTGTCACACTTGCTCTGTGGACACCTGAACCGCGTCGTAAGAGAAGGGATGAAGGTGGGAGTGAAAGTGGATAGAGAGAAAGGCGGCCTTTTGGCTAAGATCAAAGTGTAGCATCTCATGTGGATGATTTAGAAACTGAAGTACGTTTGTTAAGGGCAGACAATCAGAAACTGCTTGGACAGCTTCCTCAAATGATAAAAAAAAAAAAAGCCGACTTTATCCTTGGAACCAACGAGGACGAACATTCCAGTGCGGGCCACGTGGCTGGAACCAGCACTGGCATGGAAGGCATAAGCAAAGTAGGTCAGGCGGATTCGAACCGATAGAGTTATTTTTATTTAGAAGCAGCTACTAAGAAGCTGAAAAAAAAGAAAGAAGTAAGGAAGAATGAAAATCCCAGAGAGAAGGACACAGATAACCGAAAGCAGGAGCCAACAGTTGGGAGAGGGAGAGAGAAGGCCTAGGTGCTTATCGCCGGAGATTCTAACATGAGCAGGTGCAAGCGAGATATCTTGGAACGTGTAAGGGGTGATAAGCGAGTGTTAGTTGGAGCCTTCCCAGGTAGCACAATGAGGGAAGTGCTGAAAGAGAGTAATAATAGGCTGTTGAAAAATTCCGCAGAGCGCAGTATGGGGATAGTAGCTGCGGGGCTAAACGAAGTCCTAAATGGTGACGCTGCAGGAGTGGTGGAAAGTTTAGCTAAGGGAGTTGACGATATCAGGGAGATAGCACAGCAAGCGCAGATAGTTTTATGCACAGTACCGGAGGTGCTAGGATTGAACGGAAAGCTGGAAAAGGACGTCGTGACAGTTAATCAGGACATAAGAAAGTTAGGCCTGGAGAAGCATTTCGAAGTGGTTGAGGTAAACAGGGAGGTGCATAAAGCAGGTTTTGGTAGGGATTTTTAGCGAGATGGCATTCATTTTAACAGAATAGATCGGCTGGCGCCAGGCAGGCAGGGCTGTAGCTTTTTTAAGGGGTCCGCGAGGACTCCGTGCACAGAGGTAGTTAGAAGTGAAGCAGAAGAAAGTGTAATAATGGAGGCTGAGCCCCAAACAATGGCAAGGAGGAGGTCGAGAAAGAAAAGTACAAAAAAGAAATTTAACACTAGGATCAGCTACATAAACATGCAAGGAGGTAGAAAAAGAGCGAAATGGCTAGAGATAGAACAGCAGTTGAAGGATGACAAAATAGGTGTGTACGCTCTTTGCGAGACTCATCTCAGGGATCTAGAAGATCCGCCGTTTATAGAAGGCTACGTCTGGGAAGGGTGCAACAGAACGAGAACGGAAAAAAAGGGTGGAGGGGTAGGTATGTTGATATACCAGGGAACAAATTGGCAGAGAAATAAATCATCTTGTAAAGAACATATCTGAGTATCAGGAACAATTGCCGGCATAAGGACATGGCTAGGGGTAGTTTATTTAGGAATAGGACACTAATGCAGGCAAGAAAACAAGGATCTTGTTGGATGTCTCAGTGACGATATAAGCCACTTTGGAGACGGGGCCAATATTATTCTGCTGGGGGACATGAACGGCCACATCGACGATCTGGATGGATACACGGATTGTAACGGGAAGCTAATGCTAGATTTCTGTGAGCGACACGATCTAGTTAGTAAATAGAGAAACAAAATGCGAAGACCAAATCACGTGGGAATTCCGCAACAGGCAGGCAACCATTGACTACTGTCTAATGTCGCAGGAAATTTATAGCAAGGTCATAAAAATGGAAATAGACGAAGAAAGGGAGTGTAGTCTGGGAAGTGATCATAAACGTATTAGTCTGCATATGGGGCCCTTGATGAAAATAGAAATGGAACTTAGACAAAACGTAAACGCAAAATTAAACGACGATCAAATAGCGCAGATAGCAGCAGACATAGAGGAAGCAATAAAGAAAAGCCCCATGGAAGACTGGGGTTATGAACAGGTAGAACTACTCATAAGGAGGAAAATTAAGGAGGTTAAGGTAGCAAACCGCTGGAATGAAAAGAGGAAGCCACAGAGCTGGTGGAATAAGGCAATCAGGGAAGCTATTGAACAACGACGGGCTGCTTCAAGGGAACACCGAGTGGCAAAGAAAGCACAGGTATCTCAGGGGGAAATCGACCAAAAATGGGAATCATATCGACAAAAGAAACTTGAGGTGCAGGCCCTCGTCCAAAGTAAAATAAGGCAGTCCATCGATCGCTGGATGGCTGACATAAACGATGCGTCTAGAGGCGGAGCAAGAAAATTCTGGAACCATATAAGCTGGCTAGGGAAGAAGAATAAAAAAAAAAAAAAGCAAGGTAAGATTCAAGATAACGAGGGAAGTGGTTTAAAGGGAGACAACGCAGTGAACTACATTACATCAGTCATAGCAGAGTCATTTAAGAGCGACGATAGGGTAATCTCCGCAAATCAGGAAGCAACACAAGGTAGCAGAATACAAAGCAGCTTAGAACTGATCAATCTAAACTGGAAAAAGGCAAAAAAAATATTCCTAAAAACACATCTACAGGAATAGATGGAATTCCGATCAAGCTGATTAATGAGCTTGGTCCAAAAAGTAAGGAAACGCTGTTAAAGCTCTGGAAACAGTCATAACGAATAAGCAAATTCCGGACAGCTGGCGGCAGAGTAAAATGAATTTGATTTATAAAGGGAAAGGAGAAAGTATGCACATAAAATCTTACAGACCGATTACCATAACGTTTGTTATGTACAATTTGGCCATGCAGGCGGTGAAATTAAAGGTGCAAGCATGGGTTGAAAGTAACAAGATACTCGGAGAACTTCAGAACTACTTTAGAAATGGTAGGCGCTTAGATGATAGCCTGTTCGTGCTTACCCAATGCATCGAAATATCTAGAGTGGAAAATAGACCTTTTTATTTGGCCTTTTTGGACATAAACGGGGCGTACGACAACGTAAACAGGGAACTCCTGTGGAACATATTAAAAGAAGAAGGTGTCGGTTATGAGATAATAGAGTTCCTGCAGGAAATATACCGGGATAAATAAGTAGAAATTACATGGGAAGGGATAAGAAGTACGGAAGATGTCAAATTATGCAAAGGATTAAGACAAGGCTGTCCTCTGTCACCGCTGCTGTTCATGCTTTATATGATAAACCTGGAACGGAGGATACAAGACAGTAACCTAGGTTTTAACCTGTCATATAGATTAGGTGGAAAGGCGGTAGAGCAGCGCCTCCCCGGTTTGATGTATGCAGACGATATTGTGCTGCTAGCTGAGAGTCTGGAAGAATTGCAAACTCTAGTTAAGTATTGCGGAGACGAAGGGGACGCTCTAGGCTTCAGTTTCAGCGCAGTTGAGTCGGGTCTGATGATTTTCAACGGCTCAACTGATCAGGGTCTTAAAATACAAGGCCATGAAATACCTAGGGTAGCAGAATATAAATATCTGGGGGTATGAGTAAACGAAGGATTGGCATACATTGGAAAGCATGAGCAATCACTTAAGACCAAAGGGCGAAGGAATGCCGGGATAATGAAGCATAGGAAATTGTGGGGATACAACAGGTATGAGGTTTTGAGGGGTATTTGGAAAGAATTTATGGTGCCCGGAATTTGGAAATGCGGTTTTGTGCCTAAAATAAAAGTGTTACAGTCGACATTAGAAATAAATCAGAGATCCGTTGGACGATTAGCACTAGGTGCCCACGGCAAAACCACAAATGAGGCGGTACAGGGAGATATGGGCTGGGCATCTTTCGAAGTACGGGAAGCTCAGAGTAAAATATTATATGAGGAACGCCTGAGGAAATTGGACAGTAACAGATGGGTAGCTAAAGTATTTAAATACCTGTACTTACAAAGCGTTCACTCACAATGGAGGAAAAGAACTAGGAAACTAACTAGTAAGTATGCTAGTCACAAGGACGGAGAAATAAAGAGCATTAAGCAACAGGTGAAAAACACAGAAGGTAAAAATTGAATAAATTCGATGGAAAAGAAACAGTGTGGAATTATACCGAAAGTGGAGAATGCAGATCAGGAAGGAAGATTTCTTTGATAACTCAAGAGGCAGTGCCCTACTTTTTGAAGCTAGATCAGGGTGTCTTAGAACACGCAGCTACAAAAAGAAATTTAACAATGGAAATGACGCATGTGCTGTATGTGGTAACTCCAGTGAAACAATTGACCATATTATACTCGAATGTAATGGTATCCATCCGGAAGTCGATGCAGGCGCAGTCACTGTTCCTGAAACTCTGGGGTTGAGAGATACCAGTGGCCGGGAGAATAAACCGGCGGTGAAAACTAGCAAAAAAGGACTGGAAAATTGGTGGCTTAAAATCAGAGAAGTGACAAGATGTTAGTAATGTAGAAACAAAAACTTAATAAATAGAATGATGGTTTAGTTAACCAATCTAAATAAATAATTAAGATATAGGTAGAAGAATGAGCATGATAGCTACTGCTACCATCCCGTTTCAAAGGGGACGCTCCTATATTCCATCCATCCATCCATCCATCTTTGGATGAAGTGGGGGATATAGGCCACGAAAACATAAGTCGAAGAGACGTACGTTAATGTGCAGTAACAGCATTGAATGTGAAAACACACATGGACGCTACTGTACACTAAACTGCCTAATTACAGTCTGGTGGGTGAAATTTACATTTGTTTTCCGTGCATCTTTTTGTCCACCACCAGACGTCATCGCGGTCAATGATCACGGTTTCCAGCATCGCACTTAGATAGACCTGCAGATCTTCGCCTTGCCCAATGCACCACAATATAGTGGCTAAGGTGCATACTTCCTGCATGTCACCGAGAATCTGTCGTGAAAGTCGCTAATACCAAAGTAAGGGCAGCTAGACCACCTAGTATAGCCTCCCTAGTTTTTGCAAGCCTAGCGCGGCCCGCATTGTCATCTGCTCGCTTTGTCAGCTGGCCGAGACAATCTCGTTCTTGTTGGCGTAAAGTATTATAGTTATCACTCTGCAGTGTGTCATCGATCGCTGAGCGCCACCGGCTAATGTATGGTTTTTAAAACATTGTTTATTGCCTAATAATTCATCATCTTATCATTATTATTATATGTCTTGTTATGTTTATTATTATTTAATTTTATGGTGGTTAGTGATGAAAGGTTGTTTGGAAAAGGTAATATAGTCCAAGAGGGAACCAGATGAAGCCGCTGCGTCCAAGCAGAAGAAGATGGGCTGTTTTACGAGCGACCCACTACTTTCAAGTGTCGAATTCTCGTCGATTTGAGCGCCGGGTGAACCCACCATAAATGCTGAATATTTGCCTCACTATTCTGGCAGTTACACACAGGAAACCCTTGACATGGCTATAGGTATCGAATTTGAGGCCATGTTCGACTCACAGCGGGAGTGAGGGCGAACCCGACCAGGATCCTCCGAAGCGCAACCTGCTCAGTGCGGGTAAGACAGCTGGGAGGGTTACCGCACACGGCGGGACAAGAGCACGTGTGCGGCGCTTGAGGTGGGATAAAATACGGTTATTCTGGGCAGCCTGAAAACCCTATCACAACCGACCGTTTGCTAGCCTCAGTTCCACATTTTAACCGTAAATATGTTTTACATTGTTGTAAGAATCCTATCACAATATGTTTATACTACGTTTCGCTACCTATTTTTTTTCGCGCAGATTACAGAGGCCCAAGGTTACTATGACTTTTTTCGCATGGAGGCATGTTTTATGCCCGTTTGTAAGCTGAAAACGAGAGCTGGGCTGCAAGGTCGTTACCTGTCCACTTCAGCGACGTCGTGCAAGGCACCGAATGTGTAGGGCAAGATCTGCAAGTTGGAGATCTTGTTCATCATTCTGAGCTCGGCCTTCTCAGTTGGACTGTGCAAGGAAACGATGAAATTCACAGTAGAATTCGTGATACGCTCCACCATGTCAACGAGGTGTTCCGTGTCTGCGCGCTGCACGTGGTCGTTCAAATAGAGTCTCTCGACTGCAAAGGGCATCAGCCTGCGCCGATGGAAAAATATGCTTGTAAAAGCCAGTATTTCATTTGGTTATTCTCAACAAGGCAATAAAAAAGCAGGACTTCAGGCATAAATGAGATACTAGTGGTTTATGAGAGTGTGCGTGGCTTCTTGCATGTCGCTGTAAGCGAGTAATGTTATAACAGTGTCTTATGTTAAGGCAACAAAATAGAAAACTTGTAACAAAAGCAACTTACTCGTGAATGTCACCGAAGCAACGGGGCCACAGATCTTTCAGGCTGTTCGTGTTGTTTGCAGTCGGTGTGCTGTAGGCTATGTTATAGGAAGCCAAGCGGCTCAGAAACCAAATGATGTACAGCCCGACGTAGGCGGAGATCAAGGGTGGCTCCAGGTTCACGAAGACGCTTCGAGACAGAAATGTGGCATACTCGCTGTCCAACACCAATAACGTTGAGTGCGCATTGGGCAATGATCGAAGTTTTCCAATGAGCACTTCAGATATCGAGGACCAAAACTCTGTCCTTGGGTAGTCAGTGCTCAGTTTAACTTGGGCGTCCGGAGGCTCGACTTGTGGCATGCGAAAGAATTGCCTATTTACCGCCTCTATTGCTTTGATGACACGCATGTAGGACATTCCGTGCTCACCAATCACTTCTGCGCAGCGCCTGACGTATTCTTCCAGTTGGCGCTGCACTTGCAGTTGGTAAAGAAACTTGACAAACGGGCCTACTTGGTAGGTTCGCGCGAAGTAAAGCATGTAACCCTTGCTATGGCGGAGATTGTGGCCAACGGTAAGCCTAAACAAAGGGGCGATTCCCAGGTTGAGGTTAATCTCCACGATGCCCCGAACTATGAAGAGCACTGACGTTGATGGCATCTGAGGAAACGTGAATCCACCAACGTTTAGGACTTCCTTGATCTTGTCGATGTATTCAGGCTTTTGGTGCGAGAGCTTCATGCAGTTCCGAAGCACTATCGAGGCTTTCTGGACGCTGCTCTGTCCGCGACTCGTAGCCACCGTCGATATGGAGCGGAGCACCGAAAGCATTAGGGACTCGTAAACTTTTGCGAACCTGTTCGAATCAGCTCCGCTGCAGGAGTACCTAAAGAAGTCCTGGCAAGGCGCTATCGATGTCTTTATGGATTCCCGAATAGCCAAGGCTGGCCTGTAGCACCGAGGATGTGAGCACGGCGACGCATAGTAGAAGAGAGCGAGTGGCTCCAGCATGACGATGCTAATTGTCACGGCCATCATCGAAACCATGAAGACGCAGTACTCCTTGGAGCGATCCGGTTTGCTGTCCGAAGAGGGGATCGTAGATGGTTGTACGTCGCTCTCAGTCGACGTGCTGAACCGTCGCAGCGCGGACGCGTCGAAGGAGACGGAGCGTGGAACCCTCTTCGTCGATGTCCTCGCGGATGAAGAGCGACGGAGGATGGATGTTTCGGCGGACGCGAGGCGATACTTGTGAATCAGCGGTCCTTGCAGGGACTCTTTAAGTCTTGACTTCCGCGGGCTTCCATCCTCGGGGCGAGGGTATTGTAGTGCCTGCAAAGGACGCCGAGAATGACGAGACTCCTAGCCCGCGCATGAATCAAACTTACAATTATCATGACATAGAGCTTTTAGCTTGGCAGAATGTGCTATTTGAAGCGAAAATGATGCTTGGGTATAGCCTCGCCTCCATAAACATTCATGAAGATTTGCGCGAAACTCGAATCCTTTTTTTTTCCCGATATTTATTTCCATGCCTGGACTTAACAAGTGTCCACTCAAAATATTTCATGATTATCTACAAATTTTAGATAGGGCTTGCTCGATATTTATACATTGAAAGGCAATACAGTCTTATCCATATATGACAAGTGACGCGTAGTGTAAAAAATGAGCTTAAAAGAACAAGCAAAATTGCAAGTTCCAACCGCACTAAAAACCAGAGAACTAATCGATTGCAACGGAACTGAAGGCTGCCATTTCTGTCTGTTCCCACAGACGTTGTATTTTTAAATTGGCAAACGTAGATCTGCGCTGTGGCTTATGAAGTTAAGAAAGGTGACTCGGGACTACATTGGTAGCCGCTCGCTTTGGGTATAACGTTATAAACAGGTCTCCATTCAGAATATTCTCATTGCAGTTCATACCTATTCGCCCACAGGAGCCGATGTGCGGGAGCAGTGGTCGAAAGTAAGCTTAATAACTTGACCCCCTTTTTTTTACACTACAATAAAACTCCAAGTTTGAGCCAGGACGGGTCGCTTGTGCGGCTAGCCTGTATCTTGGGTCAAAATGAAGCTTGAGCTCTAGATTGCGTGGCCTTTTGGTGCAGCCTGTGGCGTCCAGCTGCGCCTGCGGCAAGTTTCTGCCGCGTGCGCTGGGTTCGTAGTTTTGTAGAGGGTAGAAAATTTTCATATCGAATACAAATAAACCATCCAGTAAAGAAGTCAGCGCAATTATTCCTCTATTGGCTGAAAGATATCTAACTGCAGTGCAGCATCGCTGTTATGAAAACGGGATATAGAAAAACAATATTCGCCCCCATCTCGGTACGGACTACCGCCTAAGAAAAAGCATCAGCACCACCTCTCCATGTTTCAGACCATTCGGCTATCGTCGATGCCTTTCCCATTGATAGCTTGTGTAGAGATTACTCAATTTTAACATAAGTTGTTTCTCTGAAAGCAATTACACTATCTACCGCTGCCCTTGTTATCAACTTTATGGTCTTAAGCGTATATCCTTGTGTTCTATCTCTCGACTTCTCACGACATCCCGATACTTGTCTATTTATCAGCAGGCATTCGCCGTATATCACTAAGTCGGGTGGACATGCTGACGCTGCTTTTCTATGTATTTTTAATGACCGCATTGCCTTCTGAATGTCTATGCAACCGAAGCATTCACTACGGTCACTGACGTCACGCCGAAGCAGCCATTGTTTGCACTTCATGAACGTGCATTCGGCCACCGAAGATTCAACACCGCAACGAGAGAGATCTCGGCCTTATCATCGCATCAAAAATACATGACCTGATATAAAAAATAAAAACGATGAGCACTGGTCAGCTTGTGCATGGGAAATTTGTTGCTGGTATATATCACATAAAAAGAAGCACATTATGCTTATTGTACGCCTCAAACACCACGTCGCCGATGAAGCGTACGGGACACCATCAAAAAGCAAAACAGCTACCAAGGTGCGCACGTCAACTGAAGCTAAAGAAAAGGTAAAAAATAAATTCTAACATGCATCACACGATCGTGATCACATTGTGGCTGTGATAGTGTAAATCAACAAATATTATGTATTTATCGTTTATTAGCGTTTCGTCACAGTAACGAACAAAAGAACCTTAGCTCAAATCCCACCGCAGTGGCATAAGAATAGTGAGTATCTAGTTTACAGTATGGAAATAATACCCAGGCTTTTCTATGTACTCAGGGTCCTAGAAATGACAGTAATAACTGTATGCCGTAATCCTGATAAAAGCGCCCACTCCTAAACCGACGTATGCCACATTGCAAAGAACGGGCCCTGACCCATGTGTAGCAGCTCACCAGCAAATCATAAATAAACACATATAGCATGCTTGCGCATTATCTTGCACGTCGGCCTGGAGCTCCAGTTTACGGGACACTATTGCAGGTAGGCTTATCGTGGCTAGGTTTGATATTCAGTAAAAGCGCAACCCGCAGAAGAATATATGTGGCATTAACACAGCGCCAGAATTCACGAAACCCAGGGACGCAGAACAGTACCGGCGAGGGTGTATTTATCTCTATCAGCGGAGACGCATTCTTCGCGAGCATCATTTTGTGGAATTATAGGCGCTACTACGGCTCATCACTGCCCCGCGGTTTGTGCTGCACATGGCGTAATATCAGCGGTAACGAGCGCGGCTTTAAGTCACATCTTTTGACTATCTTTAAGGAAAGGCGATAAGTCTATCGAGGGACTTCAGCTGTCAATAAAAGGCGGAAAAGATATTGTACACCCTCCCACTTTTTTAACCTGAATGCACCAGCGTCGACCCTCGAGTCGATAAGCGCCGTATGACGGAGCACAGCTGCGAAATGAGCGAGAATACGCGCATGCGCGCAATGAGCACTCCGGTGCAGCTATCCTCTGCCAGGCTGTTACTAGAACAGGACCTCAACCCTGCTTGTTTTGAGCACCGTTATAGTCATCATTTTTCTTTTCTGAACGCTTCCGTCATGTTATAAATAAGTGGTCAGGCGGTAGCGCTAGCGGTGGATGGAATGCGATATATGCCCACTGACTATATTACATGCGTATCAGCATTTTGTTTCTTTTTGCTATGGGTTACGTAGCACATTTCTGCGGCAAATTAAAGGTTCTTCGCTTATAACTCACTTCGCTTATCAATTACTTCACTGGCCTTTTCTAACCTTTTCCCAACGGCATGCAGAAAACAGAATGAAATGCGATAACGCACAAAAAAGCAGGTGGGGTTGGATCCGGTTCCCGTAACAGCCTGGCAGTGGACAGCTGCACCGGAGTGCTCATTGCACGCACGCGCGTATTCTCGCTCATTTCGCCGCTGTGTTCCGACGTGCGGCGCTTATCGACTTGGCGGTCGACGCCCGTGAGTTCAGGTTAAAAAAGTGGCAGGGTGTACATATGAAACAGGTATTAATTAGTTTTAAATTACATGGGGTCTCTCCGCAGTGTCTGAGCAGATAGGCTGGTCCACTGCTGACCCTATGGGTGAAAGTTCAATGCCGGCCGCGGCGGTCGCTTTTTACTAGAGGTGTCCGTTTATTGTCAGGTGTTAGTGCAACTTTTCCGGAGTTAATCCGTGTAACCAGATAAAAGGTTGTCTCCATTGGGAAGGAAAGGGGGGGGGGGAGATTGTTATATGGCATGACCACTATGGTACCATACAGTGACCTACGCAGTTGTGATATTGCCAATCAAGCAATTATTCGAAGTGTTATATTCTGTCGCTCCACTGAATTTTAACGAATAGTATATACATTGATTGTTGTGAAAGTTGGCAACAATCACTTAGAAATCATCTTTTTCATATCGGAGAGTGGTACTAATGGGATAACAAAAAAAAAAAAAAAAACGAAACCGCAAGCGACCCTCCAATTGACGTCGACTGTTTTGTGATGACGTCTGGGTTAATCTCATATCATGACATAGCATTTGGCTGGCAGGACGAGGCGTTGGCTTGGACGGGGTTTCTTTGCAGTGGGCATACTCGGCACTACGAGCACATTTTGGGGCAGAGGGCAGCAAAACATTATCATTCGTAGTTCCACTCTTCATGTGGTGCTATTGTTCGAGGTTCTCGCTTAAATGCTTCAGACAACTGTTTGTATTCGTTTTTAACCAATAGTTTTAATTGTGCTTTTTTGTTAGGGTGAACAGCACGAAATATATCAATTACCCCAGACGGAATGCTCTATTTTAGTTATCCTTCAGCGCTGTTTCCTAACAAAATTGCTGCTTTAAAAAAACATTCCAAAACAATTTGTCACTCACTTATTTCAACAGTTTCAAACTATAGTTTTTTTTTTCCCTAAAATAATTTGCCATCACATTCGAATTGTACGCGGCATTTAGGGCCACGATCGGAGATATTTCGTACCAAAAATAGGCCGTCTGGATTGGTAGAAAAGATGCCAGGGAGAGACAACTGGAAGTTCATGCACTATATCTAAGTGCATGCGCAGAACGCCACATATCGCAGTGGCAAATGGGAAGAGCTGGCAAGTGCCTCCGTAGAACGGGAGTATCCGCAATGCCATGATGACTGTTTGACTAGAAGTGCGCACTCGCAATCCGGCCAAAAAATCCCGTACCCGGCCTGGCTCGCTGGCTGGGCTAGGGCCGTTCTGAAGCCCTCTGCCTTGAACTAGGGACGGGCCCGGCCCAGGCTATATTTCTCCCGGGCAGGCCGGGCCGGACACATCAATGCCGAGTACCGCAACTTTTACGAAAGCGCAAATATGGCTATGGTGCGCCAGGTGTCCCGAATGCAATAATAATAACAATAATTACCTGCATCCTCTCGGTACTACAGAGTCTGAGTTCTCAGGCGACGGCAGTATGCCTGTCTAGCACGCTGTCCTGCCATTAACAGGCGTTTCATTATCAGTTTCGATATTCGCGCCATGCTGTCGCCTCTCACGTGTCTTTTGTGACCTGCTCTTGGTGTCGACATAGCCTCTTTCGAAGCGGGTTACAATTCCTACAGCAAAAGCATCCACCTTGCTGAAGTCGCCTTGTGGTTACTCAGCCCAGACTATGCAGTTGAGGCGTACCTGGCCGGCACCGGGAAATGCACAGGCGAGCGAGACGAGGTCACCGAGTATCGGGCCACAGAATTAACCCTAAGCTCATAGTTAGAGCCTGCGCGCAAATTTTAGAGAAGAAAGCTATATAGAGAAAACTTGCCATTGCTAAGAAAGTATAAGTAATTCCACCCGCAAGTAAAAGCAGCGGAAGAAATTTCAGTGCTACGAGCTTCATGATCAGGTTTCAAGGCGGGCCGGGCCGGGCCCGGGCCTACAGTCTAAGCACAGGACCGGACCGGGCTAAGGCACTTTCAGTGTCGGGCCGGGCTGTACTCAGGCCTCTAGCGCTGGGTTCGGGCCGTGCTCGGGCTCAGAATTTCAGCCCGTGCACACCTCTATGATCGACGCAGTCACCTGGCGGGGGAGGGGTGGGGTCTTTTAAAGGGCGATTGCTGCTTCGTTTCTGAGCGGTATCCGTGACCATAATCTGAAAAACTCTTCTACAAGTGGTCTCGAAACGAGACGTTACATCGCAATAATTGAGCCGTCTTACCTCCTCAGGAAAAAGCACGAAGCTGCTGATCACTGGGCTGACCGAACTGTCCCGTCGACCTCCGCTGGGCGAAGGGGAATACGTCATGGCTGGGGGGACTAGCAGAGGATGCTAGAAGAAATTCTTGTGGCCACTCTCGAAATGGAGCAGTAGTGATGGCCACTTTCACTGGCGATGCTGTTGTTGTTCGTCGTCCTCTACTTAAAGCTCGAGCAGGGTGGGGCACGTGACTGGAGCGGGCACCAATGCGCGGGCCTGCTTGCAGCGTGAACCACTTTGTCATACTTCCTACTTTGATTATTTTTCTTTGTTATTCCTATTTTTCATAGAGAGAGATGGTTCGAGAAAAGCTTGCCGTTTATTGGTTTGTAAGTTCGTCTTTTTCTGCTTATCGTTTTCGCCTCTGTCGACCCTTGGCTTTCGAATTTCTGCCCCTGAGGTGTCTGCGACAGCGACAGATCCATACCTCAGCTTTCTCCCCTGGCAGATGCCCTCAAAACGAGGTTTTGGAAAAACACAGAAGAAAAGAAGATAAATTTTCTTTCCACTTAATCTTGCAACATCAGTATTACACACCAATATTTACTGCTCAATTGCTTGCAATTGGTTTGGCCCTTCAAGAAGTTCCCGATAATATTACTCACGTAATCATACTTTTCATCTGCCTGTCAGTCTTGGCAGCGCTGAAAAGCTCAAAGATTCTTCTTTAGAAGCGAACTCTTATATTTTGCATTCCCTTGCATTTCAGTGGGATCCGGAGCACTGTACTATTAATTTCAATATAATGGTCAATTTCTTAGAGAATTCAGTTCTCAATGGGTCTGTTTCCGAAGTTGTACCGAACATTATTTTGCAAAATATGTACCGTTTTGAACGGTTTAAAATATTGCACTCCTTGAGCCATGAGCCACCCCTCGCGACTACAGATTTCGATCATTTAAATTTCTATTGAAATATCCGATATTGTAGCTCGAGGCAATGTGAGGCCACCGCCAATCTCATATGTTATAGAATTCCTTGCCACAGTCTTTACTTATGTCGCTCTAGACTCACGCCGTCGAATTTTTGTGCATCCTGGGATGACGTGGAAACCGTTGAGATAAATTACTCAACGGTTTCCACGTCATCACAGGATACACAAAGAGGTATGCTGCTCTGAGTAGAAATTTAAAAATTCCTCTTGCTCGCCTAGGACTGCTCTTTAAAGTTCCTGTCCTTCTCTTTAGTGCGACTCTCAAAGGACATGCCCTAAAACCGGTGTGCGAGTTACTCCATAGCTATAATTTTGCTATTGGAAGATGTTTTAATCATTGCTTTGTCTGGATTATGCTTACAAATTTTAATTGCATATGAAATATCGTGCTTTTATTGATTACTATTCCTACCACCTGAAATAATTTCCAAAATATTTTAGCAATACTAGTACCTAATTAAAATGTTCTCAATCATAAGCCTAAGTCGATGTCATGAATTCTTTTCTTCCACGTGCATTGAACTCTGGCCAATCACCCGCAGTGGGTATGTGCCATCTGCACAGAGGAGAGAAGAAGAGAAGAAGAAAAAGAACCTGCATTCAGAGCTCCTATGGGAAGCTCGCACAAACGTGATCTCATCCATTTTATTTTGGTAATATCCGCAAGGCGTGAGAGGATTTATTTTCTCATTTCTCTGGGTTTTTAAAAAATCCACTTTGAAAAAGCAGTCCATGCTGTCCAGAGGACACATTCAAGCCTCGTTGCCGGAACACTTTGCAAAAGGAGAAATTTACAGTCTCTTCCCGTTGCACGGAGACGAGGGTATACCTGCAGGTCTACTTCCGAACCTTGTGGCGATAATCATAATGAAATAACACCAAGTTTTTAAGGCTCGCATCTGAAGTGATCTTTTTTCATTCGCGCTTCACAAAACTAACACTCCCATTACTCCAAAGAAGGCTACCGTGGTGCTAGCGCACTTTCATTCACCCCAAAATCAGCGCAAAAAGCAAAGCGCTTTTTCAAATTACGGTCTAGTATTTCGTATAGAAAGATGATTATGGGCGTTCCGATATAATATGAGTTAAAAATGTTTAAATGAAAACCAGTGATTGAAGCTACATTATGAAATAAATAATGCAGCTTCAATCACTTATAGGTTAATCATATAATTATAATAACATGTGTGTCGAGATTATAGTGATATCAGCGCACACTACACCGATATTTTTTCTAAATTCGTTCCTCGCAGCTGCACTGAGCGGAACCACCTTTCTGCCTCCATTGCCACCATAGCTATAGTGTTGATGCCTTCAAGCAATGCGCCTACTATTTTGTATGCCCTTCCTCTCTGTAGAGCCCTCGGGCCTTGACAGTATGGAATAAATAAATAAATATGAACGCCGTGTTTTCTGCAAGCATTGCTAAGTTAAAGGCAGCACGAGATAAACTGTCTTTATGAAAAAAGGGGCTTCAGACAGGCAAATTTATCTTAAACTTTAAAACTTAGCGGTTGAAAACAGAGATAGGGTATAAACAAATGTAGCTGTATTGAGCTGCACCAGAGCAAGCAATTTCCATACACATTGTAAGGTAAGAACAATGGGGAAAGAAAGACAGGAAGAACAAATATAAGAGAAAGTCATGATTTACGTACTAAAGAAATACTACAATGAAGTCATACTAATAAAATAATTAAGAAAATTGTTATTTTGTTCAATAAGAAAACAGAAAAATGTGCCACTGCTATTTACTTGAGTTTGATTTCATCAAAGACTCAAGATTAAGGATGTAAAGTAAAGGATTTTTGTAATTAGGGCCATATTTTGGCCCTCTCAGGAAAGCTTTGATTAAAATGTTCTATAGGAATCAAGTCTAGTGAAGTGAGGATACCCTAGTGAAAAATTCCTATGAGTCACAAAAACCTCAACAAATTCTCATACTAAATTCATACTAATCTCATACAAATCTCATATAATCTCATACTAATCTCATTCATCATATGATAAATATATGAGAATTAATGAGATTTGTATGAGTTTAGTATGAGAAATCTGTATGAGGTTATTGTGACTCACCAGGGTATTCCCAAATTAATGTAGGCGAAAGAAGTCGAGGTGAGTGAGGTCGTGGCAGGGTCAGTAGAGTGCTCGCAGGAGCGGCCAGCGTCCGAGTCCGCATCGTCCCGCGTAGTCGTCGTACGCGATTCCAGCAGCCGCTACGCACTCGTGGCCCAGATCGTGGACTACATATGCTTCTTCCAAGCGACGATGCAAGTCGTCGGGACCGGCAGCCGCGATAACCCTGCAGTCGATGTTCTAATTAGGACAAAAGGTTTCCGGGCACTCCCAAGAAACGCACCTGGGAGCGTCGTATGATTCGCGCACGAGTGCAGTACAGCCTGGTTCACTGAACAGTGGTTGCTTCGTGAAGCCCGTCTTGTTTAAGCAGTGGTCGCTGAAGGACACCACAGCGCCAACTTCGAACATCCTGCAAGTCATTTAGAGGTAAAGGCCATGGAAGCAAAATAAAGTACTGATTAGGGCCTCGTATATATAAAACGTGCAGGCAGATGACGGGAAAAACAAAGGGTGGAAAAACATGGATATGTACTCGGGTACATGTGCGCGTGCCTCCCGAATTTCTCCTGTGCTGCTTTTAATGCTTACATGTGAACTCGCCCAGCGGCTTTCCCAAAAAGCACATGCTTGGAAACGTTGCCCAGTTAAGCCTTGCGTCTTTTTTGGATGGAGTGAAGAGTTAGGCATGGATCAAAATTACGAGTATAGGTCGAGTGACAGGCTCCTAGTAAAATGTATGATGTTTCTACGCCTACAGGCGAGCCGTGCGTGCCATAACACGCCGATTTTTGTTTTAAAAATCCGTGGCCAACCCTTGCCGTGGTGGTAGCGTTTAGATACTATAGAAACGCAAAAATATATACTTGTGCTCAGCAGTGTCATCACAATGTATGGACCTCGAGGGGCCCGGAATCTTTCCCGAGCATACGTTGCCTCTTTCTTTTCAGCTTTCTGACTCCTTAGTTCTTAGCGATTCATTTACGGCATGGTTCATGGTTCAACGGAGGAGACAAGGCACTTTCTTGTCGTGTTGACAGATTTATGTCAACAAGTTATTTATCTCGGGAATCTCTAAAGGCGTGTAATGTTTGTACGATATTTTCTGGGAGCCTGATATGCCTTTCAACCAACCAGAGGATCACTGACTGTCAAATCAAAACATAGTTGATTGCGAATAGCTTCCCTTCGGCTGAACCTATATTGAATGCCAGGGTTCGAAGACGCAGCGCCGCAAAGTACCTAAAACATAAGTTCACTGAATCTACTGCTGCATAACACATATATTCGCGTATAGTTCGATAAAAACTAAGCTGCGCAAATTCGAAGAATATCAAAACTGCGTCTCTTTGTAACTAGAACATATGATGGCGCAAAGTGCGCCGAAGGAAGAACAAACAACAGCAAAGAGAAGCTTTTTTCTCCCAATCTTCTCTCTTCCAGCTTGACTAGTCCGCAACATCAACCGCTTTCTGCATTTCAAGGCGACAAGAAAATGCGTTATGTCAAAACAACATTCGTATCATTTGGCTATGCTTTTCTGTATTTTAATGCAAAGGGTATTGTACGAACAATATTCTGATTTAAGCTACCTTAATTGGTTAGGGGAGTTAATCCTTTTCGTGGCATCAATGGTGCTTCTTTCTGAAGAGGCGCAAATGGGAGAGCTACCACTGAGGAAAGATTGAACATTCAAAATACAAGTGGCTCAATTGAAGCTCTGATCAGGTAGCTCCTCCGATGTCTTCTTGCGCTGAGAAAGCTTGGGTTAGGTCATTAGCTTAGGTTACGGTGGCTTAACATAACTTAGGTGACATATTTCATCGCGAAGCCTATGGGGAGTATCATACAACGTACCCCCTGCCAGTATCTTGCGGATGGACGAATCGACGATGGTACACAGTGGAAGCAAGTGACACTGCGTGGCAGAGCTGCGCCCTATTGTCCGAGGCATGCTGCTGCGGTGACGCCGCCATGCGTCCCACCCTCCACAGTGATTCAGCAACGTGTGTCAGAGGTCTCCCAGCGCAGCTCGGCTGGCCAGAGAAGTCGTCGGCCAACAACTCGTCAGTGCTCACCACCACCAAGTCGGCGAGGCTGTATCCGAAAAATGACGCACATATTCGGCTGGCTGCATAGGAGGGCTGTTATTACGCTTTAAATCCTTATTCCACTGTGTGTGTATATCAAAGGCAAATCTTCATTGCATGCTCACCTGTGGTCGCCAACGTTTATATTTTTGAACTCTTTCAAACTATATATGGGCTGCGTTAATTCCCGAATCTGTCACGATGAAGCATCGCTCCGTAAAATTAAGAGTGAGAAAGAAAGGACAATAGCCATAATATATCATAATTAGTACTGCGTGCTATCCTTCTATCGACTTTATTGCCAGAAAGAATAGTCGTCAAAAACTACCTATCACTCACATGCTGACAACCCAAAAAGGAACATCTCTTACCGTTATTCTTCCCAGCATAGCCTTAGGCGGTGGTTACGGACTTGTTTAGTTCGTTCGAAAAGGTGGACTTTAACTTCGAATGAGACTTTTTCGTGTGCGAAGGACATATTTATTTGTTTTTACATTTATTGTAATCTCTTTCGGAATTATTACAGAAGAGGGCAAACAGCACAGATATAATTTCATTGTCTAAGGAGTGAATCTTCAAAAACTAAAATAAATATAACAAGGCAACACAGAACTAAATAAGCATGCGGAGCACAGTGTAACAATAAATAAAGTAATAATATCAAGAATTTCTTTCAGAATTCCATCTTCAACTGCCTTATGAAGCGTTTCAGCTGAATCTTCTTAAAAGATTCAATTTATTTATTGTCATGAGCATGAACATCACAAACACTCACATATGGCTGTGTGCTCAAATAAATAACAAATCTGAGTGCTGATAGGAAACGTTACAAAAATAAGCTTTGGTACCATAAATCGAGACTTTCTGCAGTGAATGTTTAAGTACAAACTTGCTCTGCAAGGGGAGATGGCGAGTTCTTACTATACGGCTGTGGCTGACCGCTTGATGAGATGTAAGAGGCGTCGCCAAAAATCGGAAAATTTGATCAAGAGCAGAGGGCCTGCTGCATCGCGCACTGCAAGGTTGCGTGAATTTCTGCTTGAGTAGGCGCTAAGAATTGAAAACTTAATCACAACTAGAAGTGGGATGTCAGTGCGAGTAACAGCCATTCTATGTCGCGTCAATGTTAATTGCACGTATATGCACAGAGATCAATCTGGAAAACCTGTTTCATTGGCCATAACCATTAGCGATTTTTTTGTTTTGCAATTTTAGTTCACAGAATTGCAGAATAAAGCCAGGATGAACTCCAAGCCACGCTGTAGGTGCAGCATTAATCCACCGAAACGCAATGTTGTGTGAATAAAAAGTTCCAATTAATGCTCAAGAGCTTGCTTAGCTTGAGGTTCTGCAGATTATTCTCGTGCTAACAGATGTCGCCTAAGGTTTCATAACAAAATATTTTACATAATTCATTCCTGCTTTCTCACATGTTCGCGTTATGTTTACTTGAAACATCTTCAGAGTGCACACCGTTGTGAAACATGATGAGAATTATTATTAATTAGTTTATGGATGGTTTCGATAACTCCAGGGGCATAGCGCCTGCTTACCTGCTTATCTTGTTGACCTTGAACCGCAATGCGAGCAGGTTCTCCTTATAAGGAAGGCTCACAGAAAGGAGACGAGTCTTGTCCCGTAGTGTTTGGAGTAGCGTCACGAACCTGTTCACATCGTCTGCCACCTGACACGGACCGCCTGCAAGAAAAAAACATAGGTTGTGGCGTAAATGTTACATATTCCGAAGAATTACCAGCAAAACCGTTGTTTACAAATCATGCTGGCATAGTCTATGAGTGCTCGAAAACTTGAAAATGCGCTAGCATCCTTTTATTGATTGAAGCGAAGGCGACAGAACCACCTGTCACACATAATGGCATATCGCTTGGCACTTGTTCTTTCTAGAATAGGCGCAGACTTTTAGTGTGCTCTACTTGATGCAGCCACAAAACTTTTTAATTGCCATTTATAATGAGTGTGTGCCGTTAATTGGATAAATGAGTAGCAACTAGTAAACACCTTAATTATTTCTAATGAGGAGGAGAGTTCTAACTTGCAACTCAAAGCTTTAGCCGCAATGACCCATAGGTATAATGTAATATACTCACCCGGGTACCTCCAGTCGACGTGGGCTCCGTCGAAGCTCCACGATTCGAGCCAGGCCGTGAATACCTGTGAAAACTTCTTCAGCAAATAGTCAGATCTCGCTAGTCTGGAGAAGTCTCCAGCGTCGCTCAACTCTCCGCCAAGCCACCCGAGAGTCCGGGGACCATGAGCGTACGTCGATTTGTCCGGGAGCATGGCGCGCAGCGGGGGCTGTGAGGAAGGCAGATGGCGTGACTCACACCCCTCCGAGAAACCTAATTTCATTCCTCCGATTTACACGTTCAATACATCATTTAGTTCCCATTTTTGACGCTCAAAGCAAGCCTCAGTAATTCTCTACCGATTAATTACCAGACGCGTCGTTTCTGATTTCTGTGCTGCTCTTTGGGATAGCCTTATTGGAACAAATAAATAAAGGATCGAACATTCTAGCTTTAAAACTTATTGCCATGCTTCTCGTGCCTTCCTCATTTTTTAGTAAAACAACGCACCGAATTTAGGTAGGAATCATAATGAACTCCAATATCGGGACAGTTGGCATTAGCTCCTTGTATGCAATAGGTTAAGTTGTCAGCCGTAAAACTACTATAGTGTGGCATTATATGGATCGTTACATTACATTTATTCTTCTTAGTGTTTTGCCACAATCATTTTTCCGGGGAGCATTTTACTGCAGTCGGAATAAAAAACACGCTATGTGGGAGTGGCAATTCAGCAGTCGTGAAGATCTGAAGAGGACTGTGCTGGAAAAAAATATTGCACGGTTACTCGCCTCCTTCTCAGCTAATATTAGAGGTGGAAGCAGGGGAGTTTTCTTATACTCTCACACATTTTAGGGATAATGAGTGGTGTGGCAGACTAGAAACTTTTTTCGTTAACCCGTATTCCGTAAATAATTGTCCATGACTTGACCCGATGCAAGTCATCCTGCTTGACATGATTCGAGCCACTGTCGGGAAGAGAACTATTGTAGGGGAAGGTTCGTATGTTACTGCCCAAGAAAGAGTTTTAAAGGTTCTAAAACTATAAGAAGGGCATCGCAGATACTCTTCAAATCATTCGGAATAAAGTAAGCATTAAACGCTCGGTGCAATATACCTAACACATTTGAACAGTGGCGTAGCCAGATATATTTTATGGCGAGGTGTTATACGCCGCCGGTCGGAAAAAGAAAGTGTTTAAAGGATGGGGAACGTCGCGCTAAAGAGAAGGGGGGGGGGGGGGTTACATCGAAACACTTTCCTGGCTACGTCCCTGCATCTGAATTCGAAGCTTTCTTAACAATTTAGAGCAACATACCGCGCTAAAACTAAAATGCACTGGCAGAGCATCACAACATGATGAACTATCCCATTTCTACCCAGGTGTCAGTAGTGAGCCCTTTTTTAACTATCCTGACCCAACTTGAATCGTAAAACATGGCACAGGATTGCGATAATCCAAGGATATGCTCAAGAAAAACTGTAATGCTTTGCGAGACGCCTGTATCATCTCGGAACACAGTGGAATATACCTCTGTTCCATCAGAAAATTGTCTTTACATACTACAGCTCCACCCGTAGTTTTTTTTTGAGGAGTAATAGTGCACATGATACGACATGCTAGGATGTGGTATGTATAATATGGTTCGTTATAGCACAGTCATGTATGTTAGCGAACGGAATAGTGTGGTGTTGTAGTTCAACAATGCGTGTCCTTAACAAGATGATACTCATATCGAAGTTTCTACCACTATGGCCGCTTTTCAAATGTGGTGAAAAGAAACGTGGCAGTGAAGGGAGCGATCTCCGTGTTCATTAAATAACTTCAAATCATCAACTTTATCTAGAACGTCACATTAAGGAGTTCTTTAGAGCTGAGTTGCTTTGGAACGTTTAACTTCATCCTGCATCTATGTGTAATCACCTTTATCAGTTTAGATTACCTGAACGTCTTACTGTCCCATCCATTCACATCACGCGGTGTTTCTTTTGTTAAGCAGCAGAAAAATTTGCAAACTTTGGGTTACAATCTCGGGACCCTAAAATGAACAGAAAAGGAAAGATGTGCAGACCTGCTTTAAAGAAGGTCCGTTCTTGTCCACATAGAATTGCCCGTAGACTACGTCCGTGCACAGGCTGAAGAGGTCGTTTATCAGCTTGATGGTATCAGTGGTGGTCTTGTAAAGGCACAGAAGGCGCCGGCGCCGAATGACAGGAAGTTTTAGAGTAGGCTGCGATTCCAAGACGCGAATAGTGTTTGATTTAAGGCACCAACAAATGAGGTAATTGAAAAGTGTAAGTTTGGTCAAGGGGGCAAGGTAAACAAACTTTTCTTCGGCTTTCATATCTAACATAACTAATCCACATACGTGTCGTTTACCCAGAAAATGGCAGAGTTTAGTTTACCATCAATGATAATGTATGAAGCCCTAATATCATGCGTTGCTTTGCTCCGCGCAAATATTTAAAAGGACAAAAAAAATTAGATACTCTTCCTTCCGGTCACTTAACGAACGAAACAATGCATGTAAGAAATGCCGGACGTTTAGGCATAGCTTGAATCATATTTATACGAGCGAAAGCTCTCTTAAGCGTAGCTTTGCAACCTGCCGCGGGGGCTCAGCTGTTAAGACGCTTTTCTACAGAAGCGGACGGAGTTTCCGGGTTGAAACCTGAACTCGGCGTCCGCGTTTCCATGGAGGGGAGACGTAAACGCGTCCGTGTATTGCTGTGCGAATTCAGTGCACTTTAGAGATCCCCAGGTGGTCGAAATTATTTCTCTGTTTTCCATTACTACACTTTTTTCTATCTTTTTTTTCACTTCCACCTCCATTCCTTCTATTACATCGTGGTTCAGGCGTTCACAGTGAGTTGTAACAGATACATGAATTATATACCAATCACTTTTCCCAAGGATGCGGGATCGAATCCCGGCCGTGGCGGCTACTTTTAGATGGAGACGAAAAGCTACGCGCCTATGTGCTGTGCGATGTCAGCGCACGTTAAAGAACCACAGGTGACTGCAATTGCTGGATCCCTCCACAACAATGACATTCGCAGTCTGAGTCGCTTCGCGGCCTGAAACCCCATAAAACAAACGAAACCATTGTAAACGTAGGCGACCACCGAGGATTCTGACAGGTACACTGCCTTCCATGCCCATAAATTCAAACGTACTAAAGTCGCTTAACGTTCTTCTGAACTCCGTGCCAGTTACACAGTGCGAAAAAGTTGCGGAACGAGGTGTCAGTGCACGTTAAAGAGCAGCAGGTGGTCGAAATATGCGGAGCTCTCCACTACGACGACTTTCATATCCTAAGTCGCTTTGGGACGGTGAGCCACTAAAACGGAACCAGGCCAAATGAAAACGCGGTTTAAGGGTGCTATCGCGTCAGCTGTTATAATGCGAATGTTAATTTCCTAATTTTTAAGGCCCACGGAGCGAAAATGTGTGCGGGAGCTATGCGCAATGATCTGTGCGTCGCATCTGTGCATATCTTCACTGTGTCACTCGCAAATAGCGGACAGGTGAGGAGTTAGATAAAGAATGAAAATGATTGATAGTGATTAGTAATGAATAAACTTTTAAATAGACGTCGACACAGCTAGTGACTAATGCTAATGACTAATAATAATTATTAATTATGACTAAAATGACTTGTAATGACCAATATGTCAAACTACGAATGTAATGACCGCAACTGATTGGAAATGAGTAAAAATTCTTAGTGATAATTGGTAGTGACTACAATGACTAGGCATGACTCGTCACGACTGCGAATGACTACGAAACGGCCGACATGTCAGACGACGTCTTGTAGTAACCGCAACTGATTGGAAATGAGTAAAATGAGTAGGCAAGGCTAATCATGAGTGGTAGGCTACGAAACGACCAATAAGTCAAAGAACGACTTGAAATGACTACAACTGATAGGAAATGAGTAAAACTTCTTAGCTATGAGTGGTAATAAATACAATGACTAGGCATGACTCATCGTGACTACGAAACGGCCATTATGTCAAACGACGACTTGAATGACCGGAACGGAAAGGAAAATAATAAAAATGCTTAGCAATGAGAGGCAAATGATAGGGGAAGTGTGGTAGCCATTCGATGTTCTTTTCTTAAGAGACATTTAGGACACTCTACAATTTTTAGTGACTTTTTCTTGCTACCGATTAATATTGATCTCCACTGCTTCTGTTACTGCTATACTTATAAAGCCAAGATATCCCTCCACACAGCAACTTCGTTATCTCAAATGAATAATTGTTCCTTTCGAGCATTCCCCACTTGTATGCATATCAATAAAAATATATTTCCTATTCACCATAGTTTTGTCGCAATTCAACTTCAATTTGATCTCCAGCTACAATATTCGTATTTGAGTTATTTGCACAGTTTGTCTTGCGGGGTTCATTTTAGGAGGCAAAATTACTCTACTAATAGCAACCCACGATAAACATTCATTTCGTTGCCGCAGAAGCCTACAAGCGTACGAACTCACGACTACGCAATGAAGTTGAGTTCATTTCAGGGCATAAACAGGATGGTGTTAAGAACTTACATCCAGTTATCGTGTTCATATCAATTTTACATAAAGAGTACAAAAATATGTGAAACAAAAGCGCGCCACTGGTCAAAAGGTACTCTTTCATAATTTTAAAGTTTTGTGGGTGAAATTTAAAACTTAGCATGCAAACATTTCATAATTATCTAAGTCAGCAAGATTAGGTTTTAAATCTAGGTCAAGGCCAAATATTGTAAAATATGCCACATTTAAATACATTTCCTTTCTTAGACGTTGCGAAATTCATCCCTTCGAAGCACTTCGAAGTCAGGTGGAATGTTTGATGATTAGCTGTAAATAGGTACCGCATTGAAACAGAACTGTCGTGAGGAGCGAGCAACTTCTTTATTAGTACACATTTTCGGCAATATTTTGTTTCGATTTTTCGCAGCTTACTAGTGGATTCATATTGATCCGCACTTCATTAATACATATACACTTGCAAGGACATCATTATTTATAAATGTGAACAATGAATTCCCGATAAAATACCTAGGCTTAACTTTTACATCAGACCTACGATGGAATACCCACATTGAAAATGTCATCTCCAAAGCTTTTAAAACACTATGGTACCTGCGGCGCACAATGCACAGTGCTGCCCCGGATGTAAAGTGCCTGGCTTACAAAACCCTAGTCAAACCAATTATTGAATATGTCAAAGTAGTATGGGATCCTCACACAGCAACTAACATTCACAAGCTAGATAGGATTCAGCGGCTCGCTGCAAGGTTTATATATAATAAATACCGCCGTAACCATTCTTCAACAGACCTCTGCCAACAAGCCCAACTACCAATGCTAGAAAGCAGAACCAGGTATGAAAGACTAAAAACTCTTTACCTCATTATCAATAATTATCTAAAAATTAATAAATCAGACTACTTTGAGATCAAAACTAATGAGACATCAAGGCATCGTCATAGTAGGTTCATTCCATTGCCGGCTATAAAAAATAATTGCTTCAAGTTTAGTTATTTCCCGCGAACTTGTAAGGACTGGAACTCTCTTCCAGATTCTGCTGTTCGATCATCATCATTATCTGAATTTGTACGCCATTTAGAAAATTTCATCTATGGCACTGCCACAGGGTGATGAGGTTCTATTGCTGTTGTGTAGGATGGCTGTTGTTTCGATTTCTGTGTAATTCATTTTTGTTTTGTTTGTGTGTGCATTCAGAGACAATTTTTGATTGACTATTGATTTTCATCGTGTTCTATATTGCTCATTTTTCGTTTTGTATTTTCCACTCCTGTTACAGCCCCTTATGGTGGCTGACAGTATTAATAAATGAAATGAAATGAAGACACATCTATACTTAAATGCTAACTGAAATCAATAGATGTACGACCACTGTGTTGCATTATAGTAGAGCGTGAACATTGGAAATCCTAAGGTGACCTGGAATCGTAAATTTGTCTTCAAGATGAGAGAGGCCGTAGTGGAGGGCTCCGGAAGTTTTGAGCACTTGCTTTGCAGTTTCCAAGGTCATACAGTTGCAGATTTGATCTTGAGACGGGACACGTCGTAGTGGAGGTCTCCGGAAATTCCAACCACATGGGGTTATTTAACCACGAAAATAAGCGATATTTTTACAGTTGCTTCGCCAGCGCTTTGTTACTCCGTTTCGGGAAGGATGAGGTGTGTGCCGGCCCCAGCTCGTTAATGCTTAAGTGCATACGTCAGGTTGATTGTAGCCTTGCTTAACAGAGCTCACATTCTGATAAATAGGTTTAACGGGGATAAACTACCGCAATGTTTTCGGTCCGATTCTTTCAGCTCGTGCGTCATGTTAGACCAAAATGCTTCTTGAAGACTTTTAAAGACACTAGGAAATATTTTTTGAGAGCATGTTACGGTAGTTTGATTAGGGAATCAAAACTTCTTGGAGGCGCTTAGATCTCCCTTCAGTGATATATTGTTATTAGAGTTGGGTTAAGCAATCAAAATTTGTTGGATGTACTGAGATCTCCCCTAAGTGCTGTAACGCAAAGCCTTTCCTGCGACTCTTTGCAGTCTATGTCGCTTTTTCACTCATTTGCTTCTTTCTTTTTTCTTTTTGACAATTTTGACGTATTTTGCTCAATTTGGACGTCTGTGGCTGTTTTGGCATCTGCACACTATATCGACGTCCTTGGTTATTTTGTCGTCTAATTGACTTCCTTGGATCTAATTACTTAATCACATCAACGAAATTTTGCACAGAGACACGTTGTTTCAGTCTCTACCTCATACAGGCCTTATTTTATACATCAATCAATTCTTTTCTCGACATTCACAGTGTGACACCCACCAGAGACGCGCAAATATTGTCAGAACTCGTGAGCCTATATATAGGCTTTCGCCTTAATATGCCCAAGAAGCTATCACAGCAACACATTCTGCAGACCATGTCACAGAAGCAACACGGGACTCGCCTGTGGTGAGCTCGTTGCCTTCTGGGCGGGAACTGACGAATTGGTGGCTGTGCGGCTTCTTCGGCGGATGCAGTGGGACGCCTTCTCACGAGGCAGTTCGTAAGCGACAACGGGCGCCAGCGTCTCGTGAGCGACCGAGTCCGCTTCTCGGGGTTCAGCCTTGCCGGTACGCTTAAGTAACGGCATAAGGACGGTGAGGGTGGGAATCAGCAGAATCATCACCACGGCGCTTAGACAGAACATACACGTCTGGAGAAAGCTGGAACAGTGAGAAGAGAGAAAGAGTCAACATGGATCTTAGACCCATATATGCGTGATTCGCCATAGTGCGCCTGAGAAATCTCAGCCATGAACTCTAGGATGATGAAGTAGGATAGAGGAAGCAATATAAGATGAAAGCTATATGGCAGAAGACTCCAAACTGTTCGAGATTAGCACTTAGGATAGGGCTTTTCATGCAGGACGACGAGGAAATGCAACTGAAATGTTAGAATTTCGAAAAAATCTCTAAAATGTTAGTATTCATAGAACAAAAGTTCGCGTCAGCCTCGATTTAATCTTGCAATCTTAACACCACGATAACAATTCCATTGAAGAAAATTGCTAGTTGGATTAGAGGCGGAAAAGACACTGCTTAAACCATAATATAAATTTAAAGCAAAAAAACTCGGCTTATATTGTGAATGAATCAATGTGAAATTTGATGAATAAAGTTCCTACTTTAAATAACGAACTTCCAGGAGTTAATATTCCAGGCCATGACAGAGTGTACTGGAGGCTAATGCTAAGCGCATGTATCATAATAGCAGAAACGTTACTAGTCCTCCTGTGATGTAGTAAAGGTTACATTTAGCAGGCTTGCCAATGAAAAAAAAATATAACCCTCCATTTAAGCAACTCAAGAATCGCCTGCTGTTGAATTTACCAATTAGAAGTGATCTTAAATTCAGTTTGGAGACCACGGTATTCATTCATGAAATGATTTCAGCGGTGAATTATGCGGTCATCTGCAATGTCGAAGGCAAAACGATATCTCAGCGGGGAACCTATTAATGCATATTAAAGAGAATTAATTGTTGACCACACGTTCCTGGGGCGTACCTAACGCTACAGATGAAGATTCGAGGCAGTGCAGCTGTTCATCTTTGTGAAGTGGTGGCGAAAAGAAACGTACTAAGCTGTGACAGTGTTGGAACACTTATACAGAGAGCAGACAGTGAAAATTTGACGAAGATGTTTAAACTTGCATTTTTTTTGTAAGCTAGTATCCGTATCTGAATGAAAGTCACTAAATCAGTCGTGAATTCTAGCCATTACACGTCTTTTCTAAGCCGCGAAAGAAGAAATAATTATTTTCGAGATGACAATAAATCTAAGGAGCTGTAAAAGGCTAGAATAAATTAACGAAAACATCTGCTAAAAAAGTCGTGTAAGTTTCCCGCTTACTGTTTCTCTCTATCTTTGAATAAAGTCATTATCTTTACACCTTTGGTTGCCGGAAGACTAGGCATGACTGCGTATCGAATATTGACAATGCTACTGTTACGTACTCAGTACGTAACGGGGGTTTTTATTTGTCGTCTAAAGCGCTGCTAGTCCCCCAGGGAACACCAGTACACTCACCACTGTGGCCTCTGTTTCTTCTTCTTCTCCCCAGCTTCTTCTTCCTTTCTGATGCCCCGAAACACGTGACAATATTAAAATTCTGAATTTCATGCTTTGAACTGCAGCGCTTTTAAACTCAATAAGCTAGCAGTAAGACGAAAACTACTTTCAGGATGGTCAGGAACAATGGGTACGCTGAAACCGTGCTGCTCTGTAAACGGGCTCAAAATATCTGGTAAAAGCATGCAGATATTCACTGTCCAAAAGCGATTTACAGGCGTCGTTACACGGTGTGATATGGTTATTACGATTTTACCACACGGTGAACAATTTTAGATGGTAAATATTAGGTGACTGCCCCCCTAAAAATAAATACATTTGGATTGGGAAGCGCGAATGGCCGAGCACTTGGATTGCAGCATCTCCATGTACGCACCAGATATAACGGTCTCTAGTAAGTAATAATTAGGTGTAAACGGGCGGATATCTGCAGGCCATCAAAAGAATGCATATCTATATCACTCTTAGCTGTCTGTTCGGTTCCAGGACAATAGCTTGCAGGTGAATACACACAAAATAAAGGTCGCCCATTCACACCAGTTAAAAATTTGTAACCGAAAACATTACTCAAATACAGAATTTAATATATTGATTAGGTATCTGCACAAATGTTTTTAAGTGTCCGGTTTAGATATTATTTCACCTGGAATGCCCATATTAAAAACCCTGTAACCAGGCTTTCCCGCGCTGTAGATTCTGTGGACTGAATAGCTCCTTTTATCTCTTAGTGGCTCAAAAAGCTGTTCGTTGCCGATTATTTACTCTCGACTATTTTATGCAATATTCGTGTGGGGCACAGGAAGGTACGTCACGCTACTGCTTCTGCAAAAACGCATTCTGTGTCTATTTTGGAACTGTAAATGTAGAATGAGGGAACATCCAACACAGTCGCTCTTTCTAGAGTGTCATGTACTACCGTCCAAAAAGGTGTATTACTTTAAACTGGTTCAAATCATTCATAAATACATCATTATACCAGATGCACAGGTATATCTTCCGCATAAACAAGAAACGCAGGGTCCATATACGGGAAACAGGACACTGAATATCAAGCAGTAAGCTTACTTAACTTTCATGAATACAGCATCAATCATACGCTACCATTTAAATCCTTCAAAGTAGAATATGAAAGATTTCTAATGCCCGCCGAAGACAGATACAACCGCCTCAATGCAAACTATCACTGTTTCCGTCGCGATTTTTTCCCCAATTCATGGCGTTTGTAATCCCTGTAAAACAGTGACTCACTTTCTAAAATTTAGTTCTTACGATTGTGCTGTCACCTATTCTCTTAAGACTGTTTTCTGCTGAAAAGGTATGTGGTAATCTAAAATCTATATTTTGTGTTTAAATATATGTAGGATGATTGTATAGGTAATCGGGAGAATTCCCAATCTATGTTTGTGAAATGGTAAGCTATGAGCAACAGATCCGAGAAGAGGCCTTGTCAGACTGCATGCTGTTATCGTCATTTTCCACTTTAACTTGAAACTAAAATTCGCTGAACTTAACTCTTTCGCTCTGTCCATGTTCGCGAAAGGACATCGCCTGCAACATACGATTCGATTGCATTTTAACATTTTCGCGCTTTGAACAGATCACTACGTGATGGATATTGTTGCGTGTTGTTATATTGTGACCGATAGCATGGCAGCGTTCGTGCGGGGACGCTAATCTGAGGCACGTCGCCGGGCAGCAAATGTGGTGCCTTCTGCAGAGTTCCTTCGTGCGGAGGCTGACGCCGGGGTGAACAGCTACTGCACCTCCTCCAGGATATTACGTGAAAGCTTAATGTATTTACAGGATACTTACAAAATAACTTGCATAGCAGCCTGCAGCACCAAGGAACGTTCCTCATCGCCATTTACCTCGGCCTCTTCCGCGACGTCAGGGAGGAAAAACACTTTAGGAAAACAGTGCGTCTTCTACTAACAATATCCTCTTCTTTTTTTTTTTTTTACCTCAAAATGAGCAAACATTAACGTGATCATGTGGCTTTCCGACATCTTAGTTTGAGTAAGCGGTTGATTACGAGTGAATTTCAGTCGTCTGGGATTATTTTCCCAGGCTCGATCCGCTAGCACAAAAAAAGGCGGTAGTTTTCGTTTTCTTTTTCTTCTCAATCAAAATTTGGCTACGAACCCGAAGACATGACAACTTGTTTTCCCTCTTACAATGTTGCGGTCGCGTAGTTGTTTATTAACTTCATGGTTTTCAACTCCTTCCGTGCTGACACTTAAGCTGGTGTGGCGGAAATACAAAGTTCGCTCTGTTGCGCGTGGCTACAAAAGTTCAACTGTTGCAGAATTTTTACTTTCATGATAAGCTACGGCTGTCGCTTCCTCATCTCTGCCCTCGCCAAAGACTCGCAGTGGTTTGCTCACGCGTCCTTCCTGGTGTTCGGACGCCTTCCAGGAGTGCGCAGCCTCCTGGTTCGTTGTTCCGCCGATAGCTTTCCTTGACCCCGCGAAGGTCTCTCCACTGCCAGGCTATAATGGTGAGGAGCCGCCGTGTCGACAGTTGAGTAGACCTCAGCCAGCACTCCTAGAATGATCGGACCGAACATGTCAAATCCCGTAATCTATGTGCGGAGTCGTCCAAACATTGACTAAGTTGTCGTAAAGCTTCAAAATAGCCTAATGTTCCCCTTCACTTTAAATGACAAAGGTGTATTTTTACATGAAACATCACACCTAACACGAGTCTAATGCTAAAGATCGCTGTCTTCATTCATGCGAGACCATGTACAGATTTCTTTTTGCTGAATATTTTTACATTCGATTGTCCTCAGAGTTTAAAGGATTGTAAATATGGATTGAACTTAATGACAGCGGATTGTATGCTGTGCGGATAGGAGGCACAAACATGAGAAGGATGCACCGAGTGTCGTTTGCTGTCCTAGCGCCCTTCTGTGTCATCTTGCTCACTTCCTGCTTAGAAAACGAGGCACCAGCTTTCTACAGCTGCCTTCCAACGTTCAAGGCAATTTCGGGTTGATATACACTGCATACAGCGTAACACGTCGGCACGCTAGACCATAACACCTCCTTCATCCAAAATTAGGACTCTATTTACAGTGCGACACTGTATTTTAGCCCTCCACTCCACGGTTCTGTGTTATCGCTGGTCACAGCAAGAAGCATCGTACCCTTTTGTTGGTATCGACATGTTTGTTCCCATGACAAACGTGGACATGCCTCGACATGTTCCCATGACATTTCGATGGACATGCCTCGGATGCAGTAGGGTTAGCATGTCTGATTAGAGCCATAGATGTCAGAGGTTCGACTCCACAACTTGACCACCGGCTTTCCTTCTTCTAAAAGATGTCACTACAGGCAAAGAAATTGTGTTTCCCAACCAAACAGGCCTTTTCCAGACTCGTCTACGCGGGTTTCTCCTGGTATGGGCCTTTAATGTTGTCGCAATAATATGTCTAATTACTTTTGCCGTTATCACAAAGTGGACTTTCATGCGGTGTGTATTGTCGGTTGCAATTCAAGAACCACCGATGCTCCACTGGATTTCTCATGGATACAAGAATTTCTAAAGCAGGCTTCATTTTGTTCTAGCCACAAAAAGGTCTGCTAAAGTGATACATTGCCTCTTGAGAATGTATTGCGGTAAATTAAGTGTTCAAAGATTAAGCCAACCATGTCCATCCTTTTGTGCCACAGGGCACTTCGTGGATCATTAATTATCACAATGCAACGACGCTGACTCGCCCTTACCCCTTTCTCTCGCTGGGCTCACGGCCTCTGTGGTAGTTTCGTAGGACAAGTGGGTAAGCTGCCTGAGGAGATTCATGACCAGGATGTTATCTTCGGTCATCGACGGTCGCGACTGCTCGCCCTCGGCTGCGAATCGCTTCATCTCCAGCGTCGTAGTTTGCTCGCTGGCTTCACCTGGCTCCGATTTCTTGGGCATCTTCGAGGTAGGGAGCAGAGATTGTATTCCGGCATACTGGGACTTCTGTTAACCCAATAAAAGAATAGAAAGTCTGGATTATCAGCATGAGTAATGCATAAGAATTTAACTACTTTGCAATTTTAAGTACCCACTTCGAGCCAACTGAGTTTCATCGACATCAATAGTTTTGCGCTTCAGGCGGCAAGTAATCTTCATCAGACACCAAATAGGAGCGGATTCCTGTTTGGACATATTCCTTTCAATAATTCGATTTGCCTTCGTACAAATTGGCAACAATCACTTCCTGAAACTTCTTCTTCAAGCAAGCTCGAACATTCTCTTTGCCTCACCTCGTATAATGTCAAGCAGTTTTCTGAACCTTACAGACAATTCTCACCCCATGTGAACTGTCTGTGCCGTTAGCCAGCGGGCGTTGCCTACAACGCTGTTTACGCGGTTGTAGCGGGGCGAATACCCTTTGTTGGTAAGGTTGCAATATTTCTCACCTGCTAAAATGTTTGCCCCACTCTGAAGCAGTGGTTCGTTTTGAAATGGCGCTTTTCAAAGCTTTCGAGTTACCTTCACAGGATGGTACAATTCTAGCTTCTATAACTGACAAAACTTGTCTGTCGCGACTGCTGAAGCCCGGAACGCCTGTGTCACATTGCTGTTTTTGATCTGTGGATGAGGTGGCAAAATTAAATTATTTTGCACATCCACTTTTATCATCATATGAACAATACGTTTCTTTCACATGCTCGTCGGATGTTTTGATATAGTCCGATAATAAAAATTCGTTTCGATTTTCCTTATATTCATGTGAATATTGTTATCGAGCAACAAAATGATATAGTATTGCTGACAATTTCATTTCCCGAAGTAGGAAGAAGGTAAATTTTTAATGGTAAAACCTTTGCGAAAACTGCCCCACTTGACCTTCTTGCCGTACGGCTGTGCTAGGGCCGATGCTAATTAGTTAATGCCAATTTATTTTCTGTGCCGCATGCATATCAATATTTCGATAAATATTTATTGGCGTTAAAACATATTTTGGTGGGAATTCACTCAGGTCTTAGCCGAGCAGTAATATTGCGATGTGCTTGACTCGTTATTTGCCCATCAGGTCATACTGTCACAGTCCACTTGTCCTAGACCAGTTAATTCAAATTTCAATTGCAAAACCCCTTTCACACCGTAAAACCTAAGCAAAGGCGTTCTGGCTTACACCCGTGAACTCAGAAATAGATTAGAACCATGAATGTGTGTCACTCTTCAAGTCCTCGGCTTTTCTGTGGCCTACATAGACTATAAAGGGGTAGAAAAAAATCCTGTTCTATTAAACAGAATCTCTAAGCGTAAAACCCGCTTAAACACTGCGGTAAGCAATTTATTTTGCTCCATCTGCCGCAGTGCCCCATTTCACGCGCTTCGTCCTACTAGGATTGATGACCACACGTAGTAATTGAAATCTTTAGTTACTTCACTTCGCTGTCAATTTTTAATAAATTATTTCTGCGGTTTCTTCCGCTACAAAATAATCAGGGCTTCCTTTTGTAAGTGAAGCCCTTGTTGGGTGAGGTGGAGAGCCCGGGGCGATAATATATCCCGGACTACTTGACCGTATATGTTAAAAACGTAGATTCTGGACAGCTTGTTTTATGAAACGTTCAATGTCAGAGAGACTGACTCGCTGATTTGTAATCGTAACAAAATTACGATTACAAACATTAGGAGAGAGGTTATGAGAGACATCGTATTGGAGAACTGCGGATATTTTCACCGGGGCTTATTAAAATGCAGTGACACAGCCGAGCACGCGGGCGCCTTCCTTTTCGCCTTCATTGAAAAGCTGCCGCCACCTCCGTATTCGACCCGTGCCGTAAACGCTCTGCCACCGCGGCGAGGCATGCTTTAAGATACGAGTACTTCGAAACCATGCAATGTAGATGAGTAAATCAAAGTATTCTCATTTGAGTTAGCTTACCGCCCTTCCGAGATGATCAGCCTCGGCGAGCGCCTTTTGAACTCTGCCGTCCTTGCCATCATGCTCGAATAGCTTGTCAGGCAGCAAGCCCATCAGAGTGGCAGGGAAGACGCTGCCACCAACTGTCGACTTCCGGTAGCGGTTACCATATAAACGTGGATCGGGCCGGACCGGAACTTTTGAACGCCTCTGTGGGAGCTTTCTGCACGGGTAATGCAGACCACAGTAGATTGTTTCTTAAGGCCTCTTGAAACACGACGCTGTGATATCAAGCAGTAATCGAACAACTCAACTCCTGACGTTAGCGCGGCGTCGAACTCACAATTGGGCAGCAAATCGTTTGACCACATTTTTTTTTCTTTCAATCATTGCTGAAACTTCTCAGAACAAGACTACACATGCACAACAGCAAGAATTCGCGCAGAACTTTGGAAAAGTAGATACACAAAAATGACCTAAATGAACCTTATATATTATCACAAGAATGAAACGCAGTTCATTAGCAGGCCAAACAACCTTTTTTTTTTTAACTCTGCGCTCACTGGATTCC